>NC_073641.1:45765000-46390000 GCF_029407905.1 Bubalus kerabau
GCATGAGATGTTCTAAACTGTCTAAATACAGATTCCTTTGAGCAGTTAAAAGATTGATTAGAAATTGTATTGGTGAAGGGTTTTTCACTTGGGCCAATGTTTGCTGCTAAGTTTCCATATCCCTTACCTACTGTGTCCCTGGGAGTGTATTGATTATTATAATTGGTGTATAGGAATGTAAGTAATAGCTTTAACGTTTGTAACCTTGGACCCTTGAGTTAATTCTTTTCTTGTTATAGCCCACCACACCTTTGCCCTATAGGAATGCAACTTTATCTAATGCTTTCGGAGGGTGGCGCCTGACTTAAGACTAATACCTTTAGAGAAAAATAACTTTTCTGAAGAAAGGATCTTAAAATGTTGATAGGCCCCCTGGCCAGAAGGTAATGTAAATCACCTAAAGTTTTGCATATGATAAGTTTGCAGGAAGAAAGCCTGGCTTACTGCTGACTCTACCCCTTCCCCCATTATCCTCTATGCACAACTTAAGATATAAAAACTGCTTTGGAAAATAAAGTGTGGGCCTTGTTCACCGAAACTTGGTCTCCCCATGTCATTCTTTCTCTGACCTTCCGGCTGAATTCCCATCTGGAGCGTGGAGGCTCGTCAAGCCTACTAATTGTGCCTGGGCTTCTAAGATCTGACCAGGGAGGCCTTAGTATCTCCTCCCCTTAGGGAGAACGGGAGGATGCCTGCGGCCTATGTAGGTGACACAAAATTCCTTGTTTGGAATTTTATTAGCTTTCCACGTAAACCAACTTATTCAGCCTCTTTTCTCCACTGAATTTTCCTGCTGAGCTATCCTTATTCTACTACACTTTATATCTCTAATTAATATTTAATTAAAGCTATTGTATCCAGTTCACCGACGCTGTCCCCGCTTCAAATTCCCTGGATCCACCGGGTCTGGACCCTGGCAAAATTCAGAATGGTAATTTAAAATAGTGCCAGAATACAGTACCAACCTTTTGACAAAACATGTCAAAGTTTATTTTAAAGTTCTGAAAAGAATAAACAACCCCAGGGTCATAAAAGGGCTGCTGCTGCTGCTGCTAAGTCGCTTCAGTCGTGTCCGTCTCTGTGCGACCCCATAGACAGCAGCCCACCAGGCTCCCCTGTCCCTGGGATTCTCCAGGCAAGAACACTGGAGTGGGTTGCCATTTTCTTCTCCAATGCATGAAAGTGAAAAGTGAAAGAGAAGTCGCTCAGTCGTGTCCAACTCTTCGCGACCCCATGGACTGCAGCCTACCAGGCTCCTCCGTCCATGGGATTTTCCAGGCAAGAGTACTGGAGTGGGGTGCCATTGCCTTCTCCCCATAAAAGGGAAAACAGTATGCAAAAGTAAGAGTAAGCATAATATTCTTAGTGAAATAAGCCAGAGAAAGATATATACTTAGTGTATGATATCACAAATATAATTTAAAGATAATATAAAGGAATGCATATGCAAAACAGAAACAGATGCACAGATAAAACAAACGTGGTTACCAAAAGGGGTAGGGAAGAGGGAAGGGACAAATTAAGGGTATGGGATTAATAAATACAAGCTACTGTACACACAATAGATAAGCAACAAAGAGTGTATAGCACTGGGAATTATAACCACTGTCTTGTGATAAATTTTAGTGGGAATAATCTGCAAAAATACTGAATCACTGTGCTGTACACATGAAACTAATATAATATTATAAATCAACTATGCTCCAATTAAAGAAGTAAATCAAATGACAACAAGAGTTTTACTCACTATATCTAAAAATATCTAAAATAAAACTGATAAACTGTTATAAATATCTTTATACAATTTAAGATGATCATTTAGAGTAGAAGAACTTAGTTCTTCTTACACACAGAAGAGTTCAGTTAACTGTTTGTTATTACCATGGTCAAGAGTTTTGTTTAAATACGTGTGCAGGTGCTCAGTTGCTTCAGTCATTTCTGACTCTTTGCAACTCTGTTGACTATAGCCCGCTAGGCTCCTCTGTCCGTGGGATTGTCCAGGCAAGAATACTGGAAAGCTTTAAGCACAGTAATGACTTATCATACAAATCTAATCCACTTATAAAAGCAAGAAAAATATTTAAGACCCCTGAAGTGTTAGTCGCTCAGTCATGTCCGACTTTTCAGGACCCCATGGACTGTAGCCTGCTAGGTTCCTTTGTCCATGGAATTCTCCAGAAAAAGTTCCTTAATTTCCCCTCAGTTCAGTTCAGTCACTCAGTCGTGTCCAACTCTTTGCGACCCCATGTATTGCAGCACGCCAGGCCTCCCTGTCCATCACCAACTCCCAGAGTTCACTTAAACTCATGTCCATAGAGTTGGTGATACCATCCAGCCATCTCACCCTCTGTCGTCCCCTTCTCCTCCTGCCCCAATCCCTCCCAGCATCAGAGTCTTTTCCAATGAGTCAACTCTTCGCATGAGGTGGCCAAAGTACTGGAGTTTCAGCTTTAGCATCAGTCCTTCCAATGAACACCCAGGACTGATCTCCTTTAGGATGGACTGGTTGGATCTCCTTGCAGTCCAAGGGACTCTCAAGAGTCTTCTCCAACACCACAGTTCAAAAGCATCAATTCTTCGGTGCTCAGCTTTCTTCACAGTCCAACTCTCACATCCATACATGACCACAGGAAAAACCATAGCCTTGACTAGACGGACCCTTGTTGGCAAAGTAATGTCTCTGCTTTTCAATATGCTATCTAGGTTGGTCATAACTTTCCTTCCAAGGAGTAAGCGTCTTTTAATTTCATGGCTGCAGTCACCATCTGCAGTGATTTTGGAGCCCCCCAAAATAAAGTCTGACACTGTTTCCACTGTTTCCCCATCTATTTCCCATGAAGTGATGGGACCAGATACCATGATCTTCCTTTTTGAATGTTGAGCTTTAAGGCAAGGTTTTCACTCTCCATTTTCACTTTCATCAAGAGGCTATTTAGTTTCTTTTCACTTTCTGCCATAAGGGTGGTGTCATCTGCATATCTGAGGTTATTGATATTTCTCCCAGCAATTTTGATTCCAGCTTGTGCTTCTTCCAGCCCAGCATTTCTCATGATGTACTCTGCATATAAGTTAAATAAGCAAGGTGACAATATACAGCCCTGATGTACTCCTTTTCCTATTTGGAACCAGTTTATTGTTCTATGTCCAGTTCTAACTGCTGCTTCCTGACCTGCATACAGATTTCTCAAGAGGCAGGTCAGGTAGTCTGGTATTCCCATCTCTTTCAGAATTTTCCACAGTTTATTGTGATCCACACAGTCAAAGGCTTCAGCATAGTCAATAAAGCAGAAATAGATGTTTTTGTGGAACTCTCTTCCTTTTTCCATTTTCCATCAAATGTTGGCAATTTGATCGCTGGTTCCTCTGCCTTTTCTAAAACTAGCTTGTACATCTGGAAGTTCACAGTTCACGTATTGCTGAAGCCTGGCTTGAAGAATTTTGAGCATTACTTTACTAGCATGTGTGATGAATGCAATAAGTTAACAATATGCATAAAGGATATTTAATACTTTTTATACCAAAGTAGTACTATAAATTGATTTCAAAACTTTATAGGCATATATTTTAAGTTATTTCTATTATCATCTTACTTGAAATTGTGAAAAATCCAATTGAATTTCAATAAACAGTAATTTATAAGAAATTACACCAAAGTATAATATAAAATATGTAATGAGAAGCAGAAACAAGGAAAAAGTTAATGCAAAGTGAAAAAACTCAAGGTATACAAAAATAACATATATATACATATACATGTGTGTGTGTGTGTGTGTGTATGATGGCAATTTAAAAAAACAAATATATTTGTTTTATATGTTTCATATATATAATATATATATATGTTTAGGTGTATATGGGAAAATGCATGTACAGTGTTTTGTAGGTTTGTGAGTATATATATTTATTATTAAGTTATATGCTACCCAAATAAAAGGCAAAGAAACATATGAATATATCAACATACTTGTCTTAGTGAGATCAATTTATATTAATACATATTTTCAGCTTTCTTTGTACATTCTTGACAAAACACTTTGTCTACAAAAATGATAATTGCTTATGTAATTAAAATACATAAAGTTAATGCACATACAGAATCATGGGCATAAAAAATTCCATGCTAAAATATGTTTTATTTCTACTGAATGTTATTCTTCCACATGTCTCTAACTTCTATAATAATCTGAATAAGTAATAATAACCAGTTTTTAATAACCACATTTATAGTGTTTTATTCAGGACATTTAGTGATATTGAAATTAGAAAAATATTTCCCTAAGGAACCTCATAGGAAGCCCCCTCTCTAATTTCATTAATTGCATCCTTGAAAATCTTGGCATAAAAAGTGACAATTTTCATATAATTTTTAAAGTAATGTTCAGAATAGAGCACTGTCATCTTCCAATTTAATTCAGCAAAAGCAATTACAAGCTTGGCCAGTCTAGCAAAGTCCAAATACCTAGATAACTGATAGTTAGAGTTAATGCAGGGGTAGATGTATAAAAATTATAACTGGTATATAAATACTATTTTATTGTAAATATGCCAGTAATACAAAATGAGATAAATTGGAAATTAGAATTTTTGCTTTAAACTGATCTAACCTTTCCCTGAATACCATTCTCTTACTCTGTGCTCACCTTTCTTCATGCTTTGCTGGGTATGTCATTCTTGAAGTTTTCCATGCATTGATCTGGTTTAAACACTAAATACATGTAGTAAGTGCTTGTATTTAGCCTGAGGACTAAATTGTATTTTAAAATAAGCAGAAGTTACACTTTTATCACTTAGATGACTGGTTCTCCAGATCTGCCCTACCTGTTTTTCAGCGATCATTACCTGACAGGTTCACATTGACCCAGAGTCTATATATACATATGTATTTATTATGCATAAGTAAGTGAGGATAAAAATTGGGCCTGACTTTTTTCTCAGGAATGCATTCTTGTTTAATGAAAAATTAAACAAGAATACTCACGTTAGGTACTCATGAATCTGAAGGACATTTTGCTCAAACCACCCAAACTTCATTAAAATCAGGTAGAACATCTGCTTCATTATTTCCTTTCCATAAAATACGCTATTTGCAAATGTAAAGAAACCACACTGCTGCAACATTATGAACAATTAGTTAAGGCTTCGTAAATTTCACAAAATGTCATCTACCTATCCTGACAATAGAGAAATACCAACAAAACTTCACATTCTCGTTGTTGCTGATACTATAATTAAAGAGATAATGGAGCCTTTTTTAGAAATGAATTCCTTAGTCAGGAACCAAATTGATAGTTTATTAGCTGATTATAGTAACTTTTATATCTTATAGACTATCAAAGCATTGTACTTTTTTCTCTCTTGGTTTTATGAATATTTTATGAAGATAATTTTAAGCAAGTATATATTGTACTCAGTACATGCCTACAGATGCTGTGAGAGGAACAATGCAATTGCCTCGGTCTTCTAAAATCGATAACTATATTTGAATCTCTGTCAAAAATATACATTGTCAATGATAAGTATCATTGTAACATAACTTGATGATTCTTGAGTAACAATATTTTCCTCAGCACTTTTGTATTAAAAAAAAAACAAAAGAATGTTTTTCAGTTGATTTCAACACACTTACCATGTTGGTTGCTAACAGAAAATATACTTGGGAAAATTTTGAGTTGAAGAATATACTCACTTTTTAAAAAACATACATGGAAAATAAGACATTTCTTTGAAATAAGCAAAAAAGTATGAATTCAGTACTATATGACTAATTTGGCAGCTATGTAGAAAGCATTGGGTTTAGTGGATTTGACACTTGCAGAAAAATACACAAAATGTATTTCATATTGTAATATGCTATGAACATATATAGCCCAAAACCCATGATAGAACTGTGGAAATCATGCAATGGCACTAAACTTTATTTTAGAGATTATAAAAAGAAGAAAAATCATTTATTTTCATATTCTTAACAGATAAAGTTATGTATTCATCTCATCTGAACATGTTATCAAGTAATTAAGAGGAACAGCAAATGTGACCATTTTATTCAATAGAAAATTGTATTCTGAATCATCTAAACATTATTCTAAATAACCCATGTCTTAATGTAGTGGTAAATATCATCAAATAGTACTGCACAGTATTCTATTTTATGATAGTCAATTAAAGGTTTTTCACAAAATAATGAAAGCAGAATTCAGTGAGGTCAATAGTTAATTTAAGACTTCCAAATAAAGTTAAAATAACTTTAAAAATCTTGCAAAAATTAACATAGGACATGTTGTGGTCCAGGCGTGTGTTGGAAAAGAATTTCCAGATATAAGACAAAATAAGAGGGAAATAAGTTTATTAGCATGGGAGACGCTGTCAGAACAGTAGGCCAGCTCAAGGGAGAACTGATGTTGAACAGAGGTCCTTAGTCCACTTTTACCCAGGGTACAAGTAGTGGGATAGGGGTCTTGCTGGTCATATGCTGATTGGATGAGGCATGTATACTGTGTGGGGGAAGACTAAGGCAAATACCTTCTCCCTGTGTAGGGTAGGAGGGGAGACAGTTTATACCGCTCAGGAGGACCTGTAATCTGTTAATAATTACAACATGGGGGAAGGAAGGATAAAAAGCATCTGGTTTTTCTGTTACTGCATTCCAAGACCCTCCTTGGTTTTATCAGCTCTGTAGTCCTTGGGTCACCACAGAACAGTGCTGAAGGGCCTGAATCTTACTTAAATTGAGTAGCATTGCTGTAAATATGAAGCCACAAATAATTGGTTATTAACATCGAAGATCAAACCAGTCAATCCTAAAGGAAATCAGTCCTGAATATTTATTGGAGGGACTGATGCTGGAGCTGAAATTCCAATACTTTGGTTACCTGATGTGAAAAACTGACTCATTTGAAAAGACCCTGATGCTGGGAAAGATTGAAGGCAGGAGGAGAAGGGGACAACAGAGGATGAGATGGTTGGATGGCGTCACTGCCTCGATGGACATGAGTTTGAGTAAGCTCCTGGAGTTGGTGATGGACAGGGAAGCCTGGTGTGCTGCAGTCCATACGGTCACAAAGAGTCAGACACCTCTTAGAGACTGAACTGAACTGAACTGAACCTCAAAGACTCTGTGAACAGAGAATTGACTACCCAGAGCATACTGCTACTGAGCTGTGGTGTTACCAATGACCCTCTGCTTCTTAGTGAAATTCAAAGTATAGATTTTATTTCCAAATTCTGATATGGTTTCAGATTTAGTTACCTTAGAGACTGCTTTTCTAACCTTGCCAGAAAATTGATCATTTGAGGATATCCATTGTTTCCAGCTCAGAACAATTTAGACAATAACAGCATTTCTTTTGCCATATATTCATAGTTCAAAATTTCCACTACAAAATGCAGTAGAGATATAAACTCTACATCATCAGTAGCTATGTACCACTGTTAATATAAAAGCCTACCTTTACTGAATGCATATTTGTGACTAGCACTGTCTTAAGGCTTATGAAGATAATGTCATTCAATCCTCATAAGAAAAAGAAGACTATAAGGCTGAATTGCAGGCCTCTCTTTTAAATATGAGAACATCAAATTTTATGAATATATATTTTCAGAGAAGAAATTCCAGTCTATTTCAAAGCATCTGTTCTCATCACTCTCTTTCATGATGCTTAAGTCTGTGTGCCTCAGAGAGAATTTACCTTGATTTTCATAAAATATGCTGTGATTAAATGTTTGTGGAACAGGGATATTATTTCTACAATCACCTGAACTCACTGGGGAGTTTACAAATGACTCAGTCTCATCTTGGTCAGGAGTGAAGTTTTCTATGCTGTTACCCTACAAACACAGGCTTCCCAGGGGGCTTTAGTGGTAAAGAACTTGCCTGTCAGTGCAGGAGATGAACGAGACCTGAGTTTGATTCCTGGGACAGAAGATCCCCTGGAGGAAGGCCTGGCAACCCACTCCAGTATATTTTCCTGGAGAATCCCATGGACAGAGGAGCCTGGAGGACTACAGTCCATAGGGTCACAAAGAGTCGGACTCAACTAAAGTGATTTAGCATGCAGCATGCATCCTATAAACACATACTTACTAACCCTACAAACACATATCTACTAGATTTTCAAAAGTTTTGCTCACAGTTCTGAGTCTTGAGAACATCTAGGTCTGTTAAACAAGTTCTGCATAGGCAGCTGTGAAGCGGGAGTCGAGAATGGTTAGATTTCAGGAATACTAAACTTTCAACATATCAGTGACTGTTGTTTTATCCACTGGATGATAACAGTGCTCATGGAAACAAATGCTCTATACCGTTTATATGTTCCCGTTTTTTATTACGTTTAACTCCTACATTTCTTTGCATTTTTTTAATTCTTCAGGATAAAAACATTTAAACAGAGTAGTTCCACTTTTCTCAGCTTTATTTAAGTATAATTGACATGAAGCATTATGTGAGTTTAAGGTGCACAATATAAGGATTTGACACACAGATTCGGACACAACTGAAGTGACTTAGCATGCACGCATGCATATATTGAGAAATTTTCACCAAAATAATATTAGTTAACACATATTTCTCATATATTAACCCATTTGTGCCGGGGTCCAGCCCTGGCTGATCCAGGGTATTCGAAGCAGGGACGGCATCGGCGACCTATTTAATTATTTATTCATCAAAGATATAAAAAGTAATAGAATGAGGATAGCTCAGTAGGAAAATTCAGTGGAGAAAAGAGGCTGAGTAGCTTGGTTTACGCGGGAGACCAATAAAACTTCAAGACAAGAAGCTTGCACCACTTACGTAGGCCGCAGGCGTCCTTCCGTTCTCCCGAAGGAGAGGAGACACTGAGGCCTCCCCGGTCGGATCTTAGAAGCCCAGGCATAATTAGTAAGCATGGTGGGTTCCGCGCTCCAGATGGAGACTCAGCCAGAGTAAGAGAGAGACATGGGGAGGCCAGTCTTTCGAGGAACTGATCCCCATTCTTTATTTTCCATGGTCTACTTTTATACACTGAGATGTTATGCAAAAGTCACACAGGGTCAGCAGTCCTGACTTTTATCAAAGTCAGGTGCTTCATACAAATGTATACAGAAGCCTTAGGGGTGTTACATAATCTTCTGGCCAGGGGGGCCTGCTGACAATTTATGACCCTCTCCTTGTGACAGCGGTCAGTCAACCAGGACACTTATTTCTCCAGGGGTGATTATTCTTAAAACAGATGCCACCCAATAAAGTTACATTCCTATAGGGTGAGGGTGTAGTGGGTTTTAGTTAAGGAAAGAATTTACTTAGCCTAAGGTCTAACGTGATTTATATCAAAGGTTAATACTTATTTCTTCTATATATTCATTAATGTGTGTAAGGGCAGGGGATATAGAGACTTAGCAACAAACATTGGCTCAACAAATGAAAAACCCTTCACCAATACAATTTCTAATCAGCCCACTATACTTATACTAATGGTTTTCTAACTTCTCTAAAGAACCTGTTTTTAGAAGGTTTAAAGCATCTCGTGCCTCTCACAGTTGGGAGGCTGTGAGCAATCACATGTGGCCGGACAAGCCTGTCAGGCAGGCTAGAGAACCTTCAGAGGAGTTTGTAGGTTAAAACACTCCTATCATGCCCAGGAATTATTATTAACTGGAGCTCTAAGTTAACTCCTTCTCCAAAAGAGATGGTGGGGGACAGCCCCCTGTAAAGTCAGAGGTGTAGGTAAGAGCACAAAGTAGTAAAGTAGGCAGGCTCTGGTTATGGGGGTAGATGCTTGAGGATTTCCAGGCGGACTCCTGAGGCTCGATCCCACCTTTGCGTATGTCGAGCCTCCTTCCTCATGACCTTTGCCATGGGCGGAGTGCCTCACGCCAGCCCCCAACACATTTGGTTTGATTGTTATATTGAAAACTTGAAAGCTATACTCTCATATCTATTTTCCAGTATACAGTACAGTATTCTTAACTTAATCACCAGGCTATGTATTACATCCCAGAGCTTACTCATCTTCTAACTGAAAGTCTATATACTTTAACTAACATCTCTCCATTCCCCCCCACATACATTTAGCCCCTGGCAACCACCATTCTACTCTGCTTATGAGGTCAGTTTTTCAAAATTCCTCTTATTACTGATATCTATCAGTTCAGTTCAGTCACTCAGACATGTCCAGCTCTTTGCGACCCCATGGACTGCAGCATGCCAAACTTCCTTGTCCATAACCAAATCCAGAGCTTGCTGAAACTCATGTCCATTGTGTCAGTGATGCCTTCCAATCATCTCATCCTCTGTTGTGCCCTTCTCCTCCTGCCTTCAATCTTTCCCTGAATCAGAGTCTTTTCCAAGTGAGTCAGTTCTTTGCATCAGGTGGCCAAAGTATAGGAGATTCAGCTTCAGCATCAGTCCTTCCAAAGAATATTCAGGACTGATTTCCTTGAGGATTGACTGGTTTGATCTTGCAGACCAAGCAATTCTGAAGAGTCTTCTCCAACACCACAGTTCAAAAGCATGAATTCTTCAGTGCTCAACTTTCTTTAGTGTCCAACTCTCACATACATACTAGACTACTAGAAAAACCATAGCTTTGACTAGACGGACTATTTTTTTAAAAAGTAATGTCTGCTTTTTAATATGCTTTCAAGGTTGGTCATAATTTTTCTTCCAAGAAGCACGTGTATTTTTATTTTGTGGCTGCCGTCATCATCTGCAGTGATTTTGGAGCCCAAGAAAATAAAGTCTGTCACTGTTTCCATTATTTCCCACCTATATTTCCATGAAGTGATGGGACATGATGCTATAATCTTAATTTTCTGGATGTTGAGTTTTAAGCCTGCTTTTTCACTCTCCTCTTTCACTTTCACCAGAGGTTCTTTAGTTCTTCTTCACTTTCTGCCATAAGGGTGGTGTCCTCTGCATATCTGAGGTTATTGATATTTCTTCTGGCAATCTTGATTCCAGCTTGTGCCTCATCCAGCCTGGCATTTCCCATGATGTACTCTGCATATAAGTTAAATAAGCAGGGTGACAATATACACCTTTGATATACTCATTTCCCAATTTGGAACCAGTTTGTTTTTCCATGTCTGGTTCTAACTATTGCTTGTTGACCTGCATACAGATTTCTCAGGAGGCAGGTCAGGTGGTCTGGTATTCCTATCTCTTGAAGAATTTTCCACAGTTTGTTGTGAACCACAGAGTCAAAGACTTTGGCATAGTCAATAAAGCAGAAGTAGATGTTTTTCTGCAACCCTCCTGCTTTTTCAATGATCCAACAGATGTTGGCAATCTGGTTCCTCTGCCTTTTCTAAAACCAGCTGGAACATCTGGAAGTTCAACGTTCACATGCTGTTGAAGCCTGGCTTGGAGAATTTTGAGTATTACTTTACTAGTGTGTGAGATGAGTGCAATTGTGCAGTAGTTTGAACATTCTTTGGCATTGCCTTTCTTTGGGATTGGAATGAAAACTGACCTTTTCCAGTTCTGTGGTCACTGCTTAGTTTTCCAAATTTACTGGCATATTGAGTGCGGCACTTTAACAGCATCATCTTTTAGGATTTGAAATAACTCAGCTGGAATTCTATCACACTTCCATTAGCTTTGTTCATAGTGATGCTTCCTAAGGCCCACTTGACTTCTCATTCCAGGATGTCTGACTCTAGGTGAGTGATCACACCATCGTGGTTATCTGGGTCATGAATATCTTTTTTGTATAGTTCATCTGTGTATTCTTGCCACCTCTTCTTAATATCTTCTGCTTTTGTTAGGTCTGTACTGTTTCTGTCCTTTATTCTCCCCATCTTTTCATAAACTGTTCCCTTGATATCTTTAATTTTCTTGAAGAGAATTCTAGTCTTTCCCACTCTGTTATTTTCCTCTATCACAGGGCACTTTTCCTTTCTTTGACTTACTTCACTGAGCACAATGTCCTCAAGTTCCATTCACATTGTTGTAAATATAAGGATTTATTCTTATTTATGGCTGAATAATTTTTCATTATATATAATATTCCACACATATGTGTGTGTGTGTGTTTGTTATATATACACTTATCCAGTTATCTATCAATGGACTGGTAGACTGTTTCTATGTCTTGCCCATTGTAAGTCATACTTCAGTGGCTTGGGAGTGCAGATATCTCTTCTAGAAAGTGATTTTGGCTTGATCATATGGTAGATTGATTTTTAATTTTTTGAGAAAACTCCATATGATTTTGCATAATAGTTTTCCAATTTATATTCCTCCCTTACATTGGGGTTCCCTTTTCTCCACATTCTTGCCAGCACATTCTATCTCTTGTCTGTTTGATAATATCATTCTAATATTATGAGATGATATCTTATTAAGGTTTTTATTTTCATTTATGTGATAATTAGTGAAGCTAAATACCTGGTCACATACTTGTTGGCTGATTGTATGTATTCTCTGGAAAAAATGTTGATTCAGGTCCTCTGCCAATTTTAATCTGATTTTTTTTTCTTTTTGCTATTGAGCTTTATGAGTTATTTATATATTTTGAATATTAATCCCTTATCTATGATATACAATTCGAAAATATTTTCTCCCATTCTGTTCATCAAATTTTCATTTTATTTTTTATTTTGCTATGTAGAAGCTTTTCAGTTTGAAGTAATCAAATTTGTTGGTTTTTTTTATTTTGTTGGTTGTGCTTTTGGTATTATATAAAAATTAAAAAAAAAAAAAAAAAAAGAAAATAAAATTGTTGCCAAGACCAGTGCCAAAGAACTTTTCCAGAGTGTTGTCTTCTGGGAGTTTTATAGTTTCAGATTTAAGTTGCTATCCATTTTGAGCTAATTCTTGTGAGGGTTAGAAGATAGGGATAAAACTTCATTCTTTTACCTGTGAATATCCAGTTCTCCTAGCACTATTTATTGACGATAGTGTCTTTACCAATGAATATTCTGGACTTCTATGTCAAATAATGGCTCACCATGTATACATGGATTTATTTTCTGGGCTCTCAATTCTGTTCTGTTGGTTTATGTGTCTATTTTATGCCAGTGCTGTCTTGTTTGAATTACTACAGCTTTGTAATATAATTTGTAATCAAGGAATATGATACCTCAGCTTTGTTCTTTGTCAAAATAGTTCTGACTATTCAGGGTCTTTTGTGGTTCCATATGGATTTTGGGATTGTTTTTATTTCTCTAACGAATGCCATTGAGATTTCTGATACAGATTGTAGTGAATCTATAGATGGCTTTGGGTGGCATGAGGATTTTAACACTGTGACTTTCAAATTAAATCTATGAACATGAGATATGTTTCAATTTATTTGTATCTTCAATTTATTTCATCATTGTTTTATAGTTTTTGATATATAGATCTTCCACTTCCTTCTTTAAATTCATCCTTAGTATTGCATTATTTTGAAAGCTAAATAATTGTAAATAGGATTGTAAATTGTAAATAGGATTGTATACTCTGTTTTTCAGATAATACATTATGTAGAGAAATGGAGCTGATTCTTATATGTTGATCTTACATCCTACCATTTCACTGAATTTGTTTATTAGTTCAGCATATTTTTGGTGGAGCCTTTAGGATTTTCTATATACAAGATCTTATAATAAGCAAACAGAGATAACTATACATACGCATAAAAACAAATTCTATTGGTTGTGTTCCCTTGGAGATTCGTAATTTATATGTATGTCTTCCTTTACCTTATAAAAGTTTTTTTTTTTTTTAATCAGTATTACAGAACATTTCTTTTTTTCCTTCCTTTTCTTAAATATAAATTTATTTATTTTAATTGGAGGTTAATTACCTTACAATATTGTATTGGTTTTGCCATACATCAACATGAATCCGCCACAGGTATACACGTGTTCCCCAACCCGAACCCCCCTCCCTGCTCCCTCCCCATACCATCCCTCTGGGTCGTCCCAGTGCACCAGCCCCAAGCAACCAGTATCATGCATCGAACCTGGACTGGCGATTCATTTCATATATGATATTATACCTATTTCATATATGATATCAATTCCATTCTCCCAAACCATCCCACCCTGAAACTGGAGCCTATTATACAGAGTGAAGTAAGCCAGAAAGAAAAACACCAATACAGTATACTAGCGCATATATATGGAATTTAGAAAGATGGTAACGATAACCTTACAACAGTTTTTATCTGTGTTGTAAGTTTTTTTTAAAATATAAATTTATTTATTTTAATTGGAGGTTAATTACTTTACAATCAGATCAGATCAGATCAGTTGCTCAGTCGTGTCCAACTCTTTGTGACCCCATGAATCGCAGCACGCCAGGCCTCCCTGTCCATCACCAACTCCCGTAGTTCACTCAGACTCACGTCCATCGAGTCAGTGATGCCATCCAGCCATCTCATCCTCTGTCGTCCCCTTCTCCTCCTGATCCCAATCCCTCCCAGCATCAGGGTCTTTTTCAATGAATGAACTCTTTGCATGAGGTGGCCAGAGTACTGGAGTTTCAGCTTTAGCATCATTACTTCCAAAGAAATCCCAGGGCTGATGTCCTTCAGAATGGACTGGTTGGATCTCCTTGCAGTCCAAGGGACTCTCAAGAGTCTTCTCCAACACCACAGTTCAAAAGCATCAATTCTTCGGCGCTCAGCCTTCTTCACAGTCCAACTCTTACATCCACACATGACCACAGGAAAAACCATAGCCTTAACTAGACGAACCTTTGTTGGCAAAGTAATGTCTCTGCTTTTGAATATGCTATCTGTTTTGCCATACATCAACATGAATCCGCCACAGGTATACATGTGTTCCCCAACCCGAACCCTCCTCTCTCCTCCCTCCCCGTACCATCCCTCTGGGTCGTCCCAGTGCACCAGCCCTGAGCATCCAGTATCGGGCTGTAAATTTTTGATTGACGCCCATTATTTGTTACTGTTCAGTCAGTAAGTCATGCCTGACTCTATGCAACTCTATGAATTGCAGCACATCAGATTTCCCTGTCCTTCACTATCTCTGAGTTTGCTCAGATTCATGTCCATTGAGTCCATGATGCCATCTAACCATTCCATCCTCTACCTCATTCTGCTCCCTTTGGCTTCAGTCTTTTCCAGCATCAGGGTCTTTTCAAATGAGTTGGCTATTTGCATCAGTTGGCCAAAGTATTGGAGCTTCAGCTTCATCATCAGCCCTTCCAATGAATATTCACAGTTGACTTCGTTTATGATTTACAGGTTTGATCTCCTTGCAGTCCAAGGGACTGTCAAGTGTCTTCTCCAGCACCATGATTCAAAAGTTTCAATTCTTCAGTACTCAGCCTTCTTTATGGTCCAACTATCACATCCATACATTACTGGAAAATCCATAGCTTTGAGATCCATAACCTTGCCCAATTTGATCCACTTGCTGTGCCATTTAAATACTTTATTACTCCCCATTTGCAGTAGTTCTGTATTATCAATTTTCCCCCTTATATTAATAAATCATCCATATTTTATAAATCAAGGAGAAGTATTAGTCTAATTAATGAGAGTCTCCTCCAAAATACTGACTTAATTATCATTGCTTAGAAGACTTAGTAAAAGAGACTCATAATTAGCTATCACCTTGTTGAGTCTAGTTTGTTGGTTTGGGAAAGGAACCAAGATCATCATTCTCAAGGAGTCTGAACTGTTAAATGCTATGTCATTATTAGGTGATTGTTGCTTTAGTTGTACCTTGATAGTCATTACCATGCATGACACTGTGTTTCAGTAATCAAATTATGGTTATATGTTTTGGATTGATTTTCCTAGCTGATGTAATTGCTATTTGGCTTATAAAACTAGTGGCATGAACTTAAAGTCCCTGATTGATAAGTATAGCTTCCAATTTAGTAGAATATCCAGTTGTATTCCTCTAGCAGAAATGGTTTTTTTTTTTTTTATTTTATTTTATTTTTAAATTTTACATAATTGTATTAGTTTTGCCAAATATCAAAATGAATCCAACACAGGTATACATGTATTCCCCATCCTGAACCCTCCTCCCTCCTCCCTCCCCATTCCATCCCTCTGGGCCGTCCCAGTGCACCAGCCCCAAGCATCCAGTATCGTGCATCGAACCTGGACTGGCAACTCGTTTCATGCATGATATTTTACATGTGATTTGAAGGAACCAGAAATGCTAACCCAGAAGAATACAATCTCAGGGGACTGGAATCAAATTTTATAAATGAACCTTTGGTTATTATTTTAAGGGAGGTAATGTCTACTCTTCACACATTTCCCTTGGCTCCCAGAGGTGTGTGTTATAGTGTTAGTGAGCAATTTTATACACTGGATTTTAGCTCAAGGTGTAGATCAAAGACAATGCCATAAACTGATGATATTTTCCCAGAGCCTGTGTCTTGGATGAGGTTTCACCACTGTATCCCAATATTCTATCAGGCTGACTGTTTCAAAGAGATAGAGTTCATATTAAGCCACGTAGTGAAGAACCATTACTATACATTGGTTTCAGGCAATATTTGTATGATGCCGCATTGATACAATGGGTGTTTGAAGGCAAGATTCTGATGCTGGTGTGGATTCTGTGAATAGGTGGTGTAAAACTTCATATGGAATGTATATCAACCCTAATAAAGACAAATTGCTGCTTCCTTCAAGTTGAAAATAGTCCAATATAATTGGACTATTGAAAATAAGTCCAATAGCCTTAAGGTGGCAAAAGGAATAGTGCTGTTTTGAGGCCCAATATCTGTTTCTGCTATCATTTTCGACATTTCAGCAATGACATAACTGAATTAGCCTCACTGAGAGAAATTTCATGTTATCAGACATATGACTATATTCCATCTTTGCCACAATGATTCCTCTGTTTATGGGATTTGGGGAGGTTCAATAGAGAATTTGTCTGACATACAAAATATGGGTAATTGTGACACATGATTCTGTACAAGATGATGCTTTTTGGCAGGTGTTATTTTAACACGAAAAATTCTTATAGTTCATATCACTCCCATAGGTCCATCATGCATTTCTCTCCTGAAACATGTTTTCAGTGATCTTGTCTTGTTTAGTTTAGGCCCTGAAGAAATGACCCTGAGATTATCCACAATTCATAAATTCATGTATGTAAAAATCCCAGACTGCCTCTAATCCACAGGAAGTGGTTAGAAAGTTCTACTCCTATTCACTCTCCTCACTGTGAAGACTTTCCTTCACTATTATTATATCTCCGGGATATCCTTAAATGTGACTATTATGAATCTTTGTGTTGACTAAAAAAAAGATGTACAACTTGAGAGATGTGAGTTAAGTTTTATTTGGGGCAAAATGAGGACTGCAGCCCAGGAGGCAGCACCTCAGAGAGCTTTGAAACTGCTCCAAAGCAGCAGTGGGGGAAAGTCAATATATAAAGTTTTGGTGAAGGAGGATTTCAATGCCATGAAGCACTCATTTTACAAAACGTTTTTGCTAGTCATGAGGATCTGATGTCACCATGAAGGGATTTAGTGCTTCTCTAGATATGAGGAGATGCAAGGATTCAGACCATAAAATCTGTTCCTAAAAACATCCAGTTATCTAAAGTTCTGTCCCACCAGATTCCCTGGAGCACAGAGAGCCTCACTCCACCCTGAACTCCCTCAGGGATTGTTGAAGGTCAACAGCTACAGCAGCATGGGGTTCAATCTCCGCAGAGGCAGATGGTGAATGCCTTTGTTGTTCAGTCCTTGGCAATGCTCTTGGTAAGTGCCAGTTTGTAGTTGACATCTATTATTCATCTGACTACTGCCAATGCTGCTGCTGCTGCTGCTGCTAAGTCGCTTCAGTCGTGTCCGACTCTGTGCAACCCCATAGACGGCAGCCCACCAGGCTCCCCCGTCCCTGGGATTCTCCAGGCAAGAACACTGGAGTGGGTTGCCATTTTCTTCTCCAATGCATGAGAGTGAAAAGTGAAAGTGAAGTTGCTCAGTCATGTCTGACCCTCAGCGACCCCATGGACTGCAGCCTTCCAAGCTCTTCTGTCCATGGGATTTTCCAGGCAAGAGTACTGGAGTGGGGTGCCATTGCCTTCTACATTGTGCCAAATCATCTATGAATCAGTCCTGGTTACTTTTTTTCTTATCAATTTACTCTTGGAAAGTTTTCATAAAGTCAGAGGTTTGAATTAAGGATGAGCAACAATGTGGCAAAAATATTTGTCATGGAACTCTGTTCATGTAATTTACTGATGCTTTCTAGACCTGATTAGATCTGGTTTAAATAAAGGATGTCTGCAAGACACACAGGACTTATTAACATTGTTGCTGTGATAAAACATAGTTCATGGTGAGCATTTAGTGAGCATCAATTTGTGATCCTGGTTAGGAAATCACCCACTTTTAGGACCCAGTAGCATTCTCAGTAGCATTCTAGGTGCTATAAAAAAAAAAAAAAAAAGCTTGGGTCTGTGACAAAGAATGCATATTCTTTCCCCCAAACTTTAGAAATTACCACTATTCCCATATTGTGGCTTGACATATATTATCTATCATTCTATTTTTCTTGATATGTCAGTGAATATATAATAGTTGGCAACACAAGAAAAAGAAAAAGTTTACCGTAACCTGGGAATGTGTTGTTTTTTTCCCCTGGACCTCCAGGTAACGCAGTGTATAGACTGGAGCTGCTTTTCAATTGTAGTTAGTGTTGTTTCAAAATCTAGAGTTGTCAACCAAGATCTGAGTCTTTTACTTTAGTGGTTGGACATTCATGGTCCAGGGAAGTGTTTTATACCTTAAAGGACTTAGCCCAGCATTTCCATGATGGTGGATTAAAATCTTATCCATATAAAAGGGTATTGAGTATGTATCAGAAACATATATGTATCTTATATGGCATCTAGAGAACTTGACATTTCCAGCTCAACAAATCAGTTTTCCTTGGTATCATCAATATAGCAAACTACTAGTATTTTCTATGGATTATCAAGACCATAAATGCCCCTATATACAATATTATGTAGAATGCAAGAGAGTTGATATAGACTTATATAAAGCCATGAAGGTGAACTGTTGTCCTTAGTCCTTACCATATAAACACACACACACACACTTAATGGAGATAGAAAATTTACTTATTTATTATTTTCCACACCAACAGATGTGTACCTAAGTCTCCAATGATAATGTCTATATTAAGTTTTACTAGTCAGATTTGTTGTTGTTGTTTGCAATCCCATAGGCTGCAGCACATCATGCTTCCCTGTCCTTCACTGTCTCCAGGAGTCTGCTCAGATTCATGTCCATTGAGTCGGTGATGCTATGTAACCGTCACATTGTCTGCCAAGGTATCGCATGTAAACTTAGCAGTTTCAATTCACAATCAGGCTATCACCTAGTTAAGTACACAGAAGTCCATGTTTATCTGCCATGATCTATTACTGTTGTGCTAAGCCATGCGAACAAATTAAATGGAAATATCTACGAATCACAACTACTACCACTTTCATCCTGGAGCAGGGCATGGCAACTCCAGTATCCTTGCTGGAGAATCCCATGTTTAGAGGAGCCTGGAGGGCTACAGTCCCTAGAGTTGCAAAGAGTCAGACATGACCGAAGCGACTTTAGCATGGACAAACCATTTAAAATCATTAACACACATCGCTTCCAGGACTGCAATATTGCTGTTGATTTTAAGCTTGGTATGAGAGACAAGTTCAGTTTTATTTGGCTCTCCTACACAAGTCTGGGAGAAGGCAATGGCACCCCACTCCAGTACTCTTGCCTGGAAAATCCTATGGATGGAGGAGCCTGGTAGGCTGCAGTCCATGGGATCGCTAAGAGTTGGATACGACTGAGCGACTTCACTTTCACTTTTCACTTTCATGCATTGGAGAAGGAAATGGCAACCCACTCCAGTGTTCTTGCCTGGAGAATCCCAGGGACGGGGGAGCCTGGTGGGCTGCCGTCTATGGGGTCGCACAGAGTCGGACACGATTAAAGTGACTTAGCAGCAACACAAGTCTGAGAAGCAAGACAAGGGGTGTTCTATCACTGAGTGTATTTATTCTGATTGTATATTTAGGAACTGAAGAAATAGCCATAGTGTTCATTATGAACCTGTTGAGCACACTATGAGTTGGGCTTGGGTCAGAATTCAGTTTCTCACCTGTCCTCCATATCTATCAAGCTAACGACTTGACAGGATATCATTTCAGCTTAATAGATATTATTGATACCTCAGGCCACTTATATAAATTTTTTTGAAGAGCCTAAATGTTAACCCTTTCACCTATGTAGTGTTGCCCTCTCAGATGGCTCCAGGATCCTTTGAAGAAGAATCAACTAACATTTTACCAGATATATTGGGTTTTGTAAGATGTAACAAGAACCCCAAATGAACTTTTTGGCCAACCCAATATTTATGTTGAGGTTTTCAAGGTCTTTCTTCAAAGGAAGCCTGCTTCCCCTTAAATTAATGGATGCTAGCTGAATTGGTTCATAGCCCCCTGTTAGGTTATGGTTATCTATTGCAGTGCCTGATGTCTGCTTTCACATGCCAGCTCTCATTTTCTTTATTAATTGAAACACATTTCACACAGGGTGGTTGTCTGTCTCTCTCCACTCCAGGCATTCCATGATTTATTAGCAACCAGCACAGATTCCTGTAGATCAAGGCACTCTGATTATTGAATGACATTTACTTTGCTTCCAGCTGTTAAGTGCTACTGTTTGGTCTCTGTTACCCTGGGCTCCCCTCATATTTTTGATATGAGGGAACACAAATCAAGGATGATATAACTCACTGTTAACCCTGACTTAACCAGGTCAAAGTATGTAGTGTCCGTCTCATCAGTACATTTTTAAATTGCTTAAAGTAGGTATGTGAGCTTGGGCTTTCCATGGTCAGTTCATTGTAACATTACTACATCGTTGAGCTTTCTTACATATGCTCTAATTCAGTGCTCCAGACATTTCTACTCTCTTTATTGTAGGTCAATGTCAGATTCAATAATTCAGTTACTGATTCAAAATTCATACACATATGCATGTGTGTGCATGCTCAAACACACATCTATCTATCCACCTACCTTTCTGTAATCTATGTATGTCTATAAATGTTTTTAACATAACATTAAATGAAAGAAGTGTGAGATTTTCCAGTTTGTGGATTTTCAATTCTCCCTTGTGAAAACTGAGTTGACATATTTATAGAAGTTTGTGAATTTGGAGTTACTAACTTTTCTTTGATCATAGTAAATATCTTTTAGTCCTTGGTAATATTTTTGACTTTTTTCTGTTATTATTATAATTAAATATTATACTGATATTTCTGGTCAGTAGTCTCCCCTTAGATTCTTTCTGTAACCTATACTTCAAGCTTTCTATGTCCTTTCAAAAATTGGGTCTGTCAGAAATAAATAATAGTAATTGTCTCTTTAGCCAAATTAAATCTTATGTTTAATATATTTATTGTGATTTAATTTTAACATTTATATTTCTTCCTTAAGAACTGTATTAGATGTTTTGCACATAGGACAGACTTTCTTGATTTTTATTAGATATACATCCTTCCCACAGGCATAATGAATTTCCATAGGATATGGATGACACATTGGAAACCAATAATATGCCCTTCATTAAGCAGTCTGGATAAGCTAAGGCAATCTACTTGTTAGTGATTTTTTTCTGTAATACAAATGTAAAAGGAATCAATCATGAAGAAATTTACTTTTGGAAAAATTCTTTCTCTGTAATTGGCAATTATTTCCAGAAACATATCTTCTTTTTCCATTGATGTGAAGGAGAATGCAAATAGTCATGATCATCCTTGGCAGATGGCATCTCCTGTGACCAGGAGACCTGAGAGATAGTAAAACTTGAACTTTTATAATATTAGTGAACTCCTGAATTGATAAATTCAGAAGATTGTCTTTCTCCTAGATTTCTTCTCGATCAGCTTATGCATAGCAATCATATTTAAGCTGTTTGAATCGAAGTTCCTAGACTAAGCATGCTAAATGAATGAAATATTTGTGTTAGAATTAGAAAACTGAAAATAACATTCTAAAGTATAGAATGGGTAAAACTGGTATAAGACAATAATAATATTTTTTGTGTATCAGGAATCTGAGAATACTAGTTATTCTATAGAAAACTTTTTTTTTTTTAACTATTGTATATTGGCATATCAACTTCTGATGATGGGTGGGGTCATCATGGATCTTAGTAGAGAAAATTTATGCCTTAAGATTAGGTTGAACATTTTTTTTTGACATTGCATAACATCTTAAAATATGGAGAAAACTTTTGTCTGCAGATGACTCATTTAAAATCTGAGTGAGAAAATTATTTGTCTGCTAAGAAACATGTGTTCATGTATGGATTATAATCAAAACAATTGGAAATTTAGCAATCAAGTCCAGGATAATTTAGAAAAGCTAAGTCTTATAAGAATAATAATCTAAAAATTTGAGAGAAAATAGGATTGAAACAAAGCAATTGTTCCCCAAACCTCTCCCAAGCACCTCCTGTAAAGCACTGTGTGACTGATAAAAGGGCAGTCTGTCTGCTTATTGTGAAGATGCAACTGTCTGAAGCAGGGATGTTCCTGCCAGAGGAAGTTGTTAAACCACCTGGTAACCAAGACCAAGAGGAAAAGAAGATATTACATTAAGGTCTCATGGCACAAACAGAGCACGGAGCTTGATATGATAAATCAGAACCTTCTAGATTCATAGCCCCAAATAATTTCTGATTGTGTATTTTTGTCATGGGGTTGATTGAAAACAAGTAGACTGAACAACTGTTTAAAAAACAAACAAACAAAACCTAAATCTTCTAAAGCAAACACTAGTCCCAGCAATTTTTACCTTCAAAAAGTACATTGTTAAAGTGGTGCAGACCCAGAAAAGAAATTTTCTGTGCTGTCCACTCTCAGGTCACAGAGACAACAGACATGACTATACTCTGAGAGAATAAAAACTCCGATTCACAGGCTGTGGAAAATCACTTTAATGACAGAACAGGAAACTTTTGCATCCCTGTCCAATGAGTTAAATATATTATACATAACCACATATTTTCTTATTGTTCACCTTTACAAGAGGGAGGTTTTTTTTCATTGTAATTATCATGCTTTTCACTACATTGTATCCGTGTACGTTTAATGAAGATAAATCACTTGTGAGCAAGAAATCACTGAACCATTGGGAGCTACATGTAAGGACTGAATACTACCTGGAGATCTTGTACTTCAGGATAAATGCAGTAAATGACTTTAGATTTTCTTCTTTTGGGGAGAAATTGAGACATATTTAATCATTCATACATTTAAAAAAATCTATGTTAGAATGTATGGAATGAAAATGTATATGTGGAAAAGTTCTTGATAGCCAAAGAGTTTGTAATAATGCATTTTAATTGTTGCTTATCCACCCATATTCCACAAACCCCCTTCCATTACCCTATGAGAAACTGAATTCATTTCCCCAAAATATCCATCTCCTTCTATGAAGCTTATAGAATTCAGTAGGGGTCCGAGTGGGTTCTGTTTAGTCTAAATCAATCACAATATTTATCTTTCTACCTGTCAGTGATTGGTAGGAAAATAGACACGGAAATTATTCAGAGTTAAAAGAATTAAGTAGTCATCTGAGGGCTTCTGGGAAAGTTCTTTTCTGTTCAGCCAAGAACCTAGGAACAGGAATAAGCCTCTAACGTTGATCTCTCATGACAGTCACCTTGTAAGCCTGAGGGAAACCAGTCATAGCATAAAGCCAACCCTGAAAATAAAAGAGACAAAATACAGATAAAACCAATGACTTTGATGACCTCATTAAGTCATGTATTCAATAAGCTTAGAAACCTGCTCAAACTTCCTGTTTTATGAGACAATAAATCCTCTCATTCTTTTAGAAAGTTAATATAGAATTCCTATTAAGCCAGAAACTTTCTAAATAATATAATCATTTTTCCCATGTAGTTCCTCTGGGAAACCTAGAGGGTGCTTGTGAAGAGATTCTATATAGGACAGCTTTCCAGGGGTATCCAGTTATCCCATACATTAAGCATCTCTATGGCTTAGTTTGACAGAAAACTAAGTGATTCCCTGGTGGCTCACACAGAAAGAATCTGCTGACAGTGTGGGACACCAGGATTCAATCCCTGGGTGGGGAAGATCCCCTGCAGAGGGGAATGCTTGCCCTCTCCAGTATTCTTGCCTGGAGAATTCCATGAATAGTGTAACCTGGTTAGCTAGAGTCCATGGGGTACCAAAGAGTCAGACACAACTGAGTGACTTTCGCTTTCTTTGAAGTGCTATTTATCCATTCATTTCTTTTATGTCTGACCCTTTGTGATCCCTTGGACTGTGGTCCAGCAGGCTCCACTGTCCATGTGATTCTCCAGGCAAGGATAATGGACTGTGTTGTCATTTCCTCCTCCAGGGGATCTTCCAGACCTGGGGATAGAACCCATGTTTCATATGTCTCCTGCATTGGCAGGCAGGTTCTTTACCAATAGCACCACCTGGGAAGCCCTCTTTTATGATGGTTGTTGTTGTTCAGTTGCTCAGTTGTGTCTGACTGTTTGCAACCCCATGGACTGCAGTTTGCCAGGCTTTCCTGTCCATCACCAACTACCAGAGCTTGCTCAAACTCATATCCATCGAGTCAGTGATGCCATTCAACCGTGTCATCCACTGTCATCCCCTTCTTCTCCTGCCTTCAATCTTTCCCAGCATCAGGGTCTTTTCCAATGAGTTGGCTCTTTGCATCAGGTGGCCAAAGTATTGGAGATTCAGCTTCAACATCAGTCCTTCCAATGACTATTCAGGGTTGATTTCCTTTAGGATGGACTGGTTTGATCTCCTTGCAGTCCAAGGGACACTCAAAAGTCTTAACCACAGTTTGAAACACAACATCACAGTTTGAAAGCATCAGTTCTTCAGTGTTCAGCCTTCTTTATGAACTCAGCCTTCTTTATGCTCAGCCAACTCTCACATCTGTACATGACTACTGGAAAAACCATAGCTTTGACTTTACAGACCTTTATCAGCAAAGTAATGTCTCTGCTTTTTAGTACACTGTCTAGCTTTGTCATAGCTTTTCTTCCAAGGAGCAAGCGTCTTAATATCATGGATGCAGTCACCATCTGCAGTGATTTTGGAGCCCAAGAAAATAAAGTCTGTCACTGTTTCCATTGCTTCCCCATCTTTTGCCTTGAAGTGATGGGACCAGATGCCATGATTTTGGTTTTTTGAATGTTGAGTTTTAAGCCAGATTTTTCACTCTCCTCTTTAGCTTATAGTCATAAGCTTTAGCATAGTCAATTAAATAGATGTTTTTCTGGAAGATCAAGAGTCTCTTTTGTTCCTCTTCCATTTCTACCATAAGCTGGTGTCATCTACATATCTGAGGTTATTGATATCTCTCCAGGCAATCTTGATTCCAGCTTATGCTTCATCCAGCCTGGCATTTCACATGATGTACTCTGCATAGGAGTTAAGTAAGCAGGGTGACAATATACAGTGTTGACATATTCCTTTCCCAATTTGGAACCAGTCCATTGTTCCATGTCCAGTTCTAACTGTTGTTTCTTGACCTGCATACAGGTTTCTCAGGGGGCAGGTAAGGCTGTCTGGTATTCCCATCTCTTTAAGAATTTTCCAGTTTGATGTGATCAGTCAAAAAGCTTTAGCTTACAGTTATAAGCTTTAGTGTAGTGAATAAATGTAGCAGAAGTAGATGCTTTTCTGGAATTCTTTTGCTTTTTCTATGATCCAACCAGTGTTGGCCATTTGATCTCCAATTCCTCTGCCTTTTCTAAATCCAGCTTGTACATCTGGAAGTTCTTGGTTTATGTACTGTTGAACCCTAAAGCTAGGTTTTTGAGCTTTTAAAAGGATTTTGAGCATTACCTTGCTAGCATGTGAAATGAGTGTTATTATGTGATAATTTTAACATTGTTTGGCATTGCCCTTCTTTTGGATTGGATTCAAAACTGAATTATCTTTTATGATAATCCCTTGTAAAACAGAATGGTTTATATATGTCTATACTCCATTTCTGGAGTATTCAAATACTTAGCTATATGACTTCAGGTTTCCTTGAAGAGCAAAATATTACACTGGATATTTATTTCAGTGGCTGGAGAGCTCATAAGGAAACATTCTATTTCATTTTAGTTTTGTCAATAGGGAGGATTGTATTCTAAGAAGAAAATAATAACCTAAAATACAAAAGTTAGTTCAGTAACAGTAACACTGTCAATACATCTCATTATATCCAATATACACCAATCTTTTCTCTAATATGCAGGAAAATGTATTGGTATCATTTAAAAAGTTGTTCCTTAATAAAATCTCCAAGCAAAATAGAAATTGTAATCATCATCATTTATCAAATTTTAACAGCAAACAACACTTTAGATAACAGGGCTCTAAATTCTTCACCACAGAGAAACCAAGATTAAGAAATGGATTATAAAGGAGATCAGTCCTGAGTGTTCATTGGAGGGACTGATGTTGAAGCTGAAGCTCCAATACTTGGGCCACCTGATGCAGAGAGCTGACTCATTTGAAAAGACTCTGATGCTGAGAAAGATTGAGGGTAGGAGGTGAAGGGGATGACAGAGGATGAGATGGTTGGATGGCATCACTGACTCGATGGACGTGAGTCTGAGTGAACTCTGGGAGTTGGTGATGGACAGGGAGGCCTGGTGTGCTGCGATTCATGGGGTCACAAAGAGTCGGACAGGACTGAGCGACTGAACTGAACTGAACTGAATATCCACATTATTATGTAATATTACTAAACATTTTCAGTTCCAATCAATAACATTAAATAATCTTTATAAATTAAAAAAATCAAAAGATAAACTTTACCATTTTGGTTATATATTTTTCTACCTATGGAAACTAAGAGAAAAGTAAATTTAAAATATAACAAGAGATCTAGGGAAATTAAAGAAATGGAAAAAATAATTTATAACTTACTTAATCCTATTAGTAGTAGTAACAGGATTTATAAAAATCCTTTCAACATAGTAGAAAGGCTATGATACTTTGGAATAAACTGAAAGGAAAAATAACAAACTTTTATGAGGAAAGCAATACAATTTTATTGAAGGACATAAAACAATATAGAACAAAGGGAAATAACATACCATGCTATATGATGGAAACATACATATTTACAAAAATGTCAAGTTTTCCAAAATTGTATTAAAATTCAGTATGATTCCAGTTTGAAGTCAAATTTTAGAGTTATGCTGTGACCTTAATGCCAATGTGAGTTTTTCTTTGCTTGTTTGTTTACAAACTTGAATCTGTTTATTGATTGTGAGGAGTAATTTATATATGAACAAAGCCTGAGGAGAAAAGGGAAAGTGCCCTGTGACAAGACACCAAAAGTCAGGAGAAGTTTTCTGAAAACTAGGTCAGCTTCTACAACATGCCTCATGGGAAGTGGAAGGGGGCAGAAAAGGTTGGTTCTAGAATCTGAGAAGTTTACCTCCAGGGCAGTCCCTTCAGTGGAGTCTGACCCACTGTGGTAGGGCCATAACTGCCTCTGAGATCGACTATCGATCCGTGCTTCCTCTGTAGTTTTATTACAGTGAGCCTCCAGTTGGTGTCTGAGGCCAGGATATTGGGTCAGAGCACCTTAACTAGTCACAAAAATTATTTGCAGAACACTTAGGTGAGAATCTTCTAGATATGTAGTGTAGCTTAAAACAACTAACAAGCCAGACTCAGAAGCTACAGAGAAAATATCCTATCATAATGAGGATAACAAATGACCAAATCAGGAAAATGGAAGCTGATATACTTTATTGCAGGTAGAATGGTATTAATGAAAGCACTAAATGATGTTCTTTAGGATGAAGGGAAAAACACCACTCATTGAAACTCAGTACAGATAAAAGAAGGAAAAAGAAATTGTAGTTATTTAAAAAAAAAATGAAAAGGAAGCATTTTTCCTGCACTTAGTTTAGTTGAAGAATGACTGTCTGTATTAAGCCAAAATAATTACTGTATATGGTATAACTGTATGGTATAACTGTCCCAGCTAATACAAAATAAATAAACAATGAGTAGAAATCAATGAAATTAAAAAAAAAAAATACTCCACATAAATATAAGCAACAGACACAAAAGTTATTTATCCGGAAAAAGTTAATAAAATAATTAGATCCCTGCCTATTTAAGAAAAGGGAGAGAAAGATAGTGATTGTGATTACTAGTGTTAGGGAGTTAAAGTATTTATTACTACAATCACGAAGGATTGGAAGAAGAAGGAAGCCCAGGGTTTGTGATGAACTGGAAACCAAAGTGGGGCTTGAGAAAAGTCAAGTACTGAAATTTCCAGTAAGATACTGATGGTGAAGTGACCCTTAGATTTGGCAACATGAACCTCGCTGGGGTCCTCACAAAACCACTTTTGATAGAACAGGAGGAGTGACACCAGACTGTAGTTAATTAGTTAAATAGTGTTTAGGTGATCCTTTGGTGGGGTGCGGCAGGGAGGTGGGGGCGGAATAGATGCAGATAGTTTCTTCAAAAAGTTTGGCTGTGGACTGGAGAAAATTTCAGTCTATTGAAAAAGCAACAGATACTCAATATGAATTTTTCCTTCTTTTCCTTTTAAATTTTTAAATTTAAAAGTACACTATGTTTACACAACTGTATAAAAACTAGCCAGCAGAACAAAAGAACATTATTTCCTCTGCTCTGTAAAAAATACTTGAAGATAAATAAAATGACATTGGTTGTTTTTATCATCTGAAAACCTTGCTGCAAAGAACCAATAATCTTGGTTAAATGTAAAATATAATGTTATTTTGTTTGTGTTCACCTTCTTTTCAATAATAAGAGGAGTTTTAGAGATTTATAATTGTAGCTTATTGAATATAACATTCACAATGGAACTGACAGCCAATTAGTCAAGGATCTGTTGAATTAAGTAAAACTGCAATTTACATGCTGTAAACAAAATGAAAGGGGAAAAAAAAAATTAGTTAAGAGATAAAAAGATTTTAAAATCTTGTAGACAACTGACCTCGGCTTCAGATGAATGCATTTATGTACATGCAGATATATTTAAGAGTAGTAAATGTATCTTGAATTCAATGGATAAAATGGCCAGCAGTCTATAATTATGTTGTTCATTGTGTTAGGCAATTATTGTTGATTTTAATGCTTTGCCACTATATCATGCCTTAGGCAAATACTCTCCATGTTCATGAATATTGGAGAGAGCAAGTCATAAATCTATAAACTGAACATAAGCATCTTTCAAGCTGTCTGGCCTCTTGCAGTGTTTGCAAAGCTTACAATATATTTTAATCTGTGCACTGCTGTTTTTATATTCTGCTTTCCATCTTTCTGTCCATCTTCCTGCCTCCTGTCTATCCATCGATCCATCATTTTTTCCAATTAAGGGGCAAGCTAGATGACAGACATGACAGGCACTCACTGTCCAATGCCACAGATTTTAAGTAGAAGTAATTACTGTATATGGAACGGAAGCAGTGCACCAATACCAGCACCACAGGTCCCATGACAGTCAACTTACTTGTTGAATAATAGGCATGGGTATTAAGTGAAGGGTGGGGAATACTGAATGCATTCTGAGCAATGATTATTTATGTCAATGCTTTTTTATTTTTACCAACTGAGAGTAATATTTACGTTTCTCCAAATTGATAATTGAGGAACTCATTTGATAATTGATACCAGTATGCTCTAAATAAGACAGCCCTGAAGGGGAAGAGTTTTCGAAAAATGTGACAGGTTTTATGTGCAAAAATATCCTTAACTCTCTTTTGTTATAGCACTTGTCATTACAAGTAAGAAAATAGTAACTTGGGGCTGAACCATGATAATGATACCTATTTATTCAGCTATAAGTAAAGTGCATATTAAATATTTGAGACACACATAATTTGTATATATCACCAGATATATTTGTCTATATTTAGTAAACTCAGAGGTGTTTATCTGTTTGTAACCCTATTATAGATGATATCTGTATCAGTTTTTAGAACAATGTATTAATCCTTGGCTCTTAAAAATGAAAACAGTGAGTTGGGTGTCTGGTTAGAAATGCAAGGTTTGTGAGAGTCAAAAGAAAAATACACCCAACTGTATTTACTAATACAGTGATATCAGAGTAGCCTGTATATAATCACTTTACTTGGTCTGGTGTGATGTAATTTGAAATGTAATTTTTGTAAAGAAGCAGGCAATACCACTTTTTGCATTGATATAATATCTGTCCCAGTGCCAATATTGTTGTCTTTAATACAATTTACCCAATTAAGGGGGCCAGGCCTTTGCCTGGAAGCAATAACTGGTTCTGTGTTTGAGGCAGGAAATGTATAAGATGAATCTGACACATATTAAAATGTCAGAAAAACTGGCTACTCAAAATTAATGGGGTTATATTAAGAGGACCCAAGAGTCAGCTTGAATAGGATCTTTAAGCCAATGATAAGATAGTTTTTTTTTTTTAATGGCTACACAGTTGATTAAAACTTTTTAAATGTAGAAAATTAGTTCACAGAGATATAAATGATAAAAAGAAGAAAAAAGTAACATATCAAAATGTTAAGATCATTAGAATTTGCTTAAGCATCAACTTATTACTCTCAATATAGATAATGATAAGAAACTAATATTTTACTATCTTTATGGTCAGAACTGTATTTGAGATAATCAAATAGCTTTGAGGGCACTGTTCTTAAAAATGAATTTTATCTCAAAAATGGAGAAGAAATTATCAAATTTAAATTTTTTTTTTTGCAATCTATATTGAAATAATGGATTTAGCAACAGTGATGATGGCTAGTACCCTTGTGTTGAGGCAGAATGCTGATGGGAAGAATTACAATGAAATTATGTCACGACTAGAATGCTGTAATCAATCTCAGTATCAGAAGCAGGTTACTATGAAGTTAGTTAGGCTTTAACTTCATATTCCCTTATTTGCATATTTCACTTCCAAATCCTGGAAGGGGTCAGAACAATGTATGACCATTGAGGAAATTAGTTGGGTTTTATGATTTTTAATTTTTTTGTGTGTAATTTCTTTAGTATTCTAACTATTTATATTTGCTACTTTGTTTTGTAATTTTGTAACATTTTTGTTAAAGAAGTGACTTCAAATTGTAAAGGCCTCAAGCCTTAAATAATTTAAACTTATTCCTGATTAGAATTACTAGACTTGAGACCAACAAATGATATATTTACTTAAGTTATGCAACTGAATCATCCAAAATTATCTACACAGTATTGTTGCCAAAATTTTTCAAGTTTAACATATTCAAACCTTTATATCAAACTAAAATAGTCAGAAAATATGGAGAACAGGGGAAAAATTAAACAACCTCAAAAGGAAGTGATCAATAAAATCCAAAATTTGGAGTATACCATAGAAAAATTGCCTACATTTCTTTAAAATTGTAATGGAATTGAAAACAAAAAGTTAACATGAAGGATTTTGCTAGGTTTTTAAAATTCTAATGTGGCCAAAAACTGTGAAAATATATTTTTTAGAGGATAAAGGATATTGATTATTATTACATAATAGTAGGAAGTCATTCAATTTGTAACTAGTGCTAATGTGATTGTGTTTACATAAGAAATGTTTTTATTATTTCATCATTGCTTTTGAGAGTCATATTAACTTTAAAATTGTTGGGTTTAAAGAACAAATATTAAAGGATAGATTTAAAATGCATTTGTTAAAGCTAGATGATCTATTCATAAGATTTATTGACCTTTCTTCTTTTGTGAATATTCAAAAAATTTTATAATTAGAAAATATTTGTTAAATTTCCCCATAAACTTCTATTTACTTGTACCATGACCAAGTGGGATTTATTCCTGGAATGAAAGGGTGGTCCAGCATGTAAAAATTAATTGGTAGTATACTACATTAACAGAAAACAAAACTAAGCACATTATTTGAGAAGGAACATCCTTCTCGATTAAGAAGGAACATTTTACAAAATTTAACAGATTTCATGATATATAACACTTGAAAGACTAGGAGCAGAAGGAAATTACTTCAACATAAACAAAACCATATATGAAAAACTCATAGCTAAATTCACTGTTGTTGTATGAATTCTCAGTCATGTCTGAGTCTTTACTATCCCATGGACTGTAGCCTGCCAGGCTCCTCTGTCCATGGAATTTTCCAGGCAAAGATACTGGCGTGGGTTGTCATTTCCTACTCCAGGGTATTTTCTTGGCCCTGGGACCAAACCCATGTTCCCTGTGTCTCCTGTGTTAGTAGGTGGATTCTTTACCACTTGAGCAACCTGGGAATTCATACTCAATGAAAAAATTTTGAAAACATTTTCTCTAATATCAAGAACAAGACAAGAATACTCTCTTTCACCATTTCTATTCAACATCATACTGGAACTCAACCTGCGCAGTTAGACAAGAAAAAGAAATTAAAAAGGTTCAAATCAGAAAGAAAGAATTAATCTTATCTCTGTTCTCAGATGGCATTTTATATACATATATATATATATATATAAAACCAAAGCAATTATATGTAAAAAGCCAATGCAAAAAGTCATATCCAACTCTTTGCGACCCCATAGACTGTAGCCTACTGAGCTGCTCCGTCCATGGGATTTTGCAGGCAAGAGTATTAGAGTGGGTTGTCATTTCCTTCTCCAGGGGATCTTCCTGACCCAGGGATCAAACCCAGGTCTCCCACACTGCAGGCAGACAATTTACCATCTGAGACACCAGGGAGGTCAAAGCAATTACACCTTTCCCATGAAAGAAAAAAACTGAATAAATAAATTCAGCAAAGTTGGAGTATACATAATCAACAAATGAAAATTAGTTGCATTTCTATATGCTAGCAATGAACAATCAAAAAGAAATTAAGAGAATCATTCAATTTAAAATAGCATTGAAAACAATAAAATACTTATGAATAAACTTAACTAAAAAGCAAAAAAGACATTTTTGATTAAAAGAAAAAAATTATACCCTGAAATTAAAGAAACAAATTTTGAAAGATGAATAAAAGGCAAAATATTCCATATGTATTGATTGGAATATATAATATTATTAAAATGTTAACACTACCCAGAACAAACTACAGATTCAATGCAATCCTGATTAAAATCACAATGACTTTTTTAAGCAGAAATAGAAACATCTATCCTAAAAATTAACATGGAAATTAAAGGGACCTCAAATAGTAAAGCGATCTTGGAAGAAAATAAAGAGGATGAAATCACTTCTTGATTTCAAAACTTACTGTAAAGCTATGGTAATACACAGGCATGCTGACATGAAGATCAATGTAATAGAATAGAAATCCCAGAAATAATCCCTCAGTTCAGTTCAGTCACTCAGTCGTGTCCGACTCTTTGTGACTCAATGAATGGCAGCACACCAGACCTCCCTGTCCATCACCAACTCCCGGAGTTCACTCAACTCTCTTGCTTTTTCCATATGGTCCATCGAGTCTGTGATGCCATCCAGCCATCTCATCCTCTGTCATCCCCTTCTCCTCCTGTCCCCAATCCCTCCCAGCATCAGAGTCTTTTCCAATGAGTCAACTCTTCGCATGAGGTGGCCAAAGTACTGGAGTTTCAGCTTTAGCATCATTCCTTCCAAAGGAATCCCAGGGCTGATCTCCTTCACAATGGACTGGTTGGATCTCCTTGCAGTCCAAGGGACTCTCAGGAGTCTTCTCCAACACCACAGTTAAAAAGCATCAATTCTTTGGTGCTCAGCCTTCTTCACAGTCCAACTCTCACATCCATACATGACCACAGGAAAAACCATAGCCTTGACTAGACGGACCTTTGATGGCAAAGTAATGTCTTTGCTTTTCAATATGCTATCTAGGTTGGTCATAACTTTCCTTCCAAGGAGTAAGCATCTTTGAATTTCATAGCTGCAGTCACCATCTGCAGTGATTTGGGAGCCCAGAAAAATAAAGTCTGACACTGTTTCACTGTTTCCCTATCTGTTTCCAATGAAGTGATGGGACCAGATGCCATGATCTTCGTTTTTTGAATGTTGAGCTTTAAGCCAACTTTTTCACTCTCCACTTTCACTTTCATCAAGAGGCTTTTTAGTTCCTCTTCACTTTCTGCCATAAGGGTGGTGTCATCTGCATATCTGAGGTTATTGATATTTCTCCTGGCAATCTTGATTCCAGCTTGTGTTTCTTCCAGTCCAGCGTTTCTCATGATGTACTCTGCATAGAAGTTAAATAAGCAGGGTGACAATATATAGCCTTGATGTACTCCTTTTCCTATTTGGAACCATTCTTTTGTTCCATGTCCAGTTCTAACTGTTGCTTCCTGACCTGCATACAGATTTCTCAAGAGGCAAGTCAGGTAGTCTGGTATTCCCATCTCTTTCAGAATTTTCCACAGTTTATTGTGATCCACACAGTCAAAGGCTTTGGCATAGTCAATAAAGCAGAAATAGATGTTTTTCTGGAACTCTCTTGCTTTTTCCATATGGTCAATTATTTTCTTACAAGGATGCCAAGACTATTCAATAGGGAAAGAAACATCTTTCCAACAAATGATTTTTAGAAACTAGATGATTTGCATGCATTAAAAAAGAAAATTGTATTCTTAATATCATATGTAAAAATTAACTGAAAATAGATCAAAAACTGAATGTAAGAGATAAAACTATCAAATTCATAGAAGAAAATAGGAGCAAAATTGCATGACATTGGATTTGACAATGCTTGATTGGACATGACACTAAAAGCTCAGGTAACAAGAGAAAAAAATAGATAGGCTGGACTTAATCAAAATTTAAAACTTTTGTATATCCAAGGACACTGTCAGCAGAGTGAAATGCAATCTACAGAATGGGAGAAAATCATATATTTAAACCAAACAACATACTTTTGAAAATTATATATTTCATAAGGGATTGATATCCAGAATAGAATCTCCTGCACATCAGCAATAAAAATATTGGCAATCCAGTTAAAGAGTAGAGGACTTGAATGGACATTTCTCCAGAGAGGATGGATAGGTAGCCCATTAGCATATGAAAAGATGCTAAATATCAAATATTCCTGGTGGTTCAGATGGTAAAGAATCTGCCTGCAATGTGGGAGACCTGGGTTCAATCCCTGGGTTGGGAAGATCCTCTGGAGGAGGGCATGGCAACCCACTCCAGTATTCTTGCCTGGAGAATCCTCATGGACAGAGGTGCTTGGTGGGCTACAGTCCATGGGGTCACAAAGAGTTGGACACGACTGAGTGACTAAGCACAAGTGCAGCACATCTTTAAGGAAATTCAGACTGAGACCAATATGGTGTGTCACTTCCTACACTTGAGATGGATGTTGTTGAAACAGAACAAAACACAGTGGCAGGTGTTGGCAAAGATATGCAGAAGTTGGAGGTCTTGTGCTTTACTGATGGGAATATGAAATGGTGCAGTAGCTCTGGAGGACTGAATGTCTATTGTTCAGAATTGTACACCAAATTGCCATGTGATCCAGCAATTCTACTTCTAGGTATATACCCAAAAGAGGTGAGAGTAGGGACTTGAACAAGTGCTTGTACATGTATGTTCTAGCAGTATTTTTAACAGTAGCCAGAAGGTAGGGGCAACCCAGGTGTGTATCCAAGAAAGAAAGGATAAACAGGATGTAGTGTGTAAATACTGTTGACTATTGTTCAGACTTGAAAGATAAGGAAATCTTGGCATGTGCTACAGCATGGATGAAACATGAAGATGTTATGCTAGAAGGAGGAGGCCAGTGACAGAAAGTTAAATGTTGTAGCATCTCACTTGTGTGGGAATACCTAGGGTGATTATGTTCATAGAGACAGATACTGTTATCTAGGGTTGTTGAGAGGAGGAAATGGGGAAGTTGGTATGTAATGGGTACAGAATTTCAATTGGGGAGGATAGGGAGGTTCTAGAGAAGGATGGTCGGAGAAGGCGATGGCAACCCACTCCAGTACTCTTGCCTGGAAAATCCCATGGTTGGGGGAGCCTGGTAGGCTGCAGTTCATGGGGTCGCTACGAGTCAGACGCGACTGAGAGAATTCCCTTTCACTTTTCACTTTCCTGCATTGGAGAAGGAAATGGCAACCCACTCCAGTGTTCTTGCCTGGAGAATCCCAGGGACGGGGGAGCCAGGTAGGCTGCCGTCTATGGGGTCGCACAAAATCAGACACGACTGAAGCAACTTAGCAGTAGCAGCAGCAGAGAAGGATGGTGGTGATAGGTGCACAGCAATGTGGGTATGTTTAATACCACAAAACTGAAGTCTTGATAACTGTGAATTTTGTTTTGTGTGTATTTTGTCCCAATAAAGAAGTTAAAATTAGCTATCCATGAAATAATTTTTCAAAAAATCAAAAATACACCAAGCATATATTAAAAAAATAGTATGTTTACCAAAAAATGGCATGCATGACTTCCTATTTATCCTTTCACTCTTGCAAACTCAACCTTCCTCAGTAATTTCTTGTGGTAAATAAGGATTACTATTTTTCATACTCATTAATCAGTAACATAGGCTCCTGTGGGGACCGCTTTGAAATCTCACATGTACAGTATTACATAAGAAACAAGCACTACTGAAAGAAAAAAGGATGAAACAAAAATAAAATCTTCACCACCTGTCATGTAGGATGTGTGTATGTATGCACTTAAACCAGTAACCAGCAAAGTTTTCTTTAAAACTTCAAAGAGTAAATATTTTAGACTTTGCAGGCCATACCCTGTTTATTGAAACTACATAACTCTTCTGTTGTCATATAAAAGCAGCCATAAATAATACATAAAGGAATGGGCATAGCTGATTCCAATAAAACTTTATTGACAAAAACAGTCATGGGCTAGCCCTGGGTAATTTTGCTGATCTTGATCTTTACCATGTAGTAGTTTGATTTCCTGGAGAAGGCAGTGGCACCCCACTCCAGTACTCTTGCCTGGAGAATCCCATGGACGGAGGAGCCTGGTAGGCTGCAGTCCATGGGGTCGCTAGAGTCGGACACGACTGAGCGACTTCACTTTCACTTTTCACTTTCATGCATTGGAGAATGAAATGGCAACCCACTCCAGTGTTCTTGCCTGGAGAATCCCAGGGACGGGGGAGCCTGGTGGGCTGCCGTCTACGGGGTCATGCAGAGTCGGACACGACTGAAGGGACTTAGCAGCAGCAGCAGTTTGATTTCCAGGAGCTCAGCGTTCTTTTTGACACTCAGCTGAAGCTAATGACTAGAGTAAATTTAACACAGGTATGCCTGTGAAAAGCTTTGGGCACTTGTGATTGGTGTTAGAATCAGCCCAGGTTTATTCCTTCTCCATTTTCTTTGAATTAGAATTGCCATGTGACTTGCTTTGGCAGGTGAAATATCAACAGAGTATTTCTATTGGGAATTTTGGAATCCAGGTCCAACTTTCCCTCTAGCCGTTTCGCTACTGAAATGGTTGCAGAATTATGTGTCCAGAATGAGTCTCTATTACCTTAGATTCCTTCCTTTTTTTATTAAGTATTATTCATTTGTTTCTATTTTTAGCTACACTGGGTCTTAATTATGATGCTGGGGTCTCTCTCTAGCTGTGGCTTGTGGGCTCCAGAGCTCATGGGCTCTGTAGTTATACCACACGGACTGTCTGGTTGAGACTCTTGTATTCAGTAGTTGCAGTGCATGGGCTTAGTTGCTCTGTAGCATGTGGGATCTTAGTTCTCCAACCAGGGATCAAACCCTGTCCTCTGCATTGGAAGGTGGATTCTTAACCACCAGACCATGAGGGAAGTCCCACACCCTAGAATCCTGAGAGACAATTACAAGCAGAAAGTCCTTGCAGTACCACAATGCTGCTGCTGCTGCTGCTAAGTTGCTTCTGTCATGTCCGACTCTGTGCAACCCCATAGATGGCAGCGCACCAGGCTCCGCCATCCCTGGGATTATCCAGGCAAGAACACTGGAGTGGGTTGCCATTTCCTTCTCCAATGCATGAAAGTGAAAAGTGAAAGGGAAGTCAATCAGTCGTGTCCAACTCTAGCGACCCCATGGACTGCAGCCCACCAGGCTCCTCCATCCATGGGATTCTCCAGGCAAGAATACTGGAGCGAGTTGCCATTTCCTTCTCCAATGCATGAAAGTAAAAAGTGAACGTGAACTCGCTCAGTCGTATCCGACTCTTCACGACCCTGTGGACTGCAGCCTACCAGGCTCCTCCGCCCATGGATTTTCCAGACAAGAGTACTGGAGTGGGGTGCCACAATAGATATGTTTAATTGGCAAGAAATAAATTGTGACTGTGTTAAGCCAGTGAGATTTTGTGATTGTAAATTATCACAGTATAATTTAATCCATCCTACTTGATAGTACACTATTTGATTAATAATTGTGTAATTTTTATTTTCATTAATTATAACTTGTAATTTACCAATACATATCTGAAGCAGTGATTAAAGGGGTTATATGTTATAGGGCATTGGCAGACTTCATCTGCATTGCAATTAGGGATTATGATGCATATTTTATAATGCTGAAGAATTTTGGAAATCTAGTATGTCTTTCTGAAGCCATAGGCTCTCTTAACTCACAGACCAAATTGATGTTTTCTGGAGTATCATAAATCTTTATCAGTGCCATTCTTATAACTTCTATTTAAATCTTGACCTAGCATGAAAATTAGGGATTACAGGAATATTTTATATAAAGCTAATTTTAATATGGAGGCATGCAAAAATAAAATGATTTTCTTATATGCATATAAGAAAATAAAAGATGACTCAGTCAGATTCTTTCCCTCTACCTATTGAGAGAGCTTGTCCCAATTATAAAACATAGTGCTTTTTATTATAGCTATGTTTTTGACTGTATTCAAATAGAAAAACTCTAAAACTCTAATGCATAAATCAATAAGCATAACATGAATTCTAAAAATCAGAATCAAAGAATAAGTTGTATTGTGCATATTGTTAATTCATGTAGCTCATTTCATTATAATGTATGCCTGACTATAATACTGAACTTACAACCCTTTATTATTAACATTTTAAAAATAAAATCCAAATACCTACAGCATGCCAGTTGGGTGTCTGAATTTTATTTGCTTGATCATTCTGATACACAGCATTTGTCATCTTACTTTAGTGTGCAAAAAACACTAAGAGCAGCTTATTCCACATTCCTTGCCATAGGTATAGACAAATGATGACTAGCTGTGAACCTAAAAACTGTATTTAACAGTCTATTAGAACAGGCCAAACATTGAGAGTGAAAAAACTTATTGATAAAATTTCTAACTCATGCTGTGTTGGGGAATAGATGACAGAGAGAAGGGACTCCAGGCAATCAGCACACACCAGGGAAAACATACACAATGAATGTCTTTGCACCCTTTGTCACCTCCTGTTTACTTTACATTTGCCATTGGTTTTAATGAAGAGGAGCTGAGTTCCAAGAAATCTCTGCAAGGTGCTTCAACTTGTCTCTGCTCTGAGCTTCGGCAGCCAACACATCTGCTTGAACCCGTCAGCTGTGATAAGTGTACATTTTGAGTCTTAAGAGAGTCTGCAACTTGAGTACTGCTGCTGCTGCTAAGTCGCTTCAGTTGGGTCCGACTCTGTGCAACCCCATAGATGGCAGCCCATTAGGCTCCTCTATCCCTGGGATTCTCCAGGCAAGAATACTGGAGTGGGTTGCCATTTCCTTCTCCAATGCATGAAAGTAAAAAGTGAAAGTGAAGTCGCTCAGTCGTGTCCGACTCTTCACGACCCTGTGGACTGCAGCCCACCAGGCTCCTCGGCCCATGGATTTTCCAGGCAAGAGTACTGGAGTGGGGTGCCGAGTACAGGCAGCACCAAAGTAAAGATCCTACATGGCTTTAATACATTTTGCAAATTTCTTTTTAGGTAAATTTGTTCCTGGGATCAGTGTATGTAAAGTCTTAAGAAAAGCCTTAAACATCTGCTTGAGACAGTGGTTTCAAAGACAACAGAGGTGGCGATCCAAGGTGAGTCATTCAGTTTCCTTGAGTCAGAGATGAGGAATATCAATTATATTATACTTTAATTCAAGCAAATATATTATCTGAGTTATTTTTTCATAGGAAATATCTATTCATTAATTTATTATGGTGCTTTTTATGTAGTTTATTTTGGCTTTCATTTTATGGTCTCCACTCAGTTCCAAAGTTACTTAGGTCAACACCATTTTCTCCCAAACTTAGTAAGAGAAATTGTTCATATGAAAGAAAGTGAAAGTGCCAGTTACTCAGTCGTGTCCAACTCTTTGTGACCCCATGGACTGTAGCCCACCAGGCTCCTCTGTCCATGGGATTCTCCAGACAAAAATACTGGAGTGGGTTGCCGTTCCCTTCTCCACGGGAAATTCCCAACCCAGCGATCGAACCTGGGTCTTCCGCATTGAAGGCAGATTCTTTACCATCTGAGCCACCAGGGAAGCCCATTGTTTCATACAGTACTTGTAATACAATTAGAAATTTTGTCACATTCTTTGTTCTATTGTGAGATTCTCCTGAATATCTAAATTATTTTTTTAAAATTACATATATTTAAGGTTCACTTTTTGTGCTTAAGGGCTTCCCTGGAGGCTCAGGTGGTAAAGAATCTCCCTACAATGCAGGAGACCTGGGTTCCATTCCTTGGTCAGGAAGATCTGGAGAAGGGAATGGCAACCCACTCCAGTAGTCTTGGATGGATAATTCCATGGACAGAAGAGTCTGGTGAGCTACAGTTCATGGGGTTGCAAAGAGTTGGATATGACTAAGTGATTAATATTTTTTTGTGCTGTAAATTTGAGTTTTCACAGATACACAGTATCAAGTATCCACAACTATGGTATCATAGTGGTGATACAGTATACTGCTGCTGCTGCTGCTGCTAAGTCGCTTCAGTCGTGTCCAACTCTGTGCGACCCCATCCCTGGGATTCTCCAGGCAAGAACACTGGAGTGGGTTGCCATTTCCTTCTCCAATACATAAAAGTGAAAAGTGAAAGTGAAGTCACTCAGTCGTGCCCAGCCCTTAGCGACCCCATGGACTGCCGCCTACCAGGCTCCTCTGTCCATGGGATTTTCCAGGCAAGAGTATTGGAGTGGGGTGCCATTGCCTTCTCTGGTACAGTGTACTACAGTATCATATAAGATAGTTTCACTACCCTGAACAATCCTCTGTACTTCATCTCTGTACTTCATCGTTTAATACATTTTGGTCCCCAAATACCTGGCAACCACTGACTTTTTAAATCATCTCTACAGTTTTGCCTTTTCCAGAATGTCATACAGTTTTCCATCATGTATCCTATTAAGACTGGCTTCTTTCACTTATCAATATGCATTTGTAATTTATCCATATCTTTTCATGTTTGGTACCTCGTTTCTTTTTTGTGGAATAACATCTCTTGTTAAGATGTACCACATTGTTTTCCTATACCTATTAATGGAGATCTCGGTTGCTTCTGATTTTTAACAATTATGAATAAAGCTGCTATAAGCATTTGCATGAAGGTGTTTTTTAGGCTTTTTTCTTTATCTTTGATTGTCTATAGTTTGAAAATGAAGTGCCTACATGTGATTTTTTGATGTCTATTCTGCTGGATGTTCTCTGAGCTTCCTGGATCTGTGATCCAGTGACTGACGTGAATTTGGGGGAAATTCTCAGTTGTTATTGTTTCAAATATGTCTTCTGCTACTTTCTTTCTTCTCCTTCTGGTATTCTTATACGTGGATGTTACACCTTTTGTAGTTGTCCCACAGACCTTGAATATGAGAGATGCTTTCTTCTGTCCTGTGTAGGCTATTGATTATCCCATTGAAGGAATTCTTCCCATCTCTGTTGAGTGTTTTGGATTTCTAGTATTTTTGTTTTGTTTTGTTTTCCTTAGGATTTCCATCTCACTGCCCACATTCTCCATCTGTTTTTGGATACTGTCTAATCTATCTATTAGCACTCTTAGCATATTAATTACAGCTATTTTGTAATCCTGGTGTGATTACTCTCAGTCCCTGCTATGTGTGGCTCCTTCTATCTCTTGTATTTCCTTTACCTTTTAGTATGCCTTGTAATTTTTCTTGACAGCCAGATTTGAACAAAGAACTGCTATAAATAGGTCATCAGTAATTTGGTGGTAAGATGTGGGGTGAGGGGAAGTGTTCTATAATTCTGTACTGTGCTGTGCTAAATCGCTTCAATCATGTTCAACTCTGTGTGACCCAGTAGACTGTAGCCTGCCAGGGTCCTCCGTCCATGGGATTTTCCAGGCAAGAATATTGGAGTGGGTTGCCATTTCCTTCTCCAGGGGATCTTCCCAACCCAGGGATCCCACCTGTAATTAGCTCTCAGTTGTATAGTGGGACAGTGCCTCTGGATTGTGAACTTCACCTATCTTTCCTTAAGTGAATGAAGATGGCTAGAGTGGGCTAGAGTTGTATATTTCCCCTTTCCTATGTGGAAGGCTACAGCTGATTAGAGTTGGGTATTTCCCTTCTCCCAGGTGAGCTAGGCTCTGCTAATACCCCAGCCAATTAGACTCTGGTTAATTAATTTCTCCTGTGGGCAGACTTTATTAAGAAGAATAACAGCATGCTCTGACGCACTTCAAAATGGTTCCTCTTCTCCTGTTGCTGCTGAAAGAATAGGGGGATTTTCCTCTATTACTTAAAGTGAGAAACTGCATGAGCTCCTGGAAGTAAAACTCACTAACCTGTGGGAGCTCCCCCACCATGACTGGGTTCCCCTGGAGTTTTTCAATGTCAGAACAGTCCACACTGAGCCTCCAGCAATTCGTCAGTTCCAGTTTGGTGTTTCCTCCTGCAGCTGGTTCCCTTGCCAGTTTCTGTGCATGAGACAGCTCAGGTGAGTCGTGACTGCCAGTGTTTATCTATCTGACTCTTCAGTCTTGGAGACAGCAGTTTGAACTGTGTCCTCCCCGCTCTTATGAATTCAAGAAGAGTTGTTGATTTTCCAGTCTGTTCAGAGTTTTATTTGTTGTTAGGACAGAGTGGTAACTTCTAAGCTTCTTTCATGTAGAGCAAAAACCTGAAATCTATAGGGATTTTGTGAATATGTTTTCAGCTAAGTTAAGCAAATACCTAAGAGCACAAGTGCTGGATTGTGTGGTAAGAGTATGTTTATCTCTGTAAGAAATTTCTAACTGTCTTTCAAAGTAACTTAATCGTTTTGCATACTCACTGTCAGTGAATGAGAGTTCTGTTGCTCTGCACCCACGTCAGCAATTGGTATTGTTAAAATTTTTGATTTAAGTCTTTCTAATGGTTGTGTAGTGATGTGGCTTTCTTTCATTTGCAATTCCCTAATGACATATAATTTTTGGTATATTCATGTTTATTTGCTATCTGCTTGTCTTCTTTGGTGAGATATCTAGATATTTTGCGCATTAAGTATTTTTTACTGTTGAGTTTTAAAATGTCTTTCTGTATTTTGCATATAGGACCTTTATCGGATGTGTGTTTTCTGGATACTTTATCTCAATCCATGGCTTGTCTTTCTATTCCCTTAAAACTTTCCTTCACAGCTTATAAATTTTTATTTAAAAAAAATCCAATTAACCAGGTTTTTCTTTTGTGGAAGTACTTTTGATACTGTGTCTAAAAATGAATCGCCAAATTCGAGGTCACGTGAATTGTTCCTTTACTTGTGTACTGGTACATTTCAGCATCTTATTGTTTGCAAACTTTAAGCACCGCAACTAAGTAAAAGCTCCAAAACCTGGAGATTTTTAGCTTCCTAATTATCTAATCTTTAACTATTGACTTTTTCAATCTGAACATGATGAAAAGAAAGCATAAAGGGCTTTCTAACAAAAGAGTTCTATGTTTTTAAACACACTTAAGTTGTTTATAAATTTTCTTTTCAAAGGCTTAATTATTTGAAGTGAGGGAGCAAAAAGAAAATTCATATTGCTATGTGGAAGCTTTTCTTTTTTGGTGTTTTATTTTCACATTAGTAAATTTCACTTCAGTAAATTTTTAAAACCACTTTTTCTCTATTTTTATTGTGAACTAATTGACATATTACTGCATAGGTTAATCATTCTGAAATGATTATCACAATGAGTTCAGCTGACATCCAGCATATCATATATCTGGAATGAAAATAAATAAAAGGAAAAAGAAAAATTCTCATTATGATAAGAACTCTTAGGATTTACTGTCAATAACTTTCCTATACATCATACAGCAGTGTTGCTACTGCTAAGTCGCTTCAGTCATGTCCGACTCTGTGCGACCCCATAGACGGCAGCCCACCAGGCTCCCCCATCCCTGGGATTCTCCAGGCAAGAACACTGGAGTGGGTCACCATTTCCTTCTCCAATGCATGAAAGTGAAAAGTGAAAGTGAAGTCGCTCAGTCGTGTCTGACTCTTAGCGACCCCATGGGCTGCAGCCCACGAGGCTCCCCCATCCATGGGATTTTCCAGGTAAGAGTACTGGAGTGGGGTGCCATTGCCTTCTCCACAGCAGTGTTAACTGCTGTTAACTCTTTAACACATATATTTCTGTTAATTGAAAGAAAGTTGAACAAATTCCTGGATAGAAGCTACTGACACAACTTGGAATGCATGTGTCTTTCGCATTGCTTCTCATTTTCAAAGTGATTTAACATGAGAAACTTTATACCTTTTAGTTTTGATGTTTTTTTATATGTTATAGGTATATAGACATAATAAGTTTTGATAAAAATTGAAGAATAAAATAAGCCAGTTTATTCAGTACCCTAGAAACTGCAAAGTAGAAGGAAATAGTAAGCATGATCACAAAAGGAAAGCATATAGGAGGAAAACACAGGCTTTTATAAATTGTCCTAGAATCATCTCCCTTTATAAGATAAATTTAATGACTTTAAACTCATGTAATCTGTATGTATTTGATCAACTTTTTCCAGTGATTATTAGAACAATCTCATAAATGATTTATGATTAAAATTTACTAATCTGGACAGGAAAATCTCTTCATCTAATAAGAAAGTTCCTTGCGAAATACTCTCTTTATATTAAGAGGAACAATTATGGAAAAGTCGTACCATGTAGTGACCTGGCACAATAAAAGTGCCAGACAGAGGTTTCTGGGTCAGAGAACTTTCAAAGCCAGCAAGGGATTGGGGTTTTGAATGGTCCACAATTTATCTTATAGCTAGGGCAGTTTCTTGGGGTATGCAAGGAAAGCTGGCTTCTAAATGACAAGAAATGATGCCTATTGAGGCTATATTTAAGGTAATTGCATGTCTAAGAATTTTTCACTCCAGTAGGCTCCTGAGCTAACAGTTCTGGACTGCTCTGAAGGAGTAACAACATAGGGGCCACTATAAGCAGGGGAAATCTTTGGCTCATTTATGTTTAACACCTGTAGAGTCATTTCTGTTCATCAATATACAAAAACAAAAAAATCATACATATTGCTTAAGTTGCTTGGTCTCTATAGCATGACATGTATTTTCAAACATGCACACACACACACACACATGGCACAAACCATAAAACTACTAAATATCTGAAAAAAGCTTTCTATTAACACACACTCTATCAAGTTTTGCTTAGGGGATTTCTTTCTTGTGCTCTTAGAGTTTAGGCAATTGTATTAGTCATCTAGGGATGTCACAGAATGCCACAGAGTGGATGACTTAAATGACAGTTTATTTTCTGCCAGTCCTGGAGGCTAGAAACCCAGGTGTTGTTGGAAGGTTTGGTTTCTCCCCGAGCTCTCTTTCCTTGGTTTCCTGCCTTCTGTGTCTTCATATGACTTTTTATCTGGTTTCTCTTCTCATAAGAACACTGGTCTTACTGGGTTAGGGCCCCATCCTTACAACCTCATTTAATCTTAATTACCTCCACAAAGTCCCTGGTTCCAAATGCAGGCACATTGAATATTAGGAAGTCCATGTGTGAATTTTGGAGAAACATAATTCTGCCTATAAGTGCACTTTACCTCTGGATTGTTATTTTGTATGATACAAATATTATATATTATACACACATATATTTAGATATATAACCAATAATATGTACCCTTTGTGATTTAACTTTTAATTGCATGTGTATTATGTACCATATTTTTACTTGAACAAAAATTGCAGGTTCATTTGGCTTATGAAATTCAGTTCATTTATAACCACAGTTTCACTTAGCACTTCAGTAAGAACAGAAAATTAACTTTCCTAGATGTATAAAACCAAAATGGAAACAAATTTTTAGCTCCTAAAAAGAGCTTTGTACATGATTTTGTACTTCACATTTCATTCAGTTTATACCAACAGACATTAATATATCTATTAAATACTCTTTTCTTGTGAAGATATTCACAACTACAAAATGGAGAGGCCATTCTTAAGAGCATATTCTTAGGAGGTAGTCTTAAGAGTGCAACATAATTATTAAGACTATACTTTATTGAGATTAACCAATTCCATTAAAACATCACTTTAAATGAACAAATTGAAAGCCTCCTTGAATAAATGAGAAGAAATGACTATAAGTTACTAAAATTTGAGCTCTATGAAAGCAGTATTTTATTGCTCTGGTTTTGTTCATCTATACAAATAGAACCAAATCTGGTAGCATTACATTGAAAAATGATTATACATTAAGTTAACACTTCCCCACAAATATTGATAATTTTCAACACTGTATCTTCATGTCAGGCACTTTTCTAGGGATTAGGAATAGATCTCTTACTAAAACAAACTCCCTGCCCTCTTAGAACTTCATTCTAGTGAATAGACAAGAAATAATCAAACACTTCCTTTAATTTGGGTTTCCCCTTTAGGACTAGCCAGTGACCTTAATAGAATTTTTCAAGTATTCAATGTATAAAAATATATCTATAATCTCTGAACCGTGAAGTGTACATATAGTAATTGTACCTGTACTTGCTGTATTTCAGGGTTCTATCAAGCCTACCTACTCTATATGACCAAAATAATCAGAAAATACAGTTCAGTTGTTTCTAAATGTGTTTTTGGTGAACAGAGGATGAAAATGAAAGATACCATTTTAAAAATGGTAAAGTAGATTCTTGCTCTGTTTGATTCGATTTTTTGCTACTTACTGTGGTATGAGACAATGTTTTCTATCTTCATAAAACTCAGGTGTTTCCTGTGTGAGATGAGGGAAATAATTACATTAAAGAATAGCTCTATTATAGAAAATATGTACATTACATTTAGCATGGGACATGACATGTAAGATTTATTGAAATTCATGGTAGCTTTTGCTAAAATGCAGATGTGCTGAGGGCAAAAATATGAGAGATTTTTCCATTTGTAGCACATTTCTTAGCTGTCACATCATTGATTAATTTTTTTGAAATCAAACATGTCATTCTATAAGGGAAATTTCTCATGACTACTTTTATGATAGTAATCATCCTAGAAAACTGAAAAGCATCTTAACTGTAATATATTCAGGAAAAAAAATGAGAATATTTTGATGTATTGTTTGTGAGGGGTTTTGGTAATTTCAATTTCCTTCCTGATACATTTGTATTCTCCTTGTGTCAGTTTTGGTAAAATGTGTCTTTCAAGCATTCGTCCATTTCTTTTAAATTGTCAAGTTTATGATCATAAAGTTTTGTATAATACTCTATTCTTAAATGATAATCCTGCTTTCATTTCTGGTATTACATCTTCTCTTTATTTTTTCTTAGCCTAGCAAAGGTTTATCAATTATATTAATCTTTTCAAAGACCCATCTTTTATTTTCATTAATTTTCTCATTATCTCTTGATATTTCTGTTCCTTATTTTAAAATTCATTAATACCTGCTTGAAGTTTGTTACTCCTTTCTTTTGATTTATACTGTTCTTCTCTCTTAGTATCCTAGGGTAAAAGCTTACATTTTTGGTTTTAATCTTTCTTTTTCTATAAAATATGCATTCAGTGCTACAAATTTACCACTACTTTGCTTTCACTGCACTCCACAAATTTTGAAAGTTTTATTTTCTTTTTCATTAAGTTCAAATTATTTTTAATATCTCTTGACATTTCTTTTTTGACCTATGTTTTATTTACAAGTGTGTTGTTTAATCTCCAAATAATCTGGGATTCTCTAGGGACTTCTAGGGGCTTCCCTGATAGCTCAGTTGGTAAAGAATCCACCTGCAATGCAGAAGGCCCCAGTTCAATTCCTGGGTCAGGAAGATCCACTGTAGAAGGGATAGGCTACCCACTCCAGTATTCTTGGCTTTCCCTTGTGGCTCAGCTGGTAAAGAATCCACCTGCAATGCGGGAGACCTGGGTTTGATCTCTGGGTTGGGAAGAGCCCTTGGAGAAGGGAAAGGCTACCAACTCCAGTATTCTAGCCTGGAGAATTCCATGGACTGTTTAGTCCATGGGATTCTGTTTTTGATATCTAGTTTAGTTCCATTGTGTACTGAGAGCATACTTCAGATGTTTTCAATTCTTTTAATTTGTTTTATGTCCTTGACAGTGATGTGCCTTGGTGAATGTCCCTGTGAGTTTGAAAGGAATAAACAGTTGACTCTTGAATAAAATGGGTTTGAACTGGGCAGGTCCATTTGGCTTGTTTTTTTTTTTTTTTTTAATTTTATTTTATTTTTAAACTTTACATAATTGTATTAGTTTTGCCAAATATCAAAATGAATCCGCCACAGGTATACATGTGTTCCCCATCCTGAACCCTCCTCCCTCCTCCCTCCCCATACCATCCCTCTGGGTCGTCCAGTGCACTGGCCCCCAGCATCCAGTATCGTGCATCGAACCTGGACTGGCAACTTGTTTCATACATGGTATTTTACGTTTCAATGCCATTCTCCCAAATCTTCCCACCCTCTCCCTCTCCCACAGAGTCCATAAGACTGTTCTATAGCAGAGTCAGCTCTTCCTATTCCTGCATTTCCCATTCATGGATTTAATCAACTTGGATTGAAATTTTTATTCATTGTACATTTCCATTTTATATGAGGGACTTGAGCGTCAGCAGATTTTTGTATATGCGAGGGCTCCTGGGACCAGTTCCCCTCAGAAACCCAAGGATGGACTGCATTCTTCAGCTGTTAGATAAGCATTTGTAAATGTCAGTTAGATCAGGTTGATTGGTAGTTCAGTTCAGCTGTATCCTCACTGATTTTCTGAAAGCAGAATCTGTCAATTATTGATAGAGATCTGTTGAAGCCTTCAACTATATTAAAACTTGTTTATTTGATCTTTCTATTCTGTTTTTGCCTCATTTATTTTGGTACTTTGCTGTTATGCACATATACATTAAGGATTGTTGTTTTAGAAAACTGACCTCTTTATTATTATGTAATGTTCCTCTCTATCCCTGATAATTTTTCTTATCTAAAATCTGCTTCGCCCAAAATGATATATCTAACTCCTGCTTTCGTTTCACTAGTGTTAGTGTGGTATATTTTTCTCCATAATTTTACTTATAATCTATGTTTTTTCTATTTTAAGTGGCTTTCTTGCAGACAACATATAGTCAGTCATTGTTGTTTTATCTCCTCTGTCATTTCCTATTTGTTCCATAGTTGCATTGAATCTATTCACATTTAAAGTGATTACGTATATAGTTGGATTAATCTCTCCCCTTTTTGTTCTGTTTTTATCCTTGTGCTTCTAAACTTTTAAAATCTTCCACCCTTTTTCTGCCTTTTCTGGTTTCATTGGGCATTTTATATGATTCTGTCTTCTCTCATTTTTTAACAAATTATAGTTTTTAAATTATTTTAGTGATTTCCTAAGGATGGCAACATATATTTACAACTAAGCCCATATTCAAAAAGGTCTGTATTTTTTTTATGAGCAGTGCAAGTTCCTTATAACAGAATATTTAGAATTAAGCCCTTCACATATTGTTGTCATTCATTTCACTTACTAATAAGCTATAATCACCCAATATATTGTTGCTGTTATCAATTTGAACATTATATATTAAATCAAGTATGAAAAAGAAAAATAAAAGGTTTTACTTTACCTGTATGTATTCCCTCTCAAATGCCCTTCATTTCTTTAGGTAGATCTCAGTCTCTGACCTGCATCATTTTATTTCTCTAAACTTAAAACACCTTTTAAAGTTTTAAAAAGGCAGATCTAATGGTGAAAATTCCTCAATTTTATTCATTTGAGAATATCTTTACTTCCTCTTCATATTTGAACAACAATTTTCCTTAATAAAGAATTCTAGGTTGGTGATTCCTCTATTTCAACATTTTAAATATTTCACTTTACTGTTTTTGCTTGTATTGTCAGTGACAAGAAGTCTGCTGTGATTCGTCTACATTTTCTTCATAGATAAGGTGTTTTTCTGTGTGCATGCTTCAAGATCTTCTGTTTTGTTTTCTGTAGTTTGAATGTGACATACCTAGGTGAAACTTCTTTTTTTGTTATTTATCCTTTACCGTCCTCTGGGTCCTTGATCTATGGTTTGGTGTCTGTCATGATTTTTGAAAAATTCTTAGCTGCTTTCACCTCAAAAATTGTTTCTGCTCTTTTTTTCCTTCTTTTTATGGGTTCCTGGTACATTTGTATTACACCTGTTGTCATTGTACAAACAGTTCTTAGATATCTTGTTCAGTCCTTTTTCATATTATTTTTTTATCCATATATTTCAGTTTGGAAAGTTTATATTAACATATCTTCAAGCTCAGTGATTCTTTCCTTAGCCATACCCAGTCTACTGATGAACTCATGACAGGCAGTCTTTCTTCTTCAGTGATTTTGATTTCTAGCATTTCTTTTTAAGTTTCCATATCTCTATTTACATCTGTTGTTGAATACAGTGCACTTTTTAAATTATAGCTCTGCATGTATCAAGCAGAGTTATTTTAAATTTTCTTATCTGGTAACTTCAGAATGTCTGCCAGTTCTGAGTTTGGTTCTGTTACCTGGTTTGTCTCTTCAAACTATGGTTTTCATTGTCTTCTAGTGTTTCTTGTAATTCTTGTTTCATGTCAGACTTACCGTATTGGGAAAAGTTGCTGAGGTAAATAGGCTTTTAGTGTGAAGTTTTAAGTTTATCTAGCTGGGAGTTCAGAGAAGGCAATGGCACCCCTCTCCAGTACTCTTGCCTGGAAAATCCCATGGACGGAGGAGCCTGGTGGTCTGCAGCCCATGGGATCACTAAGAGTCAGGCACAACTGTGCACGTCACTTTCACTTTTCACTTTCAGGCATTGGAGAAGGAAATGGCAACCCACTCCAGTGTTCTTGCCTGGAGAATCCCAGGGACAGAGGAGCCTAGTGGGCTGCCGTCTATGGGGTCGCACAGAGTTGGATGTGACTGAAGCGACTTAGCAGCCGCAACAGCAGCAGCTGGGAATTAGCCCGTTTTTATTGTGTGATGCAACTGTAGCAGTCTTGTTTCCTCTGGTGCCAATTTTATATTTTTGTTTTGTTTCCAGTATTGTCTTTTGATTTCTATTAATCAGGTTTTCTAGAAAAAAGAACCAATAGGGAAGATAGATAAGTAAAGAAAGACAGAATGGAAGAAAATAGACAGAGTGTGTTGGCAGAGAGAGCAGAAAGGTGAAAAGAGGGAGAGAGATGTTTAAGGACTTCATTTCAGAGATTTTTCTTTCTTTTAAGCAATTGACTCATGAAGTTGTGGGGACTAGCAAGTCCAGAATTTGCAGGGCAGGCCAGCAGACTGGAAATTCCAGCAAAAGTCTCTGTTGTAGTCTTGAGTCTGGAGACGGGAGATTCAGGAAGAATGTCTAAATTGCAGTATGGAGACAGAATCCCAGGATCCCTTCTTTGGAAACATCAGTCTTAGCATCTTAGCTCTTAAACCTTTTGAATAGTTAATTATATGAAGCCCACTATCATTATGGGGAGTGAGGTGATTTGCTTTATTCAAAATCTGTTTATTTAAATGTTGTTTTTCAGTCACCCAGTCGTGTCCGACTCTTTGCAAATGCAGCACATCAGGCCTCTCTGTTCCTCACCATCTCCCAAAGTTTTCCCAGGTTCATGTTCATGACATCAGTGATGCCTTCCAGCCATCTCATTCTCTGACACCGTCTTCTCCTTCTGCCCTCAATCCTTCCCAGCATCTGGGTCTTTTCCAATGAGTCAGCTGTTCACATCAGTTGACCAAAATACAGGAGCTTCCAATACTGGAGCATCAGTCCTTCCAATGAGCATTCAGAGTTGATTTCCTTTAAGATGGACTGGTTTGATCTCCTTGCTGTCCAAGGGACTCTCAGGAGTCTTCTCCAGCACTGTCTAGGTTTATCATAGCTTACGTGCCAAGAAGCAATCATCTTCTGATTTTATGGCTGCAGTCACCATCCACAGTGATTTTAGAGCCCAAGAAAGGAAATATGTCACTATCTTTTCCCCTTCTATTTGCCATGAAATAATGGGGCTGGATGCCATGATCTTAGTTTTTTTTTTTTTTTTTTTTTTAATATTTAGTTTTAAGCTAGCTCTTTCACTCTCCTCCTTCACCCTCATCAAGAAGCTCTTTAGTTCCTCTTCACTTTCTGCCATTAGAGTGGTATCATCTGCATATCTGAGGTTGTTGATGTTTCTCACATCTATCTTGATTCCAGCTTGGAACTAATCCAGCCTGACATTTCTACTCTTCTTTCACTTTCTTTTTTAAATTTCATTTTATTTTATTTTTTAACTTTACAATATTGTATTGGTTTTTCCATATATCAAATGAATCCACCACAGGTATACATGTGTTCCCCATCCTGAACCCTCCTCCCTCCTCCCTCCCCATACCATCCCTCTGGGTCGTCCCAGTGCACCAGCCCCAAGCATCCAGTATCATGCCTCAAACCTGGACTGGCGATTCATTTCATATATGATATTATACATGTTTCAATGCCATTCTCCCAAATTATCCCGCCCTCTCCCTCTCCCACAGAGTCCATAAGACTGTTCTATACATCAGTGTCTCTTTTGCTGCCTCATATACAGGGTTATTGTTACCATCTTTCTAAATTCCATATATATGTGTTAGTATACTGTATTGGTGTTTTTCTTTCTGGCTTACTTCACTCTGTATAATAGGCTCCAGTTTCATCCACCTCATTAGAACTGATTCAAATGTATTCTTTTTAATGGCTGAGTAATACTCCATTGTGTATATGTACCACAGCTCTCTTATCCATTCATCTGCTGATGGACATCTAGGTTGCTTCCATGTCCTGGCTATTATAAACAGTGCTGTGATGAACATTGGGGTACACGTGTCTCTTTCTCTTCTGGTTTCCTCAGTGTGTATGCCCAGCAGTAGGATTTCTGGATCATAAGGCAGTTCTATTTCCAGTTTTTTAAGGAATCTCCACACTGTTCTCCATAGTGGCTGTACTAGTTTGCATTCCCACCAACAGTGTAAGAGGGCTCCCTTTTCTCCACACACTCTCCAGCATTTATTGCTTGTAGACTTTTGGATCACAGCCATTCTGACTGGTGTGAAATGGTACCTCATATGCTCAGCATATAGATTAAACAAACAGGATGACAGCAGACAGCCCTGTCATACTGCTTTCTCAATCTTAAACCATTCACTTGTACCGTATAGGGTTCTAACTGTTGCTTCTTGACATGCATACAGGTTTCTCAGGAGACAGGTAAGATGGTCTGGTATTCCCATCTCTTTAAGAACTTTCCACAGTTTCTTATGATCCATACAGTCAAAGGCTTTAGTGTAGTCAATGAAACAGAAGTAGATGTTTTTTCTGGAATTTTCTTGCTTTCTCTATGATCCAGCAATTATTGGCAATTTGATTTCTGGTTCCTATGCCTTTTCTAAAATCAGCTTGGACATCTGGAAGTTCTTGGTTCACATAATGCTGAAGCCTAGCATGCAAGATTTTAAGCATGACCTTACTAGCATGGGAGATGAGTACAACATCTGGTGGTTAGCACCTTCTTTAGTACTACCCTTCTTGGGAATTGGTATGAGGATTAACCTTTTCCAGTCCTGTGGCCACTGCTGGGTCTTCCAGATTTGCTGACATATTGGATGCACCATCTTGATGGCATCATCCTTTAGGGTTTTGAATAGCTCTACTGGAATTCCATCGCATCCACTAGCTTTAGTAACAGCAGTGCTTTCTAAGGCCCACTTGACTTCACACTCCAGAATATCTGACTCTGGTTTACTGACCACTCCATCGTGGTAATACGGCTCAATAAGATCTTTTTTGCATGATTCTTCCATGTATACTTAACATCTCTTGATCTCTTCAGAGTCTACCAGGTCTCTACCATTTGTCTACCATTGTGACCATCTTTGGGCAAAATGTTCCCTTGATATTTCCAATTTTCCTGAAGAGATCTCTAGTCCTTCCCTAGTTTTGTTCTGGTTTTACAGACTGTTCATTGAAGGAGGCCTTCTTGTCTCTCCTTGCTGCTCTTTGGAACTCTACTTTTAGTTGGATGTACCTTTCCCTTTCTCCCTTGCTTTTTGTTTCTATTCTTTCTTCAGTCATTCATAAAGCCTCCTCAGATAACCACTTTGCCTTCTTGCTTTTTTTTTTTTTTTTTTCCTTTGGGCTGGTTTTGCTCACTGCCTCCTGTACAATACTATGGACCTCTGTCCACAGTTCTTCAGGCACTCTGTTTACTAAATCTAATCCTTTGAAGCTATTCATTACCTCCACTGCATATTCACAGGGGATTTGATTTAAGTTGTATCTGGCTGGCCTAGTGGTTTTCCCCACTTTCTTTAGTGTAAGCCTGAATTTTGCTATGAGAAGCTGATGACCTGAGCCACAGTCAGCTCCAGGTCTTATTTTTGCTGACTATAGTATACAGCTTCTCCATCTTTGGCTACAAAGAATGTAATCAATTTGATTTCAATGTTGACCATTTGGTGAATGTCCATGTGTGAAGTCGTCTCTTGGTTTGTTGGAAAAGGGTGTTTCCTATGACCAGTGCATTCTTAGTAGAATTCAGTTAGCCTTTGCCTTGCTTCATTTGCTCTCCAAGGGCAAATTTTCATGTTACTCCAGGTATCTTGTCTTCCTACTTTTGCATTCCAACCCCAGTGGTGAATAGAACTTTTTTTTTTTTTTTTTTTTGTATTAGTTCTATGAGGTCTTTTAGGTCTTCATAGAACTGATCAACTTCTTCAGCATTCATAGTAGGGGCATAGACTTGAATTACTGTGATGTTGAATGGCTTGCCTTGGAAACAAACCACAATCATTTTGTCATTTTTGAGGTTACACCCGAGTACTGCATTTTGGAATCTTTTTTTGATTATGAAGGCCACTCCATTTCTTCTATGGGATTCTTGCCCACAGTAGTAGATATAATGGTCATCTGAATTAAATTCATCCATTCCTGTCCATTTTAATTCACTGATTCCTAAGATGTCGATGTTTATTCTTACTATCTCCTGCTTGACCACTTCAATTTGCCTTGATTCATGGACCTAACATTCCAAGTTCCTATGCAATACTGTTCTTTGCAGCATCAGATTTTACTTTCATCACCAGACACACCCACAACTGAGCGTTTTTTCTGCTTTGGCCCAGCCACTTCATTCTTTCTGGGGCTATTGTAGTTCTTTGCTCTTCTCCAATAGCATGTTGGACACCTTCTGACCTGGGGGACTCATCTTTCAGTGCCGTGTCTTTCTGTCCTTTTATACAGTTCATGAGGTTCTCGCAGCAGTATACTGGGGTGGTTTGCCATTCCCTCCTCCAGGGGATTGTGTTTTGTGAGAACGTTCCACTGTGACCCATCTATCTTGGGTGGCCCTACAATGGCATGTCTTGTAGCTTCACTGAGTTAGGCAAACCCTTTTGCCATGACAAGGCAGTGATCCCTGAAGGACATTTAAATGTTAATTCCTTCTAAAAATTATCCCTTTAGGACATTATCTCAGTAAGTGTTTGACCAAAGATAGCCTAGTCAAGTTGACACATAAGGTGAATAATCAAGATTTCCCTATAAATTCCTTCTTAGAGGTTTAGTCTTGCAGTTATTTTTGCTGTAATATACTGTCATTTCTTTTAATGGGCCTATCCCCAAAGACTGCTTTCCTCATAACTGCTCTTTAACTTTCCCCTATTATCTAATGCTTTGATTTAGGTAAGACAGGAATACTAAGGGACATATTAGAATTTAGTATTTCCTTTTCCCCATATAGGATAGATTCTGGTAATTTCTTCTGAGGGAAGTTATACAAAACAGGATACAAAGAGTGTTTCAATTTGGTTACTTTTCCCTTTAGCACATTTCAAGATGTTATTTCAAAACGTAACAGCAAATTAAAGTTTCTCATCAAATTTGAGAAGTTTTCAACCATTATTTCTTCAAACATTTTTTTGTCCATTTTGCTACTATTTCTTCTGGTCTTCTCATTATGTATACATTGGTGTACTAAGAGGTATCCCATGTCTATAACACTTTGCCATCAAAAAAAGTTTTTGTTTTTTTCCTTTGTTCTTCAGACTGGTGATCGCAGTTCACCTGTAATGAATAGCTTCTTTCTTCTGTCAGGTCTTGCCTGATGCTGAGCCCCCTCTAATGAAATTTTTATTTCAGTTATTAAGCTTTTGATTTGGAATGTATTTTTTATTATTTTTCTATAAATCCATCTCTTTTAACAATCTCTATTTGGTGATGGATTTCTTCTATATTTCCTTGTAGTTCTTTAGTCATAGTTTCAGTTGTTATATTAAACATATCTCAAAAACCTGGTTAAAGTTATTTGTCTAGTAAAGCCAATGCTTGAGTTTCATTATGGGCAGTTTTTATTGATTTTGTGTGTTTCAAAAAAATCTTATTAAAAACAACTCTAGAAATCATATTCTTCTGAATTTTTTTATTTTGCTATTTGCTTCTCTTTTTGTAGTTTCTGTTTGTTTAGGACTTCTCTGAACTATTTTTTCAATTACATTCTTTGCTGTGCATATCTGCTGAAGTCTCTACTTGGTGAATATCACAAAAGAGAGATATACTTAAACACCTTGAACTGATACATTTATGGGCCTTTGCCAAGGTCTCTGTGTGGGGGGATAGGGTACATCTTTAATGCATTATCCAGTAGTCTTAAATGATGCTTTAACCTTCAGTTACAGCTGGTGTCAAGCCTAAAGCTCAGGCAGAGGTCAGAGTACCTTTATAGGTTTTTCTCTGGGTATATGTGTGTCCAGATTCCCAAAAATATGGTAGAGATTTTCGAAGCTTTTTAATTCCTTCTTCTGACCCCTTCCTCAGTGAACCATCCACTAAACCAATGATTCATCTTCATAATGATTGTTTGGTTTCATAGCCTGTGATAATTTTTTCCTAAGGTTGACTTGAAACTTAAACTTTCTTCAGTAATATAACATTTGTCTCCACTTTTCCAATAATGGCACAAATAGACTGTTTGCAGCTCCATGGACTGTAGCCTGACAGGCTCCTCTGTCCATGGGATTTCCTAGGCAAGAATACTGGAATGGGTTGCCATTTCCTTCTCTAGCATATTTTCATGACCCAGGGATCGAACCAGGGTGTCCTGAACTGCAGACACATTCTTTACTGACTGAACTACCAGGGAAGCCCAAATAGCTATATACCTAAAAGGATTAATGTTCCTAGAATTGAATTATTAATTAGTAGACACAATAAATTTTAATATTGCCAATATATTTATTGAATGACTTTATTTTACATATTTGAGCTTTTTTAAAAATCATGTTTTTAATCATAAAACAGTAAGCTTCCTTTTATTCATTATAAACTTAGCTTCCTATATTAAACTGTTTCTAGGTTTAGATGAGTTTTGTTTTACATAATGACAATTTAAACAATTTTCTAATATGTTATCAATGTTGCTGTAGGCATCATGTCTTATTATAAAATTGTTTTTAAGTGTTAAATACAGTGCATAAAGAGAAAGTGATGAACATATTTGAGTCCTATCCCTAATTAAAATCATATTTTAAAAAACAATATTTACAAACCGCTTTGCCAGTGGGACTATATCATTCAGATCAGATCAGATCAGTCGCTCAGTCATGTCCGACTCTTTGAGACCCCATGAATCGCAGCACGCCAGGCCTCCCTGTCCATCACCAACTCCAGGAGTTCACTGAGACTCACGTCCATCGAGTCAGTGATGGCCATCCAGCCATCTCATCCTCTGTCATCCCCTTCTCCTCCTGCCCCCAATCCCTCCCAGCATCAGAGTCTTTTCCAATGAGTCAACTCTTTGCATCAGGTGGCCAAAGTACTGGAGTTGGGGGCATAAGATAGCCTTCATTTTGTAGAAAAACTAGTTTTGAAGTTGCATTTTGTTTTTCCTTTAAATCACTCTTTTCCTCTTTTGGGAAACTTTCAGCAATTCTGGGTCACTGGATAAACCGTTTAACTTGAGAAGTAATTGGTGATGGACAGGGACACCTGGTGTGCTGCAGTCCATGGGGTCACAGAGAGTCAGATACGAATGAACTGAACTGAAGTAAACACAGTTGAAATTTTTTTAAACTCTTAATATTATTTCATGTTATCTAGGCTTCTATTGTTATGAAATACCACCTTCTTGAAAAAAATTTTATCATGTAGACCAAACTATGGTCCTCTTATAAATAATGTAAAATGGATGATTTTCCAAACTCTTGTGTTTTTACTCACTATGCTTGTTTTTTAAAGCTCATATTTATAAGTAATCTGAAAGAAACAGACCATTAATTATATATTAGTAGATATTATGATAGAAAAATATATGGTAGCCTCTCAAATGCATTTTGCAAATGTTAGATTAAAAAATGAAGTTTATTTAAGACAGAAATTTTCAATGCATGTAAAAAATTGTAAATGTTATTTTAGTTTCATTAACCTGCCAATTTTCATCTTGACCAAAAACACATCATAAAATATTTTTATTACTATGCTAGAATATTTGCTAATTACTAGAAGAACTGAAGAGATCCACTTTTATCGTTTTTTTTTGCAACTAGTTCACAGAAACTACTTAAATAATTATAAAATACACTAACCACCTGAAAATATCACAAGGTTGTTGATCAACTATACTCCAATACAAAATAAAAAGTTTGATAGTTAATTAAAAATGAAAATAATACAGTTTTAGTAAACTTTAAAAAATATAGATGTTCAAAGTTTATTCAAAAATAAGTTAACTGATCAAAGCAAATAAAAAATGCAGTGGTACGTACTGTTGTTGTTGTTCAGTCACCCAGTCATGTCCGACTTTTTGCAACTCCATGTACTCCAGCACTCCAGGCCTCCCTGTCCCTCACCATCTTCCAGAGTTTGCCCAAGTTCATGTTCATTGTATCAGTAATGCCATCCAACCATCTCATCCTCTGACACCCTCTTCTCCTTCTGCCCTCAATCTTTCCCAGAATCAGGGACTTTTCCAATGAGTCATCTGCTCGCATCAGGAGACCAAAATACTGGAGCTTCAGCATCTATCCTTCCAAAGAGTATTCAGGGTTGATTTCCTTTAAGATTGACTGCTTTGATCTCCTTGCTGCAAGGGACTCTTAGGAGTCCTCTCCAGCACCACAGTTCTAAGGCATTAATTATTTGACACTCGACCTTCTTTACAGTCCAGCTGTCACAGCCATACATGACCACTGGGAAGAACATAGCTTTGGCTATACAGACCTATGTTGGCTGAAAGTAATGTCTCTGCTCTTCAAAACACTGTCTAGGTTTGTCATAGCTTTCCTTCCAAAAAGCATTTGTCTTCTGATTTCATGCTACATACTAGGAATCACCCATTTCTTATTTCACCCTACCACAACTTTTAGGGCAAAATGTAGTTTTCTTTACCCCAGGTCAACATATTAAAATAGTTTGGACACTGGTTTAATTGTGCTGAATATCAATGAAAGCCTTTCCTTCCAAGATTTTTATCTATTTCAAGAATGTCAAGTATTTCTTGTGAACTTAGGTCTTGACTGTTTCTCTGTACTGGGAAGTGTGAAACCTAGGGCAACAAGAAAAGCAGAAGGAGGGTGTGAGGCATGGTCTTCCTATTACTACCTTTTCTCTTTCCTTTTATTTTTATACTTATTTATCTCCTGCTACAAGCAAAGGGATGGGAAAATCAGTCTACCGGTCATTATCTGATGCAAAAAACATGAGCTTAAGATCCCGTACACTTCACTGGTCCATGTGCAGACATAGTCCAAACCTGATCTCTGGTCCACAATGCAGAACAGTGGTTCAGGTTTTCTTTATTCATCTTGATTGCAGGTCAGAAGGGCTTCAAAGGAGGGTTATGGAGTAAAGAATGGTTACCATCTCCCTAGGGAAAGAACTTGGGCCTGATGCAGATATGTAGGTAGGCAAAGATCTTGGGTTCTTATGCTTTCTCTGGTGCACACAGAAAGGATTTCAGCATGCTGACTGCCACACCGGGGAACATGACAAAGTGAATAGGGACCTACCACATGTGAGCTGAGCACTCTGAGCATGTCTAGACATGGGCAGCCCCAGATGTGGTTGGGATATACCTAGGACCCGGAAACCCAGGGTCTAGCCAGCACTTCCATTTTCAATGCAATTCAAAGCTATCATTACCTCTTAATTCACAAAATTATTGTATAGATGAGAAAAATTATTGTTTCTGATTAAAAATAGAATTATCAAATTTAAAATCATTGACATAGCAGTAAGCGGGAGAAGGCAATGGTACCCCACTCCAGTACTCTTGCCTGGAAAATCCTATGGATGGAGGAGCCTGGTAGGCTGCAGTCCATGGGGTCGCTAAGAGTCGGACACGGAAACGGCAACCCACTCCAGTGTTCTAGCCTGGATAATCCCAGGGACTGCGGGGCCTGGTGGGCTGCTGTCTATGGGGTCGCACAGAGTTGGACACGACTGAAGCGACTTAGCAGCAGCAGCAGTAAGCGGCAAATTAGATTCCTTAGAAAATCAACACAATTAAATACATACTCAGCAATTTTTCTCAGAATTCAGAGGAAAATAATAGAAACGAGGTGTGAAGAGAGAAAAGTAGAACATAAAATCCAATCTACAGAAAATTGTAACTTCATGAAAAAATCAAGTGATAAAATATTGAATGGAAAAGATGCCTTGTTAATGTAAAAGGAAGGGCTAGTTGATAAGCTTTGATTTTTTTAATTAAAAATTATAAAGCTATAAAAGTACAAGGCAAAATTAGGTAACACCACACTGGTAACTTTTATAAATTATGAGATTCTTTTTTTTTTTTTAATCCAGAAAGTGACATAGTAATTTATCAGTTACTAGTTTCAGATTCCTTTCGACATTTCTGAATATAAAGTCAAGATGAAGCTGATAATTACTGAACATTTGATCTGATAAAAGCATAATGCCACAATCATTATGTGCTCAGTCATGTCTGACTCTTTGTCACCCTGTGGGCTGTAGCCCACCAGCCTTCTCTGTCCATGGAATTTTCCAGGCAAGAATATTGGAGTGGTTTCTCATTTCCGACTCCAGGGGATCTTCCTGTTGTTTATTCTCTCAGTTGTGTCTGAAAACTCTTTGCAACCCCATGCATTGTAGCCCGCCAGGCTTCCCTGTCCTTCACTGTCTCCTGGAGTTTACTCTAACTCATGTTCATTGAGCCGATGGTGCCATCCAACCGTCTTATCCTCTGTCGCCCCCCTTCTTCTCCTGCCCTCAATCTTTCCAAGCATCAGGGTCTTTTCCAGTTAGTCAGCTTTTTACATCAGTTGGTCAAAGTATTGGAGCTTTCGCAACAGTACTTCCAATGAATATTCAGGGTTGATTTCCTTTAGGATTGACTGGTTTGATCTTGCTGTCCAAGGGACTCTCAAGAGTCTTCTCTAGCAATTCTTCAGGGCTCAGTCTTCTTCATGGTCCAAGTATCAAATCTGTACATGACTACTGGAAAAACTATAACCTTGAATATATAGACCTTTGTCAGCAAAGTGATGTCTGTGGCTAGTGGGTATCAAAATTACTTAATAGACACTATCCCCTGCTATCAAAAGTGAATACTCTCAAGTGGTTGGCATTCTATAGCATCAGATCAGATCAGATCAGTCGCTCAGTCGTGTCCGACTCTTTGCGACCCCATGAATCGCAGCACGCCAGGCCTCCCTATCCATCACCAACTCCCAGGGTTCACTGAGACTCACGTCCATTGAGTCAGTGATGCCATCCAGCCATCTCATCCTTTGTCATCCCCTTTTCCTCCTGCCCCCAATCCCTCCCAGCATCAGAGTCTTTTCCAATGAGTCAACTCTTCGCATGAGGTGGCCAAAGTACTGGAGTTTCAGCTTTAGCATCATTCCTTCCAAAGAAATCCCAGGGCTGATCTCCTTCACAATGGACTGGTTGGATCTCCTTGCAGTCCAAGGGACTCTCGAGAGTCTTCTCCAAAACCACAGTTCAAAAGCATCAATTCTTCGGTGCTCAGCCTTCTTCACAGTCCAACTCTCACATCCATACATGACCACAGGAAAAACCATAGCCTTGACTAGCCGGACCTTTGTTAGCAAAGTAATGTCTCTGTTTTTGAATATGCTATCTAGGTTGGTCATAACTTTCCTTCCAAGGAGTAAGCATCTTTTAATTTCATGGCTGCAGTCACCATCTGCAGTGATTTTGGAGCCCAGAAAAATAAAGTCTGACACTGTTTCCCCATCTATTTCCCATGAAGTGATGGGACCGGATGCCATGATCTTCGTTTTTTGAATGTTGAGCTTTAAGCCAACTTTTTCACTCTCCGCTTTCACTTTCATCAAGAGGCTTTTGTGTTCCTCTTCACTTTCTGCCATAAAGGTGGTGTCATCTGCATATCTTAGGTTATTGATATTTCTCCCGGCAATCTTGATTCCAGCTTGTGTTTCTTCCAGTCCAGCGTTTCTCATGATGTACTCTGCCTAGAAATTAAATAAACAGGGTGACAATATACAGCCTTGATGAACTCCTTTTCCTGTTTGGAACCAGTCTGTTGTTCCATGTCCAGTTCTAACTGTTGCTTCCTGACCTACATACAAATTTCTCAGGAGGCAGAGCATAGTAGATGAATAAAGCAAAATATATTTTCTCTTGCCCAACAAGTTAACATTTTCTGTTAAGTTTCTGTTTTCTCTCTAAGGACCTGCTCTTCCCTTGATGATAAGTTATTCCCTTTATGGATACACTCTTACCTCACTCTTCCCATCAGCTACAGTAGCAAGCTATATTCTATGATTTCTGTAGGATACAAATATCATACGATAATGCAAAATACATATTACATATTTGTTAGCAGATGGTTGGTCTCCTTCTATAGATCTTAAAATACAAATCAAAATAAAATCCAAATGGAATAAGGGCAGAAATATATAGAACATAAAATTACTGAAATATTATAGGAGATAATTGAAACTGAGCTGTACAATAAAAGTAGCCATCAAGATAGATTTTCATAAAAACCAAAAGCTTCAAAAAGTTTAAACAAATCTCAAAATAGAGAAATAATGTATGTAATGCAAAGTAATCAATATAGGGACAAACGTTTTCATTAAAAAAAAGGGATAAACATTATATTGAACAAATGCTAGGAAGAAGTAATTCACAAAAGCAAATGTAAAAAAACTAAATACAATCAAATGTTCAAACTAACCAGTGTTCAGCAAAACAAAATTTTAAATAAAAATAATATGAATGTTTTGTCTGTACATTTAATTAAATTTGTTAAATGTAAACTATTCAAATTGGTAGAAATATAAACATTATACTAATACTATGTATCATTTTGGATCCTGCTTTCTATTTGATAAGATTTAGAGACTTTTCATGTCTGTTTATAATGTATACATTTTTCAAAGTACCTTCATAGTACTATATATTCTAGATTCTTTATAATTCACCATCCTTATGGGGAAATTGAGCTATCCTCACTTGTTGCTATGTAAGCAATTCTATAGGGGACGACCTTATTCATACAATTTGGTTTGATATATGTTTCCTTGACACTCATTAACTCTCCTGGCGAAACTTGCCCCTTTTCCCAGAATTTAATTCAGGAATCACAAGGATGGTCACCAAATTTTAGAACTTTGCTTTGCATTGTTGAAATCTGTATTGTTAATCTTGTGATCTCACAGTACTTCCTCAATCTTATCATATTTCCTTATGCTAACAATCTTTTGAGAGGTAAAACATATTTTCTGTTTTTACTAAACATGTACTTATTATTTTTCATTAACTTTTATTTGGTTATTGGCACAAAATTATTGAGGGCAAAAGAAACAACTTTATTCAGCCATATATAATTTCAAATTAGTTTTATATTTATTAATATTGGACCATAAAGAAGGCAGAATGCCAAAGAATTGATGCCCTCGAACAGTCATGCTGGAGAAGACTCGTGAGAGTCCCTTGGACAGCAATGAGGTCAAACCAGTCAAACTTAAGGGAGCTCAACCCACCCTTAATATTCACTGCTAGAACAGATGCTGAAACTGAAGCTCCAGTATCTTGGTCATCTGATGCGAACAGATGACTCATTGGAAAAATTGCTAATGCTGAGAATGATTCAGGGCAGAAGGAGAAGATGGTGCCAGAGGATGAGATGGCTGGATGGCATCACTGATGCAATGGATATGAACATGGGCAAACTCTGGGAGATGGTGAGGGATGGGGGGCCTGGTGTGCTGCTATCCATGGGGTCACAAAGAGTCAGACACAACTGGGCGACTGAACAACAACAATATTGGGTTCTTATTATCCATTATCCAAAATTAAAATTTAGTGTATTTACAGAGTATCAGAAAAGCCAGGAAATTAAAATTACATATCAGTTCTTTGCTTTTGAAATTACATCTGATAAGCTTTTGTATTTTTTTAGGGAAAAGTATGTCATTACCACTTTTTAATGTAGCATACATTAAGAACATTTTCCATGTTAAAAACTTTTGAAAGCATGTTACAAAACATTCCATGTGATGCAAGTATCACATTAACTTATCTGTCTTTATTACTTAATATTAAATGTATTTCTAATTTTTTCTATCTCCAATCATTCTATAATAAGTGTTCCTATGCATTAATCCTTGTTAATTACTTTATTTCTTTACTCATATGGCATTATAATAATTATTTTAAAAGTATGCTCTGGGCATTCAAAGCCATAGAGAAAATTCTATATCCAGAAGTATTAGTATTTAAGAATTATAGCATTTCTAAAGAGATTTTAAGTAAATGAACCTAGTGATTAATTTTAAGAACATAAAACTTGGAACTGCCAGATATGTACTGCCTGATGTGAAGTAATAAAAAGGACAGCACATCAGCTATGAAGAAATCTCACCAATCAAATCTGAATCAAAAATCTTGTTAAATCTGTGTGTTTTAAAAAATCATGAAAGTCAAAGAAATCCCACTCCAGTACTTTTGCCTGGAAAATCCCATGGATGGAGGAGCCCGGTAGGCTGCAGTCCATGGGGTTGCTGAGAGTCGGACACGACTGAGCGACTTCGCTTTCACTTTTCACTTTCATGCACTGGAGAAGGAAATGGCAACCCACTCCAGTGTTCTTGCCTGGAGAATCCCAGGGACGGGGGACCCTGGTGGCTGCCGTCTATGGGGTCACACAGAGTCAGACATGACTGAAGTGAATTAGCATAGCATAGCATAGCATAATATACCATGGGGATATACACACTGACTATATTTTTTCAGTATTAAAGGTTTATTGTTAAATTTGTGTGCAGAAATTTGGGAAAGGTTTTGTCTTGTTTTTTGTTTTTTTTTTTTTTTTTGCCTTTTTTAGTCATTTTTTTTTCCTGATAAAATATTATGTCTAGGATTTTAATCTATACTACTCAGTAGGTAAAGTAAATTGGCTTGCTGTGCTTAGTTGTTCAGTCAGTCAGTCAGTTCAGTCACTCAGTCATGTCCGACTCTTTGCGACCCCATGAATCGCAGTACCCAGGCCTCCCTGTCCATCACCAACTCCGGAAGTTCACCCAGACTCATGTCCATCGAGTCAGTGATGCCATCCAGCCATCTCATCCTCTGTCATCCCCTTCTCCTGCCCTCAATCCCTCCCAGCATCAGAGTCTTTTCCAATGAGTCAACTCTTCGAATCAGGTGGCCAAAGTACTGGAGTTTCAGCTTTAGTATCATTCCTTCCAAAGAAATCCCAGGGCTGATCTCCTTCACAATGGACTGGTTGGATCTCCTTGCAGTCCAAGGGACTCTTAAGAGTCTTCTCCAACACCACAGTTCAAAAGCATCAATTCTTCGGTGCTCAGCCTTCTTCCCAGTCCAACTCTCACATCCATACATGACCACAGGAAAAACCATAACCTTGACTAGACAGACCTTTGTTGGTAAAGTAATGGCTCTGCTTTTGTATATGCTATCTAGGTTGGTCACACCTTTCCTTCCAAGGAGTAAGCGTCTTTTAATTTCATGGCTGCAGTCACCATCTGCAGTGATTTTGGAGCCCAAAAAAATAAAGTCTGATACTGTTTCCCCATCTATTTCCCATGAAGTGATGGGACCAGATACTGTGATCTTCGTTTTCTGAATGTTGAGGTTTAAGCCAACTTCTTCACTCTCCACTTTCACTTTCATCAAGAGGCTTTCTAGTTCCTCTTCACTTTCTTCCATAAAGGTGGTGTCATCTGCATATCTGAGGTTATTGATATTTCTCCCTGCAATCTTGATTCCAGCTTGTGTTTCTTCCAGTCCAGTGTTTCTTATGATGTACTCTGCATATAAGTTAAATGAGCAGGGTGACAATATACAGCCTTGACATACTCCTTTTCCTATTTGGAACCAGTCTGTTGTTCCATGTCCAGTTCTAACTGTTGCTTCCTGACCTACATACAGATTTCTCAAGAGGCAGGTCAGGTGGTCTGGTATTCCCATCTCTTTCAGAATTTTCCACAGTTTATTGTGATCCACACAGTCAAAGGCTTTGGAATAGTAAATAAAGCAGAAATAGATGTTTTTCTGGAACTCTCTTGCTTTTTCCATGATCCAGCGGATGTTGGAAATTTGATCTCTGGTTCCTCTGCCTTTTCTAAAACCAGCTTGAACATCGGGAAGTTCATGGTTCACATATTGCTGAAGCCTGGCATGGAGAATTTTAAGCATTACTTTACTAGCATGTGAGATGAGAGCAATTGTGCAGTAGTTTGAGCATTCTTTGGCACTGCCTTTGTTTGGGATTGGAATGAAAACTGACCTTTTCCAGTCCTGTGGCCACTGTTGAGTTTTCCCAATTTGCTGGCATATTGAGTGCAGCACTTTCACAGCATCATCTTTCAGGATTTGAAATAGCTGCTCAGTCATGTTCAACTCTTTGCAACCCCATGGACTGTAGCCCACCAAGTTCCTCTGTCCCTGGGGATTCTCCAAGGAAGAATACTGGAGTGGGTTTCCATGCCCTCCTCCAGGGAATCTTTCCAACCAAGGGTCAAACCCAGGTCTCCTGAATTGCAAGTGGATTCTTTACCGTCTGGAGTGCATATTAAATGAGTTTAATATTTAGGTAGACGACAGATAGTACAGTCTTAACGTGTCATGCTTATGGCTTATCCTAAAAAGATTTGGGAAAGGGAGTAAAATGATGGGATTCACAAGTAGGAGTACACTACTATGAATGTAGACATGAATTCATCCAGAAGCAAGGAAACCTTCAGGCCCTTCCTCAATTTCTATAATTCCAGCCCCCTGTCTGGCACACTTTCATGGGATGTAATTTCTCTACAGAATAATAATAGATGATGACAAAAATAAGAATGAATTAAAAATGAGGTGTGAAAGCCAAAGGGACTCCTTAAGCAAAGAAGCCCTCATGTCTTGCAGAAGGAATGCAGAGAAAGTCTAGCATGAGGCCTGAGATTTATCATTCTGCGTGACTAACTTCAAAGGAGGTTAAACTCAACAGATCGGTTGTGCCAGGAGCAGTGCCCCATTGGAAAATCGGGATCCCTAACACACAGGATCTAGACATATGGATGATTTCTTCTGAAGACTTTGATTCCTCTGACTCTTCTGAACCATCTAAGCCTGTAGAAATATTCCATTTGTCTCTATTAAGCACAATCATCTCAAATAATCCTGAAAGGCACTCAAGATCTGCCCTCTATCTTCTTCCTGGCCACATGGTTTATACCTAGGTTTTAAGACACAATGCCAACGAACAGAAGATGCATTGGGCTTCTTACGTAATAAAAGTACTAAAGTTTTAAGATGCTGCAAATCTACTGATATGTATCAGTAGACATCTGGAAAGTATGCATGACATTGGGTTACAAGATTGTTTATTAAAGGAACTGGAACATAGAATTGAAAGGAAAGAGTTTATTTACTTGAGAATATTCTTGGGAGATAAAGGATTTAGCTTTCTGGAAAGAAACTCAGAATATTTTACAAATTAATAAAGTGTCTCCCAGCAGCATGGTGCACACAGTGGCCAACCTGAGCAAAATTGAAATGTGTGAACTGCCATGTCAGATGATGGATAAAGAGATTAAAAAGTTCAGAGAAGTAGACATGCTCAAATGGATGTAATATATACAGTCAGAAAATGAGCATGATTGTTATGTTCCTTGGAAAGGCCCAATTCAGTCAGTCAGTTCAGTCGCTCAGTCGTGTCTGACTCTTTGCAACCCGATGGACTGCAGCAGCCAGGCCTCCCTTTCCATCGCCAACTCCTAGAGTTTACTCAAACTCATGTCCATTGGGAGAAGGCAATTGCAACCCACTCCAGTACTCTTGCCTGGAAAATCCCATGGATGGAGGAGCCTGGTAGGCTGCAGTCCATGGGGTCACTCAGAGTCAGACTCGACTGAGCAACTTCACTTTCACTTTTCACTTTCATGCGTTGGAGAAGGAAAAGGCAACCCACTCCAGTGCTCTTGCCTGGAGAATCCCAGGGACAGGGGAGCCTGGTGGGCTGCTGTCTATGGGGTCGCACAGAGTCGGACAAGACTGAAGCGACTTAGCAGCAGCAGCAGCATGTCCATTGAGTTGGTGATGCCATCCAACCATCTCATCCTCTGTCATCCCCTTCTCCTGCTGCCTTCAATCTTTCCCAGCATCAGGGTCTTTTCTAATGAGTCAGTTCTTCCCATCAGGTGGCCAAAGTATTGCATTTTCAGTTATTTAGGAGTTTCACTATTCAGGAGTGATTTTCTTTAGGATGGACTGGTTGGATCTCCTTGCTGTCCAAGGGACTCGCAAGAGTCTTCTCCAACACCACAGTTCAAAAGCTTTGGCACTCAGCTTTCTTTATAGCTCAACTCTCACATCCATACATGACTACTGGAAAAACCATAGTTTTGACTAGACCGACCTTTGTTGGCAATAGACACACACTTTTTCATGGCCACATGAATGCCTGGTGAGAAAGAAGCATTAAGTTCTATAGTGGCTCCACTTTTCAGTTTAGCATTGGAGATAGGAAATGCTTTTTAAAGAATTTATATAGCTGAAAATGATGTCCGTGAATGGACTTTGAACAGTGGAGACTATGTGGCAGTGTTAATTGGCAGTAACCAGGTTGTACTTAACCACAGATATTGTGATGACTAGCAAAGTTGGGGTAGAAGCCCTGAGAACCAAATACATAAGAAACTACAGGATGGTTAATAGAATATGACCTCCAGAGGGGCAAAATAGATTGGGAGCTGACTACTGCACTACTCAGCTTGAACTAGCAGAAGAAACCAAGGTTTGGTGTCTGGACATCTGATGATAACCACCTTAATAAAAATGCCATGATTCCTTGCATATGTCTCACACCAGAGACCGTTGTTCAAAAATCAAAACTCACTTAACATTAGTTCCAAGTGGATGGCAGTACCATAGCATGTTTACACAACAATGATTTGCTGAGTTTTTCCCCAAAGAAAACGAGGACCATTTACTCAGTTGACTGTATATTGGGAGATAGGGATTACTCTGTTTCTCGGACTGTTGACATAGGGTATCTGATCTCTGTGACACTGAACTATGAATACTTTAAAACATTATTGTGGCCTTCCTATATGTAAGAGGACATTATAAATGGCTTACATAGATTTCCTTGGTAGTCATTTCCCTGGAGCCTGAAAGTTTAATTGGTATTAACATACTTGAAATTTGGCACAAATTGGATCCTTGATTATGTGCATGCATGCATGTTTAGCCATGTCCAACTCTTGTGACTGCATGGGCTGAAGCCCTCCAGGCTCCTCGGTCCATGGGGTTTCCCAGGCAAGAATATTGGAGTGGGTTGTCCTTTCCTTCTCCAGGGGATCTTCCCAACCCAGGGATTGAACCAGGGTCTGCTGCATTGCAGGTGAATTCTTTACCATCTGAGCCACCAGGGAAGCCTTGAATAACTACCAAAATGGGGAAAGCAAAGTGGAAGCCTCTGAAACTATTCCTACTATGACAAAGTTAGTAAAAATATATACATTGTATGATGTATTTACTATAAAGTTTAGGAGATTTGTGTCAGTCATGAGTTTCTAACAGATGAAAGAATGGTGGGCCTCATCACATCCAGTTTAATTACCTAGCACTGACTCTGCAGGAACCAGGCGGCTCCTGGAAGATAACTGTAACTCCTGCAAGCCCAGTGGTTGTCCTGATTGACACTGCCTTGACAGATGTGGTAACTTTACTAGAAGAGATGTAGTCTCAAGTTCAGGCATGTTTGGGCATGTACTTTTTTTTCTATTTGAATAAGAAAAGAGAATCAGGGAGAGTTATTGTTCAGTTCCAATGTGTGATAAACATTTGTAAATTTTGCCCTTGAGTTGTAACTCTCTTTTCCTCTGCTATAATGTAGTCCAATGGCATCTCTTACTATCTGAACATTGCTGAGAGTAGTACATGAATCCATTGCTTTGAGGATAGAATGTTATTCCATTCAAATAGTTAGCACCAAGAAGGATTTTGTAAGACTCTTATTTAGAGGATGAAGTGGTCATGATGGCAGAGTTGGAGGGCATGAATTCTTACTAAGGCTAATCTAGCTACTGCTACTGCCAAATGTCCAACTTGTTAAAAAAAAAAAAAAGACCAAAACTAAGCTCCAAAATTACATAATTTCTTGAGATTTACTGTCTACTTAGCAGCAAGTTAACTACTTTGAATATCTTCCATCCTGAGAGTATCTGTGGTTTTGTTACTGCAATCGATTATTTTTATAATTTTCTGCCAGGGTTTCAAAAGTATTCCTGTTCTGCTGCTTACGTTTCAAAGAAATGAGTTTCATGGGAGGTGTAATGGTTAATTTTATGCCACAAGGTGACCAAACATTTGGTTAAATTTACCCTGAGTGTGTGAGGCTGTTTCTGTGTGTGTGCACTCTGTCATGTCCAACTCTTTGTGACCTCATGGACTGGAGTCCCCCAGCCTCCTCTGTCCATGGAATTTTTCAGGCAAGAATACTAGAGTGGGTTGCCATTTCTTACTCCAGGGGATTTTTCTGACCTGCCTGTCTTGCATAGGAGGGCAGATTCTTTACCACTGAGCCACCTGGGAAGCCCAAGGCTGTTTCTAGAGGAGATTAACATTTGAATCAGAAGATTTAGTAAAGAAGATTGCCCTCACTAAGGTAGGTTCTAAATTGAGAAAGGAGTAGTCAAGCCTGTATATTTTCACCCTGCTTATTTAACTTATATGCAGAGTATATCATGCAAAATGCCAGGCTGGATGAAGCACAAGCTAGAATCAAGATTGCTGGGAGAAATAATAACCTCGGATATGCAGATGACACCACACACCTTTTTTATGGCAGAAAGCAAAGAAGAACAAAAGAGCCTCTTGATGAAACTGAGGAAAGTGAAAAAGTTGGCTTCAAGCTCAACATTCAGAAAACTAAGATCATGACATCTGGCCCCATCACTTCATGGCAGATAGATGGGGAAATGATGGAAACAGTAAGAGACTTCATTTTGGGGCACTCCAGTATCACTGCAGATGGTAATTACAGCCATGAAATTAAAAGATGCTTACCCTTTAGAAGAAAAGCTATGACTGACCTAGACAGCATATTAAAATGCAGAGACGTTACTTTGCCAACAAAGGTCCGTCCCGTCTAGTCAAAGCTATGGTTTTTCCAGTAGTTATGTATAGATATGAGAGTTGGACTATAAAGAAAGCTGAGCACCGAAGAACTGATGCTTTTGAACTATGGTGTTGGAGAAGACTCTTGAGAGTCCCTTGGACTGCAAGGAGATCCAACCAGTTACTCCTAAAGGAAATCAGCCCGATATTCATTGGAAGGACTAATGCTGAAGCTGAAACTCCAATACTTTGGCCACCTGATGCAAAGAACTGACTCATTTGAAAAGATCCTGTTGCTGGGAAAGACTGAAGGCAGGAGAAGGGGATGACAGAGGATGAGAGGTTTGGAAGGCATCATGGACTCGATGTACATGAGTTTGAGGAGGCTCCAGGATGTTGGACAGGGAGGCCTGGTGTACTGCAGTCCATTGGGTCACAAAGGGTTGGACAAGACTGGGTGAATGAACTGAACTGAAGGTAAGTAGATCTAATCCAACCAATGGAAGACCTGAAAAGGACAAAAAAGTGCTGAGTTAAAGGGAACACTTCCAATCTAACTGCATGTTAGCTGGGCCATTGTTATTTTCCTTCCTTCAGATTCAAAGTGGAACATGAAACTGAGTTCTTGGCTCTCAGTCCTACAGGCTTTCTACCAGAATTTACAGCACTAGCTCTCCTGGTGCTCCAGGCCTTTGAACTCAGACTGGAAGACAGCATCAGCTGTTCCTGGTCTCCATATGCTGACTGCAGATCTTGAAACTTCACAACATTCATATGAGCTCTTTCTTGTAATAAATCTCTTTAGAGGGAGAGGTCCATCTCCTATTTGTTCTGTTCTCTGGAGAACCCTGAATGATACAGTAGGTTTTGTAGTAGGAACTTCATTTGTAGGAGTCATGATGAGTTTCATGCTCAAGGAAGTCCTTTCCTGTTGTTACTGTCCAGTATTCAAAACATGTCCTTTCTGTGTGGCCATGGTTCCACATCTCTGTGTTCAGTTCAGTCACAGTCAGTCATGTCCAACTCTTTGCAACCCCATGGACTACAGCACCCTAGGCTTCCCTGTCCATCACCAACTTCCAGTGATGCCATGTCTGCATTAGTGTGACTGTAACACTGTTGTCCTGCATGCTTTCTAAAGTAACAATTCACTTACAATACCATGGTATTTTGGAATATTGCTTTCTGAAGTCCATTTATTCTGGATCCATTTACCCCTGGCATCTAAGCAATCTTTCTTTGGAATTCCTAGTACTCCCATCTTCTCAGCATGGATTATGTCCCCAACAGCTTTCCTTCAGGGTAGGTCTTTGTCTTTCTGAAAAAGCCTATTTGTGGTACATTCAAATGATGCCTAAGGATTTAGGTTGTTATGGTTTGATCTTTTTGCCCCAGGGTGCTTCCTTGGCTCTTTATTTATTTTTCAAATATATCTGAAACCTGGAGCCTACAAGTTCTTTTTACAGTATTGCAGACTGTTCTAGATACTTTTGAAGTGAAGTTTTTGTCTGTTACTCCTGGGTTCCACGAGGTGTATGGTCCTTCGGTGTTCAGCTTTCTCTCCCCTTCTGCCACTGGGCTGCAGCTGACCCAGCATGGATCTGATGCCCTGGAATGGTTTGGCCACACATCCCCACTCAGAGGGCCTTAGAGGATTTCTGGTGAATGTGTCATCTGTGAATTACTTATTTTATCTCTTTTGATCTGTCTTTTCATAAAAAGATTTGAGGAGATTTAAAGAAATAGCTCGGAGAAGGCAATGGCAGCCCACTCCAGTACTCTTGCCTGGAAAATCCCATGGATGAAGGAGCCTGGTAGGCTGCAGTCCATGGGGTCGCTAAGAGTCAGACACGGCTGAGCGACTTCACTTTCACTTTTCACTTTCAGGCATTGGAGAAGGAAATGGCAACCCACTCCAGTATTCTTGCCTGGAGAATCCCAGGGACGGGGAAGCCTGGTGGGCTGCCGTCTACGGGGTCGCACAGAGTCGGACACGACTGAAGTGACTCAGCAGTAGCAGTAGCAGCTGCAGTTATAGTCCTGTTGCAGGGGCTAATAATTGTTGGTCATTTTTTACAACCTCAAAGTTAATTTTCATTTTAAAAAATCCATTAAATTTATTATATATTCATATAAATTATAGATAAACTACAGTTCAGTTCAGTCACTCAGTCATGTCCGACTCTTTGAGACCTCATAAATTGCAGCACGCCAGGCCTCCCTGTCCATCACCAACTCCCGGAGTTCATTCAAGTCACATCCATCGAGTCGGTGATGCCATCCAGCCATCTCATCCTCTGTCGTCGCCTTTTCCTCCTGCTCCCAATCCCTCCCAGCGTCAGGGTCTTTTCCAATGAGTCAACTCTTCGCATGAGGTGGCCAAAGTACTGGAGTTTCAGTTTTAGCATCAGTCCTTCCAAAGAACACCCAGGACTGGTCTCCTTTAGAATGGACTGGTTGGATCTCCTTGCAGTTCAAGGGACTCTCAAGAGTCTTCTCCAACACAACACCACAGTTCAAAAGCATCAAGTCTTTGGCGCTCAGCTTTCTTCACAGTCCAACTCTCACATCCATACATGACCGCTGGAAAAACCATAGCCTTGACTAGATGGACCTTTGTTGGCAAAGTAATGTCTCTGCTTTTCAATATGCTATCTAGGTTGGTCATAACTTTTCTTCCAAGAAGCAAGCATCTTTTAATTTCATGATAAACTTAGGCATAATTATATATTTATAAGTTGTGATATATTATGAATTATGTATAATATAGTATTATTATATCATTTAATTAAGTAATTTACTTATGATTAATAGTTTCTAATAGCATTTAATATAATTTTATATTGACCTTATGATAATGTAATAGATTTAATATCTATACTCTCTCCCTGATTAGGACTTAAGCCATCTGAGAACTGGAATTTTATTTTAAGACTTTATAGCATTATGGCTAAAAACAATGCTTGATATGTATTATTCTGGAGAAGGAAATGGCAATCCACTCCAGCACTCTATTAGCAAGTATAAATTTTAAAGTGTTACAGTTCAGATTTGGAACATTTTATTACTTAAACATTGCATTTTTCAACTGTCAACCTAAAACCTAAGAATAAACCTACAAAACCAAGCAAATAATGTGCTGGAAAAATTGTAATTAAAAAATTACAGGGAATACCATCAAAATATATTACATAAAAGTAAATGTTCAGATTTAGCATACAAATCCTCACAGTTGAATTGATTTATATGTATGTCTATGATACTTAAGCATTCGTGCGTATGAGACAAATGTTTCCTGAAGAATTGCTAAAATAGTATGAGATCAAAACATCTAATCTTCCATAGAACAACTTTTTGCACAGATATTACTTGCTAAGATAGAATAGTAGAGCAAATTTGACATTCATTGTAATCTCCAAAATTTTACTTCAAATATATTTGGGTAGAAAATAAATGGATATATTTCTTTCCTGTGTTTCATCCTATATCCAATAAACACATAACACATTAGCAGAAGCTTCCTTAATGGATTGCAGTTTGAGGAAGATGATATTTTGATAGAGAAAATATCTTGTAGCTTACACAAAATTTTTATTTTCTTATTGATTACTCATGTTTTTTTCCTCAGTGTACAAATAAATCAGTCCCTTAAATTCTGTCATCTATATTAACATTTTTTTTTTCCTGTGGAAATTATACTTTCTATCACTATCTTAATGTGTTCATCTTTTTGAAATTGTATATCAGATTTAACTTTTTAATTCTATAGTTCCCCACAGTCTGATAGCTATTTTTTCCCAATATCACACCAGATTATTCTAATCCAGAATTTTTGAAAGAAACATCTATAAATAAAGCCCTCTTTAAAGTGTTTGCAATTTTAAGTACAAGTACTTTTGAAATTTACAGGCAAAAACATCTGTAGAGAAGTCTTTTCCACTCTTGGAGGACAAACCCCAGCACATTTTCAACAATTTGACTTTCACTGCCCATTTCTTCCAAGCAATCAATTTATCTTCCTCTGTGGAGTCTGTGAACAGGACTACGTTGTCAATGGAGAGGTGGCATGGATCTCCCCGGTTGGTTGCCCCTTTGCTCTTTTCCCAGTGCTGTCACCAGAGAGAAATGACTCTAGGCCTCGGTACAGAAAACACTTTCTGACAAACTGCCATCCATGTATGAAAAGGACGGTAAATGTATATATGCAAACCTCCATTTGACTTCCTTCTTCCTAACAGAGTTTGTGATTTGCATGACTGCACAAACTATTCTAGAATTTATAGAAGTATCTGAAAAAAAAGAATGAACTTTCAGGGGCTGAAACGCTGGCCATTGGCTTCTATATGTAAAATGTATTCAGTAGTTGAAAATCAACTTTGGTACTCTGCTGTTCATTTTTTCAAATTATATTTGTAGAATTTTTTCTCGTTTCCCTTCTCTCTTTCCTGAATGCCTAAATGGCCAGGCAATATCAAAATGTAGCCTAATAAAAGAAGAGCAGTAGTTACTTAGTAGAGAGGCAAGAAGTTGTACTGAAACATCAGTTTGAAAGAAAGAACCAGTAGCCAGTTTTGTTCAAAGCTAACCCTCTGTGAGTCTATCTTTTTATCTGTCTCACAGAGGCTCACCTGTCTGTGAATAGGCAATGAACATCCTTCGTGTGAATGAACACAAGGTAATATGTTAACTCTCCTGGTGGGTTTTTATTTTATATATCATTATAAGTGGACAAAAGACACTAAGAATAGTGACTTTATGCCTAAGACACATGCAAAAGAGGACGGCATCAGTTCTCCAAACAATTTCACTACAAAATCTATTAGTAAGGACAGCTTTGGTAGTAGAAGTGCATCTGAAGTCCTTGCCCTTCAGGATTGTTGAGTTGGTCTTTTTGATAGAGATCCATTTCACATCAGTGTCTTACTTTTTATTCCTCGATGTACACAAGAGAAATATTGTACATGTCTAAAAGTTGGGCTTTCCAAGTGGCTCAGTGGTAAAGAACCCACCTCCAGTGCAGGAGACATGGATTCTATCTCTGGGTTGCAAAGATCCCTGGAGCAGCAAAGAGCAATCTGCTCAAGTATTCTTGCCTGTAAAATTCTATGGGCAGAGAAGTTTGTCGGGCTATAGTCCATGGGGTCCCAAAGAGTTGGACATGAGCAACTGAGCACTCACACATGCACATCTAAGGTTATATCCCTGCTTCAGACCAGATCTACTCAGTTTCCACTGCTAGTATTTAAAGTTCTGGGCTTTCTCTCATGATTTAAGATGAGCAGTTCATGGTACTTCTAAAATGCATATAGAACATCCACAATATATTTCTTTAATATTGTGGTCTTTTTTTATAGTACCTATCACTATCAAAAAATAAATAGCATGTTATAACTATATAATAAAGTTTTTTGGTCTTCTGTTGTTAGGGTTTGAGTTTTAGGAGATCATAAAATGCCTTGAGACAAGAGTGGCTTTTCTTGTTTACCATTAAGATTTGATAGTTATTGACAAAATAAACTTTATATTGTAAATGCTTTTGATAGTGACAAAATTTGTTCATAAATTCAGAGTAACCAACTCTCATTTTAAAGCATGCCACTATTGACTAGCTAACAAGCATGCAAAACAACCTCACAAAATCTCATATTCACTATTCCTCCTGGAAATAGTGGATGATATTCACTTGGCTGATTCAAAATTTTACATACATGATTTTTGATGTTATTATTCAGATTATTTTGTTAAAGCTATTTTGAACACAATGATAAAAGTCATACAGGACCTATAATGGTAAATGAAGATATCAAATAATATTTTTTTTTAACTGGAAAAAAAAAAACTATATAGAATATCTGTGAACCCAAGAATCTTGTCTTTATGACATAAAGAAGGTCTGACAATTTCTCGTCATTTTCCTATAGGAGCCATGGTATCTTGCATGTATATTTATGATAACTGGAGCTACTTTGGGGATAAATGAACAATCAACCCATTTATCCAGCTTAAATTCTAGCAGTGTTCATTGGACATTGTTATTACCATGAATAACCTGCAACCTAAATTCGACCAACACAGTATAAACCTATATATCCTTGATAAGTGTTTCATATTGTCTTCTATATCTATCTAATATATCTATCTATCTATCTATCTATATATATATATATATATATCAATAACCTCAGATATGTGGATGACACCACCCTTATGGCAGAAAGTGAAGAAATAAAAGCAAGAGAGTTCCAGAAAAACAATTACTTCTGCTTTATTGACTATGCCAAAGCCTTTGACTCTGTGGATCACAATAAACTGTGGAAAATTCTGAAAGAGATGGGAATACCAGAGCACCTGACCTGCCTCTTGAGAAACCTATATGCAGTGAAAGCACCAAATCCTAACCACTGGACCACCAGGAAGCCAAAAAGAAAAACACCAATACAGTATACTAATGCATATATATGGAATTTAGAAAGATGGTAACAATAACCCTGTGTACGAGACAGCAAAAGAGACACTGATGTATAGAACAGTCTTATGGACTCTGTGGGAGAGGGAGAGGGTGGGAAGATTTGGGAGAATGGCATTGAAACATGTAAAATATCATGTATGAAACGAGTTGCCAGTCCAGGTTCGATGCACAATACTGGATGCTTGGGGCTAGTGCACTGGGACAACCCAGAGGGACGGTATGTGGAGGGAGGAGGGAGGAGGGTTCAGGATGGGGAACACATGTATACCTGTGGTGGATTCATTTTGATATTTGGCAAAACTAATACAATTTTGTAAAGTTTAAAAATAAAATTAAAAAAGAAGAGAAACCTATATGCAGGTCAGGAAGCAACAGTTAGAACTGGACATGGAACAACAGACTGGTTCCAAATAGGAAAAGGAGTATGTCAAGGCTGTATATTGTCACCCTGCTTATTTAACTTATACACAGAAGACATCATGAGAAACACTGGGCTGGAAGAAACACAAGCTGGAATCAAGATTGCCGGGAGAAATATCAATAACCTCAGATATGCAGATGATACCATCCTTATGGCAGAAAGTGAAAAGGAACTAGAAAGCCTCTTGATGAAAGTGAAAGTGGAGAGTGAAAAAGATGGCTTAAAGCTCAACATTCAGAAAACAAAGATCATGGCATCTGGCCCCATCACTTCATGGGAATAGATGGGAAAACAGTGGAAACAGTGTCCGACTTTATTTTTTTGGGCTCCAAAATCACTACAGATGGTGACTGCAGCCATGAAATTAAACAACGCTTACTCCCTGGAAGGAAAGTTATGACCAACCTAGACAGCATATTAAAAAGCAGAGACATTACTTTGCCAACAAAAGTCTGTCTAGTCAAGGGTATGGTTTTTCCTGAGGTCATGGATGGATGTGAGAGTTGGACTGTGAAGAAAGCTGAGTTCCAAAGAATTGATGCTTTGGAACTGTGGTGTTGGAGAAGACTCTTGAGAGTCCCTTGGACTGCACAGAGATCCAACTAGTCCATTCTGAAGGAGATCAGCCCTGGGATTTCTTTGGAGGGAATGATGCTGAAGCTGAAACTCCAGTACTTTGGCCACCTCATGGGAAGAGTTGACTCATTGGAAAAGACTCTGATGCTGGGAGGGATTTGGGGCAGGAGGAGAAGGGGACGACAGAGGATGAGATGGCTGGATGGCATCACTGACTCAATGGACATGAGTCTGAGTGAACTCTGGGAGTTGGTGATGGACAGGGAGGCCTGGTGTGCTGCGATTCATGGGGTCACAGAGAGTCGGACACGACTGAGCGTCTGAACTGAATTGAAAGAGTCTCTTGATTAAAGTGAAAGAGAAGAGTTAAAAAGTTGGCATAAAGCTCAACATTCAGAAAACTAAGATCATGGAATCTGGTCTCATCACTTCATGGGAAATAGATGGGGAAAGAGTGGAAACAGTGGTTGACTTTATTTTTCTAGGCTACAAAATCACTGCAGATGGTGATTGCAGCCATGAAATTAAAAGATGCTTACTCCTTGGAAGGAAAGTTATGACCAACCTAGACAGCATATTCAAAAGCAGAGACATTACTTTGCCTACAAAGGTCCATCTAGTCAAGGCTATGGTTTTTCCAGTAGTCGTGTATGCATGTGAGAGTTGGACTATAAAGAAAGCTGAGCGCCAAAGAATTGACGCTTTTGAACTTGGTGTTGGAGAAGACTCTTGAGAGTCCCTTGGACTGCAAGGAGATCCAACCAGTCCATTTTAAAGGAAATCAGTCCTGGGTGTTCATTGGAAGGACTGATGTTCAAGCTGAAACTCCAATACTTTGGCCACCTGATGTGAAGAACTGACTCATTTGAAAAGACCCTGATGCTGGGAAAGATTGAGGGCAGGAGGAGAAGGTTGCGACAGTGGATGAGATGGTTGGATGGCATCACCAATTCAATGGACATGAATTTGAGTAAACTCCGGCAGTTGGTGATGGACAGGGAGGCCTGTTTAGCTGCAGTCCATGGGGTCGCAAAGAGTTGAACACAACTGAGCGACTGAACTGAACTTATTGTCTTCCCTATTTCTTAAAAATATAAAAGTGGCTATACATAAGATAGGTTAAAGTATTCATTATTCCAGGAATATTCTTTAAATAATGATTCCATGTACTTGGTAAATCTAGTGAGTTTAAATTTTGATTTCATCCACTATTAGGTATGTCATTTTGGAAAATTCACACAATTTTTTAAAATAACAGCTTCCTCATCTATAAAATTAGGTAAATCTAGTACTGAGCTCCTGCCTTATTGTAAAATTTAAATATGGTAGACTGTATAAGATTATTAGGACAAGTCTCTGTGCAACGAGAACACACAATACTTAATTTCTGAGCTTGTTCAAGGCATTGGCTTTGCTTTGCTTTTCTTTTCAGTATCAAGACATTTACTAAATAGAGGCTCTGTTATTTTTTAGAGCTAAGAAAAATTCAAGTTGAGATTTGCCAAAAAGATAGTATTAGAAACTCATTTTACAATTTTGGTATCATTTCTTTGGCCCAGAAAAGTTGATTTGTCTCCTAGCATGCACCCAGCATATCTTGTTTGCCTTTTGAAAGTTTATGCTGCTATTAAACATCAAAAATTGTGTCACATGGAAATGCCTTCCTGGGAGGGTGTGCTTTACTGTTGAATCATCTGTTGGGGGCTATCATTAGGTACAGAAGCTTTGAAGTAAGACCTAAAGCCAAAATTCTCACAGATGTTGCATGGAAACAAACTTCAAAAAGGATGCTCAGTGCTTATTCATAGGCAGGTAAACATCTGTGAAAGAGAAAAAAGAAAGCTGAAAGACAGGAGAGAGACTCACTTAAAGGCTTAGCTTTGAACAAAACAGGCCTTAGGCCTTTTCTTTCAAATTGATGTGTCTATTTATATGGCTTCCTGCCTCTCCACTAGGTAACTATTGAAGTCTCACTTTGTGAACTAATTTACATTGACCTCTGCCTTAGCCCTCAATAGTTCTATTTAAAGTGAGGTTTGTTTTCCCTAATGAGGATCAGCTGTGAGCACCTGCGACCAAAAGAAAATAAATTCCCTTTGACAGGCTGTGCCTCTGCTTAGGCTGAAATTGGGAGAAAAGGAGAGGCCAGGAATATATAGAAGATCCTGAGTTTGTAGGTTTAACGTTGAAGGTCTTATAAATGCAATGTATCTAGAGTCATCACATATTTCTTTATTAAGAAACTAGAAATGGCAACCCACTGCAGTATTCTTGTCTGGAGAATTCCAAGAAACGAGGAGGCTGGCAGACTACAAGTCCATGAGGTTGCCAAGAGTCAGACACGACTAAGCAACTAACAGACACGTTTTCCAGACACTAAGGAACCCACTCCAGTGTTCTTGCCTGGAGAATCCCGGGGAGGGGGGAGCCTGGTGGGCTGACGTCTATGGGGTTGCACAGAGTCGGACACGACTGAAGTGACTTAGCAGCAGCAAGGCTACAAAATGAGATTAAACAAAGCCATGAAAAGAATGACTATCTTTGATACCTCTTGGTCCACAAATTACACTCTTTCTCTCTTTTTAATGAGTACAAAATGTAGATCAAGATCCACACTAATACAATCATTTGCTCTTTGTCTTATCATCAACTGGTGGCTTAGAAGTACTCATGCCATCAAAAAGTGAAGAACAAGAAAACAAAACTACAAATTAGGAGGGTCAATCTATTAGATTTATAGCTTGATCTCTCAAAGCCTGAAGCTTACTAAAACTTCAAAATAATTTCATCAAACAGTGTTATAACTGGAAATAAACAGCCCAGTTCCCTTAGAGTTTTCAAAGTTTCTTGTCTTCTATTATTAGTTCATTATATGATTTCTTTAAAAAAAAAAAAAAAAAACAGTGATCTAAAAAATGTGCCACTAAATCTCTTTTCCACTTTGATCTTCATTTATGCTTTAAGGCAAAACAGCCTATGTGATGCTCAGCCTAATAAAATGTAGATTCTTTGCGCTTCATGTATAAGCTAAGCTTCCCTCACCTCCAAGCATTCTGGAACTGATCAATGGTAAGCCTGCCTCAAAAAGCCTTTCCTTATCCTCAGTAAGAATATATCAATAAATGGGAAGAGATGATGATGCTACTGAAGCCTGCGAGCACATCTTCTCATTTCATCAGTTCTGCTGATGTTACCTCTGGCTCAGAGGTTCCATTTTCTTTGTCTGTATGAGATGCATCAGGATTGCTTTGGCAGCAAGCCCCATAGGCATATGGCTGAAAGGTTCTTGCTATTAAAGGCTGCTTTTATTGGCTCACCAGTTCAGGGTAGTAGCAGTTCTAACAATGACTGGGTAGCTGGTAAAATAATCCAGAGTGCTGTCCTTATTCTGAGATAATAAAAAGAAAACAAACAGAGTAAGCATATCACACTCAAAATATAAAAGAAAATATTAATATATTCTTCTAGTTAACACTTCCCTGGTGACTTCCCTGGTGGCTCAGTCGGTAAAGCGTCTGCCTACAACATGGGAGATCCAGGTTCAATCCCTGGGTTGGGAAGATCCCCTGGAGAAGGAAATGGCAACCTACTCCAGTACTCTTGCCTGGAGAATCTCATGGATGGAGGAGCCTGGTGGGCTACAGTCCATGGGGTTGCAAAGAGTTGGACACGACTGAGCGACTTCACTAGTTAACAGTAACTATACTACTTATTATATTCTTTATTCTTAAAAGCTGAGTTTTGGCTCAGAAAAATGTGGGTAGGAGTCCTGGCTTTCACACTTCGGAGCATTATGGCTGGAGAAATTAGAACGGTCATGTCCCTGAAATTCTTGAAATCCACTACAAATCACTTAGGATAATCATTTGCTGATTAAGGTTTTGTGATGTTTAAATGGCATGTATTCGTGTATAGGATCATGATAAACACAGAAGTAGTTACTCAGCATGGATTGTTTTTTGTCTTTAAAAATAAAACTTTCTGTCAGGTTCAAAATACTTACCTTAAAAGCAAAGGGTTCCCTGACTTCCTTCTCTTTTCTTCTAGATTTTGGTATTTCATTGACCATAATGAATTGAATCATGACCCCCAAAAGATAGTTCCATGCCCTAATAATCAGAATGTCTGAATCATTACCTAGTATGGAAAAAGAAGGCAAGGGAGAAGGCAATAACAAACCACTTCAGTATTCTTATCTTGAGAACCCCATGGACAGTATGAAAAAGCAAAAAGGTATGACACTGAAAGATGAACTTCCCAGGTCGGTAGGTGCCCAATATGCTACTGGAGAAGAGTGGAGAAATAACTCTAGAAGGAATGAAGAGACAGAGCAAAGCGAGAGGGAAAAAAAAAAAAAAAAAAAAGCCCAGTTGTGGATGTGACTGATAAAGGAAGTAAAATCCCATGCTGTAAAGAACAGTACTGCATAGGAACCTGGAATGTTAGGTCCACGAATCATGGTAAATTGAAAGTGGTCAAACAGGAGATGGCAAGAGTGAACATCAACATTTTAGAAATCAGTGAACTAAAATGGACTGGAATGGGTGAATTTAACTCAGATGACCATTACATCAACTACTGTGGGCAAGAATCCCTTAGAATAAATGGAGTAGTCCTCAGAGTCAACAAGAGAGTCTGAAATGCAGTACTTGAATGCAATCTCAAAAATGACAGAATGATCTCTCTTCACTTCCAAGGCAAACCATTCAATATCACAGTAATCCAAGTCTATGCCCAAACCAGTAATTCTGAAGAAGCTGAAGTTGAATAGTTCTGTGAAGACCTAAAAGACTTCTGGAACTATCTCCCAAAAAAGATGCCCTTTTTATTATAGGGGACTGGAATGCAAAAGTAGAAAGTCAAGAGATACCTGGAGTAACAGGCAAGTTTGGTTTTGGAGTACAAAATGAAACAGAGAAAAGGCTCACAGTTTGCCAAGAGAATGCACTGGTCATAGCAAACACCCTCTTCCAACAACACAAGAGATGGCTCTACATGTGGACATCATTACATGGTCAATACCAAAATCAGATTGATTATATTCTTTGCAGCTAAAGATGGATAAGCTCTATAGAGTCAGCAAAAACAAGACTGGGAGCTGACTACGGCTCTGATCATGAACTCCTTATTGAAAAATTCTGACGTAAACTGAAGAAAGGAGAGAAAACCACTAGACCATTCAGGTGTGACCTAAATCAAATCCCTTATGATTATCAGTGGAAAGTGACAAATAGATTCAAGGGATTAGATCTGACAGACAGAGTGCCTGAAGATTGTATAGGAGGCTGTGATCTAGATCATCCCCCAGAAGAAGAACTGCAAAAAGGCAAAATGGTTGTCTGAGGAGGCCTTATAAATAGCTGAGAAAAGAAGAGAAGCTAAAGGCAAAGGAGAAAAGGAAAGATATACCCATTTGAATGCAGAGTTCAAGAGAAAAGCAAGGAGAGATAAGAAAGTATTCTTAAGTGACCAATGCAAATAAACAGAGCAAAATGATAGAATAGGAAAGACTAGATAGAGATCTTTTCAATAAAATTAGAGATATCATGGTAACATTTCATGCAAAGTTGGGCACAAAGACAGAAATAGTATAGACCTAACAGAAGCAGACAATATTAAGAAGAGGTGCAAGAATACACAGAAGAGCTATACAAAAAAGATCTTCATGACCCAGATAATCATGAGAGTGTGATCACTCACCTAGAGCCAGACATCCTGGAATGAAAAGTCAAGTGGGCCTTAGGAAGCATCAGTATGAACAAAGCTAGTGGAGGTGATGAATTCCAGGTGAGCTCTTTCAAATCCTAAAAGATGATGTGGTAAAAGTGCTGCACTCAATATGCCAGCAAATTTGGAAAACTCAGCAGTGGCCACAGAACTGGAAAAGGTCAGTTTTCATTCTAATACCAAAGAAAAGCAGTGCCAAAGTATTAAAACTACTGCACAATTGCACTGATCTCACACACTAGCAAAGAAATGCTCAAAATTCTCCAAGCCAGACATCAACAGTATGTGAAACCATAAAATTCTAGGTATTAAAGCTGGATTTAGAAAAGGCAGAGGAACCAGAGATCAAATTGCCAACATCTTTTGGATCATTGAAAAAGTGAGGGTTCCAGAAAAACATCTATGCCTGCTTTATTGACTATGCCAAAGCCTTTGTGTGGAAAATTCTTCAAGCGATGGGAATATCAGACCACCTTACTTGCCTCCTGAGAAATCTGTATGCAGGTCAAAAAGCAACAGTTAGAACTGGACAAGGAACAACAGACTGGTTCCAAATTGGGAAAGGAGTACATCAAGGCTGTATATTGTCACTCTGCTTATTTAACATCTATGCAGAGTACATCAAGTGAAATGCTGAGCTGGAGGAAGCACAAGCTGGAATCAAGATTTCTGGGAGAAATATCAATAACCTCAGATATGCAGATGACACCACCCTTATGGCAGAAAGTGAAGAAAAACTAAAAAGCCTCTTGAAGAAAGCGAAAGAGGAGAGTGAAAAAGTTGGCTTAAAGCTCAACATTCAGAAAACAAAGATCATGGCATCCAGTCCCAACACTTCATGGCAAATAGAAATAATGGAAACAGTGAGAGACTATTTTCTTGGCCTCCTAAATCACTGCAGATGGTGACTGCAGTATTGAAATTAAAAGATGCTTGCTCCTTTAAGAAAAGCTATGAGTAACCTAGACAGCATATTAAAAAGCAAAACATCACTTTGCTGACAAAGGTCCATCTAGTCAAAGCTATGGTTTTTCCAGTAGTCATGTATTTATGTGAGAGTTGGACTGTGAAGAAGGCTGAGCGCCGAAGAATTGATGCTTTTGAACTGTGGTGTTGGAGAATACTCTTGAGAGTCCTTTGGACAGCAAGGAGATCTAACCAGTCCATCCTAAAGGAAATCAGTCCTGAATATTCATCCGCAGGACTGATGTTGAAGCTGAAACTCCAAAACTTGGGCTACCTCATTTGAAGAACTGACTCATTGGAAAAGACCCTGAGGCTGGGAAAGAATGATGGCAGGAGGAGAAGAGGAAGACAGAAGATGAGATGGTTGGATGGCATCACGGATTTGATGAACCTAAATGTGAGCAGGCTCCAGGAGTTGGTGATGGACAGGGAAGCCTGGTGTTCTACATTCAATGGGGTCATAAAGAATCAGATGCAACTGAGCAACTGAAGTGAATTGATGGAAGAAGTTGTGATTAAGAATCTTGAAGGAAGTTACTTTATATTAATCAGAATGGCCCTAAATACAATCACATTTATCTTTATGAGAGAGACTATTTTGAGACAATCAGAAAAGGAGAAAAGCACAAGAGGAGGAGACTGTCTGACCCAGAGAAACTTCAGCAGTGTGGCCACAAGCCACAGAACACTTGGAGCCATCAAAATTTGAAGTAGAAAAAATAGATGTTCCACTATAGTTTTCAGAGGGAGTGTAGCCCTGCCAACATTCTGATTTAGACCTTAGGCCTCTAAACTATGAGACAATAAATTTGTATAGATGTAAGCTACCAATTTCTGATGTATTTATGGGAAGCACAGGAAACTAACGCATTGCCATTTTATCACTTTGCACATTCCAAGTATGTTTTGGCTTCTTATCCATAGACTGTTAAGACTTTGAAAGTGGAAATCACATCTTACTTTTCGTGGAGCATTCAGTACCTCACACAAGTCTTAACTCATAGCAAGGGCTAGAAGAAAATTACCAAATGTATTAATAAATGCCACCCTCAGAGAATTATTTTGGACATGGTTCCTAAATGCAATAATTAAGAAAGCTGATTTGGTGAAAAATCAGCAAAATTGAACTATTATCTAAATATATCTTTTGAGAAAAGGACAAAATGAATTGCATTTTAACACTGGCTGAAAATTCACACTGTCTTGCCAGCAGCTGTTTTTTTGCAACAAAGTTGTTTGGTTATAATATTAAATACCACTATATGGTTTCTTTTATATTTCTCTCAATCTTAATTTCATGTTTTTTTTTTCTTCAATCTTCTACATCATTAAGCTTTCCTCCTTTTATAATCTTATCTTCTCTTAAAACATGAAGCGCTTCTCTTCTAAGTAATACATGGTGAATACATGGATGGAAATTAATTTGGAGAGGTATTACTTCTGAAAGAGAAGGGAAAATGGGATAACAGCATAGAAATGTACTTTCTGGAGTGGTCTTGTGCAGTCTTTCTCTTTCATTATGGCACATCTTCCACCCCCCACCTCCCCTGTGAACATCTAGATTCTATATCATTTCAAATCTATTTTCCTGGCACATTGTGTTCCAACATAGGGCCATTTTTTTGTTCTTAAACAGATTACTTATTTCTTATATCTCCTTGGGTCTCATTTTGTTTCTTTCTCTGATGGGGAACAAAACACTTCAAAAAATCCAGTATTATGCTATTAGAGCAGCTTTCCTTGGGCATTGTTTGAAGTTCTCAGGTTAACATGGAAAAAAACATTGATAGATATTGTAAATATTAGTAGATATCGATGCTAATATATTACATTTCATGATAATTTATATTGTATAATATTTGATTTAACCATTGTTTTTAGCCTCGCAATAGGCTGGCTGAAAGGAAATAAAGAAGATAACTTTTCTATTAGAATAAAATTTTATTTTCTTAATCCATGATATGGAATTGAAAACTAAAATTCAAAAGGTCAATAACATACACAAAATAAAGTGTAATGTTTACTTTGGACAGTTTAAGAAGCCAGTATGTCAGAATAAGCATGCATAAGGTTTAATTATAGCTCAAATAGCCAGAGCCAGCCTTACTAAAACATTTTCCCTGACAGGCTATGGAGTCCCTGTTACTGAATTCTGCTCAATAGCTAAAGAAACAGTCATCAATTTGGTGACTTAAACATTTAATTTGCTGAAGACATGAGAGTGTACACCTAGTGGAATGCCAATGGTTCACACAATCGTAAGGTGTATTGCAGACCATAACCAAATACTGCAAAACAATGTGAAATAAGGTTTGCATGAACTATTTAACATACTTTTGACTGAGAATGTCCAACAGTGTAAATATATTATTTTTCCCTTGTGGATGTATACACATAATAAAATTTAATGAGAAATCTCATTGGGTATTTTTATCCTTAATCAGTTTAAAATTTAGTCTGGAGAGGAAGTTTATGATCACTTACCATAATTCCACCTTTTGTAGTCTAAGGCCCCACCATGCCTGCTCTTCTTTACTGGGATTTCCAATCCACAACGTTTCTACTCCTTCATCAATAGGGCTTTTTGTCTCATTTCTGTTTCTCTGTTTTAAATCCCTAGGCTTCTGATTCCAAACTCTCTTTTCTTAGTGCTTGAGAAATTGTTTTGCTTGTTTTTCTCTCAAACTCGAAGCCCAGTTACACTTCTGGCCATATTCTTTAAACTGCCTTGTCCAGCCTATGCCAGCTATAGGAATATAGAGATAAAAATCAGAGATCCAGGTGGGTGGCAAGACTAAGGATCTGACTACCTCCAATTGTTTGGCAAACCCACAGTCTCTATGCTCACCCATCCTTACAACCACTGGAGAGGGATCTAAGTTTTTTGTTCCTTCTAGGCCTTCATTTCAGAGCCTCATTTCCCATTTACTTCAAAGTAACAAGATTATTCAATCTACCAATAAACAGAAAAACAAAACATTAGGAGATAACCTCTTTAAATTCATAGCATCAAATTTCCATATATTCCTACATAGAAACATATTTTTTCCTTCCTCCCTCATAATTATACATTGAAAGCCATCTTCTCTAGTAGTGTCTTAAATGTGATAGCATTTTCAGGAGACTCATAATATCCATAATACCCATTACTCATTATCTTACATTATATCCATTACTCAATATCTTACTCATTATCTCTTATTATTATTGTCCAAACTTGCTTGTCTATAACACAACTTCAATAGCTTTTAAAAATGCTCTTCACGTGTGTCTCATAAAGAACATATAAAAAAAAGTCAACTCAAAATATATATGGTGACCCTCTGTACTATCTTTGCAACTCTTCTGTAGGTCTAAAATGTCTCAAAAAGTTAGAGAATTTTATCTCCTCTTACCTATATCATCCTAATTCTCTGCATGTTCTCCTAGATAAACTTAGTGAAGAAGTTTCTTTTCCTCAACCCCTTTCATTTCCAAACTATTTTGAATTTTATGGTTAATGTCTGAAAGGACCACACCAGAGATTTCCATCCAATAAATCTGATCAGCAATTTTAGACACAACTTTTGATTTAGCAGCAGTGTTTCACACAGCCCAGCACACATTCCTTTTGAAATACGTCTGTTGTCATTTTTTTTTTTTTGTCACAGTATGCATGGATTTAGTTTCCTGAATTCTTTTTCTTGTGGTCTCCTTCACATATAAACTCGCACCATCATGTAGTAGTCCAACTAGGTCCCCTTTTCTATTCTGGCTTTATTACTATGTATATGAAATGACTTCCCAATCACTTATCCCTAGCTCAGACCACTCTTTTGTGTTGTTTGTATTTATAATTACTTCCTATGTAACAGTTTCTGTTAAATGTCTGAAAATGTACCCCCAAAATAATCACCCCTCACTCTCCCTACCTTTTCTTCACCTAGGCTCTTCAATCTCAGTGAATGTGCAGCCATTTACTTGTGTTTAAATACACATCTTAGAATCTCCCATAAATTACTCTTGCACATTTTCTTAACAATTTATCACTAAGTCCTCTTTCTAAAAATTCCTTAGTATGCCCTACTGCTGCTGCTAAGTTGCTTCAGTCATGTCCGGCTCTGTGCAACCCCAGAGATGGCAGCCCACCAGGCTCCCCCATCCTTGGGATTCTCCCCAATTTAATACTTTTTATACACACTTGGACAGCTTCATTGACCAAATACAAGCTTTCTCCACATTCATTTCTACTCCTGGAACCAACTTCACACACCATAACTAAAGTGATCTTTAGAAATATACATCTGATTGTATAACTCCATGCTTATAAGATTCTGTTTTACCATTTGTATTGACATAAACTCCACAATCTATGACATGCAAATATACATATATATGTATAGTTACATACTTATGTTATATATATTTATATAAACTCCCTAGCATAGCTCTCCATCCTTCCTTTTCAATCCTAGCTTCTGTTGAGCTAGCTAATTCCTTGAGATTCAATGCCTCCTTCAGTTCATTTCAGTCACTCAGTCGTCTCTGGCTCTTTGCGACCCCATGCCACAGCATGCCAGGCTTCCCTGTCCATCATCAACTCCCGGAGTCCACACAAACCCATGTCCATTAGGTCAGTGATGCCAAACAACCATCTTATCCTCTGTCGTCCCCTTCTCCTCCTGCCCTCAATCTTTCCCAGCATCAGGGTCTTTTCAAAGGAGTTAGCTCTTTGCATCAGGTGGCCAAAGAATTGGGAGTTTCAGCTTCAACATCAGTCCTTCCAATGAACACCCAGGACTGATCTCCTTTACGATGGACTAGTTGGATCTCCTTGCAGTCCAAGGGACTCGCAAGAGTCTTCTCCAACACCACAGCTCAAAAGCATCAATTCTTCTGTGCTCAGCTTTCTTTATAGTCCAACTCGCACATCCATACATGACCACAGGAAAAACCATAGCCTTGACTAGATGGACCTTTGTTGACAAAGTAATGTCTCAGCTTTTAATTATGCTATATAGGTTGGTCATAACTTTCCTTCCAAGGAGCAAGCATCTTTTAATTTCATGGCTGCAATCACCATCTGCAGTGATTCTGGAGCCCAGAAAAATAAAGTCAGCCATTGTTTCCACTGTTTCCCCATCTATTTGCCATGAAGTGATGGGACCACATGCAGTGATCTTGGTTTTCTGAGTGTTGAGCTTTATGGCAACTTTTTCACTCTCCTCTTTCACTTTCATTGAGAGGCTCTCTAGTTCTTCTTCACTTTCTGCCATAAGGGTGGTGTCATCTGCATATCTGAGGTTATTGATATTTCTCCCGGCAATCTTGATTCCAGCTTGTGCTTCCTCCAGCCCAACGTTTCTCATGATGTACTCTGCGTAGAAGTTAAATAAGCAGGGTGACAATTTACAGCCTTGATGTATTCTTTTCCTGTTTGGAACCAGTCTGGTGTTCCATGTCCAGTTCTAACTGTTGCTTCCTGACCTGCATACAAATTTCTCAAGAGGCAGGTCAGGGGGTCTGGTATTCCCATCTCTTTCAGAATTTTCCACTGTTTATTGTGATCTACACAGTCAAAGACTTTGGCATAATCAATAAAGCAGAAATAGAAGTTTTTCTGGAACTCTCTTCCTTTTTCGATGATCCAGTGGATGTTGGCAATTTGATCTCTGGTTCCTCTGCCTTTTCTAAAACCAGCTTGAACATCTGAAAGTTCACGGTTCGTGTATTCCCGAAGCCTGGCTTGGAGAATTTTGAGCATTACTTTACTAGCATGTGAGATGATTGCAAGTGTGTGGTAGTTTGAGCATTCTTTGCCATTGCCTATCTTTGGGATTGGAATGAAAACTGACCTTTTCCAGTCCTGTGGCCACTGCTGAGTTTTCCAAATGTGCTGGCATATTGAGTGCAGCACTTTTACAGCATCATCTTTCAGGATTTGAAATAGCTCAACTGGAATTCCATCACCTCCACTAGCTTTGTTCATAGTTCTGCTTCCTAAGGCCCACATGACTACACATTCCAGAATGTCTGGCTCTAGGTGAGTGTGAATGATCACACCATGGTGATTATCTGGGTCATGATGATATTTTTTCTACAGATCTTCTGTGTATTCTTGCCACCTCTTTATATTTTTTGCTTCTTTTAGGCCCATACCGTTTCTGTCCTTTATTGTGCCCATCTTTGCATGAAATGTTCCCTTGGTATCTCTGATTTTCTTGAAGAGATCTCTAGTCTTTCCCATTCTATTTTTTGCCTTTTCCTCTCTTTCTTTGCATTGATTGGTAAGGAAGTCTTTCTTATCTCTCCTTGCTATTCTTCGGAACTCTGCATTCAAATGGGTATTTCTTTCCTTTTCTCCTTTGCTTTTCACTTCTCTTCTTTTCACAGCTATTTGTAAGGCCTCCTCCAACAGCCATTTTGCTTTTTTTGCATTTCTTTTTATTGGGGATGGTCTTGATTCCTGTCTCCTGTAGAATGTCATGAACCTCATTCCATAGTTCATCAGTTACTCTATCTATCAGATTTAGTCCCTAAAATCTATTTCTCACTTCCACTGTATAGTCATAAAGGATTTGATTTAGGTCATACCTGAATGGTCTAGTGGTTTTCCCCACTTTCTTCAATTTAAGTCTGAATTTGGCAATAAGGAGTTCATGGTCTGAGCCACAGTCAGCTCCTGGTCTTGTTTTTGTTGACTGTATAGAGCTTCTCCATCTTTGGCTGCAAAGAATATAATCAATCTGATTTCAGTGTTGACCATCTGGTGATGTCCATGTGTAGAGTCTTCTCTTATGTTGTTGGAAGAGGGTGTTCACTTACCAATACATGATTTTCACTCTGCTTGGAAGATTCTGCTTTGTCCACTTTGCATATTACTTTGTCCACTTGCATGTAAGAATTCTGCTTTTTATTTACATCTCTGAGATGTGATTATGCAACTACTTGAGGATGTTTAAACATCCTCTGAAAATTTTTACCTTCACCTACTCTTTGCTTTCACTGATATGTTTCCAGATCACCCAGGAAGTCTTCCTCAAGAATGGTTTGAATAGAGACAGATTTCATAGCAGGACACGATGAACATGGACATACCATATGTTATTCACTCCTAATAATTGTGGGAAGAATATTTAATTTTAACAATTTTATCTGTCCACCCATCCATCTGCAGAATTTTGCAGTTAGTTTTCTCTTTAACTTACCTCCACTCATAACCATAAACATGTAATTGTTCCCAAATGCAAATTTGAGTATAATAAGCATCTTTCTTGACTCAAGATGCTATAACAGTAGGTGGCTTAAATGACAAATTTATTTTCTTACAGTTTGTAAGGCTGGAAAGTCCAAGATCATTCTCTGGAAGAATTTAGTTTTGGTAACACACTCTTCATGGTTTGTAGCTACCTACCTGCAAACATGGCAGGGTGAAGGAGGGCAAAAGAGTGCAAGCTCTCAGTGCCTCTTATAAGGACACTGTGGGCTTGTGCTAAGTCACTTTAGTCGTGTCTAACTCTTTGTGATGTTATGGACTGTAGCCCGCCAGGCTCCTCTGTCCATGGGGATTATCCAGGAAAGAATACTGGAATGGGTTGCCATGCCCTTCTCATAAAGACACTAGTCCTATTATATCAGGACCTTACTTTATGACATCATTTAAATTTATGTATTATACTGAAGTATAGTTGATTTACTATGTTATATTGACATTGAAGTAAAAAATGAAAGTGTTAGTTGCTGAATTTTTGCCATCCAGGGATTGAACCTGGATCTCCTGCTTTGAAGGTGGACTCTTTACGTTATTTAACCTTAATTACCTCCTTGTAGACCCTGTCTCCAAATGCAGTCATGCTGGGTTTAATTCTGTGGCATATGAAATTTGGGATATAGTTCAGTCCATAGCACTAAGTATTGAAGTAGCTACATGGCTAAAGTATTGACTTTCTTTTCTTTCTTTTTTTTTAATTAATTTATTTTAATTGGAGGTTAATTACTTTACAATATTATATTGGTTTTGCCATACATCAACATGAATCCGTCATGGGTATACACGCGTTCCCCATCCTGAACCCCCCTCCCACCTCCCTCCCTGTAACATCCCTCTGGGTCATCCCAGTGCACCAGCCCCAAGCATCCTGTATCATGCATTGAACCTGGACTGGTGATTTGTTTCATATATGATATTATACATGTTTCAATGCCATTCTCCCGAATCATCCCACCATTTTCTATAATACTCTAGTTGCTGCTGCTGCTAAGTCGCTTCAGTCGTGTCTGACTCTGTGCCACCCCATAGACAGCAGCCCACCAGGCTCCTCCACCCATGGGATTCTCCAGGCAAGAACACTGGAGTGTGTTGCCATTTCCTTCTCCAATGCATGAAAGTGAAAAGGGATAGTAAAGTCACCCTGTCGTGCCCGACTCTTCGTGACCCCCTGGACTGCAGCCTACCAGGCTCCTCCATCCATGGGATTTTCCAGGCAAGAGTACTGGAGTAGGGTGCCATTGCCTTCTCCAAATACTGTATTTAAATTACTAACCACACTTCAATGAAAAAATTTATGAGTTCAAGGAAACTCCCTCAAATTATGAAGTTAAGCTGCAATTTTCTATCTTTAGAGGAAATCTGAAGAAATATATGTTTACCAACCCAAGAAGCTTGATGCTATATTGTGTAATCAGAGTTATTAGTGCTGTGTAAGACTGAAACAGAATGGGTATGTTTGGAAGGAAGTCTCAAACAAAGACAGAGTATTAAAAAGCAGAGACATTACTTTGCCTAAAAGGTCTGTATAGTCAAAGCTATAATTTTTCCAGGACTCACGTATGGATGTGAGAGTTGTACCATAGAGACACCTGAGTGCTGAAGAATTGATGCTTTTGAACTGTAATGGAGAAGACTCTTGAGAGTCCCTTGGACTGCAAGGAGATCAACCCAGTCAATCCTAAAGGAAATCAACCCTGAATAATTGTTCGAAGGACTGATCCTGAAGCTCCAATACTTAGACCACCTGTTGCAAAGAACCAACTCATTTGAAGAGACCCTGATGCTGGAAAAGATTGAAGCCAGGAGAAGGGGATTATAGAGGATGAGATGGTTGGATGGCATCACAGACTCAATGATTATGAGTTTGAGCAAGCTCCAGGAGTTGGTGAAGGACAGGGAAGCTTGGTGTGCTGCACTCATAGGGTTGCAGAGAGTTGGACATGATTGAATGACTGAACAACAACTAAAACAATGAGAAGTATCATGGGTAGTTTGGAGGTCTTTAACGTTTGCCCCTTCTCTGTCATTTTTTGTACACTTTATTTTTATATAAGCAATTCATATTTTCTTTTTATTGTATAAGTCTGCTCTACAACTGCATTGTTAACTCCCAGAGCCACATCCAGAATAGCTTTTGCAAAATTTTGCATGTACATTTAATTTAGAGCAGCATGCAAGCACAGGGTTGAAAAATTGTCCAAAATTTAAAATATATTTTGCAGGTTTAATAATTTTAATGCAAAGTCTATATCCTCTGTATTTTTTTTATTTCCTCCTGGGGCAAGTCAAAAACATTTTTTAAAAAATTTGACAACGTCTGTAGAAATTTAAGTGTTAAGATATTGATCTATTTTTATTTAACACCAATATTTTCTTATTGTCTCATTGTATGTTTTATTTTTTTGTTGTTGTTCAATCACTGTTGTATCAGACATTTTAAAAAGTATATAAATAAAGTCTCATTTTATATAAATATTGTCATTTGTTTTAGTGGTTAGTAATACATCTATGAGAACCTTAGGAACATTTTGCCATAATATTGAATGAAATTGTAAATTTTGAATGAAATTGTATGGTAAAACACCTGAAACATTTATTGTAATATTGCACAATGTTGTTTCTTATGGCAAACATGATATGATAAGTTACATTTTAAAATATGTATTTGTTTTGTATAATTTTCTCCATTCCTGATCTGCCATTGGTTTACTGTCAGCAATTTTTTTCATTTTTCTAAATAGTACCTTCAGTTCAATTCAGTTTAGTTCAGTCGCTCAGTCGAGTCTAACTCTTTGCGACCCCATGAATCGCAGCACCCAGGCCTCCCTGTCCATCACCAACTCCCACAGTTCACTCAGACTCACATCCATAGAGTGATGCCATCCAGCCATCTCTTCCTCTGTCGTCCCCTTCTCCTCCTGCCCCAAATCCCTCCCAGCATCAGAGTCTTTTCCAATGAGTCAACTCTTCACATGAGGTGGCCAAAGTACTGGAGTTTCAGCTTTAGCATCATTCCTTCCAAAGAAATCCCAGGGCTGATCTCCTTCAGATTGGACTGGTTGGATTTCCTTTCAGTCCAAGGGACTCTCAACAGTCTTCTCCAACACCACAGCTCAAAAGCATCAATTCTTCGGCATTCACCTTTCTTCACAGTCCAACTCTCACATCCATACATGACCACAGGAAAAACCATAGCCTTGACTAGACGGACCTTTGTTGGCAAAGTAATGTCTCTGCTTTTGAATATGCTATCTAGGTTGGTCATAACTTTCCTTCCAAGGAGTAAGCAACTTTTAATTTTATGGCTGCAGTCACCATCTGCAGTGATTTTGGAGCCCCAAAAACTAAAGTCTGACACTGTTTCCACTGTTTCCCCATCTATTTCCCATGAAGTGATGGGATCAAATGCCATGATCTTCGTTTTCTGAATGTTGAGCTTTAAGCCAACTTTTTCACTCCTCTTTCACCTTTAACAAGAGGCTTTTTATTCCTCTTCACTTTCTACCATAAGGGTGCTGTCATCTGCATATCTGAGGTTATTGATATTTCTCCTGGCAATCTTGATTCCAGCTTGTGCTTCATCCAGCCCAGCGTTTCTCATGATGTACTCTGCATATAAGTTAAATAATCAGGGTGACAATATACAGCCTTGACATACTCTTTTTCCTATTTGGAACCAGTCTGTTGTTCCATGTCCAGTTCTAACTGTTGCTTCCTGACCTGCATACAGATTTCTTAAGAGGCAGGTTAGGTGGTATGGTATTCCCATCTCTTGAAGAATTTTCCACAGTTTATTGTGATCCACACAGTCAAAGGCTTTGGAATAGTCAATAAAGCAGAAATAGATGTTTTTCTGTAACTCTCTTGCTTTTCCCATGATCCAGCGGACGTTGGCAATTTGGCCTCTGGTTCCTCTGCCTTTTCTAAAACCAGCTTGAACATCGGGAAGTTCATGGTTCACGTATTGCTGAAGCCTGGCTTGGAGAATTTTGAGCATTACTTTACTAGTGTGTGAGATGAGTGCAGTTTTGAGGTAGTTTGAGCATTCTTTGGCATTGCCTTTCTTTGGGATTGGAATGAAAACTGACCTTTTCCAGTCCTGTGGCCACTGCTGAGTTTTCCACATTTGCTGGCATATTGAGTGCAGCACTTTCACAGCATCATCTTTCAGGATTTGAAATAGCTCAACTGGAATTCCATCACCTCCACTAGCTTTGTTTATAGTGATGCTTTCTAAGGCCAATGATTTCACATTCCAGGATATCTGGCTCTAGGTCAGTGATCACACCATCGTGATTATCTGTGTCGTGAAGATTTTTTTGTGCAGTTGTCCTGTGTATTCTTGCCACCTCTTCTTAATATCTTCTGCTTCTGTTAGGTCCATACAATTTCTGTCCTTTATTGAGCCCATCTTTGCATGAAATGTTCCCTTGGTATCTCTGATTTGCTTGAAGAGATCTCTAGCCTTTCCCATTTTGTTGTTTTCCTCTATTTCTTTGCATTAATCGCTGAGGAAGGCTTTCTTATCTCTTCTTGCTATTCTTTGGAACTCTGCATTCAGATGCTTATATCTTTCCTTTTCTCCTTTGCTTTTCGCTTCTCTTCTTTTCACAGCTCTTTGTAAGGCCTCCCCAGACAGCCATTTTGCTTGTTTGCATTTCTTTTCCATGGGGATGGTATTGATCCCTGTCTCCTGTACGATGTCATGAACCTCAGTCCATAGTTCATCAGGCACTCTATCTATCAGATCTAGTCCCTTCCATCTATTTCTCACTTCCACTGTATAATCACAAGGGATTTGATTTAGGCCATAGTGGTCTTGTGGCTTTTACCTACTTTCTTCAATTTCATTCGAATTTGGCAATAAGGAGTTCATGATCTGAGCCACAGTCAGCTCCTGGTCTTGTTTTTGTTGACTGTGTAGAGCTTCTCCATCTTTGGCTGCAAAGAATATAATCAATCTGATTTCGGTGTTGACCATCTGGTGATGTCCATGTGTAGAGTCTTATCTTGCATTGTTGGAAGAGGGTGTCTTCTATGACCAGTGCATTTTCTTGGCAAAACTCTATTAGTCTTTGCCCTGCTTCATTCTGTATTCCAAGGGCAAACTTGCCTGTTATTCCAGGTGTTTCTTGACTTCTTATTTTGCATTCCAGTCCCCTATAATGAAAAGGACATCTTTTTTGGGGTGTTAGTTCTAAAAGGTCCTGTAGTTCTTCGTAGAACCATTCAACTTCAGCTTCTTCAATGTTACTAGTTGGGGCATAGACTTGGATTACTGTGATATTGAATGGTTTAAACATGCAAATGTTCTATAAATAATTTACAGGCAAGCTAAATTTTATCCAAAATCTAAGTTTTGTAGTTACTGAAGACAAGATGGGTTTGAGTCTTGGAGATGGTGTGGAGCAGCAGGGATCATGGTTCTGGTAGAAGCATCAGAGCTTATCAGAGTAAAAGAGATTCAGGAGATGATGTGCTCTTAAATCCCCAGCTGACTTCCTTTGGAGAACTCATGGCATACCATTCAAAACAGATGAAATGCCTCTGGAAAAGGAAAAGAGGAACTTAGATTTCTTCTATGGAAATGGGGAATAGAGAAGAGGGTAATGAAATAGTTTAGGGCCACTTGGAAACTTACCTATGATTAGGTCAGCATGGGCATTCAGTTAGTTTTTCAGTTCAGTTCAGGCACTCAGTCCTGTCTTACTCTTTGTGACTCCATGGGCTGCAACACACCAGACTACCCTGTCCATCATCAACTCTTGGAGCTCGTGCAAACTTATGTCTGAGTTGGTGATTCTATCCAACTTTCTCATCCTCTATCTTCCCCTTCTCCTCCTGCCTTCAATTTTTCCTCCCAGTATCAGGGGCTTTTCTAATGAGTAAGTTCTTTGCATCAGGTGGCCAAAGTATTGGAGTTTCAGCATTGGTCCTTCCAATGAATATTCAGGGTTGACTTCATTTAGGATTGACTGGGATGATCTCATTTCATCCCAGGGACTCTCACAAGTCTTCTCCATCACTGCAGTTTAAAAGCACCAAATCTTTGGCACTCAGCTTTCTTTATAGTCTAACTTTCACATCCATACATGATTACTGGAAAAACCATGGTTTTGACTTTATCACAAAGTGATGTCTCTACTTTTTAATATGCTGTCTAGGTTGGTCATAGCCTTTCTTCGAAGGGGCAAGCATTTTTTAATTTCATGACTGCAGTTACCATCTGCAGTGATTTTTGAGCCCCAAAAAACACTTTGTCACTGTTTCCATTGTGTCTCCATCTACTTGCCATGAAGTGATGGTATAAGATGCCATATTAGTTTTTTGAATGTTGAGCTTTAAGCCAGCTTTTTCACTCTACTCGGTCATGTTCATCAGGAGGCTCATTAGTTCTTATTTGCTTTCAGCCATAAGGGTGGTGTCATCTGCATATCTGAAGTTACTGATATCTCTCCCTGCAATCCTGATTCCAGCTTGTACTTCATCCAGCCTGGAATTTCACATCATGTACTCTGCATATAAGTTAAATAAGCAGGATGACAATATACAGCCCTGACATACTCCTTTCCCATTGGAACTAGTCCGTTGTTCCATGTCCAGTTCTAACTGCTGTTTCTTGACCTTCATACAGATTTCTCAGGAGGCAGGTCAGGTGGTCTGGTATTCCCATCTCTTGCAGAATTTTCCACAGTTTGTTGTGATCCACACAGTGAAAGGCTTTAGCATAGTCAATGAAGCAGAAGTAGATGTTCTTCTGGAATTTTCTTGCTTTTTTGATAATCTAATGGATGGTCACAATTTGATCTCTTGTTCTTCTGCCTTCTCTAAATCCAGCTTCTATATCTGGAAGTTTTCAGTCCACATACTTTTGAAACCTAACTTGAATGATTTTGAACATTATCATGCTAGCATGTGAAATGAGCAAATTGTATGGTAGTTTGAAAAATCTTAGGCATTGCCCTTTTTGGGGAATGGAATGATTACTGACATTTTCTAGTCCCATGGCCACTATAGAGTTTTCCAAATTTGCTGGCTTAGTGAGCACAATACTTTAACAGCATTGTCTTTCAGGTTTTGAAATAGCTCAACTGGAATTCCATCATCTCCACTAGCTTTGTTCATAGTAATGCTTCCTAAGACCCATTTAACTTAAGACTCCAGGATGTCTGGCTCTAGGTAAGTGGCCATGCCATCATGGTTATCCTGTCATTAACACCTTTTTTGTACATTTCTGTGTATTCTTGCCACCTCTTCTTAATCTATGCTTCTGTTAGGTCCTTACAGTTTTTTTCCTAAACTGTTCCCATCTTTGCATGAATTGTACCCTTGGTATCTCTAATTTTCTTGAAGAGATCGCTAGTCTTTCCCATTCTATTGTTTTTCTCTGTTTATTTGCATTGGTCACTTAAGAATTATTTTCTCTTATCTCCTTGCTTTTCTCTTGAACTCTGCATTCAGTTAGGTATATCTTTCCTTTTCTCCTTTGTTTTTTGCTTCTCTTCTTTTCTCAGCTGTTTGTAAGCCCTCCTCTGACAACCATTTTGCTTTATTACGTTTCGTTTTCTTGGGGATGGTTTTGGTCACCGCCTCCTGTGGAATGTTGCAAACATCTGTCCATAGTTCTTCAGGCACTCTATCAGATCTAATCCCTTGAATCTATTTGTCACTTCCACTGTATAATAACAAGGGATTTTTTTACTTCAAACCTGAATGGCCTAATGGTTTTCCCTAGTTTCTTCAATTTAAGTCTGAATATTGCAATTAAGAGATCATGATCTGAGCCACAGTCAGCTCCCAGTATTGTTTTTGCTGACTGCATAGAGTGTCTTCATCTTCACCTGCAAAGAATATAATCAACCTGATTTCGGTATTGGCCTTCTGGTGGTGTCCATCTGTTGAGTCGTCTCTTGTGTTGTTGAAAGAGGGTGTTTGCTATGACCAGTGTGTTCTCTTGGAAAAATTCTGTTAGTCTTTGCCCTGCTTCATTTTGTACTCCAAGGCCAAACTTGCCTGTTACTCCAGGTGTCTCTTGACTTCCTACTTTTGTATTCCAGTTCCCTATGATGACACGTACATCATTTTTTTGTTGTTAGTTCTAGAACATCCTGTATATATTCATAGAAACTTTCAACTTCAGCTTCTTTGACATTAGCGGTTGGGGCATAGTCTTGGATAACTGTGATGTTGAATGGTTTACCTTGGAAACAAACAGATCATTCTGTCATTTTTGAGGTTACACCCAAATACTGAATTTTGGACTTTTTTGTGGACTGTGAGGGCTGTTCCATTCCTTCTAAGGGATACTTGCCCACTAAGGTGTGGTACTTATTTATGAATGCCCTGTTTGTTTCATAAGATTTCTCTGCTCTGGACACTGGGAACTCAATTTCTGGCTTTGTATGATATCTAGATTTAATTTTCTCCTGTGGTAATTTGTCTTTCCTAGTTTCAGTGACTTACCTTATGTGTCTTCAGGTAGATACTCAACTGATGATTCAAGAAGACTTCTGTAAGGCTTTGAGAACTCTGTCCTTCATATCTTCCTCCATTTGAATACATTGTACAAATTTTACTGACTTTCTTTTCTCAAATTTTGATCTCTGGTATTGGAACTCAATGAAATTGTAGGACTCTATGTTTATTGTTTTATAATTTCTTTATATGTATGTGATTTATTCCAAGTACAACATGGCTGATTGTCATATGTAAGTGTGATAGTCTTCTTTTCAATGGTAAAAAACAAATTTTAATTATTAAAGTTAATTATTTTGTTATTACTTTATACTTACACTGCATAATCAAAGATTTTAAGTGCTTTTAAGAAACATTTATTACTTTGTAATAAGCTCTTCAGTGTTTTCTGAGCTTTATAAAGAATATATTTCTGTTTTAACTAACTTTTTTGGCATGATTGTATATACTTCCTGCTAAGAAACACAGACTAAATAATAACAATAAGCAGAGTGCTAAGGATAAAAATTATAATGATGTCTATAATGTATGTTTGCTAAGTCTCTTCACTGTGTCCTATTCTTTGCAACCCTATGGATTGTAGACCTGCTGAGCTCCTCTGTCCATGGGACTCTCCAGGCAAGAATACTGGAGTGGGTTTCCATTTTCTTCTCCAGGGAATCTTCCTGACCCAGAGATTGAACCTGCAACTTTTGTGTCTCCTGCTTTGTAAGTGGATTCTTTACCACTGAGCCATTGGGGGTAGTGATAATAATAAAGTATTTTAAAATATTACACAGTTCAGTTCAGTTCAGTTGCCCATTCATGTCCGACTCTTTGAGACCGCATGAACTGCAGCATGCCAGGCCTCCCTGTCCATCACCAACTCCAAGACTCCACCCAAACCCATGTCCATCAAGTCAGTGATGCCATCCAACCATCTCATCCACTGTTGTCCCCTTCTCCTCCTGCCCTCAATCCTTCCCAGCATCAGGGTCTTTTCAAATGAGTCAGCTCTTCGCATCAGGTAGCCAAAATACTGGAGTTTCAGATTCAACATCACTCCTTCCAATGAATACCCAGGACTGATCTCTTTTACAATGGACTGGTTGGATCTCCTTGCAGTCCAAGGGACTCTTCAAGAGTCTTCTCCAACACCACAGTTCAAAAGCATCAATTCTTTGGCACTCAGCTTTCTTCACAGTCCAACTCTCACATCCATACATGACCACAAGAAAAACCATAGCCTTGACTAGATGAACTTTTGTTGGCAAAGTAATGTCTCTGTTTTTGAATATGCTGGCTAGGTTGGTCATAACTTTCCTTCCAAGGAGTAAGCATCTTTTAATTTCATGGCTGCAATTACCATCTGCAGTGATTTTGGAGCCCCCAAAAATAAAGTCAGCCACTGTTTCCCCATCTATTTGCCATGAATTGATGGGACCAGATGCCATGATCTTAGTTTTCTGAATGTTGAGCTTTCTCTTCTATAAAGTTGATACAGATCTTGTAAAAACTTTCACATTTTGAGTTTTATATGAAGATCATACATTAAAATTTTAGAAATGGAAAATGATTATTAATTTTTATTGGATAGATTTACCCTTCCCAAATTTGATAGTCACATAGGTTTTATAACTAAATTAATTATATTTATTTAAAAGAATTTCTAATCTTTCCTATTTTTACCTCATTATTAGATCTTTTATATAACAACTTCTTCACATCTGGAATTATATTTATGAATTTCATGGTTATTAGGAGTGTTTTGTGAGATTTTTATAAATATAAACTTAAAATTATTTTTTATTAGGAAGTATCTTTTATTTGCCTCCACACTTAAATATCTACTGAATAATTTAGTTTTTTTTTCATCTCATTATTTTCCCTTTATTGATTGATGATGTCCATTTTAAAGGAGAGAATCCTATACAAAGCCCAAGTGTCTTTGTCTTTGCCTTTGTCCTTCTTTGTCTCTTTGTCCTTATTAATACGTTTAGCTTGTGTAGCTTTTTCATTATTCTTACACATTTTAAAAACTAGAATATATCTAGGTTTTGACAACTTTTCACCAAATTCTCATTTACAACTAATCATGAGACTTAATGGAGAAGGAAATGGCAACCTACTCCAGTGCTCTTGCCTGGAATATCCCATGGATACAGGAGCCTGGTTGGCTGCAGTCCATGGGGTCGCTAAAAGTCAGACACGACTGAACGACTTCACTCTCACTTTTCACTTTCCTGCATTGGAGAAGGAAATGGCAACCCACTCCAGTGTTATTGCCTCGAGAATCCCATGGATGGAGAAGCCCGGTAGGCTGCAATCCATGGGGTCACACGGAGTTGGACACAACTGAAGCGACTTAGCAGCATGAGACTTAATTTTTAAGTTATTTTTAAGTTATTGTTTTTATCCTCTGTCAGCTCTTTTTATGTGTAATTCTGATCATCTCTAAGTCGAATCTTATGTATTATTTCACCCTCTTCAAATAGCAGTTGTCAGTCAGACTTAAAAGAAGCAATGGGTTTTTAAAATAATACTTTGTTTACATGACTTGACAAAAGAACTGAACAGAAAATGCAGCTTGCTCAGCATCTTTATTTCATCACTTGACCCTGGAGCTACCTCTGTGTCTTTACTCATTAAAATGGGGCACATGCATCTGCTGAGCTTGAGAGTAGACGTATGAAAATCCTCTTAACACACAGAAGCCACAGTCTAAGTTTCCAACAGATTATTTTTTATCAAACCATTCAATCGTGAAAGAAATCAACTCTGAATATTCATTGGAATGTTCATTGGAAATCAACCCTGATTCATTTGGAAACAAACCAACCCTGATGCTCAAGCTGAAGCTCCAGTGCTCTGGTCACCTGATGCAAAGAGCTGATTCATTGGAGGTAAGACCCTGATGCTGGGAAAGATTGAGGGCTGAAGTAAAATGGTGTGACAGAGAATGAGATGTTTGGATGGCATCACCAACTAATTGGACATGAGTCTGAGCAAACTCCAGGAGATAATAAAGGACAAGGAAGCTTGGCGTACTTCAGTCCATAGATCAGAAAGAGTCAGACATGACTTAGTGACTGCACAACAATTTTTATTTTAAACATCTGCTTCAATGAATATGCTAAAACCGTTGACTGTATAGATTACAACAAACTGTGGGAAATTCTTAAATGGATGGTAATACCATACCACCTAACCTGCCTCCTAAGAAATCTGTATGCAGGTCAAGAAGCAACAGTTAGAACCAGACATGGAACAACAGACTGGTTCCAAATTGGGAAAGGAGTATGTAAAGGCTGTATATTGTCACCCTGCTTATTTAACTTCTATGCAGAGTACATCATGTGAAATTCTTGGGTGGATGAAGCACAAGGAATCAAGATTGCTGGGAGAAATATCAATAACTTCAGATGTGCAGATGACACTACCCTTATGGCAGAAAGTGAAGAAGAATTAAAGAGCCTCTTGATGAAAGTGAAAGAGAATAGTGAAAAAGCTGGCTTAAAATTCAACATTCAAAAAATTAAGATCATGGCATCCAGTCCTATCACTTCATGGCAAATAGATGGGGAAACAGTGGAAACAGTGGCTGACTTTATTTTTGGGGGCTCCAAACTCACTGCAGATGGTGACTGCAGCCATGAAATTAAAATATGCTTGCTCCTTGGAAGAAAAGCTATGACCAACATAGATAGCATATTAAAAAGCAGAGACATCACTTTGCCAACAAAGGTCCATCTAGTCAAGGCTATGGTTTTTCCTGTGGTAGTGTATGGATGTGAGAGTTGGACTGTGAAGAAGGCTGAGCACTGAAGAATTGATGGTTTTGAACTGTGGTGTTGGAGAAGACTCTTGAGAATCCCTTTGATTACAAGGAGATCAAGCCAGTCCATCCTAAAGGAAATCAGTCCTGAATATTCATTGGAAGGGCTGATGCTGAAACTCCAATACTTTGGCCACCGGATGTGAAGAACTGACTCATTAGAAAAGACCCTGATTCTAGGAAAGATTGAAGGCAGGAGAAGTAGAGGACAGAAGATGAGATGGTTGGATGGCATCGCTGACTCAATGGACATAAGTTTGAGCAAGTCCAGGAGTTGGTGATGAACAGGGAAGCCTGGCATGCTGCAGTCCATGGGGCCACAAAGACTGAGTGGCTGAATTGAACTAACATGCACATATTTCATGGCCTGCAGGCTCACTCACAGTAACTCATGACCAGATACATTTCCATAGATCCAGAATTTCACAGCAAATGAGGCAGTTATGATTTCACATTTATCTTAATGTTTTAATTTCCAAACAAGCATTATTTTGAAAACATTATTGTGAACGACAGATCCAAATGTTATTGTCTCAGATGGTTCAAGGTCAAGTAAACTTAATTTCATTCCCTTACTTTCAGCGATTTTATTTTCTCAAGATTCATACTTCTCTTTTAACTGTTATAATGAAATGTATGCATTGTATATAGTGTTGCTATCTTTATAAACTATTTGGATATACTTCATATTTATTCTTCTTGTTCTAATTTCATGGTTGTTGTGTCTTAAATCATATTGAGAACCCACATTTTTTCTCAATAATTGCCCCATTTCATTGTAATCTGTTTTTAAGAACTTATTCTCATTTACCCTTTAACTACAGTATTTTTCAATTATATGCTTTTCTTGTTCTGTACCGTAGTCATTTTTATAAATCCAAGTTTATTTTATTTTTCTTTGGTGGAAATTGACATAAAAAATCCTTGACTCTTTCAGATAATTAGAAAGGAACAGCATAAGGATTTAAATTAACTATAGTTTGCTCTCACTGGTTTATAGATTTGTATATTTGGGAGAAAAGTATGCAGAGCCAAATCTTAAAGCAGGGCAGTAAAGTCCTTTATAAAATTCATTGAACTCAAAAAAGTTATAGCACATATGTGGAACTGATAAAAAAAAATGAACACACCATTTTGATTGAAATATAGATGAGTTATTAGCTTCAAGTGTAAAACACAGTGATCCAGTATTTTATAGATTATACTAAATTTAAAGTTATCATAAAATATGGATATTTTCCCTGTGCTGTACAGTATGTTCTATATCTTATTTTAAATTTGTATTTCTTAATTTCCTACCCCTGTTTTGCCCTTTCCAACCTTCCCTCTCCCCATTGATAACCACTAATTTATTCTCTATGTCTCTAACTCCATTTCTGTTTTTTCATAATCATGCATTTATTTCATTTTGTAGATTTCACAGATAAGTGATAAAATAGTATTTTTCTATCTCTGCTGACTTAAATTCACTAAGCATAATATCTTCCAGGTCCATCCATGTTGATACAAAAGGTGAAATTTCATTCTTATTTATGGCTAATATTCCATCCTCTGAGTGTGTGTGTTTGAGAGAGAGAGAGAGAGACAGAGACAGAGAATGAGAGACATGTTATTTATCCAGTCATCTGTTAATGGACACTTAGGTTGCTTTTATGGAGAAGGCAATGGCACCCCACTCCAGTATTCTTGCCTGGAGAGTCCCATGGATGGAGGAGCCTGGTGGGCTGCAGTCCATGGGGTCACTAAGAGTCAGCCACGACTGAAGCGACTTAGCAGCAGCAGCAGCAGGTTGCTTTTATAACTTAGCTATTGTAAATAATGCTGCTATGAACATTAGGGTACATGTGTCTTTTCAAATTAGTGTTTTCTATTTTTGGATATATACCTATGAGTGGAATTTTTGGGCCATATGGTAGTTCTAGTTTTAGTGTTGTGAAGAAACTCTAAACTGTTTTTCATAGTGACTGGATCAATCTACATGTCCCCAACAGTGTACAAGGGTGCCCTTTTCTCCATATCCTCACCAATGTTTGCTATTTGTAGACTTTTTGATAAAAGCCATTTTGACAGGTGTGAGATATCTTTTTGTGGTTTTTCATTTGCACATCTCTGATTGAAGTGTTGAGCATCTTTTCATGTACCTGTTGATATCTGTATGTAGTCTGGAAAAATATTCCAGTCTTCTGGCCATTTGTTGTCCATTTGTTAGATTGTTTGTTATTGAGTTGCATGTACTGTTCATATATTCTAGATATTAACACATTATTGGTTGTATTATTTGCAGAGACTTTCTCTTATTCAGTAGTTTGGGTTTCCCTGGTAGCTCAGCAGTAAAGAATCTGCCTGCAATGCAGGAGACCCCCGGGATCGATCCCTGGGTCGGGAAGATCCCCTGGAGAAGGAAATGGCAACTTCCTCCAGTATTCTTGTCTGGAGAATCTCATGGATAGAGGGCCCTGACAGGCTACAATCTGGGGTTGCAGAGAATCAGACACGACTGAGCGTCTAAGCACACGCTTTGAACAAAAGCTTTAAAGTTTAAGTTGCTCTCATTTAATTAGCTCTCACTTATTTTTAATTTCATTTCTTTTGCTTTGGGATATAGAAAATATGCTACAATTTATGTCAAAAAGGTTCTACCTACATTTTATTCTAGGAGTTTATTGTTTCTTATTGTAGATTTAGGTCTTTAATCCATTTTGTGTGTGCATGATAGTGTGAAAAAGTGTCCTAATTACATTCCTTTTCATGTAGCACTCCAGTTTTCTCACTCACTTACCAGCTTTCTCACTACTCTCTTATTAAAGAGACTGCATTTTCCTCATTGTATATTCTTACTTCCTTTGCTATACATTAACTGACTTTATGGAGCTGACTATGGCTCAGATCATGAACTTCTTATTGCCAAATTCAGACTTAAATTTAAGAAAGTAGGGAAAACCACTAGACCATTCAGGTATGACCTAAATAAAATCCCTTATGATTATACAGTGGAAGTGAGAAATAGATGGAAGGGACTAGATCTGATAGATAGAGTGCCTGAGGAACTATGGACAGAGGTTCGTGACATTGTACAGGAGACAGGGATCAAGACCATCCCCATGGAAAAGAAATGCAAAAAAGCAAAATGGCTGTCTGGGGAGGCCTTACAAATAGCTCTGAAAAGAAAAGAAGTGAAAAGCAAAGGAGAAAAGGAAAGATATAAGCATCTGAATGCAGAGTTCCAAAGAATAGCAAGAAGAAATAAGAAAGCCTTCCTCAGTGATCAATACAAAGAAATAGAGGAAAAAAACAGAATGGGAAAGACTAGAGATCTCTTCAAGAAAATCAGAGATACCAAGGGACATTTCATGCAAAGATGGGCTCAATAAGGACAGAAATGGTATGGACCTAACAGAAGCAGAAGATATTAAGAAGAGGTAGCAAGAATACACAGAACAACTGTACAAAAAAGATCTTCACGACCAAGATAATCAAGATGGTGTGATCACTCACCTAGACCCAGACATCCTGGAATGTGAAGTCAATTCGGCCTTAGAAAGCATCACTACAAACAAAGCTAGTGGAGGTGATGGAATTCCAGTTGAGCTTTTTCAAATCCTGAAAGATGATGCTGTGAAAGTGCTCCACTCAATATGCCAGCAAATTTGGAAAACTCAGCAGTGGCCACAGGACTGGAAAAGGTCACTTTTTATTCCAATCCCAAAGAAAGGCAATGCCAAAGAGTGCTCAAACTACTGCACAATTGCAGTCATCTCACACACTAGTAAAGTAATGCTCAAAATTCTCCAAGCCAGGGTTAAGCAATACATGAACCGTGAACTTCCAGATGTTCAACATAGTTTTAGAAAAGGCAGAGGAACCAGGGATCAAATTGCCATCATCCGCTAAATCATGGAAAAAGCAAGACAGTTCCAGAAAAACATCTATTTCTGCGTTATTGACTATTCCAAAGCCTTTGACTGTGTAGATCACAATAAACTGTGTGGAAAATTCTGAAAGAGACGGGAATACCAGACCACCTGACCTGCCTCTTGAGAAACCTATATGCAGGTCAGGAAGCAACAGTTAGAACTGGACATGGAACAACAGACTGGTTCCAAATAGGAAAAGGAGTATGTCAAGGCTGTATACTGTTACCCTGCTTACTTAATTTATATGCAGAGTACATCATGGGAAATGCTGGGTTGGAAGAAGCACAAGCTGGAATCCAGATTGACAGGAGAAATACCAATAACCTCAGATATGCAGATGACACCACCCTTATGGCAGAAAGTGAAGAGGAACTAAAGAGCCTCTTGATGAAAGTGAAAGAGAGTGAAAAAATTGGCTTAAAGCTCAGCATTCAGAAAACGAAGATCATGGCGTTTGGTCCCATCACTTCATGGCAAATAGAGGGGGAAACAGTGGCTGACTTTAAATTTTTGGGCTCCAAAATCACTGCAGATGGTGACTGCAGCCATGAAATTAAAAGATGCTTACTCCTTGGAAGGAAAGTTATGACCAACCTAGACAGCATATTGAAAAGCAGAGACATTATTTTGTCAACAAAGGTCCATCTAGTCAAGGCTATGGTTTTTCCAGCCGTGTTGTATGGATGTGAGAGTTGGACTGTGAAGGAAGGTGAGCACCAAAGAATTGGTGCTTTTGAATTGTGTTGGAGAAGACTCGAGAGTCCCTTGGAGTGCAAGGAGATCTAACCAGTCCATTTAAATGAGATCAGTGTTGGGTGTTCATTGGAAGACTGATGCTGAAGCTGAAACTCCAATACTTTGGCCACCTCATGCGAATATACCCCTATGTTCTAAATAGGGCAATTATACTGCGTGCAATTTAATTACTGCTATGTTCTAAAGTCTCTGATGTTGGGAGGGATTGGGGGCAGGAGGAGAAGGGGATGACAGAGGATGAGATGTCTGGAAGGCATCAACGACTCGATGGACATGAGTTTGAGTGAATTCTGGGACCTGGTGATGGACAGGGAGGCCTGGCTTGCTGCGATTCATAGGGTCGCAAAGATTTGGACACGACTGAGCAACTGAACTGAATTGAACTGGCTTTAAGTGCATCATCTTTGGCGAGAAATACTATGGGCCTTTTGACAGAGATAGCATTAACCTATAGATTTCTTTGTGTTTTATGGACCTTTTAACAATATTAACTTGTGTAATCCATGGACATGGGATATCTTTCCATTTCTTTGCATCATTTGTAATTTCGTTTATCAGCGTTTTATACTTTAGAGCATAGGTCTTTTTTTCTCCTTAGTTGAAGCTTATTCTTATGTATTTTATTCCTTTGATGTGATTTTAAATTAGATTGTTTTTTGCTTTATTCTCCTGATTAGTCATTATTAGTATACAGAAAAGCAAAAAATTTTGTATCTCAATCTTGTATTCTGCAACTTAATTTATTACTTCTAATAGTTTTTGAATGGAGATTTTACGGTTTTCTTAGTACAATATTATGTCCCGTGCAATAGTGAGAGTTTTATTTCTTTGTTTCCATTATGGATCCTTTTTATTTCTTGTTCAATTCCTGCAGCAAGGACTCACAATACTATGTTAAATAGAAGTGGGCAGGAGTGGGCATCCTTTTCTTGTTACTTATTTTAGAAAAGAAAAATATCTTTCAGCTTTTCATCATTGAGTATGATGTTAGTTGTGGGTTTGTTATAAATGACCTTTATTCTGTTGAGGTATGTTCCCTCTATAGCAACTCTAATAAGAGTCTTTATCATGAGTGGATGGGAGGTAGATCTGGAGATGAATGGGCTAGAGCAAGGGCTAGATATGAGCCTTGCACTCTCCTATGCTTTGTGGTCATGGCTCTCTGGTTAAAAATAGGTGCATGTTCCAAGGTGCTGGAGCTGAAGTCCTTAGTATCAGGTCCATACTGACACTATTCATTCAAAGTTTGCTGTCCTTGGCAAAGCACTTCACCCCAGTGGCTAGCAGCATGGAAGCAAGAAGAGCTGAAGTTGGTGCCTAGTGCAAGCCTGGGTATATACTAGGCCAGTTCCAGCACACCAGTTAGAGCTCCAGATAGCTCCTAATCCACCACCTCTGTGTGTGTCAATGATGGCTGCCCTCTCCCTTGCAGAGGCAGTGCTATGTCCAAGCAGCTGTGTCTCCCAAGTGGGCACTCCTCCATGGTGGTAGTGTTTGCCCTAGGGGAGAGTTGTGATGAAGCCAAAGTGGGCAGAGCTGGCTCTCAATGTAGACAAGGCACATGCTGGGATGGTTCTGGCATATTACTAAGACTTCTAGACAGTTTCAACCTGTTTCATCTACCTTGTTTCTGAAAGTAAGTAATAAGCAAGCATTTACATGTTCTTCACAAGTAAAACCTTGGTATCTTACAGCCTTTCTGTAAGTACCAATGTTTTTTTTTTTTAATTTATTCATTTTAATTGGAGGATAATTACTTTACAATATTGTATTGGTTTTGCCATACATCAACATGAATCCACCACGGGTGTACACATGTTCCCCATCCTGAGCCCTCCTCCCTCCTCCCTCCTCATACCACCCCTCTGGGTCGTCCCAGTGCATTAGCTCCAAGCATCAAGTATCATGCATTGAACCTGGACTGGCGATTCATTTCATATGATATTATACATGTTTCAATGCCATTCTCCCAAATCATCCCAACCTCTAGCTCTCCCACAGAGTCCAAAAGACTGTTCTATACATTTTGTCTCTCTTGCTGTCTCGTATACAGGGTTATCATTACCATCTTTCTAAATTCCATATATATGCATTAGTATACTGTATTGGTGTTTTTCTTTCTGGCTTACTTCACTCTGTATAATAGGCTCCAGTTTCATCCACCTCATTAGAACTGGTTCAAATGTATTCTTTTTAATGGCTGAATAATACTCCATTGTGTATATGTACCACAGCTTTCTTATCCATTCATCTGCTGATGGGCATCTAGGTTGCTTCCATGTCCTGGCTATTATAAACAGTGCTGTGATGAACATTGGGGTACACGTGTCTCTTTCAATTCTGGTTTCCTTGGTGTGCATGCCCAGCAGGGGATTGCTGGGTCATAAGGCACTTCTATTTCTAGTTTTTTAAGGAATCTCCACACTGTTCTCCATAGTGGCTGTATTAGTTTGCATTCCCACCAACAGTGTAAGAGGGTTCCCTTTTCTCCACACCCTCTCCAGCATTTATTGCTTGTAGACTTTTGGATCACAGCCATTCTGACTGGTGTGAAATGGTGCCTCAGAGTGGTTTTGATTTGCATTTCTCTGATAATGAATGATGTTGAGCATCTTTTCATGTGTTTGTTAGCCATCTGTATGTCGTCTTTGGAGAAATGTCTATGTAGTTCTTTGGCCCATTTTTTGATTGGGTCATTTATTTTTCTGGAGTTGAGCTGTAGGAGTTGCTTGTATATTTTTGAGATTAGTTGTTTGTCAGTTGCTTCATTTTCTATTATTTTCTCCCATACTGAAGTCTGTCTTTTCACCTTGCTTGTAGTTTCCTTTGATGTGCAGAAGCTTTTAAGTTTAATTAGGCCCCATTTGTTTATTTTTGCTTTTATTTCCAATATTCTGGGAGGTGGGTCATAGAGGATCCTGCTGTGATGTTATGTCAGAGAGTGTTTTGCCTATGTTCTCCTCTAGGAGTTTTATAGTTTCTGGTCTTACATTTAGATCTTTAATCCATTTTGAGTTTATTTTTGCATATGGTGTTAGAAAGTGTTCTAGTCTCATGCTTTTACAAGTGGTTGACCAGTTTTCCCAGCACCACTTGTTAAAGAGATTGTCTTTTCTCCACTGTATATTCTTTCCTCCTTTGTCAAAGATAAGGTGTCCATAGGTGTGTGGATTTATCTCTGGGCTTTCTATTTTGTTCCATTGATCTGTATTTCTGTCTTTGTGCCAGTACCATACTGTCTTGATGACTGTGGCTTTGTAGTAGAGCCTGAAGTCAGGCAGGTTGATTCCTCCAGTTCCATTCTTCTTTCTCAAGATTGCCTTGGCTATTCAAGGTTGTTTGTATTTCCATACAAGTTTTGAAATTATTTGTTCTAGCTCTGTGAAAAATACCGTTGGTAGCTTGATAGGTATTGTATTGAATCTATAGGAATAGAATGGGGAGACCACTTTCTCCCCCACAAATTCATAGTACCAATGGTTTTTAAACAAACTAAGGAGATTATTCTTCCTGGTGTTAGATCCTAGGGCTGTTGTTGGATTCCCTCACTCCTCAGAAAATTTCTGTGATACACCCCACCCCTCTGTGTACTCTCCTAGGGGCACAAGTCCTGATATGATTACTTCTCTTTCCTACCTGGCTCCATGTGGATCTTTCTTTATAGCTTTGGTTGTAGGAGAGTCTTCTGCCAGTTTGTTTTCAGTGAGAATTTCTCAACATGTATTGTACTTTTGATGTGTTCATAAGTGGAGGTGACCTCATCATCTTCCGACTCTGCTATCTTGATCTGCTAACTTTTTGAATTAATAAAGGTTACTAGAGGATGGACAGATCTTCTGCTATTTGCCTATGTTACAGTCCACATGACATGTAACTGTTGAGAATAAGGAAATAGGATGTTATATCTATCATCAGTCCTCTCAGGGATGCTAGTAAAATTCTCATGTGTCTACTCCATAGATTATCTCTAAATTTTTCCATGTACAATTTTCATATTGTGATCCTTTGAATAATTCTAGTTAGTTTTCACTATGCACCACCAGTGGTGGAGATGGAGATGGAGAAAGATGGTGATGGATGAGAAGGAAATGGCAACCAATTCCAGTATTCTTGCCTAGAAAATCCCATGGACGGAGGAGCCTGGTGGGCTACAGTCCCTGGTCTTGCAGAAGAGTTGGACACAACTGAGTGACTACACAACATATACCACCAATATCACTATCGTAAAAATCAATTATTTTGGTATCTTTGTTTGATGAATCATTTAAGAGATCCATACACTTAATCAAATAACAAATTTGTGTTGAGTATTTTCATTAATTCTCATTTATAGAAGAAAAAAATTGAAGATTTGTACATTTCTAAATTTCTGTTCTCGTTTGGTCTGGAAATAATTGAATCTTTTTTCAAATTCACGGATAACATGCTTTATCTACTACTTCCCAGCATAGACACAGAAATTTACCCCTTTGAAAAACTCTTGTATTGATGCAGATCTTCTGCTTGAAACATCAGTAAGAATTTGAGTTGGGAATCGATCAGTAACTATCAAAAATTATGCAACATTTGGAAGAACCAAAATAGAATTCTTTATTTGTTGTTAAAATGTTTCATTTTATAGGATATGTTAATAGTATATTTGTTGTTATTCAGTCACTAAGCCCTGACTTATATTGTGACCCCATGGACTGCTGCATGCCAGGCTTCCCTGTTCTGCATTATCCCCTAGAGTCTGCTCAAACTCATGTCCATCAAATCAGTGATGCTATCTAACCATCTCAAACTCTGCTGCCACCTTCTTATTTTCTCTTCAATATTTCTCAGCAACAGTGTCTTTTCCAATGAGTTGGCTCTTCACATAAAGTGGCCAAAGTATTGGAGCTTCAGCTTCAGCATTTGTCCTTCCCATGAATTAGTTTGATCTCCTTGCAGCCCAAGGGACTCTGAAGAGTATTCTCCAGCACCACAATTTGAAAACATCAATTCTTAAATGCTCAGTCGTCTTCATGGTCCAACTTTCACATCCTTTCAGGACTACTAGAAAGACTATAACTTTGACTATATGCACCTTTGTTGCCAAAGTGATGTCTCTGCTTTTTCATATGCTGTCTAGGTTTGCCAAGTAACAAGCGCATTTTAATGTCACAGATACTGTCACTGTCTGCTGTGATTTTGTAGACCAGGAAATTAAAATCTGTCAGTGCTTCCACTTTATCCCCTTCTATTTGCCATGAAGTTATGGGACCAGATGCCATGATCTTAGTTTTTTACATTGAGTTTTAAGCCAGCTTTTTCATTCTCCTCTTTCACCCTTATCAAGAAACTCTTTAGTTCCTCTTTACTTTCTGCCATTAGAGTGGTATCATTTGTATATCTGATGTTATTTTTCACAGCAGTCTTGATTCTAGCTTATGTTTCATTCAGCCCAGCATATTACATGATGTACTCTGCATAGAAGTTAAATAAGCAGGGTGGGTGACAATAGACAGCCATCATCAGTTCAGTTCAGTTGCTCAGTTGTGTCCAACTCTTTGTGATCCCATGGACTGAAGCACGCCAGGCCTCCCTGTCGATCACCAACTCCCGGAGTTTACTCAAACTCATGTCCATTGAGTCGGTGATGCCATCCAACCATCTTATCCTCTGTCGTCCCCTTTTCCTGCTTTCAATATTTCCCAGCATCAGGGTCTTTTCCATGAGACAGTTCTTCACATCAGGTGGCCAAAGTATTGGAGTTTTAGCTTCAACATCAGTCCTTCCAATGAATATTCAGGAGTGTTTCCTTTAGGATGGACTGGTTAGATCTCATTGCTGTCCAAGGGACTCTTCAAGAGTCTTCTCCAACACCACAGTTCAAGAGCATCAGTTCTTCACACTCATATTTCTTTATAGTCCAACTCGCACATCCTTACATGACTACTGGAAAAGCACAGCTTTGACTAGATGGATTTTGTTGGCAGAGTAATGTCTCTGTTTTTTAATATACTGTCTAGGTTGGCCATAACTTTTCTTCCAAGGAACAAGCATCTTTTAATTTTATAGCTACAGTCACCATTTTCAGTGATTTTGGAGCCCCCCAAAATAAAGTCTGTCACTGTTGCCACTGTTCCCCAATCTATTTGTGATGAAGTGATGGTACCAGATGTCATGATCTTAGTTTTCTGAATGTTGAGCTTTAAGACAACTTTCCACTCTCCTCTTTTACTTTGTGCAAGAGGCTCTTTAGTTCTTCACTTTCTGCCATAAAGGTGGTGTCATCTGCATATCTGAGGTTATTGATATTTCTTCCAGAAATCTTGATTCTACATACAAGTTAAATAAGCAGGGTGACAATATACAGCCTTGACATATTCCTTTCCCAATTTGGAACCAGTCTATTGTTCCATGTCCAGTTCTAACTGTTGCTTCATGACCTGCATACAGGTTTTTCAGAAGGCAGGTAAGGTGTTCTGTTTAAGAATTTTCCACAGTTTATTGTGATGCACGCAAAGTCTTTAGTATAATCAATGAAACAGAAGTAGATTTTTTGTTGTTGTTGTTATATAGAATTCCCTTCCTTTCTTTGAGATCCGTCAAATACTGGCAATATGATCTCTGATCCTTTACTTTTTCTAAACAGCTTGCACTTCTGGAAGTTCTCTGTTCCTGTACTATTGAAGCTTAACTTAAAGGATTTTGAGCATAACCTTGCTAGCATGTAAAATGAGCACAGTTGTACAGTAGTTTAAACATTCTTTGGTAGTGCCTCTCTTTGGGATTGAAATGAAAACTGAGCCTTTTCCAATCTTGAGGCCACTGCTGAGTTTTCCAAATTAGCTGATATACTGAGTATAGCACTTAAGATTTGAAATAGCTTAGCTGGAATTGCATCACGTCTGCCAGCTTTGTTCATACTCATGCTTCCACTTGACTTCACACTCCAGGATGTTTGGCTCTAGGTGAGTGACCACATCATGGTTATCTGGGTCATTAAGATCTTTTTTGTATAGTTCTTCTATGTATTGTTGCTATTTCTTAATCTTTTGTGCTTCTCTTAGGTCCTTACTCTCTCTGTCCTTTATTGTGCCCATCCTTGCATGAAATATTCCCTTGATATCTCTAATTTTCTTGAACAGATCTCTAGTCTTTCCCATTCTCATGTTTAACTATATTTCTTTGCATTGTTCATTGAAGAAGATCTTCTTATCTCTCCTTGCTCTACTCTGGATCTCTGCATTCAGTTGAGCATGTTTTTCCCTTCCCCTCTTGCTTTTTGCTTCTCTTCTTTCCTCAGCTATTTATAAAGCCTCCTCAAACAACCACTTTGCCTTCTTGAATTTCTTTTTCTTTGGGATGATTTTGGTTACCACCTCTTGTATAATGTTGAGAACCTCTGTTCATTATTCTTCAGTCACTCTGTCTATGAGATCTAATCACATGAATCTATTTGTCACCTCTACTGAATAATCATAGGGGATTTGATTTAGGTCAGACCTGAATGGCCTAGTGGTTTTCCCTACTTTCTTCAATTTAAATCTAAATTTTGCAATAAGATGCTCATGATCTGAGCCACAGTCAGCTCCAGGCCTTATTTTTGCTGACCACTGAAAGTTTCCCCATCATTGGCTGCAAAGAATATAATCAGTCTGTTTTCAGTATTGACCATCTGATGATGTCCATGTGTAGAGTCATCTGTTGTTGAAAGAGGGTGTTTGCTATGTTCAGTGTGTTCTCTTGACAAAACTCTGTTAGCATTTTCCCTGCTTCATCTTGTACTCCAAGGCCAAACTTGACTGCTACTCTAGGTGTCTCTGACCTCCTACTTTTGCTTCCAACCCCCTACAATGAAAAGGACATCTCTTTTTGGTGGTAGTTTTAGAAGTTCTTGTTGACCTTCATAGAACCATTCAATTTCATCTTCTTCAGCATTATTGGTTGAATTTGTGGAGAAGTGGATTAATGTGATGTTGAATGGTTTGCATTGGAAACAAACCATATCATTTACCTAATGCTAAAATACTATGTATTCTCTGTTGTTCCATTACATCAAAATGGTATTTTTAGTACTTTTAAATGATGATTTAGAAAAAAGTCAAGACTCATCAAATATCATGTTTACCTATACTTTTAAAAAAGAGCAGTTCAACTTTAATATTTTTATATCTATCTTAAAATCTGCAATATATTATCAATATGTAAAATTAACAAATGTTATCAAAATATAATTAATTTAATTTTTAACTAATTAAATTTTAGCACATTTTAAATTCTCAAGAATTTTATAAGTGCTATTAGTTTTATATTTTGATTACAACATATTAAATGTATTTTATATCTTTAATGCAATTCTAATTCAATTAAGAATAAAATATAGCTCCTCTGTGAGCTATATGTATAATTGGAGAGTCAAACATATAAATAGATAACAAAACAGTGTGTTATTTGCCGTACAGAATCATTGCAGGAGGTGCAACAGTAATAGTAACAAAGTAGAGGCTAATTATATTTGGTATTGGATAAAGGTCAGAAAGACCTTTATAGTGGAGATAACATCTAACGTGAATTTAGAACATGATTACAGTTTACCATGAGAATAACAATATAGACTTAATTATCTAGGAGTAAATAGAATCATTTAAAAGAGGGAAAATGTCCACATACAGAATTTAGACACATAATGCATGATATACAATGTGGGCACTAATAATTCTCTAATCAAAATTATTAAAGATGAGAGCATTTTGAAAACTTTCACTGTTAAGAATAGTATTCTCTGTCAATAATATATTTTTAATGTAAAGATATACCAAAAGATTTGAATGGTTAAGGAGATATTTTGATTAGTAACTCTAGAGATATATGTAACAGATTTGTGACAAAAGTAACTTAAAGCCCGGAGTGGTTTCCTCTTAACATTGTCTGTTCTTTAATGAATGCATGGAAATGATAATGGATTAAATAATAAACTAAACAATATGAAAATATAGATAAGTCTCTTGGCTTTGCATCTGATTGTGGACACATAAAAAGAATCATTGGCAGAGACTATAGTGAATTTAAAAAAGAAACCCTGAATTGAATGAAACTTTCTATTGAGAGAATATAAAAAATAATTAGCCATCTGAAGAATGTATTTTGCAAAATACTGAGCTATATCATAAAGCTTATGAAGACATTTTAAGTAAAAGTAAAGGACCCTAATTGGAGATTCTTCATCCCAAACAATAATGTGCCTTGGTAGAGAAAAAGTCACTTCTTTTTCTGTAATAAACAATCCTAAACTGATCAAATGCATATACATATGCATGGAGATTCCTGAATCTCCAAAGTAAATGTGTAAGTACAGTGTAAGAAGGGAAATATGGGGCACAATAACTTTTAAGTTCATCCTAGGACTAATGAAGCATATGAGAAATAGTTGTGTGCACACATCAATTTGTCATCTTTACCTTGAAGCATTCAAAGTTTCCTATCTGACACTGTCAAGGTTGGATGAAAAGTCACATACATCAACAATAGTAAGTACAGAATATGCATAATTGGAGGTCAAGATGTGATTAAAATTAAAGCCAGATTGAATTCATCTCATAGACCATAAATCACAGGTTGAGAATTTTAATGTTATACATTATTTATTTGAGTTTGTGAAATTATTTAAACAGTATTTTAATAATATTTATACAATTGCTCAATTTACATTTTCTAGATACTTTACATGGGTGTGTATGACTTTGAAACTAAGATAAAAGAGAAGATATACTCATTTTAGAAATATTTTCCTCAAAAATAATTTTTAAATGTATTAAAACTTAAATCATCATGCTACACTGATGTCACACACATAAGAATGATTTTCATTTTAACAAAACTTGTCAAGTATCTACTTTCTGTGCCAAAATATTTACCCTTTTGTTTGGTGCCTTTGTTTTATGGAGCCACATTTTTCAAAATATCAGTACCTGTGTTTCTTGACATTATCATCATACTTATATATAGATAACACTAAGTTATTTAAAAATCAATGCATATAAGAAGCAAATTATCCTTCCAGTGGTTGCCAGTTATACCAACTCTGTGAATTATACTGTGGTACACACATTTTATGAGGTGCTGTGATGGTTAATGTATCAACTTGAATGGTCTAAGAGTTGCCCAGATAGCTGGTAAAACATTATTTCTGAGTATAGCCATGAAGATGTCTCAAGAAGAGATGATCATTTATTAGATTAAATAAGGAAAACCAGCCTTACCAATGTGATTGAAGGAGACATCACCCAATCCGTTGAGGGTGCAAGTAGAACTGAAAGGCAAAGAAGAGGCAAAAAGTGAGTGTTGTATCTCATTCTCAAGATACAACGTCTGTTTTCATGCCCTTGGACATGAGAGTCCTGCTTCTCATGCCTTTGGACGTTGACTGCATTATACCACCAACTTTCCCGGATCTGCAGCTTGCAAGCCCCAGATAATCACACATCTCAACCTCCCAAATTGCATGAGCCAATTCCTATAGTGAATCTCTTCCCATAATGAATCTCTTCTTATCTATCTATATATCCTATTAGTCTGTTTCTCTGGAGAACTCTAATATGGATGTCATCCACAAATATCATCCTCTCTAAAAATTTTGTCTGAAAACACATGTATATTTTGTCTATTTCCTGAAAACTGTACAAACTTTGCAACTAGTGAATTCCAGTTATTAATATGTAGTATAAGAATCAAATATATAAAATCTAGTTCATGAAACTTTTATCTTGGGTTCACTGCTTTGGAGGAGGAAGTATATTTAAATGAAAATGCTAAAATATTTTTAATGAGTAAAATTAACATACAATTCTAGATTTCTAATTAAGTCCATGTTGGGAAATAAAATTCTTAAGCACATATTACAAATTAAATTATTTGATTTAATATTACATAATAACTTGGTTATATATTCTAAAAGTACTGTTTGTATGTACTTTGTGAATCTGATGCTATGTAATGTACTGAAAAAAGGAAACATGTCAAAATGTTTTAAGAAAATTGGAACTAAGCATATTTTCAAAGTGTTCATGTGAAGAAAGCAAAGCTGTAATATATTTTAATAAAATGTTTTAAATGTTTTGCTCAGGAGAATATTATTGAATTGAAGAGAATAATAATTGAATTATAATTGCATGCCTTTAAAACCAAGATATATTTACTCTCTGTGTGTACATATTAGGATGAAACATTTAGTTGAGCTTTTCCTTAAACTTTACAGAATATTTTCAGTTCTATAAATAAAGAACTGGTTACTGGATACATCTTATATAGAGTGTGGAGGCATATTTACAGTTATGAAATATAAATGAGTAATTTATTAGTACATACATTAGGAAAAATGTGTATATATATATATAAAGGTCAATTTGTAATTCTAAAAATTAAGTTCTAAGAAAGAAATGGCAACCCACTTCAGTATTTTTGCCTAGAGAATTCCATGGACAGAGAAGCCTGGTGGGCTACAGTCCACGGGGATGCAAAGAGTCGGACATGACTGAGCGACTAACACTTTAAACACTATCTAGACTCCATGGTTATTATTTCTCCCATTATTTAATTTTGTTAGTTTTTCAAAATTTCAGGATTGTTCACACTTACTCATCTTTTTAGTAAGCATTATTTTGTTTTTACTATTAATTTCTCTGCTCCTTGACTGATGATAATAATATTACCTTGACTGATGGTAGTATTCTTTACTAATGCAATTGCATATATGTACCACATCTTTATCCATTCATCTGCCCATGGACATTTAGATTGTTTCCTTGTCCTGGCTATTGTAAATAGTGCTGTTGTGAACATAGGGATGCACATATCTTTTTGAATTATAGTTTTGTCTGAATATATGCTCAGGAGTGGGATTGCTGGATCATATGGTAACTCTGTTTGGCTTTTTGAGGAACCTCCATACTGTTTTCCATAGTGGCTGCACCAACTTACATTCCCACTAACAGTGTAGGAGGGTTCTCTTCTCTCCACACTTTCTCCAGCATTTGTTATTTGTAGACATTTTAATCATGGCCATTCTGACCAGTGTGAGGTGTACCTCGCTGTGTTGATTAGCATTCTCTAACAATTAGCAACACTAAGCATCTTTTCATGTGGTTTTTGGCCATCTGGGTGTCTTCTTTGGAGAAATCTATAGTTAGGTCTCCTGCCCTATTCTATCTTATATTTTTTTTTTCTTATTTTACTTTCAGGATCTTGATTAGTGTGTCATATGTTTTGTGAATCCAACTATGCTTTTCACAATAGAAACCAATATATAAAACATAATAATATCTAATTACCCTAATATGTCTTTTGGTATAAATATGAACAAATTTTGTGTGCTTAAATCTGTAATTTTGATGACTGTTTTGGTGAAAGTTTCCATTTTTATTAATTATACATTCTTCTGAGCTACCATTGTTTATGTCTCAATATTAGATAGGGTATGTCTAAGTGTTAATATGTTCTCAGAATTATTTTGAATACTTATACAACTTCACAGTTCCTTTTGAAATTTAAAATTACTAACTCAATAATTGTATTTTAATAAATTTTATTAAAATTGTGTTAAATTTATAAATTTGGTAGAAATTGACATCTAAACAGTTTATACTTTCAACTTACACAAATTATCTTTCTTTTCCATTTGTTCAGTATTTAAAAATCTTACACATGTTTTGTTAGATATATTCCTAAGCGTATTTTGGTGATTTTTATTAATATAGTAGTAGTAGTAGTAGTAGTTTAGTTGCTAAGTTGTGTTCAACTCTTGCACCCCTATGGACTATAGCTTCCCAGGCTCCTATGTCCATGGGATTCTCCAGGCAAGAATACTGGAGTGGGTTGCCATTTCCTTCTCCAATACTTTTAAAATTAAATTTTATGATTTTAACTGCTAGCAACTAGAAATGCTATGATTTCTGTGTATTTATCTGACTTCTGCCAAAACTGATAAGCTCATTTATTCATTCCAATACTTTGTTGTATTCTCTTTATCATCTGTAAATCACTGCAGATTTCATTCTTTACTTCTGATCCCCATGCTTTTTTCATTGTCCTCTCATTCTTTCTCCCCTCAATCTTCTCCTTACCCTCCCCTTTCTGCTTTATGATGTTTTAAACCTTATTATAAGGACTTGGAGAAGGAAAATGGCAATCCCCTCCAGTATTCTTGCCTGGGAAGTCCCATGGACAGAGGAGCCTGTTGGACTATAGTCCATGAAGTCACAAAAGAGTTGGACATGACTTAGTAACTAAACAACAATGACAACAACATAAGGATTTAGGATTTAAACTAAAAATATTAAAGAGGTGGAGGTTGAGGAATATAGTATATTTTTAATCTCTGAGATATGAATACATCTTTGGTCCTTGTTATCTTTTGTCCTTTCCTTGCCCCTCCTCCACCTCCTGCCATCCTCCCTAAGAATATTATTTGTACCAGATGCTGTGCTTTGATTCCATTTTTAATTTGATTCAATAAAATTAAGACATTTTCCTTTTAATTTTAGACAAATAGATTATGGGAAGTAGGAGTACTCAGGTAATTTAGGTTTGTGAAAGTTTTTTTTGAAAAGAATGCTCTATCAATATTTATTTGCATGCAAGCTCTTAATTGTGTTCTTCAAATATATTCTACATTTTCTTACTTTTTGTCAGTATATGTTTCAAAGCAAGGAATTTTAATGTATAGCTTAGTGGATTCTTCCCATCTCTGCTGAATATTCTCAAAATTTCCTTTTTTTATTTCAATTTAAGATATATTTGGTGCATGAAAATTTGCTATTATTTTTTCTTCATGGAGTATTATTCTGTTAATCATTAGTTTAACATTCACACTTTCTCTCACTTATTTTTATCTCAGTTCTGTTATGCTGCAATTAAGAGTGATATATAAATGTTTTTCAGCAGTGGAAATATTTGCAAGGTAGATAGATAAATATAGATGTAGATATTGATATTTATTTGTTTAATGTTAATACTTAGGGAAGCAATGTACTGACTAGATTCTTTGTGTCATGTATCTAATTTTGCATTTTTCCCCTCTTTTTTCTAAGGCTCAATTTTCTGGGTTTCCTATGGGGGAATGTTCAGAGTTTTATCTATTATTACTTTAGAAAAGTCAGAATTTTCAAGTACATATAGATCATTACTGATTTATCTCTACTAAATTTGTAGATAGCTTTATTTTACTTAAAGCATGCTGTCTACAGTTATAAGTGACTGACAAGTCATTTTTTAACTATTTTTATTTAATTTCAGTAACATATACATAACATAATTTACCATCCTAACCATTTTAATTGTACAGTTCAGGGGTATTAGCTATAGTCCCACTATAGTGTAACCATCACTACCATCCATCTCCAGAGCTCTTTTGCAGAACTGAAACTCTCTATCTAGCACATACTAAATACCTACCCATTCTCCCCTTGTCCCGGCCCCTGACAACCACCACTCCATTTCTGACTCTGAATTTAACTACTAAGGCTATCTCATATAAATTGAACCATGTAGTATTTTCCTTTATGTGAACACTTATTTCATTTAGCTTAATGTCCTCAAGGTTCATTCATGTAGTCACAGTGTTACAGTGAATAATATTCCATTGTATTTATATACCACATTTTTTTTATATATTCCTCTGGTGATGGACATTTGGCTTGCTTCTACTTTTTGGATATTGGAAATAATGCTGCTATAACAAGGGTGTACAGATGTCCCATTGAGACTCCATGTTCCATTTTTTGGTGTACATACCCAGAGGCAGAATGGCTGAATCATGTGACAATTCTGTTTTTAATTTTTTGAAGAATTGCTATACTCTTTTCCTCAGCAGCTACATTGTTTAGTGTTCCCATCAACATAACATAAGATTCTCCACATCCTCACTAGTACTCATTTGTGGTTTGTTTTGTCAGTAGTAGCCATCCTAACAGAGAAGGCAATGGCACCCCACTCCAGTACTCTTGCCTGGAAAATCCCATGGGTGGAGAAGCCTGGTGGGCTACAGTCCATGGGGTCGCTAAGAGTCGGACACGACTGAGCGACTTCACTTTCACTTTTCACTTTCATGCATTGGAGAAGGAAATGGCAACCCACTCCAGTGTTCTTGCCTGGAGAATCCCAGGGACGGGGGAGCCTGGTGGGCCGCCGTCTATAGGGTCGCACAGAGTCCGACACGACTGAAGCGACTTAGCAGCAGCAGCAGCAGCCATCTTAATGGTTCTTCACTACCAAGATAATCATGATGGTTAGTACAGGGACTAGTAAAAAAACAAAGTCAATATCAACTACTGTTTAAATAAATCATAACCATCAAAATATTGTTTTTGCAATTTCTTCCTTTTATACACATCAGGGAGGCCTGGCGTGCTGCATTTAATGGGGTTGCAAAGAGTCGGACACGATTGAGTGACTGAACTGAACTGAACTGAACCTCACCCTCACTGTAAACCCAGTTCATGTCTCCCAGTGTTTATGGCTCCAAGCCATATGTACATGACTGATTGAAGGATGATTGAGAACACATATGCCCAGACACACGTAACACAAGTATAAGACACAGTGCGTGTGTGTGTGTGTGTGTGTGTGTGTGTATTTACTGTATACAGATTATAGTTATCTAATTTATTTAAATTCTTCCTAAGCTGCCTTACAATATCATGATATGATACCCTATTCAGTCTGAAACTTGGAACTATTATTCTTCATTCATACACCCATATAATTAAGCAGCCTTATGGTATTTAAGTTTGATAGATTTTGTACATTACTAAAATTGTTACTTATTTCATATTCTCTATAGTTTTTTTCCAGTTTTTGTTCTAAAGAACTTTCAAATATTTAGAAGAGATATATAGGCAAGTCAAAAGCTTTGCAAACATCATTCAAGTCTTCTAATATAATTTGCTCCCAGCTCTAAAAACATCTGTCATTTGATACAATGTTTTATATTAATTCATGTAAAAAAGTAAAATATCACATAAAATGAGATTTATTTTAGTAAATTATGAAAGCATAGTTTTATTTAACTGACTTAAACAGTTGCTGGTATTGTTCACAAGTTTAGGAAGATAAAAGCCATTTTTAATGAATTTTCTCTCAATTTTGTTATGAAACTACTGCAGGAACATGTCAGAACCATCACAATTTATGCAAAGCCTTCTTCATTGGGTAAATCATGGACATTCAAAATGGAACTGCCGTATCTCCTCTTTAGTGTTTTTAAAAATGCAAAATTCATCTAATCTATCTATATTCAAGGAACTTTCTCAGGATGATGTTAAAACTCAAAATGGATTAAAGATCTAAACGCAAGACCAGAAGTTATAAAACTCCTAGAGGAGAACATAGGCAAAACACTCTCCGACATACATCACAGCAGGATCCTCTATGACCCACCTCCCAGAATATTGGAAATAAAAGCAAAAATAAACAAAGGGGACCTAATTAAACTTAAAAGCTTCTGCACAACAAAGGAAACTACAAGCAAGGTGAAAAGACAGCCTTCAGAATGGGAGAAAATAATAGCAAATGAAGCGACAGACAAACAACTAATCTCAAAAATATACAAGCAACTCCTACAGCTCAATTCCAGAAAAATAAATGACCCAATCAAAAAATGGGCCAAAGAACTAAATAGACATTTTTCTAAAGAAGACATACAGATGGCTAACAAACACATCAAAAGATGCTCAACATCACTCATTATCAGAGAAATGCAAATCAAAACCACTATGAGGTACCATTTCACTCCAGTCAGAATGGCTGCGATCCAAAAGTCTACAAGCAATAAATGCTGGAGAGGGTGTGGAGAAAAGGGAACCCTCTTACACTGTTGATGGGAATGCAAGCTAGTACAGCCACTATGGAGAATGGTGTGGAGATTCCTTAAAAAACTGGAAATAGAACTACCTTATGATCCAGCAATCCCACTGCTGGGCATACACACTGAGGAAACCAAAAGGGAAAGAGACACGTGTACCCCAATGTTCATCACAGCACTGTTTATAATAGCCAGGACATGGAAACAACCTAGATATCCATCAGCAGATGAATGGATAAGAAAGCAGTGGTACATATACACAATGGAGTATTACTCAGCCATTAAAAAGAATACATTTGAACCAGTTCTAATGAGGTGGATGAAACTGGAGCCTATTATACAGAGTGAAGTAAGCCAGAAAGAAAAACACCAATACAGTATACTAACGCATATATATGGAATTTAGAAAGATGGTAATGATAACCCTGTATACAAGACAGCAAAAGAGACACAGATGTATAGAACAGTCTTTTGGACTCTGTGGGAGAGGGAAAGAGTGGGATGATTTGGGAGATATAGCATTGAAATATGTATAGTATCATATATGAAACGAGTCGCCAGTCCAGATTCGATGCACGATACTGGACGCTTGGGGCTGGTGCACTGGGACGACCCAGACGGATGGTATGAGGAGGGAGGAGGGTTCAGGATGGGGAACCCATGTATGCCTGTGGCAGATTCATTTCGATATATGGCAGAACCAATACAATATTGTAAAGTTTAAAAATAAAATAAAATTAAAAAAAAAGAAACATGGAATTTATTTTTAAACAGTAGAACAGAAAATTTAAATTGCAATAAACTGTAGAGTCAATGAAAGTTTACCTAAACTTTGTTACATTATCAAACCCATAGTTTATTTTTAAATGTATTACTTTCATATTACTTGTCACATATATCACATAGTACCTTAATTTTATGCTAGAATTATGAGCCACTTTGATAATTTTCTTAATATTAATTCTAGAATGTATAATATATATTTGTTTAGCTATAAGGGCATTCTCAATGTGTTTTAAAACCCATCTCAATGATTTTTTAAGTTCTAAAGAAAAGCATACGTTCATGTTCATATATTTGCTCTAAATTATGTTTAATGTTACAGAAGATTGAAATAAGTTAATAAAATCAATGATTTGAATGTAATGGCTTGTTAAATATGAGTGTTTGAATGATTTACTATATAATATCTATTTCAATAATGCAGTGCATAAATGTAAAAACATTTTCACAATATATTTGGGTGTAAATTTAATATAACATTTCCACTTGATTTCAGGCCAACTCCATTTATTTACTAGATACTATATTATGTAAATCAGGATATAGAAAAGTATCAAATGAAAGTCAACAAAAACATGCCTTCTGAATCCAGGCAGGATATATATGAATGTGGTGATCACAGTTGACTCACCAGGTGAGTATGGCTGGGACTGGAAGGTCGTTATTATTCCAGGGAGAGCTTCCCAGCCAAAAACTGATTCTATCCTCTGTGACAGTTTACATACTTTGAATTTGTTTCTTTAAATATATGGATCTATATTCTGGCCCCCAAATTTGATTATATTATTCTTGTTAATACTTAAAAACCCATAAGATAGTACTAACCTATATTAGATGAAATTTGACAGTTGGTTAAAGATTATTTTTGCTTTGTTTTCTTATTCAACAACTATATTCATTGTCAATAATATGCAAGGCACTTTGAGTTTAGAGGGCTCTATGAGTGAAGTAGTCATAGATCATTTTCCTAAGGAACTGATAGAAGTTTAAATTAAATAACTAAGGAGTTCAGAGAAAAGTGCAATTGTATTATTCAATGGGATCAAAAAATTCTCCAGAGAAATATTGTTCTATCCAGCTGAACCTTAGAGGAAAGGGTGAAACGTGTACGTAAGGGTTTAGGGGTAATTCAGAAAGAAGGAGCTGTATGTGCAGAAGGACATTTGAAGCATACAAGAAAACAGGTAGCTTATTATCAGCTGGACCACAGGAAGCAGTGAGAATTTATGGTAGGAAAGACTTTGTAGGAATTTCAATGACAGGATAAAGAATTTAAGTGTTATTCATCATGCAGTTGGAAGACGTTAAAATGCTTTCACAGTGAGCAAAAAGATCAGTGTTATCCTGCTGGAAATTAATTAGAAAGCAACATTCCAAAGTATTTTGTGAAAGAAAATTCAAATATCTTGCAACACATGTGCTACAATATAGCAAGTTCTTTTCCCCAACTTCATATTTCCTGAAAATTCATTCTTAAAATGAATAAGGATAGATGAGATGACAAGAGCAGGCCTGTAAACATGAAATGAATTCAATTGATTATCAAAAGTCAAACAAAGGCAAAAACATAATTTTCAACAAATATTGCAAACACCCCATACCTGTTCATTTGAGAATGTATTTAATTTACACTTATTTAAAATATACACTTGCTGGGTATGTAATTCTAAGCCAAGAGTAGTTTTGCTTTCTCTCAGAGGATAGAATTTATGATTCCATTGTCCTCTGTCTTCCATTGTTTCTGTTGATGTAGCACTTTTCTTCCTTCAGTTAGTTCAGTTCAATCGCTCAGTCATGTCTAACTCTTTGCAACCCCATGAATTTCAGCATGCCAGGTCTCCCTGTCCATCACCAACTCCCAGAGTTCACTCAAACTCATGTCCATCAAGTCGGTGAAGCCATCCAGCCATCTCATCCTCTGTCATCCCCTTCTCCTCCTGCCCCCAATCCCTCCCAGCATCAGAGTCTTTTCCAATGAGTCAGCTCTTCACATGAGGTGGCCAAAGTATTGAAGTTTCAGCTTCAGCATCAGTCCTTCCAAAGAACACCCAGAACTGATCTCCTTTAGAATGGACTGGTTGGATCTCCCTGCAGTCCAAGGGACTCTCAGGAATCTTCTTCAACACCACAGTTCAAAAGCATCAGTTCTTCAGTGCTTAGCTTTCTTCACAGTCCAACTTTCACATCCATACATGACCACTGGAAAAACTGTTGTTATACATATTTACTTTTTTTTTTTTTTTTTTTAATTTTATTTTATTTTTAAACTTTACATAACTGTATTAGATTTGCCAAATATCAAAATGAATCCGCCACAGGTATACATGTGTTCCCCATCCTGAACCCTCCTCCCTCCTCCCTCCCCATTCCATCCCTCTGGGTCGTCCCAGTGCACCAGCCCCAAGCATCCAGTATCGTGCATCGAACCTGGACTGGCAACTCATTTCATACATGATATTTACATGTTTCAATGCCATTCTCCCAAATCTTCCCACCCTCTCCCTCTCCCACAGAGTCCATAAGACTGTTCTATACATATTTACTTTTTTAAAATTATGATATAATCATGTGAGTGTCTGGAGTAGCTTTACAGTATATTTTAATTCTGAGAGTATAAATCCTATTAATTTTGTTCCTCTTAAGCTTGTCTAGGATTTTCTAGGCATTTTGTATTTCCCAGGGCTTCCCTTTTAGCTCAATCGGTAAGGAATCTGCCTGCAGTGCAGGAGACCCGGGTTTGATCCCTGGGTTGGGAAGATCCCCTGGAGAAGGAAATAGCAACCCACTCCAGTATCCTTACCTGGAAAACTCATGGACAGAGGAGCCTGGTGGGTTGCAGTCCTTGGGGTCGCAAAGTGTCAGGCATGATTGAGCGACTAACACTTACTAACTTACTTGTATTTCCCTCTAAATTTTAGAATCGATATTGAAAAGAGAATTCCACATAAAACTATTGAGATTTTTCTTATGCTCTTTTTGTATATCTAAATCAATTTGGTAAGAATTAATATTGTGTTATTATGCTGCTGCTGCTAACAAGAGCTCAGTCGTGTCTGACTCTTTGCAACCCATGGACTCTAGCCTGCCAGGCACCTCTGTTCATGGGATTTTTCCAGGCAAGAACATCTGAGTGGGTTGCCATTTCTTCCTCCAGGGGAATCCTCCCAACCCAGGGATTGAACCCGTCTCTTGCGTCTGCTGCATTGGCAGGCAGATTCTTTACCACTAGCGCTAAAAGAGTCTTTCAATCCATGAACTTATAATATTTCTACATTTACAAAGGTCTTTGTTTTACTCTGTGGTGTTTCATAGTTTTAAGGATGTTAGTGTTCTATAGTTAGTGTTCTATAGTTATATAGTTAGATAAACATTCTGCTGCTGCTGCTGCTGCTAAGTTGCTTCAGTTGTGTCCAACTCTGTGCAACCCCATAGACGGCAGCCCACCAGGCTCCCCCGTCCCTGGGATTCTCCAGGCAAGAACACTGGAGTGGGTTGCCACTTCCTTCTCCAATGCATGAAGGTGAAAAGTGAAAGGGAAGTTGCTCAGTCGTGTCCAACTCTTCGCAACTCCATGGACTGCAGCCCACCAGGCTCCTCCATCCATGGGATTTTCCAGGCAAGAGTACTAGAGACCTAGAATATATTAAGAGCACAGGAATTGTCTGTTCAAGTGTCATTATGTGAATGACTTTAATATCTAAAATATTCTGTTATACAGCCTGAAAAATTCAGAAGGCATAATGCCAGTGTGCTAGAATTTAAAAATAAAATGGAAATTTTATGTTGATTTTTTTCCAGGAAAACTACCAAATTTATGTATTAATTTTCTAGTTTTTGTTTACTTATTTGTTTATAGTTCCTTTAGAGTATAATTTGCACACAGTTTGGTTTTTCAAAAATAATTAAAGTTTTAATTCTTTACCAGTATTAATTTCATTTCCTTTGTTTTGTTTTATTTCCATAGGTGACCTTCAATACAATATATTAAAAACTGAAGACAGTGGAAATTATTTTTTCTTTTCAAACTCAGAAGAAAGCTGATTTCTTAAGTAGAATGTTAGTTGCATATTTTTATCTCTTTCCAGACTTAAGATGCTCCTATTCTGCATATTTTTAAGATTTACTTTAACCGTCATCTGTGTTTGCTTTATCAATTATTTCAATATTTTATTTAGCAAAAAGATCTTGTTGATTTTTTATTCTCAATATGCTGAATTACTTTGAATAATTTTTGAGTGTTAACTAATTTGAATTTTTTCTAGTAAACCCCATATAGTAATGAAATATTTATGGATTGTGTTGCATCATAGTTTATTTGGAATTTTTGTGTTCATGTAAATAGAACATATTGCCTTTACATTTTTTTCCTGTCAGATGTTTGTTAATGGCTATTTTCTGTGTATACTGTGTTCTATCTCTTTCGGTAAAGAGTCCATGTGTTCTTGAAAAGAACATGTTGGACACAGTGTCACTAAAGGACCTTCTTAGCAATTACCTAGATGATTTGACAGTTGAGCAGATGTGGATTACTGGTTTTTAGCAAAGTTTAAAGCCTGATTCTTCAATGCTGACACAAAAAGAACATTCTAAAAATTATTGATTTTGGTCCTTAAATGGATGAATCAACCCTCTAAAAAGCAGAAACCTATGTTAATGCAGCCTGGCATGCTGCAGTCCTTGGGGTTGGCAAAGACGCAGACACAACTGGACGACTGAACACTGTTAATGTATATAGCTAAACAAATGTTGAATTCGTCTGCAAATAGATTTCTGGGAGACTTGAAAATCTGCTGAGGACCATATTATAAACCTTTTATTTTCCTCCTGCATTTCAATTATTTAGACCTGTGTCCTAGCCCAGGCCTAACTGTTATTTTACAAAAGAAAAAAATCCTTCTAAGATCAATGGTCATGCCTCTAAGAAACATATGGACACTTTATCTTTGACAAAGAAGGCAAGAATATACAATGGATTAAAGACAATCTCTTTAACAAGTGGTGCTGGGAAAACTGGTCAACCACTTGTAAAAGAATGAAACTAGAACACTTTCTAACACCATACACAAAAATAAACTCAAAATGGATTAAAGATCTAAACATAAGACCAGAAACCATAAAACTCCTAGAGGAGAACATAGGCAAAACACTCTCTGACATACATCACAGCAGGATCCTCTATGACCCACCTCCCAGAATATTGGAAATAAAAGCAAAAATAAACAAAGGGGACCTAATTAAACTTAAAAGCTTCTGCACAACAAAGGAAACTATTAGCAAGGTGAAAAGGCAGCCTTCAGAATGGGAGAAAATAATAGCAAATGAAGCAACTGACAAACAACTAATCTCAAAAATATACAAGCAACTCCTATAGCTCAACTCCAGAAAAAGAAATGACCCAATCAAAAAATGGGCCAAAGAACTAAATAGACATTTCTCCAAAGAAGACATACAGATGGCTAACAAACACATCAAAAGATGCTCAACATCACTCATTATCAGAGAAATGCAAATCAAAACCACTATGAGGTACCATTTCACGCCAGTCAGAATGGCTGTGATCCAAAAGTCTACAAGCAATAAATGCTGGAGAGGGTGTGGAGAAAAGGCAACCCTCTTACACTGTTGGTGGGAATGCAGACTAGTACAGCCACTATGGAGAATGGTGTGGAGATTCCTTAAAAAACTGGAAATAGAACTGCCTTATGATCCAGCAATTCCACTGCTGGGCATACACACTGAGGAAACCAGAAGGGAAAGAGACACGTGTACCCCAATGTTCATCACAGCACTGTTTATAATAGCCAGGACATGGAAGCAACCTAGATATCCATCAGCAGATGAATGGATAAGAAAGCAGTGGTACATATACACAATGGAGTATTACTCAGCCATTAAAAAGAATACATTTGAACCAGTTCTAATGAGGTGGATGAAACGAGCCTATTATACAGAGTGAAGTAAGCCAGAAAGAAAAACACCAATACAGTATACTAATGCATATATATGGAATTTAGAAAGATGGTAACAATAACCCTGTGTACGAGACAGCATAGAAACACTGATGTATAGAACAGTCTTATGGACTCGGTGGGAGAGGGAGAGGGTGGGAAGATTTGGGAGAATGGCATTGAAGCATGTATAATATGTATGAAACGAGTTGCCAGTCCAGGTTCGACGCATGATACTGGATGCTTGGGGCTGGTGCACTGGGACGACCCAGAGGGATGGTATGGGGAGGGAGGAGGGAGGAGGGTTCAGGATGGGGAACATATGTATACCTGTGGCAGATTCATTTCGATATTTGGCAAAACTAACACAATATTGTAAAGTTTAAAAATAAATAAAAAAAAATCCATTAAAAAAAAAAAAGGTTTCACAATTATGCTCCTTTTGCCTACATTTCCAGTGAGTCTTTAATTTATAGTACCTTCCTTCTTTTGTGAAAGAGTAAATATAGAAGACAAATATCCTTATTAGAAAATACACTGGGGAATTTGATTTAGTTTGAGAGCCACAAGGACCTGTTGATGGGAATAATCAATAGGAATAGAAAAGTGTTTTATTTGAGGGCCAAACTGAGCATTATGGCCCTTGAGACGCAGATTGAAGAAGCCCTTGAATTGTATTCTGCTGGACTACAAAATACATGATGTTTCTATAGAGGCAAAAGTCTCGAAAGTACATAAAATATTTGCCAAAAATTAGGATTGGATGTTGCAAGAAGTAAGGATGCTTCATAAGTAAGAATTGGTTGGAGTCCAAAACGGTTGCATAGTTACAAGGGAGGCCTTGAAGCCATAAGGTTGAAGCTGGCAGCTGGTAGCAAGTATTGTTTGAGAATGACTGGTCACATCCTTGACCGGAAAGTTTAGAAAATCAAGTTCTCAGTAATGTAGAAATGTGTCTAAAACCACATCCATAAAAATCAATCAATCTACCCAGACACAATGGCCTTGCAGCTACATTTTGAATGCATGAACCATAGTTACTGCATTTTGATTTTCAAATGTGTTTTTTTTCTTTAATAGTTAAAAGCAGAGGTATAGTATATGTGTATAATAACCATAAAACAGGCCATTCTAGTTAGTTAAAGTTAAATCATATATAAGCCAGAACTACTACTCCATACATTGATGTGTGAAAAGTTGTTCTATCAGACCTCCTATTAAATACAGTTCAGCCATGGTCACCCTTAGCCTCTCAGCAACAGACAGACTATATAGGCTAAGACACAGTATAAAGGGGAGCTGACAAGTGCTATCTTTGAGAAAGCCACTCCCAAGAATAGAAATAGCACCGATATTAGACAGGCTAGACAGGCATGTTGTATTGCTTCAGCAATGCTACAGCAGGGCTTTGTGACAAACACTCCCAGCTCAGTACTTTCAAACAGCACATGCTTTTCTCTATTTCCAGTCTATGTGTTAGGAGGGTGGCTCTGTTTAGGCTACTGGCCAACTTGGCTGGGCTTCAGTCTGCAGTAGGTTTTAGGTTTGTTCCTTGGTCTCTGTGGGCTTCCCTGGTAGCTCAGATGGTGAACAATCTAACTGAAATGCAGGAGACCTGAGTTCGACCCCTGGGTCAGGAAAATCCCCTGGAGAAGGGAATGGCTACCCACTCCAGTATTCTTGCCTGGAAAACCCCATAGACAGGAGCCTGGTGGACTATAGCCCATGGAGTAACACTTTCAACACTTGCTCCATCTCTGCATTCTTTTTGTACCAGCACCTAGCTAAACATGCTTTTCTCATGACAGATCACTGAAGCATGGACTGGAATCAAGCAATGCTACTTAAAGCCCTGGCTTCAAAACTGGCCTGGTAATTCTGCCCATATTTTCTTGCTCAAAGCAAGTCACGTGAATACAGATAAATCAGAAGGACTGAAAAGTATGTAAAATAGAGCATACTGTCACTCAGTTGGTAAAGAATCCTCCTGCAATGTGGGAGACCTGGGTTTGATCCCTGGGTTGGGAAGATCCCCTGGAGAAGGGAGCAGCTACCCACTCCAGTATTCTGGCCTGGAGAATTCCATGGACTATACAGTCCATGGAGTTGCAAAGTGTTGGGCACGAATGAGCAACTTTCACTTTCAAAGCATTAGAAACTCACATGCAAAGTATGAATATACAACTCCAATATAGGGAGAGAATAGAAAACTGAGGAGAATACCGCCCGCCCCAACACACACACACACGCATTGTCATTCTGTTCAAATCTAGGAATCAGACAACAAGATATACCTCCCCAGTAGTGGAATCAGGAAAAAGTTAGTTAAAGGTTTAGGGTTAGAAATGTATCTCTGTTCACAGAATAAAAATACCAATAATGGGAAGAAAAATTTTTCTTTAAAAACTAGTACATAATTATTACTGTACTGGGTGAAGATGTAATACAATCAGTACAAAAACAAGTTTGATTTAAGTACAGTCTTTTCAGAGAGTCAGGAAGTGTTATTTCTTCTTAACTGGAAATGAGAGACAGTGATCATTTTATGTGTCAAAGATCACACACATTGCAGTTTCTACAGGCCTCATTCCTTGACAGCATAAAGAAATTTAGAGGAATTGGAACAAAGATTCTTTGAACTCCCATTGTTCTACTTGAAGTTATTACGTCACAGGGTTTGCTCCAAAATTTATGTTAGGACTAAGGCCTTTTATATAATTTGGACTTCTCACAAGAAAATACAATTCCAAGATTCATTGTGTGAGTGAATTGATTGTCTCATTTTTGGAAACTGCTTGTTTTACTATAATGCAGGAGAATTTAACTGGACAAAATAGTGGTATGTACATTGTCAGATTATCAGCTCAGACACTTCTCAGGGAGGATAGCTTTGAAAAAGAACTTAAAAGAGGCTAAGAAGGGGAAAAATAAATATAGAAACACATTAAGTTTTTCTTAAGTGCCTTTTGGGAGCATAGTTTAAAATAACTCATGGAATGAATAATACTTTAAACTTATCTAAATAGAAGCAGAACAAAGAGCACATTCCTGATTTAGAATCTTTGTTCATTTATCTTCTTTAAAATTTTACAAAGTTACTTTGCCTTCAAAAACCTACATAAAACTAATTGACTTCCTGTAGCACCATTCACAAAAATTTTTCACAAAGTAAGCAAAAATAGGTGATTGTGATTGATGAAGGTTAAATTTTGCCTGTAGCAACAGATATCTTTGTTTTTAATATAGATTTTTACTGAAACTTTTTAAAGATTATAAGCTATATGAAGTTGTCCATATCCATTCAGTATTGATAATATTTAAAGCTAATAGATTTCATCAGCAACAAAATATCACTTGTTCATTTAATAGATTAACATTGATATTATTTCTTTTAAAAGATTCAGGATAGGTTATAAGACATTCAGTCCAGCTCTGTGTAAGATAAGTATTATATATATCACAGATATATATATTATATGCTTGTATTATACAATATATATGTATGATATGTATGTATTATACAATGTGTCTATGATAACAAAAGATTATTATAGTTCATATAAATAATACAGTATTTAAATATACTGTGAAAATTAAACTTTAATTCAAAGAAATAAACAACAGGGTAAGAAGGTATAGCTATCTATAATGCAAATAGAGAAAATGAAATAAAAATTTCTTGATTAATCCACATAACAAGGAAAGAAGGAGAGGAATTTTACTTAGCAAGGCAAAAAAATAGTGAATGATTCTTACACTCAACAGCATGCATGGAGCTCAAGATGCTGAGTAGGATTTAAAAAGCAGGACAGTGAAAACCCATACAAATAGAGGGGTGTGTTTGTGTGTCTGTGTGTGTTTTGAACAAACCTAATGTTTCATGAGAAAAACATCCCAGAATTTGATTGCCACCAGATGAAATTAACAAAACGGAAACAAGGAAAATTCTGGCATAAGAAAATGTGTTCCATACATTGATAGAGGTGTAGGTTATGTGGATGACTCTCACTTGTCTGAACTATCAAATTTAAATATACAAATAAACTTAATAAAATTGTTTTCCATAGTAATATAAGTATTTATAAAACATTTTCTGTGAGCTCCAGACTTGGGGAAAAAATAGTAATTTCATTTCCTTTCTTTTATCACAGATGAAGCAGGGGGTTATAAACATGAAGAGGACAGAGTAGAATGCCCACTCAGTGCAGATTGAATTGGAATTGTCAGTGCTAGTACAAATTAAAGACTGCAAGTACAGATTAGTACATAAAACTTTATATACACACACATCTTTATACATGGAGTTTTATATATTTGTATAATATAAAAAAGCTATATATAGTTTTATATATTTGTATATATGTATGTGGGGCTTCCCTGGTGGTACTAGTGGTCAAGAACCCACCTGACAATGCAGGAGACATAAGAGATGTGGATTTGATCCGAGTCAAGAAGATCCCCACTCCAGTATGCTTGCCTGGAGAATCCCCATGGACAGAGGAGCCTGGCAGGCTACATTCCATAGGGTCTTGTATATATGAACCTAAAATTCATACATAATTGTATGTATATGTGTATCGTATATGTACATTTGTACTTCTTTCTAGTTCTGCTTTCTGAGAACACCCAGAAGAAATGACACACCAATGTCAATGAGCACACATAACATCCATATCTTAGTTTTTAGACAAATTAATAATTTTCTCTGAAGCAGTTTGATTGTTTGTAGTAAAATTGAACAGAGTAGAGATAATTCCCATGTATCTATTCATCTTTCTCCCCTCAGTTTCCCCTGTTATCATCTTGTATTAGAGTGTATTAGGATGAAATTTTGTTGTGTTGATGAACTAACACTAATACATTATTATTAGCTAAAATTCACGTTTTACATCAAAGTTTGTTTGTATTATACACTCGACACGTTTTGATGAATGAATAATGACCTAGATCCAGCATTACAATAATTTCATTTCCCTGCTCTACCAATTTATTCCTTTTTCTCTCCACACCTACCTTGGCATCCTGCAGGTCACGGATCCTTTTACTGTGTCCACAGTTTTGCCTTTTACAGGGTGTCATATGGAGTCAAGTAATATGTCGCCTTTTTAGATTGGCTTCTTCGGTTAGCAATATGCAATTAACATTCCTCCATCTCTTTTCACAGCTTGAGAACATGTTTCTTTTTATTACTGAATGGTATAGTATTTAATGGATTTACCACCGTTAGTTTATCCATTCACTGGAGAACATCTTGGTTGGTTCCAAATTTTGGCAACCTTGCATATAATTGCTATAAACATTAGTGTGAAGTTTTCACATAGGCAGAAGTTTTTAGCTCATTTGGATAAATGCCTTGGAGCACAGTTGTTAGATTTTCTGGTAAGACTACGTTTAGCTATACGGCAGATTCAGGTTCAATCCCAGGTTTAGCTGTGTAAGAAACTTCCAAAATGTCTTCCAAAGTGGCTGTTCCATTTTTCATTCCCATAACCAATAAACGAGAATTCCTGCTGCTCCATATCCTCACCAGCATTTGGTGGTGTCAGTGGTTTAGACTTTAGCCTTTGTAATAGGTGTGTAATGACATCTCTTTGCTGCTGTTGTTTTCAATTTTCTAAAGACATATGTTGACAGTGTTTTCATATATTTACCATTTGTATATTTTCTTTGATATTTGTTCAGATATTTTCCCTCTTGTTGATAGTTTCATTTGTTTTCTTGTTGAGTTTTTAAGAGTTCTTAATATATTTTAGATAATAATCCTTTATCAGATAAATATTTTGCAATTTCTTCCAACATGATTTGTATATTTATTCCCTTAATAGTGTCTTTCACAGAGAAGTTTTTAATAATGACTTCCAACTTCTTCTTCCCCTTCATAGATTGTGCCTTTGGTAGTGTTAAAAAAAAAAAAAAAAAAGTCAATGCCAAACTCTAGATACCCTAGATTTTCTCCTGTGTTATCTTCTACGAACTCTATGGTTTTGTATTATACATATAGTTCTATAATCAATTTGTAGTTCCTATATAAAATTATTAGGTTATTAAATTATTTTTACAGGTGTATGTCTAGTTTTTACAGCATATTTGTTCAAAAAGTATTCTTATCCATTGAATATCTTTACTCTTTTGTGAAAGATCAGTTGCCTATATGTATATAGGTCTATTTCTGGCCTCTCTATTCTATTTCATTGATCTAGTTGTCTATTCTTTTGCTAATATCATCTTAATTTTTTTCTTTTTAAAAGAAAAAAAAATTAACACGTAAATCAACTACTTTATTGAGCACAGTTGATTTACAATGTTGTGTTAGATTCAGATGTACACACAGTACATATTACTTTGATTACTGTAGCTTTGTACTTACTCTTGAAATCACATACTGTTCAGATCAGATCAGATCAGTCGCTCAGTCCTGTCCGACTCTTTGCGACCCCATGAATTGCAGCAGGCCAAGCCTCTCTGTCCATCACCAACTCCCAGAGTTCACTGAGACTCACATCCATCGAGTCAGTGATGCCATCCAGCCATCTCATCCTCTGTCGTCCCCTTCTCCTCTTGCCCCCAATCCCTTCCAGCATCAGAGTCTTCCAATGAGTTAACTCTTCGCTTGAGGTGGCCAAAGTACTGGAGTTTCAGCTTTAGCATCATTCCCTCCAAAGAAATCCCAGGGCTGATCTCCTTCAGAATGGACTGGTTGGATCTCCTTGCAGTCCAAGGGACTCTCAAGAGTCTTCTCCAACACCACAGTTCAAAAGCATCAATTCTTTGGCACTCAGCCTTCTTCACAGTCCAACTCTCACATCCATACATGACCACAGGAAAAACCATAGCCTTGACTAGACGGACCTTTGTTGGCAAAGTAATGTCTCTGCTTTTGAATATGCTATCTAGGTTGGTCATAACTTTGCTTTCAAGGAGTAAGCGTCTTTTAATTTCATGGCTGCAATCACCATCTGCAGTGATTTTGGAGCCCCCAAAAATAAAGTCTGACACTCTTTTCACTGTTTCCCCATCAATTTCCCATGAAGTGATGGGACCGGATGCCATGATCTTCATTTTCTGGATGTTGAGCTTTAAGCCACTTTTTCACTCTCCACTTTCACTTTCATCAAGAGGCTTTTGAGTTCCTCTTCACTTTCTGCCATAAGGGTGGTGTCATCTGCATATCTGAGGTTATTGATATTTCTCCCAGCAATCTTGATTCCAGCTTGTGTGTCTTCCAGTCCCACATTTCTCATGATGTACACTGCATATAAGTTAAATAAACAGGGTGACAATATACAGCCTTGATGTACTCCTTTTTCCTATTTGGAACCAGTCTGTTGTTCCATGTCCAGTTCTAACTGTTGCTTCCTGACCTGCATACAAATTTCTCAAGAGGCAGATCAGGTCGTCTGGTATTCCCATTTCTTTCAGAATTTTCCACAGTTTATTGTGATCCACAGAGTCAAAGGCTTTGGCATAGTCAATAAAGCAGAAATAGATGTGTTTCTGGAACTCTCTTGCTTTTTCCATGATGCAGCAGACGTTGGCAATTTGATCTCTGGTTCCTCTGCCTTTTCTAAAACCAGCTTGAACATCAGGAAGTTCACGGTTCACATACTGCTGAAGCCTGGCTTGAAGAATTTTGAGCATTACTTTACTAGCGTGTGAGATGACTGCAATTGTGTGGTAGTTTGAGCATTCTTTGGCATTGCCTTTCTTTGGGATTGGAATGAAAACTGACCTTTTCCAGTCCCGTGGCCACTGCTGAGTTTTCCAAATTTGCTGGCATATTGAGTGCAGCACTTTCACAGCATCATCTTTCAGTATTTGGAATAGCTCAACTGGAATTCTGTCACCTCCACTAGCTTTGTTCATAGTGATGCTTTCTAAGGCCCATTTGACTTCACATTCCAGGATGTCTGGCTCTAGGTCAGTGATCACAAAGTCCTATGAATTTGTCCTCACTTGAAGTTGTGTTAGCTGTTTGTTTTTTTTTTCCTTTTCCATATGTAATTTAGAATGTAGTACAGTTTGTTAATATCTAAATAATATTGGGGTTTTGATTGAGATCTCATTAACTCTGTGAAGAACTGACATCTTGACAGTATTGAGTCTTCTAATACATACATATGTATTCTTTATTTAATGAAAGCTTCTTTGATGTCTTTTACCAGAGATTTTTTTTTTTTTTAAGATTTTTTGATGTTGGCCATTTTTAAAGTGCTTGTTAAATTTGTTACAATATTGTTTTTGCTGTTTATGTTTTTGTTTTTTGCCACAAGACATATGTGATCTTAGCTCCACAACCAGGGATTCAACCTGTACCTTCTGCATTGGAAGGTGGGGGGAAAAAAAAAAGCCTAACCATTGGACCACCAGGGAAGTTCCTTACCAGAGATTTATTGTTTTCTTTATATATAAAATTTGCCTATTAGGTTTATGCTTAAAGTTTTTGCTGTTAAATAGTATCATGTTTAAATTTAAAATTCCAATTATTTGTTGTTATTTATAAGAGAACAAATGACTCATGTAATACACTTGCATCTTGCAATGTTTCCATAAGTGCTTACTAGTTACTAGGAGTTTTTTATTGTTTTTTTTGGATTTTTAACTAAGACAATCATGTACTTTGCAAATCACTACAGTTTTATTTCTTCCTTCTCAATCTGTATACCTCTTTTGTTATTTTCTGATTATATTAGCTAAGACCTCCAGTACAATATTGACTAGGAAGGGGTGAAAGTAGACATTCTTGCTTTGGTCCCATATTTTAACTCTTAAATATCATTTTCCACTGAAATAATCCAAGGACCATTAGAGAAAACTCTTTTTCCTGATAAACTTAGGCTGAGAAAAAGTAAGATGAAATTCTAATACCTCAGGGTGCTAGAAATGAGAGAAACAGTCAAGAAAACAATGTAGACGGAGGGAAAAGAAATATGGGCCAGCCTGAAGAGGCTTTCAGTGGGGACATCTAGGATAATTTGGACATAAAATAAATAGTGGTAGCAATTGATTATAATTCACTTAATAAAGTTTCATTAGCTATTAGTGTTATAAACAAATGAACAGGAAAGTTAAAGAGCAGAAAAAGTGCTTTCTTGAAAAAAAAAATCAGCTAATAAATACATGAAGAATGATGTAATTATATAATCATTGTGCCTGTGTGCTTAGTCGCTCAGTAGTGTCCGACTCTGTGACCTCCTGGACTGTAGCCCACCAGGCTCCTCTGTCCATGGGATTTTCCAGAATACTGGTGTGGGTTGCTATTCCCTTCTCCAGAGGATCTTCCTGACCCCAGGATTGAACGTATGTCTCCTGCATTGGCAAGCAGAGCCGTTACCAGGTGACTCCTTAACTGAGCCACCTGGTAATCACTAATGCTAATGCTAAGTTGCTTCAGTCATGTCTGACTCTCTGTGACCCCATAGACAGCAGCCCACCAGGCTCCCCAGTCCCTGGGATTCTCCAGGCAAGAACACTGGAGTGGGTTGCCATTTCCTTCTCCAGTGCATGAAAGTGAAAAGTGAAAGTGAAGTCGCTCAGCCGTGTCCGACTCCTAGTGACCACATGGACTGTAGCCCACCAGGCCCCTCCGTCCATGGGATTTTCCAGGCAAGAGTACTGGAGTGGGGTACCATTGCCTTCTCCATGGTAATCACTGAGCCCCACTGAGCCCCATATAATCATTAATAGTTGGTAAAACTATTGGTTGGTAGTATAGTGAAGAGAAATAAGATATTTATGGGGTCTTCAAAGTATCTCACTACAAATTACTTATTAATGACAATATGGAAAATAAAAACTTTACACAGGAGAGATATAGTGGACATCACCTAAACCAACTGATCAAAATTAATATTACCAACTTTAGGATGGGCTTCCCAGGTGATGCCTAGAAAAAACCCACCTGCCAACGTGAATTCAATCCCTGGGTCAGGAAGATCTCCTGGAGGAGGCCATGGCAACCCATTCCAGTATTCTTGTCTGGAGAATCGTGCAGACAGAGGAGCCTGGTGGGCTGCAGTCCATGCAGTCACACAGAGTCGGACACGACTAAAGCAACTTAGCACAGAACTTTAGGATAATCAAATATTACATGGCTTCTAATATGATGCACCATGGTGAACACATCGTATTTGTAGTAATATAACCAAAATGCATAACTTGAACCTAATCTTAAAGAAATATTGTATAAATCCTAATTGAGGGACATTCTACAAAAATAACTCGCCTTTAGATCACAGAATGCTTGAGATTCAAAAAAAATTAAAGAATTCCTTTAGAATAGACTAAATAAACATAATGATAAAATGCAATGCTTGATACTAAGTGTATCCATATGGGGAAAACTGATAAATGGCAATACTAAGAAAATTGAAATTATAATGAAATTATACCAATAACTTAGATTAGATAATAGTATTGCATTGGTGTTAAATTTCCTGATTTTAATAATTGGTTAGATAATAGAATATTTTGAGCCTTAAGTTATTCATACTAATTGTTTAGTACTGGAGACATTGGCTCAATCCCTGGGTCAGGAAGATCCCCTGGAGGAAGAAATGGCAACCCACTCCAGTATTCTTGCCTGCAAAATCCCATGGACAGAGGAACCTGGTAGACTACAGTCCAAAGGGTCACAAAGAGTCAGACATGACTAAGTGACTGTGCATGCATAAACAGGGCATACTATATCCAAATCCAGAGGAATGGTGAACTTATTAAAAGGGTAGTTGTACTAGTCTTGCAACGTGTGTGTGTAACACACACACATAACTATATATATATACACACACACACACACACACACACACACACACACAGTGCATATATACTTATACACACACATTTATTGTTACTTTTCCTTACAAAATGGTTCCAAGCACCATGGATGCAGGCATAGCATTTTTACCCTAAATGCAAATACATATATGAACTCTCATATATTACTTTCTAATAGGGCTTCCTTGAAATGGCATCCCACTCCAGTATTCTTGCCTGGAGAATCCCAGGGACGGGGGAGCCTGGTGGGCTGCCGTCTACCGGGTCACAGAGTCAGACACGACTGAAGTGACTTAGCAGCAGTAGCAGTAGCAGGGCTTCCTTGATGGCTCAGATGGTAAAGAATTTTCCTGCAATGTAGGAGACAGGAGTTTGATCCCTGGGTCAGGAAGATCCCCTGGAGAAGGGGATGGCAACCCACTCCAGTATTTTCACCGGGAGAATCCCATGAACAGAGTAGTTTGACAGGCTACAGTCCATAGGGTAGCAAAGAGTTAGACATGACTGAGTGACTAACACTTAACTTACTTAACAGGTATTTCAAAAGGAATATATTATAATGTTTGAGGTTCACAAGAATATAGCATGAAAAACAAAATAATTACTTAAGGGAAACACAAAAAATTTCTAGTATTTGAAGTTTTTGCAAATTCTCAAGGGAAAAAAGAAATGATATAGTGAATCATGAAGCAAATAGTATCCTTATGCAAACAGAATGGAAGGATTCCAAACACAGTTTCTCATAACACCCCCAAAATGAAGCTAATGGCAACATCATCTTCGCTGCTTTCTGATGGTTATTTATATAACAAGAGTAGACTGTGGATTAATGGATGAGCATCATCATTGTTAGAATAGCTTTTCCCCCCGTACTTATGCTTTTGAAACTATTACACAATTGATTGCTAAACTGTGATGTGTTGAGAATTTATTATCTACCATGCTCTGTGTGCTAGGGATTAGCATACAATGGGTCTTTTGATGCTTTTCAGGAGACTTCCTACTTTTATAGTTTGCTTTAAATCACTCAAGTAAGGATTAGTGTACAGATTCAAGCTCATGGTCTAGCTATGTTGTTATAATTCCTTTATAATATAACTTAGTTCCCTGCAGTAAACATTGCCAGTTAAAATAGTGATGGTATATGTAAAATGATTTAAATATGAATCTGTCAGTGAAAGTGATTTTCATTAGTAGATGTGCCAAAAAATGAAAGTAATGGGAACTCTGCAAAAATTTAAATAAAAGCTGTGTTTTTGCTAAAACAAACCAAATACATAGAAAGTATTTTCACATTGTCCTAAGACAGTACTCACTAGTGATATCAGCATATCCTTAAAGAGACACTCTAAATTTGAGACACATTGAATTAAACACATTTAAAACTTTTGCAGGATTTTTCAGAGCTTCTAATTTGCAAACATAATTATATATCACTTAAACATTAATATTATATGCAGTTTACCTCAATTCAAATTGGTATATAGCCACTGTTTCCTTCACAGTTTTTTAACCTTAAGGAATCAGAGTTTTATGAGTACATGCATTGCAGTTAGATAAAAATTGGGAGGACATGAGAAGGCTTCAAGGTGGAGGTTGAAGTTGTGAAAAATAGTTCAGTTCAGGTTTTTTTTTTTTTTTTTTAATCTAATTGGAAGGAAGCACATAGACATTTCAGGTATTTTGAAAAGAAAAAAAAAAAAAGAAAGAAAAATCAAAGACTGAGTGAAAAAAAAAAGTTACTAGATTAAAAAGGATTCCATGCAAGAACATATTATCTCTGCTGTCATTGAGATAAATATCAGTGACAATGAGGAAATAATGTTGAATATAGACTTAAGCAGCAGCAGCAATGCATGAATAAAGCATCTCAAAGAGTCTAATAACGTGGGACTTCCCTGGTGGCTCAGTGGTAAAGAATCTGCCTGCCAGTGCAGGTGATGCAAGTTTGATCCCTGGGTTGGGAAGATCCCCTAGAGAAAGAAATGGCAACCCACTCCAGTATTCTTGCCTGGGAAACTCCATGGACAGAGGAGTCTGGCTTGATGCCGTCTACGGGGTCACAAAGAATTGGACACAACTTAGGGACTAAACAACAACAACAACCTTCCTAGTTTCCTCTAGAAGTCAGAGATTTGGAGTGTACCTGGAAATACGTGTTTTTATAAGCCCTCTAGGTGTTTTTGTTTTTTCCTTATTTTTGAGAAGCAGTTCATTTGATGTTAATTCCAAGCATATATTGATCTTTTCAAAAAGATACTATATCTTCAAAATATTTGACACGTAAAGCTCCAAAGATATAATGATCAAAGCTTTAGCCTTTAATAAAAATTAATTAGGTCACTGATGAAGAATAAAGAAGAGTGAGGATTAAGGACTCCCATGAAATGCCATAGAACTTTTAGAAGATATAAATTAAAGGAAAGAGAAACATACAGGTGAAACAAGCAAAGATGAAGTATTTTATTTACTTAAACCAGTCTCTCAGAAAATATTCTACAGCTTAAATGCATGAATGGTGAAAGTAGAATGGATGATACAGAATTAGGTATATTTTGTTTTTTATTGGATTTGCTGGGGTTCTCTAAGAAGCTTGTGATTCTCTTGTACTATTAATCAGCATTGAAAGGAATAGCCATTTAAATCTGATGCTTTGGTCACTTTGCTATTAAGGATATATGTGTTCTTTATGTATTGTGACCTCTTATCAGATACATGATTTACAAGTATTTTCTCTCGTTCTGTATGTTGCCTTATCATTTTGTTGACCATCCGTTTTTGCTATGCAGAAACTTTTCAGTTTGATGTAGTCACATTTGTTTATTTTTGTGTTTCACTGATTGTGCTTTAGGTGTCATATAAAGCAAAAAAATCACTGTCATGAATCTGTCAAAGAGCTTTTACCTGTGTTTTTGTCTAGAATTTTTAAGGTGTTAGGTTTTACATTTAAGCCTTTAATCCATTAGAGTTCATTTCTGTGATTGTGTAAGACATAGGTCTTGTCATTCTTTTGTATGTGACCATCTTACTTCACCAGCATCATTTATTGTATATACTATCTTTTCTCCATTGAGGATTCTTGGCCCCCTTGTCAAATATTATGAGCATAGGACTTGAATAGATATTTTTCCAATGAAGCTATTCAAATGGCCAGCACATACATAAAAAGATACTCATCATCATTAATCACTAAGGAATGCAAAAAAATTGCAATGAGGTATCATCTCATATGTGTTAGAATGACTATTAGCAAAAAGACAAGAGATAGCAGATGCTGGCAAGAATGTGGAGAAAAGGGAACTCTGGTGCCTTGTTGCTAGGGATGTAAATTGGTGCATCCACTATAGAAAACAGTATGGAGGTTGCTCAGAAAAATAAAAATAGAACTACATATGACTCAACAATTCTGTTTATGTGTATATATCTGAAGCAAACAAAATCACTATGTCAAAGAGACATCTGCACTCCTTTATTCTTGCAGCATTATTTATAGTCTCTGAAACAAGTAAACAATTTAAGTGTTCATAGATAAATGGGCAAAGTTAATGTTAGATATATACAAACACAGAGAGAGAACAGAATAACGTTTAGTCATAAAAAAATGAGGAAGTCCTGCCATTTGCAACAGTGTGGATGGAACTTGAGGGAGTTAGGCTAAGTGAAAGAAGTCCAACAGAGCAAAACAAGTACTGTAGGATCTTACTTGTGAAATCTAAAAATAACTAAACTTACAGAAAAAGAGATTAGATTGTAGTCACCAGAGATGGGACTTGGGGTGGGAGAATTAATGAGAGTTGTCAAAAGGTACAAACTTCAGTTATAAGATAAAGTAGTACTGGGATATAATCCACAGCATGATGGCAGTAATTAACACAGATGGTGGTATAGTCACTAAGTCGTGTCCAACTCTTGCCATGTCATGGAATTCAGCCTGTAGGCTCCTCTGTCCATGGGTTTTCCCAGGCAGGAATACTGGAGTGGGTTGCCATTTTCTTTTCCAGGGGATCTTCTCAATCCAGGGATTGAACCTAGGTCTCCTGCATTGCAGGTGGATTCTTTACCGGCTGAGCCATCGGGGAAGACATAACTAACACTGCTGTATAGTATATTTTAAAGTATATCCTAAAAGATCTCATCAAAAAGAAAAAAAATTTTTTGAATATATGAAATGATGGATGTCAGTGCATTGTGGTAATCACTTCACAGTGTGTATATGTCGTTAGGCTGTAAATCTTAAACTCATACAGTATTCTATGTCAATTTTACCTAAATGAAACTGTAAACAAAGGAAATGAACACTCATACAACCCTGACTCTTTACAGGAAGTTGTGCAATTAAAATCTGAATGATGACTGAGAATATCTTAATAGGAAACTGACATTTAGATTTCTCAACAAATATGAAAACTAGATTCATTGGTTAAGATGCTGTTTTCAGATACAAGGATATTTAGGTTATTGGTGAAACAGTTCCAGGTGATAAAGACCTGTGTGGTGTCACAGTGTTAATAAATAATTATACTAGGCTTTGGCCAACTATCACTGGAGTCAATCAATTTCTAAAACTTTTAGACCAGGAATAAAAAATAATGTGGTGTTTGATTTAAAGGATATTAGCTAGAGACAGAAAATATATTTGAGAAGGAAATGCTAAAGTCGTTAAAGAAGTTGGAAGGACAGTATATGTGAATTTTGAGAGGTCAAATAAAATAGAAAGTGAAAGGAAATTGATGAGAGATGAGTAGTTGAACAAACTAGTTTGCATAGTTAGGAAATATGCTGATCTCTCCTATTTTTTTTTTTTTCCTGCAGATTGAGGCCAATAGGTAAAATACCTCTCAGAAAGATTAATTAGAAACAGTGTCACAGATCAGAAGTGGGCTTTTCTTAACGTAAGTATATATAGAGAGTTCTTTTGAAAAACTACAAAATGGGTAAAAGGGCAAAATGCCTCAAATAGAACAAGGCACAGTGCAGTTGTTATATTACATAGATGAATGAAGGATTAGGCTTGAAAACTCTGTATTCACGTATAGGAGGCCTTAGTGCTTTTTGTTTATCCATTGTTGGAATCCCCACTGTACTAACCTGAGAGGTGATAATAACAGGGAGTTTAATAGTTTGCAGTAGAGGCTGTTCTATTCTTGTTGGTCAGCTGCAGTTCAAAATTTAACCAATAATTTGAGATTAGATCATTCTTCTTCCTAAACTTTTTAATTTACCTAAAATTACCATATTTTGTTTCTCTTATTACACTGTAAAATAATGAATTGTAGCTATCATGTTTTCTGCCAAGTCTTTTCTTCTCCAGGCTAAATATCAATATCTTCTATTCCTTTATTGATTTAAGCTGTATTGATTCTGATTCCCTGTTTATCAGGTCACTGATCTTACTTAAATTACTTTAATGGCTCTACCTACTTGTGAGGGAATGCACTATTGATTGACACTAATGTATGACACTTTATCACACTGAAATATTCTGATGGAATTCAGGAAGAAACTAAGTTTCAAAAATTTTATTCATGTGAGCATTTTTAAGTTTAAAATATCATTGAATGTATTAATCATGGAGAATTCTAAGCCTAAAATAAACCTGAGGGAGCAATGAAAATAGTAACCACCAGAATCACTATTTTTATTTTAAATGAGATAATATTTACATGAGGATCATAACATTTTTCTTTTTTAAGGCATTGCTAATTATTTTTTCTATATCATATGATTGTCTCCAAATGAAAATGTCAGCAAAACTTACACATTTTTAGTAATTCCTTTGTGTTAAAATTTCCTAGCTAGGCATGTATTTTTTGGTTTGTTTATCCTTGTAGTGAAAAGTGTTAGTTGCTCAGTCTTATCTGACTCTCTCAACCCCATGGACTGTAGCCTGCCAAGCTCCTCTGTCCATGGGATTCTCCAGGGAAGAATACTGGAGTGGGTTGCCATTTTTTTCTCCAAGGTACCTTCCCAATCCAGGAATCAAATCTGGTTCTCCTGCATTGTAGGGACATTCTTTACCATCTGAGCCATCAGGGAAGCCCATTTATCATTATAATACATTGTAAAATTTTAGTCTAATTCAATTATTAATTAAATCAACTTCAGTCATGTTCATGATTGTATTTCCAATGACCTAGAAATACTTGAAATAAATATCATCAGATTTTTTTTTAAATAGGCTATTTATTTATGTTATGGAAAATCAAGCAAAATTATAAATATCATTTGTCCTAATGAACCATCCAAAGCAAATGAGTGCACAGAAAGTGTCTTTGGTAGAAGAATAGGGTTTTCCCCATCAAAGGAACCCCTAGCCCCCAAAAATAGAATTAAAGTCCCCCCAACAAACAAACCAATAAACAGTCTATTGGTATTGGAGTTATACCTCTTAAAATGAATTAAGAATAATCTATTCCCCCTCTGTTTTCTAAAAGATTTTGTGAGATTGGTATGACTTGCCCTTAAATGTTTAATAATACCATCTAGACCTGAGGTCTTCTTGTTAGAAAGATTTTATTTTAATAGATGTTGAATTCTTTTAACACACACAGGGATATGTAAAATTATACCTATAAATTTTGGCAGTTTATATTTTTAAAGCTATTTATTTCTCAACAAATATCAATGAGGTTTTCTGTAGAAGATTCAGAAATTTTGGATCGCTTCAGATAATATTATGACAGATGTTCAAGAGTGAGCAAAGCCCCTGGACAGGACCTCAGTGTGTGCTGTGGCCCTTCCCCATGTGACTACGGTAACTTGTACTGTGTCTGCATAGTGGTTAGAAACTAGCGAATTAACAATATCAGTATCCATATACATACCTTGTTACTGAGACCATGTAAATCTGTTCCAGCATAGATCCCTTACAACATCTGGCATAATGTCTACAGTTGAGGCTACTGCTGATTGATTTTGTGTTCCTCTCTCATCTTTCAGTATTTTTTTTTTTTTCTGTAGAGGCAGGATTTGTGAATTAAATATGGATATGATGGACACAGTTAATCCTGTTTAAAATCGGCCAAAATTACTTCAGCCACAACCAGTAATAGGGACAAAAGTGTCAGCAAACCTAAAGGTGACCCAGATCACAAATCCCATTTTAGAATCTGCTTCCTAGGATGATTTCTTTGATCAGTTTTTGTAGGTCAGGTTTCCATTGGAATCAGACTCTGAAATGCAGACTTGCGTGAAGGTTATTCATTTTGTAGACACCTAAATGGCAACCCACTCCAGTACTGTTGCCTGGAAAATCTCATGGGCAGAGGAGCCTGGTAGGCTGCAGTCCATGGGATCTCGAAGAGTCGGACACGACTGAGCGACTTCACTTTCACTTTTCACTTTCATGCATTGGAGAAGGAAATGGCAACCCACTCCAGTGTTGTTGCTTGGAGAATCTCAGGGACGGCAGAGCCTGGTGGACTACTGTCTCAGGGGTCGCACAGAGTCGGACACGACTGAAGCAACTTAGCAGCAGCAGCAGCAACAGTAGGACTGTACAGGGGGAGAGGCTGAGATCTGTGATGTGGATAGTCTTCAGCCAGTCTTAAGCGGATCTCTGAAACTAGGATGGCCATTTACAAATAAGACAAGAACAGGGATGCCTCAACAAATTGTTACATACTAGCTACTCCCTGGAGAAGGAAATGGCAACGGACTCCAGTATTCTTGCCTGGAGAATCCCAGGGACGGAGGAGCCTGTTGGGGTCTATGGGGTCGCACAGAGTCGGACACGACTGATGCGACTTAGCAGCAGCAGCAGCAGCTGCTCCCTGAAATGAGGTGTAACCATGGGAAAGCTAGTTCCTTTTTTTAAAAAATAAAAAAAGTTAGTCAGTCATATCTGACATTTTGTGACCCCATGGACAGTAGCCCACCAGGCTCCTCTGCTCATGGAATTCTCCAGGCAAGAATACTGGAGTGTGTAGTCATTCCCTTCTCTAAGGTATCTTCCCAATCCAGGGATCGAATCTTTCTCTCCTGCATTGCAAGCAGGTTCCTTATTGTCTGAGCCACCAGGGAAGCAACTGAGACAACGAGGGTTTCCATATTAGCAGATGATCCACTGCATATAAATCAGACACATGTCAAGGTCCCATAACTAGGCACCAACTGACCTCCCAATTTTTTGCAGAGAATAATTGCACAGTATCCTCTTTATCATTAGTGATTACCATTTTTATATATGTAAATATTATAGGCAAAATCATGTCATTTGCATTTTTATTGAATAATGCAATAAAGTTTTCATATGCTAATTAATTCTTAGTCATTCTTAGATTAAAAACTAATCTTTTTAATTGTCTATTTTCTGTCAAAGGACCCAGCTTTTAATCGGCTAAAAGATTTTACACTTAATTAACTGAAAGATCTTATGCTTTTATAATCAGTTGGCTAAAATAACTGTTATTCTCTTTTCACAAGCTAAACACATTGAAAATTCATTCACAATCTTTCCAAAGCCCAAATAAAATTGTGAGGCTAGTTTCTATAATTATGTAAATTCATTTTCTATTGCTGATCATACAGGTTAGAAATCTTAAAAAAATCTTTAAAGATTCACTCTCTCTCTTCCTAATAATCAGAGTCTAAATTGATCCTCAATTTACTTACTATTGGCTTCTCATTTCTATATATATTGCCTTGTTCTACTTTAGTCTTTACCCATTCCATCTGTTATAGTGCAGTTTCTTAGAAGCCATTGTTTCTAACTTTCAATCTCTTTTATTGAGTACTGGCAAATACATTTCCATATTTTTTTTTCCCCTAAAACACTCCTCTCTGCTAAGAAACCTGAAATATTTCTCATGGTGTATAGAATTTATTACAAGCAACTAACCATAGAATTTACCTGGAAGATCTAACCAAACTTTCCTCGCTAGCTTTTGTATTATCTTCCCTTGTAGCTCAGTTGGTAAAGAGTCTCCCTGCAATGCAGGAGACCCTGGTTTGATCCCTGGGTCGGGAAGATCCCCTGGAGAAGGAAATGGCAACCCACTCCAGTATTGCTTGCCTGGAGAATCCCACCGACAGAGGAGTTTGGCAGGCTACAGTCCATGGGATCGTATGAGTCAGACACGACTTAGCAACTAAACCACTACCACATGTAGCTTGTATTTTCAGCCAAAAACCTCTGTATTTTTTATTCATCCTACCTTCTGCTTTTTTCCACGCTTATTAACTCTGGCAGAAAACATCTCATTGTCCCTTTGAAAATACTCCCTTGCCTAGGGGGAAAAAATGCCGTAATTTTCTTTTCAATCAGAAGTTAATTTGTTTCTTTTATATGTCAGAGCATTTAAAATTTTTATACTGCTTGACACATTCTGATCTTACTACAGTTTATCTCTTGTCAAAATGTTTCTTCCCTGAGAGTTGAAATGTACCAGTTCCTATTCATATATATAGTATAACTTTTAAACTTATTTCTATCAAAGGCAATTTGGAGAATTGTCTAGATTTTTTAAGTTATTCTTCTAATACTGATGAATGACAATGTAATATTGACTTGGTTATTCTTTAGATTGAAAAATTTCAGTAATCACTAGACTATTACATACATGGAAAGGGATTGGTAATTGAATTACTATATTATTTAGAAGACATGGATAAATGCCAAATAAAACTGCACCAGTAAGAATTTTAAAACTGAAAATTTTCAGGACACAGTAAAAAATATTGTGTAACATGTGCAAGTACAAATGTTGCTAGTCTTCTGAATGCATTCCTCAGAATAAAGGGAGATTCTTATTGAAGTCATATGGCACCCCACTCCAGTACTCTTGCCTGGAAAATTCCATGGACGGAGGAGCCTGGTCGGCTGCAGTCCATGGGATCGCTAGGAGTCGGGCACGACTGAGCGACTTCACTTTCAGTTTTCACTTTCATACGCTGGAGAAGGAAATGGCAACCCACTCCAGTGTTCTTGCCTGGAGAATCCCAGGGACAGGGTAGCCTGGTGGGCTGCCGTCTATGGGGTTGCACAGAGTTGGACACGACTGAAGTGACTTAGCAGCAGCATTCATATTTCAGGAAACTTTAATTGGAGTAACTATTATTTAGACTTGTTTGTAACCAAACCATATTAGCCATCTTTTACAAGGTTAGAGCTCAAATCACTTTATGTAGAAATGCCACAGAAACTGAAGGGTTCTTCATATAGGCACTTGTGTATATATGCTTGGAAGTATGAGAGAAGTAGTTTGAATGTGAATTCTGATTTCTTGGAGAAATGAAATTTTTGGTAAAGAAGACAAAATTCTCAAAGTGGTATTCCTTTTTTAAAAGCTATGTTCAACATAAAAGTCTTTCATTTGATTTATGTTTTGCAAGTATTTTCACCAGTCTCTGGCTTATCTTTTCATTTTCTTGCTGGTACCTTTTGAAGAGTAAAACTCTTTACATTTTATCTTTTCATGGTTAAAGTTTTATGTATCCTAAAAAAAAAAATTTGCCGAACTATTAAATTGAAAAATATTTTCCTATATTTTAGAAGCTTTATATTTCCAAATTTTATTGATTCTATGATCTGCTTAGAGATAAACTTTGTATGTTATGTAAGGCCAGAGATTGGCTCAGGTTCATTTTCCACAGGGGCCTCAAACAGTACCAAAGCAAAAAAGAAGAATTTCATGATTTAACCACATTACATATTTCATTTAAAAATCAGTTAAACTTGTATGTGTGTGTCTATTTCTGAACTCTCTGTCATTTTTGATGTAAAATTATATCTTTATAGTTTTATGTGTCTTAAAATTAGATGTAAGCCCTCTAAACTTGATCTTTATTTTCAAAGGGGTTTAGCTATTATAATTACTTTGCATAATCCATATATATTGTAGAATCAGCTTACTACTCCTTACAAAAGAATTTCCTGGAATTTGATTGCAATTATAATGATCTTATAGAATTATTTGCTTATAAATGATATTTTAATATTATTGGATCTTCTGCTCTGTATCATATATTTTTTCATTTAGATCCTCTTTAATGACCTTACAATGTTATAAAATTTTTATGTACAAAACTTTGCCACATTTTAAATCTGAGTGTTTCATGTTTTTTATTCATTTGCAAATAGTATTTTATTTCAATTTCACACATTATGGATATATAAAATTCATTTTTACTGACTTATTAAATTTCTACCTTACTACATTTATTTATTAGTTTTGATAATAATTCTTGAATTCTTCATGTCTCTACATAAAAGATAACATCATGTACAAATAGTTTAATTTCTTTCTTTCAAAGCTACAGTTTTTTGTTTCTTTTTCTTCTTTTATTATAATGGTTAGGCAATTATGTACAGTATTAAATAGAAACATTAACAAAAAACATTATTTGCTTGTTACTGATCTTAGTGGAGGGATAGTTTATCTTTCACCAGTAGATCAGATCAGATCAGTCTCTCAGTCATGTCCGACTCTTTGCGACCCCATGAATCGCAGCACGCCAGGCCTCCCTGTCCATCACCAAGTCCCGGAGTTCACTCAGACTCACATCCATCGAGTCAGTGATGCCATCCAGCCATCTCATCCTCTGTCGGCCCCTTCTCCTCCTCCCCCGAATCCCTCCCAGCATCAGGGTCTTTTCTAATGAGTTCTCTTCGCGTGAGGTGGCCAAAGTACTGGAGTTTCAGCTTTAGCATCATTCCTTCCAAAGAAATCCCAGAGCTGATCTCCTTCAGAATGGACTGGTTGGATGTCCTTGCAGTCCAAGGGTTCGCTAGTCTACTAGTTCACTAGTCTACTAGTTCACTAGTAGAAATTACATTAATTGTTGGTACACCAAGTTGAGGATATTCCTCTTAATTCTTAGCTTGCTGAATATTTTCATCATGAATGGGTATTAGTTTTGTTGTCAAATGTTTTTATTTATTTACTTTTTATTGATATTTTGATTTTTTATTTTCCTAAACTTACTTTTTTGGTATTATTTTTTAATGCATTGAAGTAGAAGATCAAGAAGTAGAAATCTAGGACTGATTTTATGTATCTTTCCTTTTATTATTGAAGTATAGTTGATTTACAGTGCTGTGTTAGTTTTGAGTACATAACAAAGTGATTCAGTTGTACAATCATATGTCTATTCTTTTTCAGATTATTTTCCCATATAGGTTAGTACTGAGTAGAGTTCCCTGTGCTATACAATAGGCCTTGTAGATTATCTATTTTATATATAGTAGTGTGTATATGTTAATCCCTCTTTGCTAACCATAAGTTTGTTTATTAAGTCTGTGACTCTATCTTATGAATAAGTTCATTTGTATTATTTTTTTAGATTCCACATATAAATGTTATATGATATTTGTCTTTATCTGTCTGACTTCACTTAGTATAATAATCTCTAGGTATGTCATGTTGCTGCAAATGGCATCATTTTGTTCTCTTTTATGGCTGAGTAATATTCTGTTGTATGTATGTGTGTGTGTGTGTATATATATATATATACACACACACACACACACACACACCACTTATTTATCCATTCCTCTGTTGATGGATGTTCAGCTTGCTTCCATATCTTACCATTGTATATAGTGCAACAATAAACATTGGGGTACATATTTCTTTTCAGAGTGTGGTTTCTCTTGATATATGCCCAGGAGTGGGATTTCAGGATCATTGTTGTTCAGTTGCTCAGTTATGTCTTACTCTTTGCAACTCCATGGCCTGCAGCATGCTAGCCTTCCCTGTCCTTCACCATTTCCAGGAGGATCACAACATAGTTTAATATTTAGTTTAAGGAAACTTCATACTGTTCTCCATAATTGTTGTACCAGTTTACATTCCCACTAAGTGCAGAATTATTTCCTTTTCTCCACATCCTCTCCAGTATTTATTGTTTTTAGACTTTTTGATGGTGGCCATTCTGGCCAGTATGAGATGATACTTCTTTGTAGTTTTGATTTGCATTTCTCTAATAATTAGACAAGCTGAGCATTTTTTTTTATGCACCTCTTGGCCATCTGTATGTTTTCTTTGGAGAAATGTCTATTTAGATCTTCTGCCCATTATTTGATCAGGTTGTTTCTTCTTTTGATATTGAGCTATTTGTATATCTTGGAGATTAATCCTTTCATCACATCATTTGCAAATATTTTCTTCCATTCTGAGGATTGTCTTTTCATTTTGTGTATGGTTTCCTTCTCTGTAAAAAAGCTCTTAAGTTTAATTAGGTCACATGTGTTTATTTTTGTTTTTATTTTTATTACTGTAGCATATGAATCCAAAAAGATTTTGCTGTGATTTATGTTGAAGAGTGTTTTGCTTATGTTTTCCTTTAAGAGTTTTATAGAGTCTGGTCTTACATTTAGGTATTTAAATCATTTTGAATTTATTTTGTATATAGTGTTAGGGAATATTCTAATTTCATTATTTTATATGTAGATATCCAGTTTTCTCAGCACTACTATTGAAGAGATTCTTTTCTCCATTGTACATTCTCACCTCCTTTGTCATAGATTAATTGACCGTAGGTGGATGGGCTTTACTCTGGGCTTTCTATGCTGTTCCATTGATCTGTAAGCCTGTTGTGGTGTGAGTACCATACTGTTTTGATTACCATTTTGACTAGCTTTATAGTATATTGTGAAATCAAGGTGCCTGATTCTTCCAGCTCCGTTTTTCTTTCTCAAGATTGCTTTGGCTCTTTGGGATCTTTTCTGTTTCCATACAGCTTTTAAGATTTTTTGTTTCAGAGCTCCAAAAAGTGCCGTTGGTAATTTGATAGGGACTGCGTTGAATCTGTAGATTGTGTTGGGTAGTATAGTCCAACGCTAATGAAAAAATTGAAGATGACACAAACACATGGAAGGATAAGCCGTGTTCTTGAATTAGAAGAATCTATTTATCATGTACCTATCTATTGATAGATTCTTTTTCAGATTCTTTTCCTTTGTAGGTTATTAAAACATTGAATATATTCCCTGTGCTATACAGTAAGTCCTTGATGGTTGTCTATTGTGCATATAGTACTATTTATTAATAATGTTATATATTTTCTTCTAAACACAACATTAACTTTCTACACATTTCAATGTGTTTTCATTTTCAATTTCATTAAAATGCATTCCAATATCCTATCACACAACAATTTGTTATTTAGAGACATGCTGTTTCATACTGAAAACTGGGGATTTTTCAATATCTCTTACTAATTTCTGGTTTATTTCCACTGTGGTAACAAGAATGTTATATTCTATTTAATGGCTTTCCTATTAACTGCACTATTGTTTATTTCTCAGAATATGATCTATTAAGTGGTATATGTACACATAAAAGAAATGTCTAATCACTATTTTTTGCTGCAGTGTATAAATGCCATTTATGTTAGCTAGTATTGGTTAACTCATCTTTTGAACATAAATTATTTCTGCTTAGTTTATGAAGTATTGTGAGAAGAGTATTAAAAGTCTCTAAGTATAATTATGGCTTTTTCTATTTTTCTTGTCAGTCAAATCAGTTTTCCTTTCATGTACTCTGAAACTTTCTGTTTAGGTGCGTACATATGTAGGATGTCTCATGTCTTCTGTCTGAATTAAACCTTTTGTCATTATGATATATCACTCTTTATTTCTGGAATTATTTACTATCCTGAAATCTTATTTGCCTGACATTGCTTCAGCCTATCCCACTTTCCTCAGAAGTATGATTCTTTTCTTTTTATATCCTATTACTTTTAATAGGATATTTTCTTTATTTAAAATGGATTTATATAAGAAGCATAAACTTGTATCTGATTTTGCATTTAGTGCCACAAACCTTTTTAACTAGAGAATTGAGACAATTTATGTTTTTTAAATATCATTAGAGTTTGGCTTAAATTTAGATTCTTGATTGCTATTGTCTATTTCTCCTTTTTTCCTGCTATTCCCCTTATTAGCTATATTTCTAGATATACACTTTTATTAGTTATTCTAGGGTTTATTTCTCACAGTCATAGATGGTAATACTACATATGTAGTATTTACTACATAAATTGAAAAAATTATATTTTTTTCCTTTTAAACAATAAATTATCTTTTAAAGAGATTAAACATGAGAAAATATTTTTTAATTTGTTCACATGAACTTATTTTTGTTCATTTCTTATGCTATAAGTTTTAAAATAATTTTATATGGGATATTTTATCTCCTTTTTTAAAGACATTGTTTTAAAGTCTTTTAATGCATATCTGAGGGCTGTGACTCAGACAGTAAAGAATCTGCCTGCAATGAGGGAGACCTGGGTATGATCCCTGGGTTGGGAAGATCCCTTGGAGGAGGGCATGGAAACCCACTCCAGTATTCTTGCCTGGAGAATCCCCATGGACAGACGAGACTGGTAGGCTACAGTCCATGGGGTTGCAAAGATTCAGACATGACTGAGCAACTAAGCATAGCAATGTAGGTCAAAATGATTAATTACCCTGATTTCATTACTTGAGTAAAATAGAATTAACTCAACTATATTTTTGAATAATATTTTTGGTAAGTATTAAATTCAAGCTGAACATATTTTCCTTCTTTCAGTTTTCTAAATATAGTATTTGATTTTTTCCTCATTAGTTTGGTTTTAATGAGAAATATGTTATGATTATCTTTGCTTCCTATCATTCTTTCTCTGGCTGCTTTTATGAAATTTATATCTATGAATATCAGTAATTGGATTAAGATATTTTCCTTATGTTACTTTTAAAAAATTATTGGAGTATAGTTGTTATACAATGTTGTGTTAGTTTCATGGGGCACAGCAAAGTGATTCAGTTATATATATATACATACACATATATATATATGTATATGTATATCTTTTAAAAAACTTATGTTAGTGGGTATATGTCAACCCCAGTCTCCCAATTTATATTTCCCCCTATATTGCCCCTTGGTAATCATATGTTTGATTTCAAGACCTCTGAGTCTATTTCTGTTTTGTAAGCAAATTCATTTCTATAATTTTTGTTATATACCAATTATGTATAAGTGATATTATATGATATTTGTAATATATGATATTTATATATAGTATATGGTATAGTATTTTGGGAAGCAGTGGTTTTTAAGAGTAACTTAACAGCAGTGTTTTAATATGGTTCAGAGAAAAAGCAGGGTTATATGTAAATGTTAGAACAAGTTCAGGTCTCTACTGAAACGTCAACTCAGAATCTGTTTTCTTGTAATGTGAAGACTGGTTTGGGATTCTGAGTCCAGAAATCCTGTATCTGGAGCTCTCTGTTCCTGGGTTGTAAATCAAGACAACTTCTCCTTTTCAAAGTTACTTTAGTTCTCCATTGACAATTGGGATATTTTATTCTTCTAATTTCAAAAATGGTGTTTGCGACATTTTGTAATTACAACAAAATTTCTCAGTGAGTTAGTATTCCTCAAAGGGAAAAAAGATGGTGGAGATGTTATAGTACTTTGAGCTGCAGTGGCTGTGGGAGAAATGTTTCCTATTAAGATGGCAACTGGCTTTGTATGTCTGTTATTATAGATTGACAAATGCCTGGGCAGATTTTACTTTCTGTGAGTTGCCTACTATTTTTTCAGTATGAATAAATAACAGAATGAATATTATAATTCATGAAGAGAATTTTTAACTTTTAAGACTAGTACTATACTAGTATTATACATCAGAGAAGGCAATGGCACCCCACTCCAGTACTTTTGTCTGGAAAATCCCATGGACGGAGGAGCCTGGAAGGCTGCAGTCCATGGGGTCGCTGAGGGTCAGACACCACTGAGTGATTTCACTTTCACTTTTCGCTTTCATGCATTGAAGAAGGAAATGGCAACCCACTCCAGTGTTCTTGCCTTGAGAATCCCAGGGATGGGGGACCCTGGTGGGCTGCTGTCTATGGGGTTGCACAGAGTTGGACACGACTGAAGCGACTTAGCAGCAGCAGTATTATCAGTTCAGTTCAGTTCAGTCGCTCAGTCGTGTCCGACTCTTTGCGACCCCATGAATCACAGCACGCCAGGCCTTTTAACTGTGTAATAATAATAATAATAATATATATTAAAATATTGAGTGAAATATCAATGAGTATAAAGAAACAAATTTTTGAATTCTGATAAATACAATATTGTATAAATTATATGAGTAGTAATATGTATATATAGGGCTTCCCTGGTGGCTCAGATGGTAAAGCATCTGCCTGCAGTGCAGGAGACCTGAGTTCGATCGCTGGGTTGGGAAGATCCCCTGCAGAAGGAATGGCAACCTACTCCAGTACTCTTGCCTGGGAAATTCCATGGACTGAGGAGCCTGGTGGGCTACAGTCCATGGAGTTGCAAAGAGTCGGACACGAGTGAGCGACTTCACTCACTCACTCACTCATGTATATAAAAGTAATATGAGTACTAATTATATAGTTTTAGAAAAACTAACTTCATATGTTGAAAAGGATTACTGGCCCTAGGGCCCTAAAGTGATTAATACTCTGCCAAACACACACACTCACACACACACACACACACACACACACACACACACTCTCTCTCTCTCTCTCTCTCTCTTTCTCTCTCACATGCTCATACATATATCTTCTTCATCTTCCTTTTCTTTTGTGAAAGACACAGTAGCCATTAGAGTATTAATTCAAATATAAATGATACACATATATATTCATACGGAGACATACATTCAGGATATATAACATATATGAGATCTGATATGGCTTGCTATGTCATATAGGCAATAAATGAAAGACCCAGCATGTAAAATTATATATACAAAATTAACTCTTTCTGCCATATCACTGTCCTATATTTGTTTTATATCTGTTATGCGTATACTACATTTTGAATAGAAAGTAGAAGAAAAGAAAGAAATTAAACACGAAGTTGTCAAAAATAAATTGAAGCTAAATTTCTGGGCCAGATCTCGAAGAGAATGTGAGATACTTTTGTTTCTTTCATTCGCTGTCATGTGTACAGAGTCACATTAGGTAATAGTCATATTTCCATGTTCTTGCCATCTTTCCTGCAGTGAATATCTTTTGTGCTTCTAAGAGCCCAGGTTCATTCTTTTATTTATTCATTTATGTATATTTTTTGCTATGTATTTGCTTTTCTCAAAGGCAATAGAAAATAATGATAAGAATACAACAGGAAAAATGGTTTGTAGGTTTGAAAAACATGAAGTGCTTTATATATTATACATCATCTAAAAACCTGACAACAACTATACAAAATAGTGCTACTTGGCACATAATGATATATAGCACAGACATAAAGTGTCTCTGGCAGTGTATTGCCACAAAAAAATAAATAAAAAGAAAAGAAAGTTATTCATCAAATCAACTACATGCATTAATTTAAAAGAATGAGCAAACTGAATCCAAATAAATGATATCTATCAAACTTTTAAGCATTGCCATTAAATACTAGCTGTCAATTCTAATACATTTCTGCTGGTATCATTTAAAATCAGTATTTCTTTTCTGAAAATTGCAAACAGTATAGAAAGGAAAGCTTCAAACAATTAAAAGCTGATAAAGGATAAAAAAAATACTAAATATTTCTATTTTAATATTGTCTTTCATAAAATCAATCTCTTTCTTGAAATCTTCGGTTATAAAACAAAGACAAGCGTCAGACATATAAATATAAACATAGCAGCCTTTTCACTGGTAGAGCAGATACTAGGGAGCCTTAGATATGGTAAAACAATGCTATGCCTAATATAGAATTCTAACATTGGATTCATTCTGCCACAGATGTCACTGAACAGCCACCATTCTCTTTCAACAGGGGAGACTATTAGACTGAGTACACCTGGAGAACAATCAGAGGGAACAGAATTCTTAGTTAAGACTATTCAGTTGCTGAGCTTGTTTTCATTTTTTGGTTTAATCAAAATCACAGATCAGATTTGTTTATTCCCCTTCTAGAGGAGAGAAAACAGAGAAAGCAAGGAGATTGTTTTCTTCTCACCAATGCCAAACATGATCCAATCATACCTCTGTCTTACCTGAAACACTAAGCTAAACTGCATGTGTAGTTCAATGTCAAGGTGTAAGAGCCAAGAAACATACAGTCCACAACTTTATTGAGGGCATTGGAGACCAGCTAAAGCTGGCACCTGCTGCTGTACCTGTAAAAACAAAACAAAAAAAAGCCAGTCATGGGTAAAAAACAATACACTGTAGTGATTACCAAGATCATAATCACACACGGTCAAAGGCTAACGTCACATACCTAGACTACATCTGGCCAGCCATAAATCAGTCATTGTAAACTATGGACATAAAACAAACCAAACTAAAACCAGTACATCAACAAATCTGCTGGCTTCAGTACCACACAGTAAAGTTTAAAGTCACATAGCAAATATTTTATACCTATAAATGAAGTATAATATTTAAAAACTGTGAATCACTAATTATACATTTGTAATTTCTGTAACACTGCACATCAACTAACTTCAATTTAAAAAAATTTTTTAAGTCTCTTGTGCTACTCAAAAAATAAATACAGTCAGTTACATTGGTTGTGCCAAAAAATTGTTCTATTATAATTGCATCTTCAGTTTACTATTTCTCAAGATTCCCAATCAATTTAGCAGATGATGCTATGAAAATAATCCCAATACATTATAGCTCTCTTCCCCAACCTAGTTCTAAATTAATTGGGTATAGCCAAAAGAATCAGTCAATGGGACCCAGAATACCAGTTCCATCACTGATAAATGCTGAGACTACAGCTTAGTTACATTACAAGAGGAGGTATCTAGTATGGAATCCCATATTAGACACTCACCCTCATTGTCAGGTCACAGTGGAACACTTACTGTTTAACTCAATGGATAAAGAATTGCCTTTACCATCAAATTTAGGAGAGATCAGTGTACTTATTCTGTGCACCTCAACTTATTCAAAAGGGTGGGAGATCAAAGTTCAAAGTTCTTAACCCCAAATTTACTAAAGAGAAAACTCATTCTTCTACAACCCAGATAAATTGAATAAAGGAGGGTTGAGAGCTCCCAAAAGCTAAAAGAAGGTGTTTTTCTATCTCTTTGATACATTATGTGCTTAACTCACTTTATTGAATGAATAATAATCTTTTTTTTGACCTGTGACTTGAAATAACATATCCTAAAATATATGACAATTATATGTCCATTGTTGCCAAAAAATTATGGAAGGAAATATGCAATCATTAACTTATAAAATAGCTCATAAGCCTCTCCAGATACTTCCATAATACTGAAAAGAGGAAGCAGTATGGTATTTTGAGGGGTATAAAAGCAACAATATGATGCTTCCTTCAGGGAAAATGAAAAGCTATTTTAGAAACACAAGGGTCAAAAATGCTAAGCTACCAGTTATTAAAAATTATTTATCACTTGAACTTTTGGTAGGAAAATCCACTTCCTGTAGAGATATAAGAATTTCAATCACAGAACTAATGTCCTGAGAATTCATTTTATTTACACTAAGATCTCAGAAGACTGGGCTCATTTTAAAGTTTTTAAGTTGGGATAAACTGTATCAGACTGCTTCTTTTAGATAAAATACAGAGATATTTTATTTTTTGGCCACATATTGAGACTTAACTAGTAAGTTACCAACTTATATTTTAGCTAAATTCTATACTTTTTTTTTAATATATCCATAAACCTCATGAATAATATCTGACTGGTATTTTAATTTTTTTAATTTAAATTTATTTATTTTAATTGGAGGCTAATTACTTTACAATATTGTATTGGTTTTGCCATACATCAACATGATTCCAACATGGGTATACACGTGTTCCCCATCCTGAACCCCCCTCCCTCTTCCCTCCCCGTACCGTCTCTCTGGGTCATCCCAGTGCACCAGCCCCAAGCATCCTGTATCCTTCATCAAACCTTGACTAGTGATTCATTTCTTATATGATATTATACATGTTTCAATGCCATTCTCCCAAATCATCCCACCCTCTCCCTCTCCCACAGAGTCCAAAAAACTGTTCTAGACATGTATGTCTCTTTTGCTGTCTCGCATACAGGGTTATCATTACCATCTTTCTAAATTCCATATATATGCATTAGTATACTGTATTGGTGTTTTTCTTTCTGGCTTACTTCACTCTGTATAATTGGCTCCAGTTTCATCCACCTCGTTAGAACTGATTCAAATATATTCTTTTTAATGGCTGAGTAATACTCCATAGTGTATATGTACCACAGCTTTCTTATCCATTCATCTGCTGATGGACATCTAGGTTGCTTCCATGTCCTGGCTATTATAAACAGTGCTGTGATGAACACTGGGGTACACATGTCTCTTTCAATTCTGGTTTCCTCGGTGTGCATGCCCAGCAGTGGGATCGCTGGGTTGTATGGCAGTTCTATTTCCAGTTTTTTAAGGAATCTCCACATTGTTCTCCATAGTGGCTGTACTAGTTTGCATTCCCACCAACAGTGTAAGAGGGTTCCCTTTTCGCCACACCCCCTCCAGCATTTATTACTTGTGGACTTTTGGATCGCAGCCATTCTGACTGGTGTGAAATGGTACCTCATAGTGGTTTTGATTTGCATTTCTCTGATAATGAGTGATGTTGAGCATCTTTTCATGTGTTTGTTAGCCATCTGTATGTCTTCTTTAGAGAAATGTCTATTTAGTTCTTTGGCCCATTTTTTTATTGGGTCGTTCATTTTTCTGGAATTGAGCTGCAGGAGTTGCTTGTATATTTTTGAGATTAGTTGTTTGTCAGTTGCTTTATTTGTTATTATTTTCTCCCATTCTGAAGGCTGTCTTTTCACCTTGCTTATAGTTTCCTTTGATGTGCAGAAGCTTTTAAGGTTAATTAGGTCCCATTTGTTTATTTTTGCTTTTATTTCCAATATTCTGGGAGGTGGGTCATAGAGGATCCTGCTGTGATGTATGTCAGAGAGTGTTTTGCCTATGTTCTCCTCTAGGAGTTTTATAGTTTCTGGTCTTACGTTTAGATCTTTAATCCGTTTTGAGTTTATTTTTGTGTATGGTGTTAGAAAGTGTTCTAGTTTCATGCTTTTACAAGTGGTTGGCCAGTTTTCTCAGCACCATTTGTTAAAGAGATTGTCTTTAATCCATTGTATATCCTTGCCTCCTTTGTCAAAGATAAGGTGTCCATAGGTGCGTGGATTTATCTCTGGGCTTTCTATTTGGTTCCATTGATCTATAATTCTGTCTTTGTGCCAGTACCATACTGTCTTCATGACTGTGGCTTTGTAGTAGGGACTGAAGTCAGGCAGGTTGATTCCTCCAGTTCCATTCTTCTTTCTCAAGATTGTTTTGGCTATTCAAAGTTTTTTGTATTTCCATACAAATTGTGAAATTATTTGTTCTGGCTCTGTGAAAAATACCATTGGTAGCTTGATAGGGATTGCATTGAATCTATAGATTGCTTTGGGTAGTATACTCATTTTCACTACATTGATTCTTCCGATCCATGAACATGGTATATTAGTGTCCTCTTTGATTTCTTTCACCAGTGTTTTATAGTTTTCTATATATAGTTCTTTAGTTTCTTTAGGTAGATATATTCCTAAGTATTTTATTCTTTTCATTTCAACAGTGAATGGAATTGTTTCTTTAATTTGTCTTTCTATTTTCTCAATATTAGTGTATAGGAATGCAGGAATCAGAGCAGAAAAAGAAATAAAAGGAATCCAAATTGGAAAAGAAGAAGTAAAACTCTCACTGTTTGCAGATGACATGATCCTCAACATTGAAAACCCTAAAGACTCCACCAGAAAATTACTAGAGTTAATCAATGAATATAGTAAACTTGCAGGATATAAAATCAACACACAGAAATCCCTTGCATTCCTATATTTTTAGATTTATTTATTTTTCTTGTTTGTTATCATTTTGGGTTATTTTTCCTTTTTTGAATTTGTAATAATGAGTCAATAATTTAATTAAATATAATTAATAAGTTTTATTTAATGTAGATACTTTACATTTACTTTGTTTACTTAGTAACATAGTTGTGAAAGTTTCAGTTTAAAATTATAAAAATTAATAGGGTGCCAATACAGCTTTTGCTTAGTGAAAATGTATAGCCATAAATGCCTATGTGAATAACAAATAAAATATCTGATATCAATAATCTAACATACCACCTTAAGTGTAAGAAAGCCAAGTACAAACTAAATCCAAAGGGAGTAATAGAAAGAAAATATAAAGGTTAAAGATGAATAAAATTTAAATGAAGATTATATAGAATTTTTTTCTTTTACTAAACTCCACATGCTCAGCATTAAGAAATACATCGTAACTCATGATCCAGTGTATGTGTACCTTTCTGCCTCTCTCTATATATATCAGTCTTTCCCTCTATTTAATCATCTATCCATTTACATATCAATCCATCTATTATTTACATAGATGTATTTAACTCCATAAACAGGTCATTTATAGATAAGTCTCTCTTGTTCTTTTTAAGGGTTTCAATATTTTCTTAAATTTTTCTGTAATTCATGACTTAAAGTGCTTAAATTTCCATCTTTACAATTATGCCACAATGTTGAAGTTAACATATAGTTTTCATACAGCTTGAGGTATATTCACTTTCTTAGGTGCTCAGATGTGTCTGACTCTGCGACCCCATTCACTGTAGCCCACCAGGCTTCCCTCTCCATGAGGATTCTCCAGGCAAGAATACTGGAGTCAGTTGCCATTTACTGCTCCAGGTATATTCACTTAATACAGTCATATAACATCCCTAGATCAAGAAACTTAATTCAGACATCCTGGAAATTTCCTATGTCATCAAAGATTAGATGCTAATCTGAGTTTAATTACATAGGTTAGTTTATATGTTTTCATTGTTATATTCCTGAAACAATAATGGTATATGAATACTTTTTCTTCAGTTCAGTCACTCAGTCATGTCCGACTCTTTGTGACACCATGGACTGCAGCACACCGGGGGTCCCTGTCCATCACAAACTCCTGGAGTTTACCTAAATCCATGTCCATTGAGTCGGTGATGCCATCCAACCATCTCATCCTTTGTCATCCTCTTCTCCTGACCTCAATCTTTCCCAGCATCAGGGTCTTTTCAAATGAGTCATCTCTCCGCATCAGGTGGCCAAAGTATTAGAGTTTCAGCTTCAACATCAGTGCTTCCAAAGAACACCCAGGACTGATCTCCTTCAGAATGGACTGGTTGGATCTCCTTGCAGTCCAAGGGACTCTCAAGAGTCTTCTCTAACACCACAGTTCAAAAGCATCAACTCTTTGGTGCTCAGCTTTCTTCATACTTCAACTCTCACATCCATACATGACCGCTGGAAAAACCATTGCCCTGACTAGATGGACCTATGTTGGCAAAGGTATGTCTCTGCTTTTTAATCAGCTGTCTAAATTGGTCATCACTCTCCTTCCAAGGAGTAAGCGTCTTTTAATTTCATAGCTACAGTCACCATCTGCAGTGATTTTGGAGCCCCCCAAAATAAAGTCAACCACTGTTTTCATTGTTTCCCCATCTATTTGCCATGAAGTAATGGGACCAGATGCCATGATCTTAGTTTTCTGAATGTTGAGTTTTAAGCCAACTTTTTCCTTCTCCTCTTTCATTTTCATCAAGAGGCTCTTTAGTTCTTCTTCACTTTCTGCCATAAGGATGGTGTCATCTGCATATCTGAAGTTATTGATATTTCTCCCAGGAATCTTGATTCCAGCTTGTGCTTCTTCCAGCCTAACATTTCTCATGATTTTCTCTGTATATAAGTTAAATAAGCAGGGTGACAATATGCAGCCTTGATGTACTCCTTTTCCTATTTGGAATCAGTCTGTTGTTTCATGTCCAGTTCTAACTGTTGCTTCCTGACCTGCATATAGGTTCCTCAAGAAGCAGGTCAGGTGGTGTGGTATTCCCATCTCTTTCAGAATTTTCCACAGTTTATTGTGATCCACACCATCATAGGCTTTGGCATAGTCAATAAAACAGAAATAGATGTTTTTTTGGAACTCTCTTGCTCTTTTGATGATCCAGCGGATGTTCACAATTTGATCTCTGGTTTCTCTGCCTTTTCTAAAACCAGCTTGAACATCAGGAAGTTCAGGGTTCACATATTGCTGAATCCTGGCTTGGAGAATTTTGAGCATTACTTTAGTAGCGTGTGAGATGAGTGCAATTGTGCAGTAGTTTGAGCATTCTTTGGCATTGCCTTTCTTTGGGATTGGAATGAAAACTGACCTATTCCGGTACTGTGACCACTGCTGAGTTTTCCAAATTTGGTGGCACACTGAGTGCAGCATTTTCACAGCATCATCTTTCAGAATTTGAATTAGCTCAACTGCAATTCCATCACCTCCACTAGCTTTATTCATAGTGATGCTTCCTAAGGCCCACTTAACTTCACATTCTAGGATGTCTAGCTCGAGGTGAGGGATCACATCATCATGATTATCTGGGTCATGAAGGTCTTTTTTTGTACAGTTCATCGGGGTATTCTTGCCACCTCTTCTTAATATCTTCTGCTTCTGTTAGGTCCGTACCATCTCTGTCCTTTATTGAGCCCATATTTTCATGAAATATTCCCTTGGTATCTCTATTTTCTTGAAGAGATCTCTAGTATTTCCCATTCGGTTGTTTTCTTCTATTTCTTTGCACCGATCACTGAGGAAGGCTTTTTTTTTTTTTAATCTCTCCTTGCTATTCTTTGCAACTCTGCATTCAGATGCTTATAGCTTTCCTTTTCTCCTATGCTTTTCGCTTCTCTTCTTTTCACAGCTATTTGCAAGGCCTCTCCAGACAGCCATTTTGCTTTTTTGCATTTCTTTTTCTTGGGGATGGTCTTGCTCCCTGTTTCCTGTACAATGTCACAAACCTCCATCCATATTTCATCAGACACTCTATCAGATCTAGCCCACTAAATCTATTTCTCACTTCCACTGTATAATCATAAAGGATTTTATTTAGGTCAAACCTGAATGGTCTGGTGGTTTTCCCCACTTTCTTCAATTTAAGACTGAATTTGGCAACAAGGAGTTCATGTTCTGAGCCACAGTCAGCTCCCAGTCTTGTTTTTGCTGACTGTATAGAGCTTCTCCATCTTTGGCTGCAAAGAATACAATGAATCTGATTTTGGTGTTGGCCATCTGGTGACGTCCATGTGTTGAGCATTCTCTTTGTGTTTTGCAACAGGGTGTTTGCTATGACCAGTGTGTTTTCTTCGCAAAACTCTATTAGCTTTTGCCCTGTTTCATTCTGTACTCCAAGGCCAAGTTTGCCTGTTACTCCAAGTGTTTCTTGACTTCCTACTTTTTCATCCCAGTCCCCTATAATGAAAAGGATATATTTTTGGGGTTTTAGTCTAAAATGTCTTGTAAGTCTTCATAGAACAATTCAACTTCAGCTTCTTCAGCATTGCTGGTCAGGGCATAGACTTGGATTTCTGTGATATTGAATGGTTTGCCTTGGAAATGAACAGAGATCATTCTGTCATTTTTAAGATTGCATCCTTTTTTTCTTATGTTTATACAATTTCATCACTCTTACCCTATACCTCCAGTAACCATCAAGCTGTGGTTGGTCTTGTTTTGCTTTTAAGATTCTTCATATAAGAGAAGTAAAACTATTTTGTCTTCCTCTGTCTGGTTTATTTCACCTTACACAGTATGCTTGAGGTCCATCTGTGTGGTCTCAAAATGGCAAGACTTCATTCATTTTTATGGTGAAATACTATCCCATTATATACAGAGACACACACACATATAAGTGTGCATGTGTATACATACACACAGCCCATCTTATTTATCAATATATTCATCAGTGGACATCTCCCCAACAGTTGTTATTTCTTCCTTTTGTGATAATACCCATTCTAACAAGTGGTATCTCATTGTGGTTTTGATTAGCATTTTCCTGATGATTAGTGATGTTCATCTTTTCATGCTTCCTGGCTATCTCTATGTCCTCTTTATAAAAGTATCTATGCAAGCCTTCTGATCATTTTTCAGTCAGGTTGTTTGGTTGCTGAAATTTAATTATGTAAGTCTTTATTTTGCATATTAGCCTCATCAGATTTATGATATAATTTAGAAATATTTTTTTCCTAATTCAGTGGGTTACCTTTCTATTTTGTTAATGGTTTTCTTTGCTGTGCAGAAGCTTTCTAATATGATATACTCTCACTTAGTTAGTCTTTGTGTCTATTTTTATGACAATAGCATACTGTTTTAATTACTATAGGTTTGTAATGTAATCTTAAATGACAGCATGGTGTCCCTGACAACAAATGTCATGTGAAGTCATGTCCAACTCTTGCAACCCATGGACTGTAGCTCACCAGGCTCTCCTCTGTTCATGGATTCTTCAGCAAGAACACTGGAGTGTGTAGCCATTCCCTTCTCCTGGGCATCTTCCCAATTCAGGTATTGAACTCAGGTCCCCTGCATTGCAGGCTGATTCTTTAATGTCTGAGCCACCAGGGAAGCCCAGCTTTGTGTTTCTTGGTGTTTCCAGCTTTGTTATTCTTTCTCAGTTTTATCTTTGCTACTTAGCATCTTTGTGGTTCTATAAAACTTTTAAAATTGCTTATTGTCTTTCTGTGAAAAAAATGCCATTGGAAATTTTAAAGAGATTGTATGGAATCTGTAGATTGCTTTGGGAAGTATGGATATTTTGGCAGTATTGATTCTTCCAATGAATAACCATGGAATATATATTTATTTGAATTTTCTTCAGTTTATATCATTAATGCCTTACAGTTTTCAATATACACTTTTTTTTAAACCTCTTTGGTTAAATTTATCCACAGATACTCTATTCTTTTTGACAAAATTTTAAGTGGTTTATTTTCTTGAATTCTCTTTATGATAGTTTATTATTAGTGTATAGAAACTCAACAGATATTTGTGTATTGTATTTGTATCCTGTAACTACTAAATTCACTAATTAGCTCTAATAGTTTTTTTTTTTTTTTTTAAGGAGTCTTTAGGATTTTCTATATATATAATATGTTATCTATAAATACAGTTTTATTTATTCTTTTCCAATTTAGATGTATTTTATTTATTTTTCTTGCATAATTGCTCTGGTAAGGCCTTCCAATATTATCTTGAATAAAAGTGACTACAATGGGCATTTTTATCCTGTTTCTGATCTTAGAGGAAAAGCTTTCAGCTTTCTACTGTTGAGTATGATGGTTGTTAGCTGATGTAGACTTGTCAAAAATGACCTTTATTGTTTTGAGGTATATGCTTTGTTGAGAGTTTTTACCATAAATGGATGTTGAATTGTATCAAATGCTTTCTCTGCATGTATTGAGGTGATCATATAAATTTTATATTTCATTTTGTTAGTATGGTATATCACACTGACTGATGGCATCCCTTCTTACACTCGCTGAATAAATCCTACTTAATCATGGTGTATGATATTCTTACTGTATTGTTGAATTTGGCTTGCTAATATTTTGTTGAGGATTTTGTGTGTATGTTTTAATTTTGTCTGGTCTAAAATGTTGTTAAGGGAAATGTTTCCTTTTGATTTTTCTATCTGGATAGTCTACCCACTGATGAAAGTGGAGTATTAAAGTCTTATACTATTTTGTATTTCTGTCTATTTCTCACTTTAGGACTACTAATATTTGCCTTATATATTTAAGTGTTGATGTTGAATGCATATGTATATACAAATTTTATATCATCTTGTTAGATTACCCACGTTATTATTATTATGTAGTGCTCATCTTTTTTACAGTCTTTGTTTAAATTCAGTTTTGTCTGATATGAGTTCAGCAACTTCAGCTTTCTTTTGATTTCCATTTAGAATATTTTTTTTCTGTTCCTTAAATTTCAGTCTTCTGTGTCCTTACATCTCAGGTAACTGTCTTGTGTGCCTCTTGGCTAACTATTGTAGTAATTAACCTACTACTTTTACCATACATTTGCCTACCAGTGTGATTTATTCTTTCATGTGTTTTCTTGTTATCAATTAACATCCCGTATATCCAACCCAATGAAGTCCCTTTGGCAGTTCTTGTAAGGTCACTTGAGGGGTGATGAACTTCTTTAGGGCTTTTGCTTGTCTGGAAAAATTTTATCTCTCCTCCAATTCTGAATTATTAGTTTGCTGGGTATTCTTGATTGGAGGTTTTTTCTCTCAGCACTTTGAACATATTGTGCCACTCCTTTCAGAGAAGTTTTGCTAAAATCTGCAAAGTTTTGCTAAAAAAAAAAAAAAACCTCTTGATCATCTTATGAAGATTCACTTCTACACAAGTTGTATTTCTTTTGCTGCTTTTAATATTCTCTCCTTGCCTTTACCTTTTTTACCTTTTAATTATATTTGTTGATCTGAATCTTTTGGGGCTCATCTTTTTAGAACTGTTTGGATTTTCTCGATCTGGAAGTCTCTTTCCTTTTCTGGATTAGGGAATTTTTCAGCCATTGTTTCTGAAAATAAAATTTCTATAACTTTCTCTCTCTCTTCTCATTCTGGAACCCTAAAATGCAAATCATAATCTGCCTAAGTTGTCTCATAAGTTCCTTAAGTTATCTTCACTTGTTTTCATTCTTTTTCCTTTTTGCTGCTCTGGTAGGATGAGTTCTACTTACTTGACTTTTAGTTGACTGATCCTTTCTTCTGCTCCCCACTAAAGGCAAAAAGGTTCAGGGAAAAGTTTCACAATGGGCCCACACTTTTGGGTGAGATCTGGAAGTGTCTTATATCAAAGATGCTTATATTTTCCTAGTCAGAATTCAATTATACAGTTCCTAACCTAAGTACAAGAAAGATTTGGAAGGTCAGACTTCTGAGTACCCAAGGAGGTAGTGGTTTGAATACATCTTATTATCTTTGATCTGGGTTTCCCAGGTGGTGCTAGTGGTAAAGAACCTGGCTGCCAATGCAGGTTAGATGTACGTGATGCTGGTTCAGTCCCTGGGTGGGAAATATTCCCTGGAGAAGGGAATGGCAGTCCCTTCCAGTATTCTTGCCTGTAGAATCCTATGGACAGAGGAGCTTGGTGGGCTACAGTCCATAGGGTCGCAGAATCGAACATGACTGAAGTGACTTAGCACTGCTGAACACTCTGCATATAAGTTAAATAAGCAGAGTGACAATATGCAGGCTTGAAGTATGTACTACTCTAGTATCCTTGATAGAGCATTTTGCTTACCAGATCATTTTATTCTACCTTCACACAGAACATTCTCACTTCTTTCCGAGAGAGAAAATATAAGATCCTAACTGGGAAATTATTATTGTTCAGAGTCCATATCTCTAGGTGCCACCAGGTATAGATATGACTCCTTTTAGTCTGCAGTCATACACATTTAAAGGGAAAATTATCTTCCCCCTCCAGCAAAAATACCCAGAATGCAGTGATGGAGCTGGCACAGGATATACAGAATAATCACTCCTACTTGGAAAGACAAAGGATGGGAGGCATACAGCATCAACTGGAAATCAACAATGTAAATCCCATAAGGAAGAGATTTAAATAAAGCTCCCAGATGCACACACTGGGGATGAGGAATTACCTTGATTAAGCTCGGATTCTGCTCACAGAAGGAGCCCATTGTTCACTGTTCTTTGTGAACTCTGGTTCTGATCTCTGAGAACTTGTTCATTATTCTCCTTGGGCATATCTGAACTGGGGAATGCAGACCACATACTACTTCAGGGACCTGTAATGAGCCTTTCCTCTCTGAAAATAAGATCGGGGCCCAAGGCTCTAAAATTCTGGAAGATTTATTCTTTTCCAGGTTAACTAATGGTTTCTTTAGTAAATCTCAAAAAAACTTAACTACTGGTTCATTTGTTTCTGCCACCTAAAATTCCTTTCTGTATAAAGATGTCAAGAGCATTTTATTTATTTCTTTTTGGCCCTGTGGCTCCCTCATTTTCTTATGCTTCATCAAGTCTACTGTCGAACCACTCTATTTTTTTTTTTAAGTTCAGTTATTGTATTCTCAAATTCTTCAGCTCTGTGACTTTTGTTTGGTATTTTCTTATGTTTTCCCTTTCTTTGTCAAAGTCCTCACTATTTTCATCCATTCTTGCCCCCTCTTAGGTGAGCATCTTTATGACCATCATTTTGAATTCTTTTTTGAGGTAAATAACTTAGCTCCATTTCACTGATGTACTTTCCCTGAGGTTTTATCTTGTTCTTTCTTTTGCAACATATTAGTATGTTTCTTCATTTTTCTTGGCTTTCTGTATTGGTTTCTATACAGTAGATAAAGCAGCCACTTATCCAGTCTTGAAGGTGTGGCCTTTATGTAGCTAATAAACCTACCTACGGCCCTGTCAGCTCTTAGCTCAACCCTGCCCCGGCTCTTTTCTTTCTTTCAAAACTTTGTTTGTCCAAACAGTCTGTTATATTTTTAGCCCCTGGTAGTTAAGGATGTGACAAGTCCTGTCATTGTCCTTAAGGCGAGGATCTTAGTGCCTAGATTAGGCTGTGCTTCAAGCTGATTGGAGGCCAGAACCTAATCATAGCAGTTTATTGAAGCAGACAAATATAGACAGTCCTGTGGGACTGCAAGCATAAGCCCTAATGGCCCCAAGAGCCAGGCAATCTGGTGGTATCCTCTGGGTAGCAGTCACAAAAACGGGGGCTCCACATGAGTGTATTAGCTCTTGTCTGACAGATATCAATGAGCAGGGGCAAAGCAGAAGGAGAGTGCACAGACAGCACTTACCTCTAAAGTCTCTAGAAAGAATTTCAGTCAGTCCCTAAAGGCATACTTTTTAGGAGCTTGCCCCTTATGCCACAGCCATAATGATTAGCTAATAGACATCCTTCACAGAAAGAGTCCCTTGATCTGTTGCCTCTTACTGTGCCCTAGAGTTTAAGAACTTTTCCATGTTGGTTATAATCCTGTGTTACCCACAACCACTGGGCATCAGAGCCAGATGATATGATGTAGAGGGGCCCCCTGGCAGAAGACATAATAATTGGGGCAGAGATACTATTGCTCTGGAACATAGAAAACTGACATCATGAAGATGGCACCTCCCATTCTATATCCCAAGAGAGTATTCAGCAGGCTCCTGATATATGTAAGTTATATGCCTGTCCTTAGGACAATACTTGAATATAAGCAGGTGAGCGTCCTTAAGTCAGGGCAAGACCAGCTGCCATGGAGTCATTTTTCAGATTGCTCCAGTGTTGTGGGTCTCAGGACATGAGCCCCATTGGTTTTCAATGGTAGATGCTTTAGAGGGCTTATCTCTCAGATCCATGTCTTAAAAACTAAGGTGCCTGATGTGGGGCTCAAATTCTTCATGCCCCAGATATAAGTTCTGGGTTTTCAGTTTTTCCTGATTATGAGTCACACTGTCAGAAGTGAGGTTTGTGGTGAGATTGAGTCCGAGTCTCCTCCACCCACTTTGATGTTTTTTTTTTTTTTTCTTACTTGCCCAGTTTGTAGTTGTTACTCAGCCAGTCTTTAGGTTTTCGTAGGAGCAAATTGTTCCATCTATAGCTGTAGACTGTGTGTCTGTGGAAGGAGGTGAGTTTGGGAGAAGGCAATGGCAACCCACTCCAGTACTCTTGCCTGGAAAAATCCCATGGATGGAGGAGCCGGTGGGCTGCAGTCCATGGGGTTGCAAAGAGTTGGACATGACTGAGGGACTTCACTTTCACTTTTCACTTGCATACATTGGAGAGGGAAATGGCAACCCACTCCCGTGTTCTTGCCTGGAGAATCCCAGGGATGGGGGAGCCTGGTAGGCTGCCGTCTGTGCGGTCACACAGAGTCGGACGCGACTGAAGCGACTTAGAGCAGCGGTGTCACTATCACTAGTATGTACTCTCCTGTGTCGAGATTCTTTCACTCAGTATATTGATTGTGAGATTTATCCACTGTTTGTGTTGTGGATTTTCATTGTTATTGCTGTATGGAGGCTTCAGCAATATGTGAACCGTAAACTTCCTGATGTTCAACCTGGTTTTAGAAAAGGCAGAGGAACCAGAGATCAAATTGCCAACATCCGCTGGATCATGGAAAAAGCAAGAGAGTTCCAGAAAAACATCTATTTCTGCTTTATTGACTATGCCAAAGCCTTTGACTGTGGATCACAATAAATTGTGGAAAATTCTTCAAGAGATGGGAATATCAGACCACCTGATCTGCCTCTTGAGAAGTTTGTATGCAGGTCAGGAAGCAACAGTAAGAACTGGACATGGAACAACAGGCTGGCTCCAAATAGGAAAAGGAGTTCTTCAAGGCTATATATTGTCACCCTGTTTATTTAACTTCTATGCAGAGTACATCATGAGAAACGCTGGACTGGAAGAAACAGAAGCTGGAATCAAGATTGCTGGGAGAAATATCAATAACCTCAGATATGCAGATGACACCACCCTTATGGCAGAAAGTGAAGAGGAACTCAAAAGCCTCTTGATGAAAGTGAAAGTGGAGAGTGAAAAAGTTGGCTTAAAGCTCAACACTCAGAAAACGAAGATCACGGCATCTGGTCCCATCACTTCATGGGAAATAGATGGGGAAACAGTGGAAACAGTGTCAGACTTTATTTTTCTGGGCTCCAAAATCACTGCAGATGGTGACTGCAGCCATGAAATTAAAAGACGCTTACTCCTTGGAAGGAAAGTTATGACCAACCTAGATAGCGTATTGAAAAGCAGAGACATTACTTTGCCAACAAAGTTCGTCTAGTCAAGGCTATGGATTTTCCTGTGGTCATGTATGGATGTGAGAGTTGGACTGTGAAGAAGGCTGAGCACCAAAGAATTGATGCTTTTGAACTGTGGTGTTAGAGAAGACTCTTGAGAGTCCCTTGGACTGCAAGGAGATCCAACAAGTTTGTTCTGAAGAAGATCAGCCCTGGGATTTCTTTGGAAGGAATGATGCTAAAGCTGAAACTCCAGTACTTTGGCCACCTCATGCAAAGAGTTGACTCATTGGAAAAGACCCTTATGCTGGGAGGGATTGGGGGCAGGAGGAGAAGGGGACGACAGAGGAGGAGATGGCTGGATGGCATCACTGGCTCGATGGACGTGAGTCTGAGTGAACTGCGGGAGTTGGTGATGGACAGGGAGGCCTGGCATACTGCGATTCATGGGGTCGCAAAGAGTTGGACACGACTGAGTGACTGATATGATCTGATCTGATCTGATCCCATTGTATGAATATGACATGATATGTTCATGTTCTTTAGTTGAGGAACATCTGGGCAGTGTGCAACTTTTGGTTATCACAGATAAGTCTGGTGTGAACATTTTAATGTATATACTTTGGTAAATGTGCTTGAGCATGCGTAGAAGTTTTTTTTTTTGCATATTTATATAGTGTGGGAATGCTAGGTCATAGAGTATTCCTATACTCAGTTTTAATACAATATTTTAATGTATATCAGACTATGGGTTTTGTCTGCATAAAACTTTCAAATGTTTTCCATACTAGCTTACATATATTACACTATGAACTCTTTTCCATAATCCAAGTAACTCTGCCAAACTGACTCCTTTCTACTTCTGCAGCCTCCTCTCAAGCTGCACTTCTGGAGGTGGGGCCTTTGTATATGGTCATTCTTCTGATTTGGAGGCTTGCTGCTCCTCTGACAATCTTGCTTTTCAAAGGTGCAGTTCCTTCTCATCATTCAGATGTTCATAAATGCTATCTCTCTAAAGAGGTCACATCCTCCTTTTATACTACATAATTTTATCTGACTTTATAGCACTTGTGATGAGGCTATAAATGTTTATATATGAGACTCCATGTTTTTTTTTTTTTGGTTTCTATTCCCTACTAGACTGTATGCTCCACAGGGAGGTGACCAGACTTATGTTGATGCCAGACCCATAGGAAGTGTTTATTATTTCTTTCCCACACCATCATATATAGAGCTCAACAATGAGCTTTAAAAAGCCACACTATTTTCTTTTCCTGTTTTAATACTATAAAAGTAAGCATAATAAAATGAACCCTAAAGATTTGTTGTTAAAATTATATGGGTTCAAGTTTTGGTTTTGCAAATTATTATGTTTTATGTTCTTGAGCAAACTAATTCATTTACTCAGTTTCTTCACCTGTAAAACACAAATGCACCTGGATGCATTCTACCCAGGCTTTATGGAGTCATTAAAAATAACAAAAACTAGTATAAATCAGATCCCATTCTCTATTGTCCCCACAGTCAATGGTTCAAGAAAGTTTCTTTTTTTTTTAATTTTATTTTATTTTTTAAACTTTACATAATTGTATTAGTTTTGCCAAATATCAAAATGAATCCGCCACAGGTATACATGTGTTCCCCATCCTGAACCCTCCTCCCTCCTCCCTCCCCATTCCATCCCTCTAAGTCTCTGTAGTATTTTGTGCACTATGCCCACTAATTATATGATGGGAGTAGGGTCATTCTGCCCAAAGTATTTGACAGTCTGTTGTGAAGTGGGCTAGAACCTCTAGCTTCATTTTTTCTTTTAGGTTCACCACATGTAGATGGTTGGTCATGCTAATTGTACCCTGATATACTAAAGATATTTTGTTAGGTTTGTCTTGATTTATTCTCTTGGAATTGTATTAATTTTTTTTTAACAATTCATTTATTTGTAATAAATGCATGAAGTTGCTCTATAATCAATCACAAAAATTTGGTTTTAAAACTTTTTAATCATTCCCCATGTTTCCATGGAGCCTGTTTGTGAATCATCTGCAATCTTTACACCAGCCCCAGGAAAGCACCAGTATGCTTTCTGTCTTTTTAAATTTGTGTTTTTCAAACAGTGAAAAGTTCTCAAAAATGGATCATAAAATATATATTCTTTTTCAGTTCAGTTCAGTTCTGTCACTCAGTCGTGTCCGACTCTTTGCAACCCCATGAATCGCAGTATGCCAGGCCTCCCTGTCCATCACCAACTCCCGGAGTTCACCCAGACTCATGTCCATCGAGTCAGTGATGCCATCCAGCCATCTCATCCTCTGTCATCCCCTTCTCCTCCTGCCCCCAATCCCTCCCAGCATCAGAGTCTTTTCCAATGAGTCAACTCTTCGCATGAGGTGGCCAAAGTACTGGAGTTTCAGCTTTAGCATCATTCCTTCCAAAGAAATCCCAGGGCTGATCTCCTTCAGAACGAACTTGTTGGATCTCCTTGCAGTCCAAGGGACTCTCAAGAGTCTTCTCTAACACCACAGTTCAAAAGCATCAATTCTTTGGTGCTCAGCCTTCTTCACAGTCCAACTCTCACATCCATACATGACCACAGGAAAAACCATAGCCTTGACTAGATGAACCTTTGTTGGCAAAGTAATGTTTCTGCTTTTGAATATGCTATCTAGGTTGGTCATAACTTTCCTTCCAAGGAGTAAGCGTCTTTTAATTTCATGGCTGCAGTCACCATCTGCAGTGATTTTGGAGCCCCCAAAATTAAAATCTGACACTCTTTCCCCATCTATTTCCCATGAAGTGATGGGACCAGATGCCGTGATCTTCGTTTTCTGAATGTTGAGCTTTAAGCCAACTTTTTCACTCTCCACTTTCACTTTCATCAAGAGGCTTTTGAGTTCCTCTTCACTTTCTGCCATAAGGGTGGTGTCATCTGCATATCTGAGGTTATTGATATTTCTCCCGGCAATCTTGATTCCAGCTTCTTTTTCAGTTGGCTTAGTCTATTTGGGACTTAGTCTATTCAGGACTTCCCTGGTACCTCAGATGGTAAAGGGCCTGCCAGAAATGAGAGTGACACAGGTTCGGTTCCTGGGTCAGGAAGATTCCCTGGAGAAGGAAATGGCAACCCACTCCAGTATTCTTGTCTGGAAAATCCCATTGACAGAGGAGTGTGGTGGGCTACAGTCCATGGGGTCGCAGAGAGTTAGACATGACTGAGCAACTTTCACTTAGTCTAGTTAGCAAAAGTATATTCAGATATATTGATGTTGTAGCATGCGTTGATACTTTATTTCAATATAGTATTCTATTATACATTCTACATCACATTATATTTGCTGGTTCAGAAGCTGATGGGCACTTGTTTACAATTTGGGCTATTATGAATAATGCTGCTATGAAATCTGAGTGTAAGTCTTGCTTAGGACATATGTTTTCATTTCTCCTGGGCAGGTTCCTAAGAATGGAATTACTTGATAAGTTTGTGTTTAACTTATAAAGAAATTGTTAGACTGTTTACCAAAAATATCTCTGAAGTGAAGTGAAATTGCTCCGTCCTATCCAACTCTTTGTGACCCCATGGACAGTAGGCTGCACCAGGCTCCTCCATCCATGGGATTTTCTGGGCAAGAGTATTAGAGTGGATTGCATTTTACATTTCAAGCAACAAAGTCTAAGAAATCCAATATCTACTCTCATTCACCAGCACTTGGTGTCATCTTTTTCACTGTAGCCATAAAAGTGAGTTTCTCACTGTGGGCTTAATTTGCATCCCCCTAACAAGTAATGAGATTGTTCACCTTCTCTTGTATTCATTAGCCATGTATATGTCTTCTTTGGTGAAAAGTACATTTGGCATTTTTTCCACTTTCACTTAACTTTCTCATTATTAAGTTACAAGTAATATATTCTGGATACAAGTCCCTTGTCAAATATATAATTTACAAATATTTTCTCCCAATCTGTAGCTTGTTATCATATCTTTAATGTTGTATCTTTTCTTTTTTAAAAATAAATTCTGATTTATCATTTAAAAAAGTTGCAGTTCATGCATTTGATGTCATATCTAAGTCAGTGTTACAATTTTTTAATGTTTTCTTTTTCCTTGGACTCTTATTTATAGTTTTAGCTTTTAACAATTGTACTTATTTCTTTGTGTATTTTTTATATAATTTCTGCAAATAGCATCATGTCTTCTGAGAGTAAAAGTCTTGCTTTTCTTTAACAATGGAGACTATGGTTTTTCCTGTGGTCATGTATGGATGTGAGAGTTGGACTGTGAAGAAGGCTGAGAGCCGAAGAATTGATGCTTTTGAACTGTGGTTTTGGAGAAGACTCTTGAGAGTCCCTTGGACTGCAAGGAGATCCAACCAGTCCATTCTGAAGGAGATCAGCCCTGGGATTTCTTTGAAAGGAATGATGCTGAAGCTGAAACTCCAGTACTTTGGCCACCTCATATGAAGAGTTGACTCATTGGAAAAGACTCTGATGCTGGGAGGGGTTGGGGGCAGGAGGAGAAGGGGATGACAGAGGATGAGATGGCTGGATGGCATCACTGACTCGATGGACGTGAGTCTCAGTGAACTCCAGGAGTTGGTGATGGACAGGGAGGCCTGGCGTGCTGTGATTCATGGGGTCGCAAAGAGTCAGACATGACTGAGCAACTGAACTGAACTGAATAATTATTTTTGGAGAAAATTAATAGACAAATAATTTATTATAGATGAAAAGGAGTCTGTCATTAAAAATTATGTTATGTTGAATTTTACAGAAGTTTCCTTCTATTCTTATTCTTGAGAGCAACATTCTGAGCTATAGCTTGACTAAAGCTGTATTTAATTTGTTCCTATGCTGTGCTGTGTTGTGTGTAGTTGCTCAGTCATGTCCAACTCTTTGCCACCTCATGGACTGTAGCCTTCCAGGCTCCTCTGTGCATGGTATTGTCCAGGCAAGAATACTGGAGTGGGTTGCTATGCCCTCCCCAGGGAATCTTCCCAAATCAGGGATTGAACCAGGTCTCTTGCACTGCAGGCGGATTCTTGACTGAGTCACCATGGAAACCCAAGAATACAGGCATGGGTAGCCCTCCTGACCCAGGAATTGAACCAGGGTCTTCTGCATTGCAGGCTGATTCTTTACCAGCTGAGCTACCAGGGAATTTGCTACCTAAATTATTCCTATAATGAATGCCAAATAACTATTCGGAGAGATAGGCAGGAGTACATCTGGTGTGAGGTGTTGTATGTCATAACCTTGCAGATAGTATGTTAAACACCATATTGCCCTGGGCCTTTGGTGCAGGCCCATACTCTATTTTTCTCTTGTATAAACCAAGTAACTTTTAGTTGTTAAGTATTTATGAGATAAACATTTAATCAGGCCCAGTTTTATTTATTCAAATAGTACTTATAGTAATTATTTCAACTATTGACTTAAAATACCTCTCATATGAATCTGTAATGTGGCCTATCAGGCTTGGAAGATCTCTGAAAATGTTTTTAACTTGATTTTAGTTTTCTTCTGGAAGTATCTTGTATTCTTCATTTTTCATTAATATATTTCCTTTCTCTCTATAATCTTCTGAATTTCTTGCTAATAGTAAGGTGTCTTAAAAGGGGTTCTCTAGAAGCAGACTCTGAGATGCCAATATATGCACAAATGATTTATGAATAATACATTCCAGGAAAAACTGGCTAATATCATGTAAGCAGGATTGGGAAGGGTAGGAGTCCAAGTAGGTGGTGATTTCATGCAAAGTATCAGCCAGAGCTTACTGCGGAGCTCTATTGCGAGTTAACTAACTAGGGTTAGTTCCAAATTCAGGCTTCTATATTTCCTCATTGACTAAGGCTCACCACTGAGGGCTGGAAGTCATAAACCTGTGGCTCCCAACCTTTTTGTTACCTGGGACTGGTTTCATGGAAGACAATTTATTCATGGACTGGGGAGAGGGAGGATGGTTTGGGATGGTTCAAGCGCATTACTTTTTTTTTTTTTTTTTTTGCACTAATTCCTATTATTATTACATCAGTTCCACCTCAGATCATCAGGCATTAGACCCTGAGGTTTGGGGACTTCTGCCATGACCTGCAAGGAGCTACAGGATCTCTGGATTAAGAAGTAAAACAGGTCCAGTAGCCAAGGACAGTTGTCCAAAGACCGTATTGGACAGTGAGTGCTAGAAGAAAATACATACAGAACTGGGGTGTGAACCCACACATAACAACAACAACAACAACAAAAATCTAGAAGTCTGGGTGGGATACTGACAATGCCCACGATGTTAGATTTTCATGCTTTGCATTATTATTAGGAATTCTTACTATCTTCTATAATTTAATCTTCTTAAAATTGTGCTGGCTTTAACTGTCTTCCAGGAACCTAGTGAGGTATTTCATACATAGTACTTATATTTTAATGAAAAGTATTTTGATAATTTAAATATTCAAAAAATATAATGTATTTCATTATGCATAGAGAATTGCTAAAAATGGAAGAAATTGAATATAAACACTAGTATTGAATAGGAGATGATCTGTATACTGTCCTTCTGAAATCTAAAATCTAGATACTTTCTAAAATTATGAAGCACATTGGAGAATTTATATTACATAATTTATTGCATGCCTTTCAAAGTAGGAAACAAAACATTGCAAGTTCTGTGTTGTCCTCCTATTAGAAAAGCCAGATCAATATTTACAAATTAAAGCATGAGGTACAAAAAGAGGCTCATAAATGTTACAAACACTCTTAGACCAACACTTTAACAAGTACTTGCCAATGCTTTGACATTTTGAAGAAATGTTTCCTACTTTGAATTTGGTTTCAGAGATCTTTATAGCTTGAACATATATTTTGTAACTGAACAGAAAATGTGTCAATCCTCTGAAGAAGTAATTATTCTATTTAATTAGTTTATTAAGAAGACTAGTCATGAATCTTTTCTCTCATACATTGAAGTCATTAGATTTTTTTAAAAGAAATTATATTTAATCTCCTCAGTGTTGGACAGTTAGCAATGTTTATAACATGTTGAATTCTGTCATATGCTAGGGATGACAAAGTTATGAAAAAAGTTGAATATTAAATTTCATTACTTCATTTTAGCAGAGCAGAAGTGTGTTGCTGTTGAATAGATGATACAATGTCATTAAAAATGTAAGATAAAAAAATAGATATCACATTTAAATAGAAAACAAGAGGACAAAAAACACTAACATAGAAAAATAAATCACATTGTCAGAAAGAACTACTTTAATATCTAAAAGAATCAGAACATTAGGTTGTTTTATTTTATAATGTCTGTTGATTTTCTGTATCCATATGCTGATGCCTCAGTTTAGTTCAGTCACTCAGTCATGTCTGACTCTTTGAGATCCCATGAATCGCAGAACGCCAGGCCTCCCTGTCCATCACCAACTCCCGGAGTTCACTGAGACTCACATCCATCAAGTCAGTGATGCCATCCAGCCATCTCATCCTCTGTCGTCCCCTTCTCCTCCGGCCCCCAATCCCTCCCAGCATCAGAGTCTTTTCCAATGAGTCAACTCTTTGCATGAAGTGGCCAAAGTACTGGAGTTTCAGCTTTAGCATCATTCCTTCCAAAGAAATCCCAGGGCTGATCTCCTTCAGAATGGACTGGTTGGATCTCCTTGCGGTTCAAGGGACTCTCAGGAGTCTTCTCCAACACCACAGTTCAAAAGCATAGGTTCATTTGTAGATATTTCCATGCCTTCATTACTGGGGAAATTGTATCAGTAATGTACTTAGGAATCATTAAATTTGCTTTATAAGACTGAAAAACTATGTTTTGAGCTTCATGAGGTATCAATAGCATAAAGATGGAAAAAGGATAATCTACAAAAAACACACAGGAGATGATGTTCATTGAGAAATTGACTTTATGAAACGAGTTGCCAGTCCAGGTTCGATGCACGATACTGGATGCTTGGGGCTGGTGCACTGGGACGACCCAGAGGGATGGAATGGGGAGGCAGGAGGGAGCGGGGTTCGGGATGGGGAACACATGTATACCTGTGGCGGATTCATTTTGATATTTGGCAAAACTAATACAGTTATGTAAAGTTTAAAAATAAAATAAAATTAAAAAAAAAAAATTAAAAAAAAAATAAAAAAAAGAGAAATTGACTTTAGGAAACCAGGGAGAAAATTCTGATTAAGGAGCCACTAGGAGAAGGAAATGGCAACCCACTCCAGTCTTCTTGCCTGGAGAATCCCAGGGATGGGGGAAACTGGTGGGCTGCCGTCTATAGAATCACACAGAGTCGGACACGACTGAAGTGACTTAGCAGCAGCAGAAAACACTAAATATACAGTACTTAGAATTGCATAACAAGAAATATCACATGTCCTTGGTCTCTACCAGTGCCTAGAAGGACGAAAACAAAAGTAATAAACAAGTTAGATAACATAGCTAAACACAGGTCAGAAACCAAGAACTCTCTCTAGTTTTTAGGTCTTTAACCCATTTTATTTTTGTATATGGTGTAAGAAAATGATCTGATTTCACTCTTTTACATGTACCTTACCAATTTTCATAGCACTACTTATAGAAGATAAGTTCTTTTCTAACCTTATATTCTTGCTTATTGATTGGCGATAAATGTGTGGATTTCTTTCTGGGTCTCAGTACTGTTTCCTTGGTCTATGTGTCTATTTTTGTTCCAGTTCCATGCTGTTTTGATTACTGTAGATTTATAGTATAATCTGAAACCAGGGAGCATGATAATTTGAGTTTTGTACTTTTTCTTCAAGATTGCTTTGGCAACTTGATGTCTTTTGTGCTTCTATATACATTTTAGAATTATTTGGTCTAAGTTGTTGAAAAGTATCATGGCTATTGCATCAGATATGTAGACTGCTTTATGCAGTGTGGATATTTTAGCAATATTAAATTCTTCCAATCCAAGAACACAGAATATCTTTATATTTGTCTGTATCATCTTCAGTTTCTTTCATCAATGTTTATCATTTCCGTTTTCAGTTTTATAGGTTTTTCTCCTTGATTTATTCCTGGGCATTTTATTCTTTTTGATCCAATTTTAAATATGATATTTTGTTTTCTAGTGCTGATGCTTTGTTATTACTGCGTGAAAAGTAACAGATTTCTGTATAGTAATTTGTATTCTGTAACTTTATTGAATTCTTTTATTTCTTTGACTAGTTTTTAGACAGAGAATTTAGAGTTTTCCACATATAGAATTATGCCATCTGCAAGTAATGAGAATTTCACTCCTTTTCTTTCAGTTTGGATGATTTTTCTTTCTTTTTATTGTCTGATTGCTATGGTTTGGGCTACCAATACAACATTTAATAGAAGTGGCAAGAGTGAGCATCCTTGTCTCATTCCTGATTTTAGGGGAAAAGCTTTCAACTTTTTACCATTAAATATGATGTTAGTGGTGGGTTTGTAATAAATGGTCTTTATTGTGTTGAGACATGTTCCTTCTATACCAGTTTTGTTGAGTTTATCACAACTGGATGTTGAACTTTCTAAAATGCCTTTTCTTTGTCCATTGAGATGATCATGAGATTTTTATCCTTCCTTTTGTTAATGTGGTGTATGCCATTGATTGATTTTCACGTGTTGAACCATCCTTTTGATACTGGGCAAGCTCCACTTGATCATGATTGTAGGTATCCTTTTTATATATAATTGAATTCACTTTTCTAATATTTTGCTGAGATATTTTGTATTTATATTCATTAAATATATTTGCCTGTAATTTTCTCTCTTTTGTAGTATCTTTCTTTGGTTTTCATATCAGAGTAATTGTGACCTTATAGAATGATTTTGGAAGTATCCTGTCCTCTTTAATTATTTGTAATAGTTTGAGATTGACTAGTATTGACTTAAGACATCAGTCCTGGACTTTTGTTTATGAGGTTTTATTTTTCTTTAATTACAAATTCAATTTCACTACTAATGATTGGTCTATTTAGATTGTCTGTTTCTTCCTGATACTGATACAGTTTTGGAAGAGTGTATATTTCTGGAAATTTGTCTAGTTTGTACAATTTATTGGCATATAACTGCTGATAGTATTTGCTTATGATATTTTTTTTTTGTAGCTCTGTGATATTGGTTGTTCTTTCCACTCTTTAATTTATTATTTTGTTTATGTGAGTCCTTTTTTCTTTTTCTTTTTCTTTTTTTTTGATGAGTCTGGATAAATTGTTCTCAATTTCATTTATCTTTTAAAAAAGAGCTCTTTTACTTTTTTTTCTATTTTTCATTCTCTATTCATTTATTTTCTGATATTTATTTCCTTTTGTCTGCTGATTTTAGACTGTTTTGTCCTCTTCTGAATCCTTTAGATGGTAGTTCATCTTGTTTGTATAACATTTTTCTTATTTCTTGAGCTAGCCCTTTATCACCATAAACTTCCTTCTTAGAACTACTTTTGCTGTATCACATGGATTTTGGAAAGTTTTATTTCCATTTTAATTTATCTCAATATATTTTCTGACTTCTTCAATAAATTCTTTATTGACTGCTTTCTTAGTAGCATATTGTTTAGTTTCCATGTGTATGTTCTTTCACCATTTTTCTGCCTGTAATTGATTTTATTTGATAACATTTTGGTCAGAAAGAATGCTTGATTTAATTTCTATCTGCTTCAATTTGTTAAGCCTTGTATTTGGTCAAAATATTATCCACCCCATCAACATTCAGTCTGTGTCTTTATCTCTGACATCTCTGTAAGCAGCATATAGATGGGTCCTGTTTTGTTCCCCCCACCCCCCAGTAAGCCACATTTTGTTCATTGAGAAAAAGTTTAGTCCACCAACATTTAAAGTGATTATTAATAATCACTTTAGGTGATAGGTCTGTACTTATCATCATTATTTTACCTGGTAATTTTTGGTAGTTCTCCATTTTTTAAATTCTTTCTCTAATTTATTCCTTTTGGTTGATAATTTTTATGTAGCATATTTGTGTTCCTTACTCTAGTATTTGTGTATCTATTGCAGGTTTTTGATTTGTGGTTACCGTGAGATTAGTATATGTTGATCTACAACTATGTGTTTAAATCAGGCAGTCTTTAAGTTCAAACACATTTGAAAAGATCTACATTTTTAATTCCCACCCCAGAAATTTTGTATTCTTAATATCCTCATTAAATCCCTTTACTGATTTTTGTTGATAGTTGAATGTACAGTTTTTTATTTTATTCTTTGAGTTATTTCATTAAGGTGATTAATACTCAATATTCACTATATATTTGTCTTTACTTGTGGGATTTTTAATTTCCTACAGATACTTATAAGCCTTTTCATTTCCATTCAGAGAAGACCCTGTAACATTTCTTTTAGAGTAGATTTATTAATAGTATTCATGAACTCTTTTAGTTTGTCTCAGAATTTCTTTATCTCTCCTTCAATTCTAAATAATAATCGTGCAGAGTGGAGTATCCTAAGTTGCAGGTTTTTTCCTTTAAGCACTTTGAATGTAACATGCCTCTCCATTCTAGCCTGAGAAGTTTCTGGAGAGAAATCAACCTTTGGGGGATGACGTTGTATATGACTGTTTTTCTCTTGCTGGCTTCCCTGGTGGCTCAGGCAGTAAAGAATCCACCTGCAATATAGGAGACCTGGGTTCAATCCCTGGGTTGGGAAGATCCCCTAGAGGAAGGCATGGCAACCACTCCAGTATTCTTGCCTGGAGAATCCCTGTGGACACAGGAGCCTAGCCGGCTATAGCCCATGGGATCATAAAGAGTCAGACACAACTGAGCACAGCACACAACCTTTTAAATATTCTAACTTTTGCCATTTTAATTATGGTATTTCTTGATAAGGATCTGTTTGGGTTCATCTTGTTTGGAATCACTCTGTTTCCTGTTTCTAGATATTTGTTTCCTTCTTCAGGTTTGGGAAGTTTTCAGGAGTCATTTCATCAAATACACCTTTTACACTTTTTTATGTCTTCTCTGGGTCTGTGCAACTTTTCTCCCTCACAGCTGAGCTCTTCCCTTGGCCTCTGTAACCTCACCCTAGTGTGGAACTGTACTATAGAATAAGTGGGACTGGTGCAGGGGCTTGGCATGGATTGTTGAGAATGCTGTGGGCTGTTCCAGCCACAGTCAGAGGCTTGGACCACTTCTGATGCACTGCCTGAGTAAGCACAAGTAATGGTTCCCTTGCCTTGCTCTGATGCAGTGTCTCATCTGAGCCACTTTTGACTCTCACAGTTGAGCTCTTCCTGTACCAGCAGCAGCCCTTGCCCCAGGGTGAACCCACGTCATGAAGCAAATGGACCTGAGCAGATGTTTATCTGAGGCTGGAGTGCACACCAGGGTGGTTTGGGGAAACCAGCCTCCATCCTTTGCAGTTTCTGTCCATCCTCTCCACCCAGTTTCAGAAGCAAGCAAGCATGTGTGCACTGTCATAAGCAGAGACCAGGCTTCCCACAGGTCTCCTCCAACAGCCAGGAGGACTTGTCTTCTAGCTGTCAGACACCAGTTCTGGGGTGTCCAGTATGTGACTTCAGCTGACCACTCTGTAGGGGAATCTCTACCTGTATAACCTTCCTATTCTTCTGAGTCCCCTATCAAGGGCACAGGTCCTAACCTAATCAGTTCTCTTCCCTTCCTACATGATTCTGTGTCGATCTTTCTTACAGCTTTGGCTATGCAGGAGTTTTTCTACCACTCTCCAGTTAGTTTTCAATGAGAATAGTTCTACATGTAGATATTTTTGATGTGGTTGTAGGGGGAGTTGAGTTTTGCATCCTCCTACTCCACCATCTTGATCTCTACAATAATTTCAAATTTCAGTTGGATTGCTCTGACCAATACATTAGTATAATTCAGGATTCCAATTAGCAAAACTAATCGATAACTAATAGCAAATGCTTACATTGCATCTACCATGTTTTGGCCACTTATTCTAATCATATTACATGAGTTAACTCATCTAATTCTCACAATAAGAAGAAATTTGGTAACAAAAACTTATCCTCCTTGGTTTAAACATTTTTGCTTGACTTTGGCAGCTATCTTTGTTTAATTCTTTGTTGAATGTTATGATTTAACTTGTAAAGGACTCTAGTGACAGCAGAGTTTAAGTCACTAATCAGTTGACCTTAGAGGCTAAGAGTACTTGTACCAGTATTTGATTTTTTCTGTGTCCCTGTGAAAAAAAGGGGGCGGGGGTGGCAAAGATGCCTTGAAAATGAAATTTTCTTACTTTTCTGTCTAAAAGATGGATCACTTGTGTAATAGTTTGGTAAAGCTGCCATAGCAAAGCATCATGAACTGGGTGGCTTGAAAAACGGAAGCTTATTATCTCAAAGATCTAGAGGCTGGAATTTCAAGATCAAGGTGTCAACAGAGTTAGTAACTTCTAAGTCCTCTCTCCTTACCTTAAACATCGCCATCTTCTTGTGTATTTTCACATTATTTTCTCTATATATCTATTTCTCTGTCCAACATTTTTCCCTTTTTATAAGGATACCACAAATAATGGATTCGGGCTTTGCCCAAGCAACCATGTTTTAATTTAATTACCTCTGTAAAAACTCTTTCCAAATAAGCTCATACTCTGAAGAACTGGTGATTAGGACTCCAACGTTTGGGGAGGGATATAAGAGGACAGAATTTAAATTCTAACAACTTAGCATAAAATACGAGGAGTACTACTACTTTCGCATGAAACATTGAAATCACACATCCTTGTGTGTCCAACTAGCCTGTTTTATCTTCACCATATAATATATTTCTTCTATCTTTTCTCTATCCCAAAATCCTTTAGTTGATATAAAACCAAGAATCCCAGACCTTAAGTGTCTACATTAATCTACTTACTTGCCAGTCCATCATGAGAACAAAAGTGATTAAAAATCTTCCATAGAAAACCCTTAAAAAAAAAAAATGTATAAAGTGAGAATAGCTTTCATCCACAACTAAATAAAACAAGTAAGACAGAACTTAGATTAGGCTGTATCTTATGCCTTATCCTTAAATTTTGATTAGACTAAAGTTGAAAGTTTGGGAAAACAGAGGGATACAGTCATAGGACACTGTAGTATTAATTTTATGATTCTTTTAAGCAATGATCTTTGGTAGACTTGAAAGCTAATGAAAGTTTCTCTTTGTCTCTCTCTTTCTTTCCCCACCACTCCCTTTTTCTCACTCAAATGAAGTAAAACATTAAATAGTAAATTTAGTTGTAAAAATAGAGTAATGAATTGAAGATCTGGGAGATATTTAAACTGCAGCTGAATTAATTGGAATTACTGCTTTGACTTAATGTAACCATTCACAGTTTTTTGTTTTTTGTTTTCCAAGTACAATATGTGTAGGCTCAAGTTTGATCCCTGGGTTGGGAAGATTCCCTGGAGAAGGAAATGGCAACCCACTCCAGTATTCTTGCCTCAAAAATCCCATGAATGGAGGAGACTGGTGGAATGCAGTCCATGGGGTTATAGAGTCAACACGAATGAACGAATAACACTATGTTTGTTGTCCATGCTTATTTTAGCCAAAATTGAACTCAAACTGTGTTTCATAATGTATTTTTTATTTTTTTCTAATAATTTCCTACAATACTTTTACCATTACCATAATTGTGATTGCTAAAACTTTTTATTGGAGTATCATTCAATATCACAGTAATCCAAGTCTATGCTCCAACCAGTAACGCTGAAGAAGCTGAAGTTGAACGGTTCTATGAAGACCTACAAGACCTTTTAGAACTAACACCCAAAAGAGATGTCCTTTTCATTATAGGGGACTGGAATGCAAAAGTAGGAAGTCAAGAAACACCTGGAGTAACAAGCAAATTTGGCCTTGGAATACAGAATGAAGCAGGGCAAAGACTAATAGAGTTTTGCCAAGAAAATGCACTGGTCATAACAAACACCCTCTTTCAACAACACAAGAGAACACTCTATACATGGACATCACCAGATGGTCAACACCGAAATCGGATTGATTATATTCTTTGCAGCCAAAGATGGAGAAGCTCTATACAGTCAGCAAAAACAAGACCAGGTGTTGACTGTGGCTCAGACCATGAACTCCTTATTGCCCAATTGAGACTTAAATTGAAGAAAGTAGCAGAAACCACTAGACCATTCAGGGATGACCTAAATCAGATCCCTTATGATCATACAGTGGAAGTGAGAAATAGATTTAAGGGCCTAGATCTGATAGATAGAGTGCCTGGTGAACTATGGAATGAGGTTCATGACATTGTACAGGAGACAGGGATCAAGACCATCCCCATGGAAAAGAAATGCAAAAAAGCAAAATGGCTGCCTTGGGAGGCCTTACAAATAGCTGTGAAGAGAAGAGAAGAGAAGTGAAAAGCAAAGGAGAAAAGGAAAGATATAAACATCTGAATGCAGAGTTCCAAAGAATGGCAAGAAGAGATAAGAAAGCCTTCTTCAGCGATCAATGCAAAGAAATAGAGGGAAACAACAGAATGGGAAAGACTAGGGATCTCGTCAAGAAAATCAGAGATACCAAAGGAACATTTCATGCAAAGATGGGCTCGATAAAGGACAGAAATGGTATGGACCTAACAGAAGCAGAAAATACCAAGAAGAGGTGGCAAAAATACACAGAAGAACTGTACAAAAAAGATCTTCATGACCCATATAATCACGATGGTGTGATCACTCACCTGGAGCCAGACATCGTGGAATGTGAAATCAAGTGGGCCTTAGAAAGCATCACTATGAACAAAGCTAGTGGAGGTGATGGCATTCCAGTTGAGCTCTTTCAAATCCTGAAAGATGATGCTGTGAAAGTGCTGCACTCAATATGCCAGCAAATTTGGAAAACTCAGCAGTGGCCACAGGACTGCAAAAGGTCAGTTTTCATTCCAATCCCAAAGAAAGGCAATGCCAAAAAATGCTCAAACTACTGCACAATTGCACTCATCTCACACGCTAGTAAAATAATGCTCAAAATTCTCCAAGCCAGGCTTCGGCAATATGTGAACCGTGAACATCCTGATGTTGAAGCTGGTTTTAGAAAAGGCAGAGGAACCAGAGATCAAATTGCCAGCATCCACTGGATCATGGAAAAAGCAAGAGGGTTCCAGAAAAGCATCTATTTCTGCTTTATTGACTATGCCAAAGCCTTTGACTGTGTGGATCACAATAAACTGTGGAAAATTCTGAAAGAGATGGGAATACCACACCACTTGATCTGCCTTTTGAGAAATTCATATGCAGGTCAGGAAGCAACAGTTAGAACTGGACATGGAACAACAGACTGGTTCCAAATAGGAAAAGGAGTACCTCAAGGCTGTATATTGTCACCCTGCTTATATAATTTATATGCAGAGTACATCATGAGAAACGCTGGACTGGAAGAAACACAAGCTGAAATCAAGATTGCAGGGAAAAATATCAATAACCTCAGAAATGCAGATGACACCACCCTTATGGCAGAAAGTGAAGAGGAACTCAAAAGCCTCTTGATGGAAGTGAAAGTGGAGAGTGAAAAAGTTGGCTTAAAGCTCAACATTCAGAAAATGAAGATCATGGCATCTGGTTCCATCACTTCATGGGAAATAGATGCAGAAACAGTGTCAGACTTTATTTTTGGGGGCTCCAAAATCACTGCAGATGGTGACTGCAGCCATGAAATTAAAAGACGCTTCCTCCTTGGAAGGAAAGTTATGACCAACCTAGATAGCATATTAAAAAGCAGAGACATTAGTTTGCCAACAAAGGTTCATCTAGTCAAGGCTATGGTTTTTCCTGTGGTCATGTATGGATGTGAGAGTTGGACTGTGAAGAAGGCTGAGCACCGAAGAATTGATGCTTTTGAACTGTGGTGTTGGAGAAGACTCTTGAGAGTCCCTTGGACTGCAAGGAACTCCAACCGGTCCATTCTGAAGGAGATCAGCCCTGGGATTTCTTTGGAAGGAATGATGCTGAGGCTGAAACTCCAGTACTTTGGCCACCTCATGCAAAGTGTTGACTCATTGGAAAAGACTCTGATGCTGGGAGGGATTGGGGGCAGGAGGAGAAGGGGACGACAGAGGATGAGATGGCTGGATGGCATCACTGACTCGATGGACGTGAGTCTGATTGAACTCCGGGAGTTGTGATGGACAGGGAGGCCTGGCGTGCTGTGATTCATGGGGTCGCAGAGTTGGATACGACTGAGCGACTGATCTGATCTGATTGGAGTATAGTTTATTTAATATGTTATGTTACTCTGTGGTATATAGCAATGTGAATCAGTTATACATATACATATACCCAACTTCTCTTTATTTATTTATTTTTTTTTAATTTTATTTTATTTTTAAACTTTACATAACTGTATTAGATTTGCCAAATATCAAAATGAATCCGCCACAGGTACACATGTGTCCCCATCCCGACCCCTCCTCCCTCCCCCCTCCCCATTCCATCCCTCTGGGTCGTCCCAGTGCACCAGCCCCAAGCATCCAGCATCGTGCATCGAACCTGGACTGGCAACTCATTTCATACATGATATTTTACATGTTTCAATGCCATTCTCCCAAATCTTCCCACCCTCTCCCTCTCCCACAGAGTCCATAAGACTGTTCTATACATCGGTGTCTCTTTTGCTGTCTCGTACACAGGGTTATTGTTACCATCTTTCTAAATTCCATATATATGCGTTAGGATACTGTATTGGTGCTTTTCTTTCTGGCTTACTTCACTCTGTATAATAGGGTCCAGTTTCATCCACCTCATTAGAACTGATTCAAATGTATTCTTTTTAATGGCTGAATAATACTCCATTGTGTATATGTACCACAGCTTTCTTATCCATTCATCTGCTGATGGACATCTAGGTTGCTTCCATGTCCTGGTTATTATAAACAGTGCTGCGATGAACATTGGGGTACTCGTGTCTCTTTCCCTTCTGGTTTTCTCAGTGTGTATGCCCAGCAGTGGGATTGCTGGATCATAAGGCATGTCTATTTCCAGTTTTTTAAGGAATCTCCACACTGTTCTCCATAGTGGCTGTACTAGTTTGCATTCCCACCAACAGTGTAAGAGGGTTCCCTCTTCTCCACACCCTCTCCAGCATTTATTGCTTGTAGACTTTTGGATCGCAGCCATTCTGACTGGTGTGAAATGGTACCTCATAGTGGTTTTGATTTGCATTTCTCTGATAATGAGTGATGTTGAGCATCTTTTGATGTGTTTGTTAGCCATCTGTATGTCTTCTTTGGAGAAATGTCTATTTAGTTCTTTGGCCCATTTTTTGATTGGGTCATTTCTTTTTCTGGAGTTGAGCTGTAGGAGTTGCTTGTATATTCTCGAGATTAGTTGTTTGTCAGTTGCTTCATTTGCTATTATCTTCTCCCATTCTGAAGGCTGTCTTTTCACCTTGCTAATAGTTTCCTTTGATGTGCAGAAGCTTTTAAGGTTAATTAGGTCCCATTTGTTTATTTTTGCTTTTATTTCCAATATTCTGGGAGGTGGGTCATAGAGGATCCTGCTGTGATGTATGTCAGAGAGTGTTTTGCCTATGTTCTCCTCTAGGAGTTTTATAGTTTCTGGTCTTACGTTTAGATCTTTAATCCATTTTGAGTTTATTTTTGTGTATGGTGTTAGAAAGTGTTCTAGTTTCATTCTTTTACAAGTGGTTGACCAGAGTTCCCAGCACCACTTGTTAAAGAGATTGTCTTTAATCCGTGAAAAATTGAAAGCATTTCCTCTAAAGTCAGGAACAAGACAAGGGTGCCCACTTTCACCATTACTATTCAACATAGTTTTGGAAGTTTTGGCCACAGCAATCAGAACAGAAAAAGAAATAAAAGGAATCCAAATTGGAAAAGAAGAAGTAAAGCTCTCACTGTTTGCAGATGACATGATCCTCTACATAGAAAACCCTAAAGACTCCACCAACTTCTCTTTAGATTATTTTCCCATATAGATCATTACAGGGTACTGAGAAGTGTTTCTGAGCTATACAGTAGATCCTTATTAGTTATCATTTTATACAGAGTTCTGTGTATATGTAAATTGCAATCCCCCAATACATCACCACCCTCGTCATCTCCTTCCCCCAAAACTGTAAGTTTGTTTTCTGCATCTGTGACTCTATTTCTGTTCTGTAAATAAGTTAATATGTATCGTTTTTAGATTCAATAGCATATATTTGTCATTCTCTGTTTTATCTTACTCAGTGAGACAATCTCTAGGTCCATCCATGCCACTCAAATCCTTTTTCATGGCAGAATATATGTACATTGGATATATGTATCACATCTTTATCCATTCCTATTTATGGCCATTTAGATTGTTTCCATATCCTGGCTATTTTAAACTTTCTGAATTATTAGAAATACAAAGGATTATCAGTTCAGTTCAGTCACTCAGTAATGTCCAACTCTTTGCGACCCAATGGACTGCAGCCCGCCAGGCCTCCCTATCCATCACCAACTCCCGGAGTTTACCCAAACTCATGTCCACTGACTCGGTGATACAATCCAACCATCCCATCCTCTGTCATCCCCTTCTCCTCCTGCCCTCAATCTTTCCCAGCATCAGGGTCTTTTCAAATGAATCAGCTCTTCGCATTAGGTGGTCAAAGTGTTGGAGTTTCAGCTTGAACCCTCAGTCCTTCCAATGAATATTCAGGACTGATCTCTTTTAGGATGGACTGGTTGGATCTCCTTGTAGCCCAAGGGAGAGAGTACTATAAGAAGCTATATGCCAATAAAATGGGCAGCCTGGAAGAAATTAGCAAATTTTTAGAAAGGTACAACCTTCTAAAACTGAACCAGGAAAAAATAGAAACTATGAACAGACTGATCACAGGTAATGAAATTGAAACTTTGATTAAAAATTTTCCACCAAACAAAAGTCCAGGACAAGATGGCTTCACAGACAAATTTTGTCAAACATTTAGAGAATAGTTAACCCATATTCTTCTTAAACTCTTCCAAAAAGTCGCAGAGGAAGGAATGCTCACAAGCTCATTCTAAAAGGCCACCATCAACTTGATACCAAAGAGATCACAATCAGAAACCTAGACAAATATATCACATACAAAAAATTACAGACTAATATCACTCATGAACATAGATGTAAAAGTCCTCAATAAGTTTTGACAACCACTGCCAAGGTCAGACACTCTAGTCATCTGTTGCAATGCAAGGAGGCCTGTCCACATGGCAGTCAATCCTGAGTTTCTGCTGAGTCAGAGATCTCCATTGTGTTCTTGTGCACTGGCTTTTGGAACTCAAGTAAGGACCCTTTCTATTTGGGTGAAATTCCTCTTGGTAGATTGGATCTAGGCTGGTTTTTGCAGAGAAATCAAGCCCTGAGCCTTTGGAGTTGGAACACTGACTCCAAGACCCTAGACAAGTAACCCTAGGGAGTACAAAATAGAACCCATGCAAAGGAAACCACATCAATACAAGACCCACATCACCCAACCACCAATAGCACGCCGTGCAGTACACCTCATCTAAAACACAAAACAAAAATATAAACCAAATCATCAGACTCAGCCTTGCCCATACACAGAAGTCCAAATAAATGAAGAGGAAATAGGCAAACTACCTGAAAAAGAATTCAGAATAATGATAGTAAAGATGATCAAAAACCTTGAAAACAAAATCGAGAAAATGCAAGAATCAATTAACAAAGACCTAAAAGAATTAAAGGATAAACATACAGAGACAGACAACACAATTACTGAAATTAAAAATACTCTAGTGGAATCAATAGCAGAATATCTGAAGGAGAAGAATGAATCAGTGAGCAGAAAGATTAAAATGGTGGAAATAATTTCTGAAGTGCAGAATAAAGTAAAAAGAATGAAAAAAACTGAGGATAGTTTCAGAGACCTTTGGGATGATAGCAAATGCACTAACATTTGAATTGTAGGGGTCCCAGAAGAAGAAGAGAAAAATAAAGATATGAGAAAATTTTTGAAGAGATTATAGTTGAAAATTTCCCCAACGTGGAAAAGGAAATAGCCACTCAAGTCCAAGAGACACAGAGAGTCCCATAAAGGATAAACCCAAGGAGAAACATGCCAAGACACATACTAATCAAACTAACAAAGACTAAACATAAAGAAAGAATATTAAAAACAGCAAGAGAGAACCAACAAGTAACATACAAGGGAAACCTCATACGCTTAACAGCTGAAATTCTGCAGGCCAGAAGGGAATGGCAGGATATATTTAAAGTACTGAAAGGGAAAAAAATCTACAACCAAGATTACATTATCTAGCAAGAATTTCATTCAAAATTGATGGAGAAATCAAGAACTTTTCAGAAAAGCAAAAGAGAACTCAGTACCACCAAACCAGCTTTACAACAAACGTTAAAGGGACTTATATAGTCAAGAAATACAACAGAAGAAAAAATGCCTACAAAATCAACCCTAAACAATTAAGAAAATGACAATAAGAGCATATATATTAATAATTACTTTAATGTAAATGAATTAAACATTCCAACCAAAAGACACAGACTGGCTGAATGGATACTAAAACAAGACCCATACCTATGCTGTCTACAAGAAACCCATTTCAGACCTCAAGACACATGTAGACTGAAAGTGAGAGGATGAAAAAATATATTCCATGCAAATGGGAAGCAAAAGAAAGCTGGGGTAGCAATCCTCATATCAGACAAAATAGACCTTAAAAATAAAGAAGATTACAAGAGATAAGGAAGGACACTACATAATGATCAAGGGATCAATTCAAGAGGAAGATATACCAATTGTAAATATCTATGCATCCAACATAGGAGCACCTCAATACAAATGAGAAACACTAACAGACATAAAAGGAGAACTTGACAGTAACACAATAATAGTAGGAGACTGTAACACCCCACTCACACCAATGGACAGACCATTAAAACAAAAAATTAAGAAGGAAACACAAGTCTTAGATGATACATTAGATGAGATGGATCTCATCGATATATCTCCAGGACATTCCATCCAAATGCAGAAGACTACACCTTCTCTCAAGTGCACATGGAACATTCTCCAGGATAGACCACATCATGGGTCACAAATCAAACCTCAGTAAATATAAGAAAATTGAAATCATATCAAGCATCTTCTCTGATCACAATGCTATGAAACTAGATATCAATTACAAGGAAAAAAAAAAAAAACGTAAGAAACACAAACACATGGAGATTGAACATCACATTTTTAAATAATCAACATGTTATTGAAGAAATCAAAATTGAAATCAAAAAATTTCTAGAAAAAAAATGACAATGAAAATACAACAACTCAAAACCTATGGGATGCAGCAAAAGCAGTTCTAAGAGGGAAGTTTATAGCAATACAATCCTACCTCAAGAAACAAGAAAAACAACTGGGGAAAAAAAGACCAAAACCCCCCAAATTAGTAGAAGGAAAGAAATCATAAAGATCTGAGTAGAAAGAAAAAGAAATGAAAGAAACAATAGTAAAGAGTAATAAAACTAAAAACTGGTTCTTTGAGAAGATAAGTAAAATTGACAAACCTTTAGCCAGACTCATCAAGGAAAAAAAAGAAGAATCAAATTAACAAAATTAGAAATGAAAAAGGAGAGGTTACAACAGACAGTGCAGAAATAAAAAGGATTATAAGAGACTATTATGAACAATTATATAACAATAACATGAATAACCTGGAAGAAATGGACAGATTCTTACAAAAGTTCAATCTTCCAAGACTGAACCAGGAAGAAATAGAAATTATGAACAACCCAATTATAAGCACTGACATTGAAGCTGTGATCAAAAATCTCCCAAAAAACAAGTCCAAGACCAGATAGCTTCACAGGAGAATTATATCAAACATTTAGAGAAGAGCTAATGCCTATTCTTCTAAAACTCTTTCAAAAAATTGCAGAGTAAGGAACACTTCCAAACTCATTCTACAAGGCCCCCATCACCCTGATACCAAAACCAGACAAAGAAAATACACAAAAAAGGAAAACTACAGGCCAATGTCACTGATGAACACAGATACAAAAATCCTCAACAAAATTTTAGCAAAAAGATTCAGCAACACATCAAAAAGCTCATAAAGCATGATCAAGTTGGGTTTATTCCAGGAATGCAAGGATTCTTCAATATACACAAATCAATCAATGTGATAAACTATATTAAAAAGTTGAAAGATAAAAAACATATGATAATTTCAATAGATGCAGAAAAAGCCCTTGACAAAATTCAGCACCCATTTATGATTAAAACTCTTCAAAAAATGGGCACAGAAGGAACCTACCTCAATGGAGTAAAGGCCATATATAATAAGCCTACAGAAAGCATTATTCTCAATGGTGAAAAACTAAAAACATTCCCCCTAAGATCAGGAACAAAACAAGGGTGTTCACTTTCACCAGTATTATTCAACATAGTTCTGGAAGTCCTAACTACTGCATTCAGAGAAGGAAAAGAAATAAAATGAATCCAGATCAGAAAATAAGTAGTAAAGCTCTCACTGTTTGCAGATGACATAATACTGTACATAGAAAACCCTAAAGATAGTATCAGAAAATTACTAGAGCTAATCAGTGAATTAAGCAAAGTTTCAGGATTCAAAATCAATACACAGAAATCACCTGCATTTCTATATACTAACAATGAAAAATCAGAAAGAGAAATTAAGGAATCAATCCCATTCAACAATGCAACAAAAAGAATTAAGTATCTAGGAATAAAATTACCTAAGCAGACAAAAGAACTTTACACAGAAAAGTATAAGACACTAATGAAAGAAATCAAAGATGACAGAAACAGATGGAGAGATACTCCATCTTCCTGGGTACGAAAAATCAATATTGTGAAAATGACTATACTACCAAATGCAATCTACAGATTCAATGTGACCCCTATCAAATTACCAATGGCATTTTTCACAGAACCAGAACAAAAAATTTCACACTTCATATAGAAACACAAAAGACCCTGACTAGCCAAAGCAGTCTTGAGAAAGAAGAATGGAGCTGGAGGATCAACTTTCCTGACTTCAGATTATACTACAAAGCTACAGTAATCAAGACAGTATGGTACTGGCACAAAAACAGAAATATAGAGCAATGAAACCAGACAGAAAGCCCAGAAATAAATCCATGTACCTATGGGTACCTTTTTTTTTTTTTTTTTTTTTTGACAAAGGAGGCAAGAATATACAGTGGGGCAAAGAGAGCTTCTTCAATAAATGGTACTGGGAAAACTGGACAACTACACAAAGAAGAATGAAATTAGAACACTTCCTAACACCATACACAAAGATAAACTCAACATGGATTAAAGACCTAAATGTTAAACCATAAACTATAAAACTCTTAGAGGAAAACATAGGCAGAACACGTGATGACATAAATCAAAACAAGATCCTCTATGACCTACCTCCTAGAGTAATGGAAATAAAAACAAAAGTAAACAAGTGGGACCTGATTAAACTTAAAAGTTTTGTACAGCAAAGGAAACTATAAGCAAGGTGAAAAGACAACCCTCCTAATGGGAGAAAATAATAGCAAATGAAACAACTGACAAAGGATTACTTTCCAAAATATACAAGCAGCTCATATAACTCAATGACAGAAAAACAAACAACCCTATCAAAAAGTGGGAAAAAGACTTAAACAGACATTTCTCCAAAGAAGACACACAGATGGCTAACAAACACATGAAAAGATGCTCAATGTTGCTCATTATTAGAGAAATGCAAATCAAAACTACAATGATGTACAGCAAATAACCTTCAATAAAAAGTAAATTAAAAAAAAAAAAAAAAACTGCAGTGAGATATCACCTCACACTGGCCAGAATGGTCATCATCAAAAAGTCTACAAACAATAAATGCTGGAGAGAGTGTGAAGAAAAGGGAATGCTCTTGCACTGTTGGTGGAAATGTAAATTGATATAGCCACTATGGAAGACAGTATGGAGATTCCTTAAAAAACGAGGAATAAAACCACCAAAAGACCCAGCAATCCCACTCTAGGCATACGCCCTGAGGAAGCTAAAATTGTAAAAGACACATGTATCCCATTGTGTACTGCAGCTCTATTTACAATAGCTAGAACATGGAAGCAACCTAGATGTCCATTGACAGATGAATGGACAAAGAAATTGTGGTACACACACACAATGGAATATTACTCATCCATAAAAAGGAATGTATTTGAGTCAGTTCTGACGAGATGGATGCACCTAGAACCCATTATACAGAGTGAAGTGAGTCAGAAAGAGAAAGATAAATATCATATTCTAATAGATATAAATGGAATCTAGATAAATGGTACTGAAGAATTTATTTGCAGGATAGCAATGGAGACAGACAGAGTAGACTTATGGACATGAGGAGAGTGGAGGAGAGGGTGAGATGTATGGAAAGAGTAACATGGAAACTTACATTACCATATGTAATATAATGGGAATTTGCTGTATGGCTCAGGAAACTTAAACAGGGCTCTGTATCAATCTAGGGGTGGGATAGGGTGGGAGATGAAAGGAAGTTTCAAAAGGGAGCGGGTATATGTATACCTATGGCTGATTCATGTTGAGGTTTGACAGAAAACAATTCTATAAAGAAATTATCCTTCAATTAAAAAAAAAAAAACTAAAATCCTCAACAGAATATTAGCATACAGAATCCAACAACATATTAAAAAAAAACATACACCATGATCAAGTGGAATTTATCCCCAGGCTGCAAGGGCTCTTTAATATACACAAAATCAATTGTGAATGCCATATTAGCAAACTCTAGAATAAAAATATAGATCATCTCAATGGGCACATAAAAAGCTTTTGACAAAATTCAAAACCCACTTATAAAAATTCTCCAAAAAGGGGTCATAGAGGGAACCTACCACAACATAATAAAGTCATCTATGTCAAACCCACAACAAACACTATTAATGGTGAAAAGCTGAAAACTTTTGCTCTAAGATCAGAGACAAGACAAGGATGTCCATTCCCACCACTTTTATTCAGCATAGTTTTGGAAGTCCTAGTCTTGGGAATCAGGAAAGAAAAAGAAAGAAATTCAAATGAAAAAAGAAGTAAAACTATCACTGTTTACAGATGACATGATACTCCTCCTAGAAAATTACTAGAGCTCAGCAATGAATTTAAGTTGAAGGATACAAAATTAGTGCACAGAAATCTCTTGCATACTTTACACTAAAAATGAAAGGTCAGAATGAAATTAAGGAAATTAAGAAATTAATTCACTATTTTAACATACTAATCAATAATTTTATTTTAACTTTATAAAAATTTTTTTGTTTCTGTACTTTAGGAATATTATTATTCGATATAGATCTTTTTTAATATCTCCATGCCAAACCCCTGATTTAGTAGTATTGTTAATGGGTCTTATCTTAAAACAATCAAAAGTAACAATAACAAGCTGATTATGGAGAAACAACTCCACACTCCCTTGTTTGACTCTTATTGAAAGGTTCCTATGAGAATTAAAATAATTTGTAGGTATATTGTCAAAAACTCAGAGATAACAGATGTAAAACCAATGAATCATTGAAGTAGTAATTAATAAAAGTTTGTTGTGCACATGCCAAAAAGATAGTTTGCAAACCAGGCACACTCAAAGCAAGACATATAATGAGGTTGAGAGTCATATCATTATAAAGTAGTTTAAATAGTGAGAAACTTGTGGCTGTCTGTTCTTCAGTGATTTGTTATAATATTAGAATTTCTTAAATGATAGGGAAATGGTTAGTTGTTACTACTTATCAAGTTTGAGAAACAGTTAAGTCTTGCTTATAATTTGCAGATGCATAAACAAGAAATGGGTCAAGTTAGTAATTAAGCTTTGTGTGGCTAAACTAGTTTTGTCTGCTCAGGCAATTTTCAAATTTGATCTTTTTTAAATTTTAACAATACTTAGCGCATAATAAATTATCTATTTATAAGTCAGTATGCGTTGTATACTTAGTAAAAATAGGATTTTGTATAATTAAATGAAAATTTTATTTTGGATAAAACTTTTAGTGATTACAATTTTGCGGAAAGAGAAAAGTACTACTTAACAATCATAATCTAATATTTTCCATTTTATGATAAGTATGTTAGTGTAAACCAGATATAATCATGTTGGAAGCAAAAGTGATCAAAAATATCTCACAAAGCAGTGATGTATGTGATTTTTTAAAGTAGCTTAATAAAGAAGATGCTTCTTGTAAAACTAATTTGTTGTTTACCATACACAAAGGCCGAGGGAAGAGAAGGTAGATTAGTTTTTATATTTTACATTTTCCACATCTATTTTATAATAGAATGTTTTTCTCCTATAATGCACATAACAAAATTTTGTAGCACAGACCTTAATTCAGAAAAGGAGAAAGTAATTACAAGATGTGAATAGAATAACTGTTCCTGAAATAAAACTAGTAAAAGTGAAATAAGCAATTTTAGAAAGATAGAATATTCTTGCATGGTTCTTAGAGTTGCTATTGCCAATACCTAGCATATAAAATGGAAATAAGGAATAAATATTATAGCAAATCTATAACAAATTTAATTTTTAGGCAAATATTTGAGTAGGTAGAATTACCACTGGCTAGGGTCAAGAGAGTGGACCAAATGCCCTAGTGGGGTGAGAAGACTGAGCATTGAGCCACAGAAGCTTAGTCTCTGGTCACGACACTTAACAGAAATTGCTCTATTGAGCGTTGGACTCTGCTTCAGACCTTTTACTTGTCTTCCTTTCTATTTATCCCTCTTAAGGTAGGAATATATGCCCTATACATATCTCACATTGTATTTTGAAAGCAGATCATTTTTATTTTTAGGTTGGCAGGTCCATGAGTAGAAAGCAATTTTTTCCCATAATAGATCATAACAGAGCTTCACTCATACCTGACTTAAATTATTTAGAAGAAACATGATTTGAGACTTTTTGAGTTAATTATATTGAGATGATATTTTGAACTGAGAATGATACTGGAAGGCATTAAGATATGGTGATGATGGAATACTATGAACATATTTTGTATTCAGAAATAATGAAAATTTGGAGAGGGCAGAGTTGAATAATTCTCCACCAAAATTCAGATCATCTCAAAGTGCAAACGTGGCATTACTTGGAAATAGAATCTTACAGGTATAATTAGGTTATGATGAGGTCATACTTGATAAGAGAGATGGGAATTTTACTAGTCATCTATCCAATGACTAGTGCATTTGTAAGATAGAGGAGAAGGATAGGTGAATGTGAAGAACAGAATCATATAAAGGAAAGATTGATCATGTGAAGACTGAGGCAGAAATTCTAATGCTGTAGCTATGAGTTAGGAAATGCCAAGGACTTTCAGCAAACTACCAGAAGCTAAGAGGCAAAGATGGATTCTTATTGGGAAACTTAAGAAAGAAAACAGTGCTGCTGACACTTTCATTTCAGACTTGTAGCCTCCAGAACTGTAAGAGGACAAACTTGGGTTGTTTGAAGCCATCTAGTTTGTGGCAAACTGTTATGGCAGCTCTAGGAAACTAATCCACTGTTCATCCCCCTGGTTTCATCTGTCATTGAATGTCCTCTTTGAGCCTTCTCTAATAGTCACAAAAGTAAGTGCCTCTCCATAGTACTTCTCATTTTGCCCTTTGCATTGTCATTCATTGCACTAGATATATTAAAGATCTATTAATAAGTGCATCTACTTCTCTAGTGTGCCTCAAGCTGACAAGTATCTCACTGCTCTTTGCAACACTAACTCCTAGAAAATGTCCTGCCACTAGAACAAAGTTCGGAGAAGGCAATGGCACCCCATTCCAGTACTCTTGCCTGGAAAATCCCATGGATGGAGGAGCCTGGTAGGCTGCAGTCCATGGGGTCGCACAGAGTCGGACACGACTGAGCAACTTCACTTTCACTTTCATGCATTGGAGAAGGAAATGGCAACCCACTCCAGTGTTCTTGCCTGGAAAATCCCAGGGACGGGGAAGCCTGGTGGGCTGCCATCTATGGGGTCGCATGGAGTCGGACACGACTGAAGCAACTTAGCAGCAGCAGCAGCAGCAGAACAAAGTTTAAAAAAAATACCGAGACTGTTTGTTTGGGGTACAATTACCATGCAACAATCTGTAAACACATGAATTGCACACTTTATTGAGTTTTAACATACGACTATACTTGTCAAAGTGTTACCTGAAAGATACCACACTGGTTGGTTGAGTAAAACATTTTATAGTTTGGTGAAACAAATGTTCATAACTTAGCAGTGAAAGTAGAATGATTTTTTCCACTGTTTTTACTTGTGAAAAGAGTAACATTGCCAATGATATAAAAGTATGTATCAAAATAATATGAAATATTAAAATGAATTTAATAATTAAAATAGAAAAGGCTCTACTAAATGCAATTTAAAATACATTTTGACTAATATTAAGGAAGATTACTTTGCAAATGAAATGTGTTCAGTATTTTGCTAACAAATTACATCTCAGTAATAATTATGATTCTGAAAGATAAATATAAAACTAAAATCAAGCTTATTAAAGATAGATTCATCCCATTTATTAATTATTTTTAATTATATTAAAAGTGAAAGTGAAGTCGCTCAGTCGTGTCCAACTCTTTGCGACCTCATGGACTGCAGCCCATCAGGCTCCTCTGTCCATAGAATTCTGCAGGCAAGAGTACTGGAGTGGGTTGCCATTTCTTCCTCCAGGGGATATTCCCGACTCAGGGATTGAACCCTGGTCTCCCGCATTGCAGTCAGACACTTTACCATCTGAGCCACCAGGGAAGCCCAATAATTATGATTGTGAAAGATAAATATAAAACTAAAAGCAAGCTTATTAAAGATAGATTCATCCCATTTCTTAATTATTTTTAATTATATTCAATTTGTAGAAATAAAACTCACTTGAAATTCACAAACATTTAGATGCTCCTGTTCTTCAGTTCTAGAAGAGCATCACACAGTGCAATCACACATAAGATGCTTAAACAGTGCAAACCCATATTTTAATTATACAGTATCAGCTAAGATAGCTCAATAAATATCAATAAAGTTATAAACTATTTCAGGAGAAATTTAAAACTATCAGTTTTAAAATCAAGTAATAGATAACTTTATCAAATGGCAAAAAGAAAGTAATTTACTGGGCTGAAATTTGATAAAACTTGTAAATTAAATAAGGATACAACCATAAAGTAAAATTTAACAATTTTCACAAAATCATTTCTCAGCTCCATTTGTTTTACTTTAGATTGAATTCATAAATGTTACCATTTTTGCTTTTATCTCATTACTTACTTCATTTACAATTTAAAATGTATATATCTAACAGAACTTCTGGTTTCAGTCCTAATGCAAAAAAATATTGATGTCAAACTTTGAATCTCACAGCAAAAACAAAAACCTTGAAAACCAATGTGTATCTTTTTGGACTTAACGTGAAACAGAGCTTACAGGGCAAATCACCACCTCATAGTCTAGAAACACAGGTGGACCCACATAGTCACTGCAAAGATCTACTTATCTGGAGAAAAAAGTTATAGGGGCCATAAAATGGTGTGTGTGTGTGTGTGTGTGTATGTGTGTGTATGTGTTAGCTGCTCAGTCATGTCTGATTCTTTGTGACCCCACTGACTATAGCCTGCCAGGCTCCTCTGTCCATGGAATTCTCCAGGCAAGAGTACTAGAGTGGGTTGCCATTCCCTTAGTTAGGGGATCTTCCCAACCCAAGGATCGAACCCAGGTCTCCTGCATTGCAGGCAGATCCTTTACTGTCTGAGCCACCAGGGAAAAGGACATTTTAAATCATAATATTGATAAATTCCTGGAGACTGAGTATGGAATTAGTGTCAGTGAGAAAGTCCTGGGTGCTAAAGTCTTAAGGGAACCCCCAATTTTGGGGGTTTTACCTACAGATGTACATGCAAATTCTCACACTAAAGAGTCGAGAAAAATTCCCTCCTTATATAAGGACTGGGAAAAGTAACCATATTAAATCCTTAAGGCTGCTGTAACAAATCATTGAAAATATGACGGCTTAAAACAACAGAATATTTTTTCATTAAGTTCTGAAGTCTAGAAGCACCACAGCACCAAGCATTTTGAAATACACACAGAAAACTCTCTATAACAAGGAGATAATCTATAAGAAAAGACTACTATAGTCTTACTTCTCCTGGAGAAGAGTATCCCAAACCAGCTCCATTTACTTTTCCTGTCTCACATAAGAGGGAAGAGAAAAAAAATCCCACTTTTTTTGCTTATATAAAAAACTCTTGTGAAGGTCACAGCTCAGAAACACAGGTAAGATCCCCTGGAGAAGGAAATGGCAACCCACTCCAGTATTATTAGCTGGAGAATCCCACAGACAGAGGAGCTTGGCAGGCTACAGTCCATGGGATCGCAAGAGTCGGACACGACTTAGCGACTAAACCAACCAACCACTATAGTCTTACTTCACCTGGGGAAGAGTGTCCCAAACCAGCTTCATTTACTTTTTCTGTCTCATATAAGAGGGAAGAGAAAAAAAATCCCACTTTTTCCCCTTACATAAAAAAACACTTGTGAAGGTCATAGCTCAGAAACACAGGCCTTTGGAAATATTGAGACTTAATTGTAAGATTATAGAATCTGTTCCTTCCCTCATATCATACCACCACACCAACATTACTGTAGTACAGTAACAATGCATTATAGATGAAACATCCTGAGATGCAGACTCATTGAGGAGGAGTGATTAGGGAAGCCCAAAACTAAGATTAAAACAAGGACACAAAATAAAGGCCTTGGAACCTCTAGTTACAGAAAACATGAATGGGTCCAAATTCTACCTGAATTAACAGGTAATTAATTCCTTACTTAAGGAATAAATCCTTAATTTAGTGGCTTATGTAACTCAGTTCCTACTGCTTGATATATGCTTTGTTTTTCAGTTAAAAAGCTGAAAGAAATTCTAAAGTTCCAGCATAATTAGTCTCCTAGGAGAAGCAAGTGTAAAGACCAGACTTACACATGATATAGATGTTGAAATGATCAGATAGGTAAATTGACAGTGATTAATGAGTTTAAGGCTTCTCTGGTGGCTCACAGACAGTAAAGAGTCTGCCTGCAATGCAGGAGACCTGGGTTTGATCCTTGGGTCAGGAAGATTTCCTGGAGAAGGAAATGGCAACCCACTCCAGTATTCTTGCCTGGACAATTTCATAGACAGAGGAACCTGGTGGGCTACAGTCCATGGAGTCATAAAGAGTCAGACATAGATGAAGTGACTTAGCACACATACAATGAGTCTAAGGTTCTAATGAAAAAGTACATCAAATGAAAGAACAGATGCATACTATAAATAGAACCATAAAAACTCTAATAAATGAATCAAAAATAAATGTTAGAAATAAAAAAGCTATGTCTCATATCCATGACTTTGAAGGAGAAGGATGGAGTGAAAGTGAAAGTGTTAGTCATTCAGTTGCGTTCAACTGTTTGCAACCCCATGGACTGTAGCCTGCCAGGCTCCACTATCCATGGGATTCTCCAGGCAAGAATACTGAAGTGGGTAACTGTTCCTTTTCCAGGGGATCTTCCTGACCCAGGATCAAACCTGGGTTCCCCACATTGCCACTGGGGATGTTTTACTTGCCAGTTTTACTATCTGAGCCCCCAGGGAAATCCCCATTGGTAGGATGGGCATAGTTTAAAAGAAATAATCAGTGAGCAAGTTCAGCAGAAACTTCCCAACTGAAAATCACATAAAAAAAGTTAAATAAAAGAATACTCTTGTCCAAAAAAGTGAACAATTTCAAAGATGTACAGCACATCATAATTGGTACGCTATAAGGAGAAAACCATACTCACAGAAAACTAGTCAATCTAATCACACTAGGATCACAGCCTTGTCTAACTCAATGAAAATAACCCATGCCTGTGGGGCCACCCAAAAAGGACGAGTCATGGTGGAGAGGTCTGTCAGAACTGTGGTCCACTGGAGAAGGGAATGGCAAACCACATTACTCTTCTTGCCTTGAGAACCCCATGAACATAATGAAAAGGCAAAATGATAGGATACTGAAAGAGGAACTCCCCAGGTCAGTAGGTGCCCAATATGCTACTGGAGATCAGTGGAAAAATAACTCCAGAAAGAATGAAGGGATGGAGCCAAAGCAAAAAGAATACCCAGCTGTGTATGTGACTGGTGATAGAAGCAAGGTCCGATGCTGTAAAGAGCAATATTGCCTAGGAACCTGGAATGTCAGGTCCATAAATCAAGGCAAAGTGGAAGTGGTCAAACAGGAGATGGCAAGAGTGAATGTTGACATTTTAGGAATCAGTGAACTAAAATGCACTGGAATGGGTGAATTTAACTCAGATGACCATTATATCTACTACTATGGGCAGGAATCCCTTAGAGGAAATGGAGTAGCCATAATGGTCAACAAAAGAGTCCAAAATGCAGTACTTGGATGCAGTCTCAAAAATGACAGAATGATCTCCATTCGTTTCCAAGGCAAACCATTCAATATCACAGTAATCGAAGTCTATGCCACAACCAGTAATGCTAAAGAAGCTGAAGTTGAACGGTTCTATGAAGACCTACAAGAACTTTTAGAACTAATACCCCCAAAAGATGTCCTTTTCATTAAAGACGAATGGAATGCAAAAGTAGGAAGTCAAGAAACACCTGGAGTAATGGGAAAATTTGGCCTTGGAATACAGAATGAAGCAGGGCAAAGGCTAATAGAGTTTTGCCAAGAGAACTCACTGGTCATAACAAACACCCTCTTCCAACAACACAAAAGAAGACTCTACACATAGACATCACCAGATGGTCAACCCCGAAATCAGATTGATTATATTCTTTGCAGACAAAGATGGAGAAGCTCTATACAGTCAACAAAAACAAGACCAGGGCTGACTGTGGCTCAGATCATGAATTCCTTATTGCCAAATTCAGACTGAAATTGAAGAAAGTAGGGAAACCACTAGACCATTCAGGTATGACCTAAATCAAATCCCTTATGATTATATAGTGGAGGTGAGAAATAGATTTAAGGGACTAGATCTGTAGAGTGCCTGATGAACTACGGATGGAGGTTCGTGACATTGTACAGGAGACAGGGATCAATACCATCCCCATGGAAAAGAAATGCAAAAAAGCAAAATGGCTGTCTGGGGAAGCCTTACAAATAGCTCTGAAAAGAAGAGAAGTGAAAAGCAAAGGAGAAAAGGAAAGATATAAGCATCTGAATGCAGAGTTCCAAAGAATAGCAAGAAGAGATAAGAAGGCCTTCCTCAGTGACCAATGCAAAGAAATAGAGGAAAACAACAGAAGGGGAAAGACTAGAGATCTCTTCAAGAAAATTAGAGATACCAAGGGAACAGTTCATGCAAAGATAGGCTCGATAAAGGACAGAAATGGTATGGACCTAACAGAAGCAGAAGATATTAAGAAGAGGTGGCAAGAATACACAGAATAACTGCACAAAAAAGATCTTCACAACCAAGATAATCACGTTGGTGTGATCACTGACCTAGAGCCAGACATCCTGGAATGTGAAGTCAAGTGGGCCTTAGAAAGCATCACTAAGAACAGAGCTAGTGGAGGTGATGGAATTCCAGTTGAGCTATTTCAAATCCTGAAAGATGAAGCTGTGAAATTGTTGCACTCAATATACCAGCAAATTTGGAAAACTCAACAGTGGCCACAGGACTGCAAAAGGTCAGTTTTCATTCCAATCCCAAAGAAAGGCAATGCCAAAGAATGCTCAAACTACCTCACAATTGCACTCATCTCATATGCTAGTAAAGTAATGCTCAAAATTCTCCAAGCCAGGCTTCAACAATACATGAACCATGAACTTCCAGATGTTCAAGCTGGTTTTAGAAAAGGCAGAGGAACGAGAGATCAAATTGCCAGCATCTGCTGAATCATAGAAAAAGCAAGAGAATTCCAGAAAAACATCTATTTCTGCTTTATTAACTATGATAAAGCCTTTGTGTAGATCACAATAAACTGTGGAAAATTCTGAAAGAGATGGGAATACCAGACCACCTGACCTACCCCTTGAGAAACCTATATGCAGGTCAGGAAGCAACAGTTAGAACTAGACAGGGAAGAACAGACAGGTTCCAAATAGGAAAAGGAGTACATCAAGGCTGTATATTGTCACCCTGCTTATTTAACTTCTATGCAGAGTACATCATGAGAAACCCTGGACTGGAAGAAGCACAAGCTGGAATCAAGATTGCCAGGAGAAATATCAATAACCTCAGATATGCAGATGATACCACCCTTATGGCAGAAAGTGAAGAGGAGCTAAAAAGCCTCTTGATGAAAGTGAAAGTGGAGAGTGAAAAAGTTGGCTTAAAGCTCAACATTCAGAAAACGAAGATCATGGCATCTGGTCCCATCACTTCATGACAAATAGATGGGGAAACAGTGGAAACAGTGTCAGACTTTATTTTTCTGGGCTCCAAAATCACTGCAGATGGTGACTGCAGCCATGAAATTAAAAGACTCTTACTCCTTGGAAGAAAAGTTATGACCAACCTAGATAGCACATTCAAAAGCAGAGACATTACTTTGCCAACAAAGGTCCGTCTAGTCAAGGCTATGGTTTTTCCTGTGGTCATGTATGGATGTGAGAGTTGGACTGTGAAGGAAGCTGAGCACTGAAGAATTGATGCTTTTGAACTGTGGTGTTGGAGAAGACTCTTGAGAGTCCCTTGGACTGCAAGGAGATCCAACCAGTGCATTCTAAAGGAGATCAGCCCTGGGAATTCTTTGGAAGGAATGATGCTGAAGCTGAAACTCCAGTACTTTGGCCACCTCATGCAAAGAGTTGACTCATTGGAAAAGACTCTGATGCTGGGAGGGATTGGGGGCAGGAGGAGAAGGGGACGACAGAGGATGAGATGGCTGGATGGCATCACCGACTCCATGGACGTGAGTCTGCGTGAACTCTGGGAGTTGGTGATGGACAGGGAGGCCTGGCGTGCTGCGATTCATGGGGTCGCAAAGATTCGGACACGACTCTGCGCCTGAATTGAACTGAAAAGGAGAAAAAAGAACATAGAATTACTTGAATTAATGCTGATTGAGAATATTACAAAAGCAAGGGCAGTGAGACAGTTAACTTCAGAACAAAAAGATCAGAATTAACAGTAAAAATAAATACATCTACTATTATCATATTAAATGTGTAGGAGGTCAAATGTAAAAAGATCCTGAAAGAAATCAGAGAAAAAGAACACATTTAGAGTGACATGGATAAGAAACACATGGGACTTCCCCCTAAAACAAGCTATTGAAAGAAAATGAATTGAAATATACAAGTTGGAAAAAAAACTGCTGTTGCTGCTAAGTCACTTCAGTCGTGTCCAACTCTGTGTGACCCTATAGATGGCAGCCTACCAGGCTCCCCTCTTCCTGGGATTCCCCAGGCAAGAACACTGGAGTGGGTTGCCATTTCCTTCTCCAATGTATGAAAGTGAAAAGTGAAAGTGAATTTGCTCAGTTTTGTCCAACTCTTAGCGACCCCATGGACTACAGCCTACCAGGCTCCTCCCTATATGGGATTTTCCAGGCAAGAGTACTGGAGTTGGGTGCCATTGCCTTAAACCTAGAATTCTATAAACAGTAAACTTATCATTCATTATTGAAGGAGAAATACTTTATTCAACAATAGCATAAGAGAATAAGTTACTGAAGAAATATTTATTGGCAAGTGGACTTGGATGGAAGAAGTATCTTTAAAAATTCTCAAGGGATAAAAATTATAGGTCAAACTCAAATCTACATTGCAAAGGAATAGTGTACAAGGGAAATGAAGAGGAAATGAATTTTTATCTTGAAAACTCTCTAATTATAACAATCATGTATTGATATAATATAATAACTATGTATTCTTCAGCTGAGCACCAAAGAATTGATGTTTTTGAACTGTGGTTTTGGAGAAGACTCTTGAGAGTTCCTTGGACTGCCAGGAGATCAAACCAGTCAATATTAAAGGAACTCACCCCTGAATATTCATTGGAAGGACTGATGCTGAAGCTGAAGTTCCAATATTTTGACCATCTGATGTGAAGAGCTGACTCATTAGAAAAGACCCTGATGCTAGGAAAGATTGAAGGCAGGAGGAGAAGGAGATGACAGAAGATAAGATGTTTGGATGGCATTACTGACACAATGGACATGAGTTTAAGCAAGCTGTGGGAGATGGTGTAGGACAGAGAACCCTGGGCGTGCTGAAGTCCATGGGGTTGCAAAGAGTTGGACAGGACTGAAAGCCTGAACAACAATCAGTATTTTAGGGGGTTATATCATAAGAATATGTGAAATGAATGATATCAATGTAATAAAGGAGATACAGGAGAGACAAAATAATCTGCTATATCTGCACTAAAAGTGAATTTAAAGCATGTCTAAATAAACCTTGACACTTCAAAGTAGAAATCTCAAAAGAAATTTTTATAATGTGAACTAAATTACAATGAAAATGGAACATCAAAGTTATGGGATGTAGCAAAAGTGGTCAAAGATGAAAAAATTTGCCATTAAGTACATATATTAGAAAACAAGGAAGAGCTAAATTAAAAGCCTAATTGATTAACTTAGGAAGCTAGGCAAAGAACAGAAATTTAAGTCTAAATCAAGTAGAAGAAAAGAAATAAATATTAAAGGAGAAATTAATGAAACTGAAAAGAATAAATCAAGGAAACCAAAAATTAGCTCATCACAAAGGTCAGTAAAATTTATAGTAACCTCTAGACAGGGTGAGATTGAGGATATAGAGGCTTAGAGAGCAGATTACCTATATCAAAATTAAGACAATGAAATGGAATTACTAATACAAGAGGAGAAATATATAATCTGAATAGGGCAGTGATTATTATATGTAGACAGAATTATTTCAAAGTTGACACTAAAAAGCAAAAGGTATAGAAATGTCAACATGATACTCAAGAAGAACAAATTTAGATTTCTCACATTCTCCAGTTTCAGGAGTTATTATAAAACTACAGTAACCAACAAATGAATTGACACATAAAGCCATGCAACAGACACAAATACAGTGAACTAATCTTTGCAAAGTAGCACAGGCAATTTAATGGCAAAAGCATAGTTTTTTTTTGCAGTAAGCAATGCTAAAAAAATTGGATGTCCATAAAAATAACTAAATCTAGAAACAGATATTATGTCATTTAAGAAAATAAACTCAAGATGAACCATAGACCCAAAATAAAATGCAGAACTATAAAATTTCTAGAAAAAATAAATAGAAATATCTATGAGACATTGTTTCTTTAAAATACATTTTTAAATGAAACACCAAAATTATAAAACAAGGAAAAATTAGTAAGTTTTACTTTATTAGCTTAAAATCTACTACTGCAGAACTTCCCTGGTAGGGTAGTGAATAAGAACCACCTCCCAGTACAGAGGACAAGGGTTTGATCCCTGGTCCACAAAGATTCCATGTGCCATGAAGCAGTTAAAGTCAGGTGCCGCAACTACAGAGCCAGTGCTCTAGGGCCCACAAACCACAAATACTGAGCCCGTATCCCACAGTGACTTCAGCCCATACACCTAGAGCCTGTGCTCCCCAATGAGAAAAGCCCCCACACCACAATGGAGAGTAGCCCCCACTTGCTGCAACTAGGAAAAAAAGCCTGTACAAACACAACAAAGACCTAGCACAACCAAAAATGAATAAATAATTTTTGTTTAAAAAACCACTACTTTGCAAAGGCACTGTTAAAGATTGAAAGATTAGCCACATATTGAGAGAAAATGCTTGCAGAACACATCTGATAGAGAATTTGTATCTATATACAAAGAACTCTTAAAATCATCAATAAGAAACCAAAACAATTCAGTTATAACAGGCAAAAATGTTTATAGACTCCTCTCCAAAAAAGATTTTCAGTGATAGATAATCATATAAAATTATGCTCAAAATATTTCTCATTAGGTATTTGCAAAATAGAGCAATAATTCAACACAAGTACATACCTATGACAATTGCCAAAATCCAAAAACTAATAGCAATACCAGTTACTGGTAAGCATGTGAGGACTATTTATTATTCCAATTACATGATATTCTGGAAAAAGTAAAATTATAAAGATGGTAAACAGAGCAGTGGATTTAAGGGATCCATGAGTAGGTGGGGATAGGTTGAATATGTGAAACAGAATTTTACTATGGTGAGACTGTGTATGAAATAGTAATGGTGGTTACATGAACAAATTGTCAATACTCAGAATTTTGGAGCATAAAAATTGAACTTTATGGTATGAGAAAACGTTAAAGTTCTTTAGAAGATCAGGGGATTCCAGGATAGAATGCAGAATGTGAAAAAATAATGCTATTACACATTAAACAGTTTCACTGGAAAGTGTACAAGAGATTGGCAATCCAGGTAGCTTTGGACATGAGTGTAATCTATAAGACTAAAGGTAAAGAAAATTCTCCAAGTCAGGCTTCAACATTACGTAAACCGTAAACGTCCAAATATTCAAGCCGTATTTAGAAGAGGCAGAGGAACCAGAGATCAAATTGCCAACATCCATTAGATCATCGAAAAAGCAAGAGAGTTCCAGAAAAACATCTACTTCTGCTTTATTGACTATGCCAAAGCCTTTGATTGTGTGGAGCACAAAAATTGTGGAAAATTCATCAAGAGATGGGAATACCAGTCCACCTGACCTGCCTCTTGAGAAATCTGTATGCAGGTCAAGAAGCAACAGTTATAACTGGACATAGAACAACAGACTGGTTCCGTATTGGGAAAGGAGTACATCAAGAATGCATATTGTCACCTTGCTTATTTAACGTATATGCAGGGTACATCATGCTAAATGCCAGGCAGGATGAAGCACAATCTCTAATCAAGATTGCCGGGAGAAATATCAATAACCTAAGATATGCAGATGGCACGACCCTTATGACAGAAAGTGAAGAAGAACTAAAGAGCCTCTTGATGAAAGTGAAAGAGGAGAGTGAAAAAATTGACTTAAAACTCAACATTCAGAAAACTAAGATCATGGCATCCAGTCCCATCACTTCATATCAAACAGATGGGGAAACAATGGAAAGAATGACAGACTATTTTCTTGGGATCAAAAATTACTGCAGATGGTGACTGCAGCCATGAAATTAAAAGACGTGTTGCTACTTGGAAGAAAAGTTATGACCAACCTAGACAGCATATTAAAAAGCAGAGACATTCCTTTGCCAACAAAGGTCCATCTAGTCAAGTCTATGGTTTTTCTGGTAGTCATGCATGGATGTGAGAGTTGGACTATAAAGAAAGCTGAGCACCGGAGAATCGATGCTTTTGAACTGTGGTTTTGGAGAAGACTCTTGAGAGTCCTGTGGACTGCAAGGAGATCCAACCAGTCCATCCTAAAGGAAATCAGTCCTAAACATTCATTGGAAGGATCGCTGCTGATGCTGATGCTGATACTCCAATACTTTGCCACCTGATGCAAAGCACTGACTCATTTGAAAAGACCCTTAAGCTATGAAAGATTGAAGGCAGGAGGAGACGAGGACAGCAGAAGATGAGATGGTTGAATGGCATAAGCAACTCTATGGATATGAGTTTGAGTAAGCTCTGGGAGTTGGTGATGGACAGGGAAGCCTGGCATGCTGCAGTCCATGGGGTCACAAAGTCAAACACAACTAAGCGACTGAACTGACTGATGAAAGAAAACTGCACATAAGAGCTGTATATAGTTGATAGTTATTTCTCATCGGGCATGGGTTAATAATTCTGATACTAAAATACATGTATACCAGCATTCAAGAATTAAGTACATTGGTGCAGGATAGTAGAAGTAAGTTTTCTCACTTTTAGAATGGGAGCTTACAGATAGAGAAGGATGCAAAAAATGATTCATGTAATAATGGATTAGAGTCAGAGACACCAGCACTAACTCATGCTTAATTTAATGTGAATATCATTTAGAGAAATTTATAGACCTCTGCATACTCTGAATTGTATTGTTTGGTACACAGTTGAGATGGAGATAAAACTGAGCTGTCAAATGTTGGACTAATTGATTAAAAACCAAAAGCCAAAATGAGAGTTAAGGCTTTCATCACTTAGTGCCATGATAAAAGCAAGAATCTAAACAGGAGAAAGTGCAGCACCCCTATTTTGTTTTCCCCCAATAAATGGTTTGCCAGTCAAGGGTCAGATGGCTCAGTAGAGACATGAAGGAACTCTTCCACTACGGAGGGATCCTTGAACAAAAATTTCCTGCAGATGTATGGGGGTTTGGGGAGATAAGATGGTATTAAGAAAAGAGAGGGCTACAAGCAGAAAAGTACTGAGTATTGAGTCAGACTCAGGAAACATGTCTTCAAGGTATGTCCTGCCCCACTCCGCCACCCTCCTCCCAGAAAAGGAGGTGCCTGAGGAAGACCTTGGCTGAGGATCCCCAGGTAAAGAAACCTAGGGATGAATGCACTAGAGCATTGAGCATTATAACAGTTTAACTTGCCCCTACTATCACTGTCCCTCTGTGTTCTAGAAAAAGAAAAAAAACAAAACCACCACCTGAAATTACAGTGAAAAGCAGTAGCACAACAGCATTCAAGCTTGAAATGGAAGAGAACTCTTTCAAAACCTCATTCTCAATTGTCCATATTTGTCCTGTCTGATAATTCCCTATTGCTACTGCTAAGTCGCTTCAGTCGTGTCTGACTCTGTGTAACCCCATAGACGGCAGCCCACCAGGCTCCCCTGTCCCTGGGATTCTCCAGGCAAGAACACTGGAGTGGGTTGCCATTTCCTTCTCCAATGCATTAAAATGAAAAGTGAAAGTGAAATTGCTCAGTGGTGTCTGACTCTTCGCTACCTCATGGACTGCAGCCCACCAGGCTCCTCTGTCCATGGGATTTTCCATGCAAGAGTACTGGACTGGGGTGCCATTGCCTTCTCCGGGTAATTCCCTATAAGATGTACCTAAAAGGTTGGTACTTATTTGACTTAAATTAGAGTTCACCAATTGTTAGATAGATTTTCTCAGTGGGCATTTGTTGAAAACAATCAGTGGTAGTTGTTTAACATAACAGATGTCTGAAACAGTGTGTAACAATTGGGACAAATGATATACTAACAAATAGACAAATGGAAAAGCTGAGAAAATGAGATGCCCATACAGGGCTTTGAATCAATTTGACATATTACTAGAAGATTATGTGCAAGTGAAGTTCTGAGTATTTGGTGAGGGTTGTAGACAAGCCACAGTTCACATGCAAAAACCCTTGGCAAAAAATAAAAGACTTGTTAATCACAGCACTTAAGGGAATCTCTATAAAATCATTAGCTGCCCGATAAGCTAACCAAGCAGATATATGTGGCAATGCAATCATGACAAGAATATATTTTTTACATAGTTAATTTACAAAACTCACTAAGCAAACAGCAACAAAAACAAATGCTAGAGAAGGAAGCATCTGATTTCTAGAATTGCCATATTATGTTAACAAGTGTATTTTTCAAACATAAAATATAATAAGAAACAAAGTGTGACCCATAAAAGGAAACTGTCAATAAAAACCAGCCGTTGGCATTGAACTTACTAGAACAAGATAGTAAATCAGTTAAATATATTCAAAGAACTTAAAAGATATCTAAAATACTAAAGCAAAGAATGTTTATCAAATATAAACTATCAGCAAAAAAGTGGAAATCATAAAAAAGAACCAGATAGAAATTCAGCAATTGAAAAACCCATTAATTAGCATATAAAATTCATTAGAAGTCCTCCAGAATAACTTTTACTTAGTATAGGTAAACTGAGATAATCTCAATTATCTCAATTAATCAATAACAGATTATTTTACTCAGTCTGTATTATTTTATTCTGTAAAATGGAAAAATAAAAGAATTAAGAAACAGTAAGAGCCTCTAAGAGCTGTGGTGAAATATGGCATGCACCAGCATAAACTTAGTGTGATTAACAGAATGAGAAAAAAAATGGCATAAGAAGAATATTTAAGATATAATGGTCCAAAAGTTCACAAGTTTGATGAAAAATATCAAACAATGTAAGGCAGCAGGCAATGGGATGACATAGTCAAAGTAATGAAAAGAAAGTTTGTAATTCACTAATTTTGTATCCAGAATAAGTATTAATCAGTTAGAGGAGAGACTTAGAGATTCTCAAATTAAACAAAACAAACAAACAAAAAAACTGAGAATTTTATTGCTAGCACACTTGCTCTACAAATAATAATAGCAATCCTTCAGACTGAAATAAATGACACCAGATAATCAACAAAATCCACTAGAAGACATAGAGTTAAAGTGTTAGTCACTCAATTCTGTCTACTCTTTGCAACCCACCTGCCAGGCTCCTCTATCCATGGAATTCTCCAGGCAAGAATACTGGAGTAGGGTGTCATTTCCTTCTATAGGGCATCTTCTCAACTTAGGAATGGAACCCGAGTCTACTGAATTGCAGTTAGATTCTATACAGTGATCCACCAGGAAAGTTACCTTTACTGGTAACTACTGGTAGCTCAGGTGGTAAAGAATCCACCTAACCCTGGTTGGATTCCTGGGCCCGGAAGCTCTCCTGGAGAAGAAATAGGTTACTCACTCCAGTATTCTTGGGCTTCCCTAATGGCTCAGACAGTAAAAGAATCTGCCTGCTGTGTGGGAAACCTGAGTTTGATAACTGGGTTGGTAAGACCCTCTGGAGGAGAGCATGGCAACCCACTCCCGTATTCTTGCCTAGAGAATCCTTATGGACAAAAGAGCCTGGTAAGGCTACAATCCAGAGGCAACTGAGCAACTAGGCACAACAATTCAACATATATATATGCTGAATTATATATATACAATCCATATATATACCATATATATATAGTATATATATATGTTGAATATAAAACCATCCATTGGAGAGAGAGAGATATATATATAGGATATATATATACACACAATTCATATATATACTGTATATAATATATATATATATTTAGCATATATATAGTAACTTTTTTTCATATGATCTGAAAGACAACTACAAAAAGCAATATTCATAAACCTTTGTTGACTGCCCTGCAGTGTATAAAGATGTAATTTGTATGATGATAGCCATACAATAACAGAAATAATGAATATAAAGTGATATTTTTGTATAATATGGAAAATGTTAGTACTAGTTGAAGAAGATTGTAATATTTTAATATGTAAATTCTTCAAAACTAGAACAACCATGGAGAAAATATCTCAAAAAACATAGTGAATTAAATAATAAATGAAAATGATAAACTAAGATATAATACTTATTTGATAAAAAGGAAAGCAGTAATTGAAGGACAGAGGGACAAGTGGGAACCTAAGACATGTAGAAAGAAAATAATGAAAAGGAGAACATAAATCTTACCTCAGTAATTATGTTAATTTTTAATAAATTAAAATGATACTCAAACAGAAAACACCTGCAGGATGGGTAAAAATACAAAACCTAACAACAATGTTTTGCTTTCATGAGACATATTTTAGACTCAGACACAAACAGAATGAAAATAATAGGAAATGAAAAAGTAATCAAACCAGGAGTGCCTAATATCAGGAAAAAATATGGACTTTAGCAAAGAAATTATAATTAGGAAAAAATTAAGATATTTTTAATGTTACTGTGATTTCATTAATTATATAAGATGTAATAATATGACAATGGTCTTCATAAACAAATAAAAAGTTTTGACAGACTCACAGCAAACATAATACTTAAAAATAAGGAATCAAAATCTTTCTTCCTAAAATCAGGATGAGACAAGAATGTCCTCTCTCACTACTTCAATTAAAAATTATTTGGACGATACTGGATGCTTGGGGCTGGTGCACTGGGACAACCCAGAGGGATGGAATGGGGAGGGAGGAGGGAGGAGGGTTCAGGATGGGGAACACATGTATACCTGTGGCAGATTCATTTTGATATTTGGCAAAACTAATACAGTTATGTAAAGTTTAAAAATAAAATAAAATTAAAAAAAAATTATTTGGTAGGTTCCAACCAGAAAAAAAAAAAAAAATCACACTTAATAATAACAAGACTGGATGTGTTTCCTCTGTGTTTAAGAACAAGACAACAAAGTCTGCTCTCAGTGCATCTATCCTATTAAATCTTATAATATAGGTTCTGCTGCTGCTAAGTCACTTCAGTCATATCCGACTCTGTGCGACCCCATAGACGGCAGCCCACCAGGCTCCTCGGTCCCTGGGATTCTCCAGGCAAGAACACTGGAGTGGGTTGCCATTTCCTTCTCCAATGCATAAAAGTGAAAAGTGAAAGTGAAGTCGCTCAGTCGTGTCCGACCCTTAGCGACCCCATGGACTGCAGCCCACCAGGCTCCTCCATCCATGGGATTTTCCAGGCAAGAGTACTGGAGTGGGGTGCCATTGCCTTCTGTGAATACAGGTTCTACTCAGGCAGGAACGCATGTATACCTGTGGCTGATTCATTTCGATATTTGGCAAAACTAATACAATAATGTAAAGTTTAAAAATAAAATAAAATTAAGAAAAAAATTAAGAAAAAATTAAAAAAAAACAATAGGAATAAAAGGCAACTAAATTGGAAAAGGAGAAGGCAATGGCACCCCACTCCAGTACTGTTGCCCGGAAAATCCCATGGATGGAGGAGCCTGTTAGGCTGAAGTCCATGGGGTCGCTAAGATTCGGACACAACTGAGCGACTTCACTTTTACTTTCCACTTTCATGCATTGGAGAAGGAAATGGCAACCCACTCCAATGTTCTTGCCTGGAGAATCCCTTGGACGGAGAAGCCTGGTAGGCTGCAGTCCATGGGGTCGCACAGAGTCAGACACGACTGAAGTGACTTAGCAGCAGCAGCAGCAAATTGGAAAAAAAGAAAAAACTATTCACAGATAACATGATACTGTATGCAGGAAATCCTAGGGATCCTAAAAAAAATTAGACCTAATAAGTGAATTTATCAAAGCTTCAGAATATAAGATTAATAAACAAAAACAAATTGCATTTATATAACTGGCAAAAAGTATCAGAAAATAAAACTGATTTAACATTTTCATCTATAATAGCATCAAAAACACTTAGAAATAAATTGAATAAAAGTAGCACATGACTTTCATGTGGAAAACAACAAAACATTGTTAGACATTAAAGATTAGAGAGAATGCAAGAGCATATTATGTTCATGGCTTGTAAGACAGCATTGTTAAGATGGCAAAACCCTTAACCTACAGAGTTAACACAAACTCTAATAGAAGTACTCCAGTTGACTTTTATGTAGAAATTTCTACTCTGATACAAAAATATTGAATTGCAGAACACAGAAAAATAGAATAAACTTAAAAACAAATTTAAAAATCAAACAAAAATATTTAGAAGTCTCACTTTCTGATTTTTCAACTTAAGTCACAGAAATCAAGACTTCATGGATCAACAGTACAATGGAATAAAATTATATTCCATATGCATACATGCTGCTGCTGCTAAGTCGCTTCAGTCCTGTCCGACTTTGTGCAACCACATAGACGGCAGCCCACCAGGCTCCCCCGTCTCTGGGATTCTCCAGGCAAGAACACTGGAGTGGGTTGCCATTTCCTTCTCCAATGTGTGAAAGTGAAAATTGAAAGTGAAGTCACTCAGTCGTGTCCAACTCTTAGCAACCCCATGGACTGCAGCCTACCAGGCTCCTCCGTTCATGGGATTTTCCAGGCACGAGTACCGGAGTGGGGTTGCCATTGCCTTTTCCATATGCATACATGCATATACATTTTTGTAAAAATTTAAATATATGGGGCTTCCCTGGTAGCTCAGCTTGTAAAGAATCTGCCTGCAGTGCAGGAGACCCCAGTTCAAATCCTGGGTCAGGAAGATCCCCTGAAGAAGGGATTGGCTACCCACCCAGTATTCTTGGGCTTCCCTGATGACCCAGATGATAATCCACCTGTAATGTGGGAGACCTGGGTTCAATCCCTGGGTTGGGAAGATTCCCTGTACTAGGGCATAGCAACCCACTCCAGTGTTCTTGCCTGGAGGATCCCTGTGGACAGAGAAGCCTGGCTGGCTACAGTCCATGGGGTTGCAAAGAGTTGGACATGACTAAGTAACTAAGCACAATACCTATGTATAAATACACACACAAATATTGATGTTGAATCTTTACCTTACATGATATACAAAATAAAACCCTAAATGAATCAAGACCATGTTATAGAAACTAAACTATAAAATCCTTAGAAAATATACAGCTGAATCTTTATGTTCTTGGATTATATAATGATTTCTTTTACAGCAACAAAACACAACAAAATAAAAGTTAATTTAGCTCCATCAAGAAAAATTACTTCCAGTATTTGCAAATCAATACCTTTGATACACCACATTGAAAACCTGAATATTAAAAGCCATATGATCATCTCAATAGAGAAGAAAAGGCTTTTTGATAAAATTCAACATCCATTTATGGTAAAAATTCACCAGAAAGTGGGAATAGAGGTACATATTTCAACATAATAAAGATCATATATTCAAGACCACAGCTTGCATAATACTCAAAGGTGAAAAGCTGGAAGTATTTCATTTGAAATCAGGAACAAGACAAGGATGTCCAGTCTCACCACTTTTATTCAACGTAATATTGGAAGTCGTAGTGATAGCAATCAGATGAGAAGAAATAAAAGGAAACCAAATTGGAAGAAAAGTAAGTAAAACTGTCACTTTTTGCAGCTGACATAGTACTATACAGAAAAAAAAATCCTAAAGTCTAGCAGATTTCATAGCTGAATTTGGTAATTTTGTAGGATATAAAATTAATACATTAGAAATCCATTACCCTTTTATATACACTATAAATCAGCAAATTTGGAAAATTTAGCAGTGGCCACAGGACTGGAAAAGGTCAGTTTTCATATCAATCCCAAAGGGCAATGCCAAAGAATGTTCAAAACATGATACTGTTGTGCTCATTTCACATGGTAGCAAGGGTATGGTCAAAATCTTTCAAGCTAGGCTTCAGTAGCATGTGAACTGAAAACTTCCATATGCACAAGCAGGATTCTGAAGAGGCAGAGGAATCAGAGATCAAATTCTCAATATTTGTTGGATCATGAGGAAAGCAAGGGAATTCCAGAAAAATATTTACTTCTGCTTCAAGGACTATGCTAAAGCCTTTGTGTGGATTCCAACAAATTGCAAAATTCTTAAAGAGAAGAGAATACCAGACCACCTTACCTGCCTCCTGAGAAACCTGTATGCAGTTCAAGAAGCAACAGCTTTCCAAAACATGGAAAAACTGATTAGTTCAAAACTGGGAAAGAAGTACAATCAGGCTGTATATTGTCACCTTGCTTATTTAACTTACATGTAGAGTACATCATGCAGAATGCTGGAGCTGGATGAATTACAAGCTGGACTCAAGATTGCCAGGAGAAATAGCTACAACCTCAGATATGCAGATGATATCACTTTAATGGCAGTAAAAGAAGAGTGATGAAAGAACTTCTTGATGAGGGTAAAAGAGGAGAATGAAAAAGCTGACTTGAAACTCAGCATTCAGAAAACTAAGATGATGCCATCCAGTCCTATCACTTCATGACAAACAGAGTGGGAAGAAGTGGAAGAAATGACAGATTTTCTTGGGCTCCAAAATCACTGGGGATGTTGACTGCAGTCATGAAATTAAAAGACGTCTGCTCCTTGGAAGGAAAGCTATGACAAAACTAGACAGCATATTAAAAAACAGACACTTTTCTGACAAAGGTCCGAATAGTTAAAGTTATGGTTTTTCCAGTAGTCATGTACGCATGTGATAGTTGGATCATAAAGAAGAATGAGTGCCAAAGAACTGATGCTTTTGAATTGTGATGCTAGAGAAGACTCTTGAGAGTCCCTTGAACTGAAAGATCAAGTCAATCCTAAAGGAGATCAACCCTGAATATTCATTGGCAGGACTGATGCTGAAGTTCCAATATTTTGGCCACCTGATGTGAAGAGCCAACTCATTGGAAAAGACCCTGATGCTGGGAAAGATTGAAGGCAAAAGGAGAAGGGGGCAGCAAATGATGAGATGGTTAGAAAGCATTGCTGAATTAATGGTCTGGAAACTGAGCAAACTCTAGGATATAGTGGAGGATAGAGGAGCCTTGTATGCTGCAGTCTATGGGGTCTCAAAGAGTCAGACATGACTGAGAGACTGGAAAATAACAAATATAAATATCAGAGTTATTTTACATTTAGTTTATAGCTCTTCTATTTGATATATAATTGAAAGAGAAATATATACAAGATAATTACAAATTTATATTACTATTCACACATATATAGCATGCAATCATAAGAATAATAATATACAGAAGGTGAAATGGAGATGTATATGAATAAAATGTTTGCAGGCTATTAAAATTTAGATGGTAGGATTCAAGCTATGTTTTCCATTTTAATGCTAATTGCATTTCTCAAGGTAAATACTACATACACATACATACACAGACATATATGGAAACATATATATATATGTATATATATATGTACATACATAAAAGGAAAATACAGGGATCAACATTTTATATAACAAAAAATTAACTTCAAAAAAAGAAAGTGGTGAAGACATTGAAGAAGAAAAAAATTAAAGCCTATACAGTAATCAAATAGTTAAGACAGAAGTCCTTCTTTAACAGTACTTAATTTAAAAACTACATGTAAAATAATGAAATTAGAATACTTCCTAATAGCATACATAAAAATAAACTAAAATGGATTAAAGACCTAAATGTAAGACCCAACACTATAAAACTTAGAGGAAAACATAGGAAGAACACTCTTTGACAAAAACCACAGAAAGATCTTTTTGACCCATCTCCTAGATTAATGAAAATAAAAACAAAAATAAACAAATGGGACATAATTAAAGGATTTTGCACAGCAAAAATGAGACAATTTTTATCTTGTCTAACCGTAAGTGAGAGACAAAGACAACACTCAGAATGGGAGAAAATATTTGCTAACAGATCAACTGACAAGAGATTAATCTCCAAAATATATAAATAACTCATGGAACTCAATATCAAAACAACAATCATAAAATGGGTGGAAGAGCTAAATAGACATTTTTCAAAAAAAAGACCTAAAGATGGCCAAGAGGCATATTAAAAGATGTTCAATATCACTCATTATTAGAGAAATGCAGAGCAAAACTACAATGAGATGGGGTATCACCTCACACCAGTCAGAATGAGCATCATAATTATTAAAAAAAAATCCCCAAACAATAAATGCTAGAGAAGAGTGTGGAGAAATGAGAACTCTCTTGTGCTGTTGGTGGGTGCAAATTGATATAGGCACTATGGAAAACTGTATGGAGGTTCCTTAAACATGTAAAACGAGAACTGCAATATGACCTAGTAATCCCACTACTATACATATGCCCTGAGAAAATCAAAACGCAAAAAGATGCATGTACCTCAGGGTTAATTGCAGCACTATTTGCAATAGCCAGAGCATGAAAACAACCTAAAAGTCCATTGACAGATGAATGGATAAAGAAGCTATGGTACATGTATACAATGGAATATAACTCATCTATAAAAAGGAATGCAGTTGGGTCATTTGTAGAAATGTGAATGGTGTTAGAGTTTGTTATACAGAGTGAAGTAAATCAGAAAGAGAAAATCAAATTTTGTATATTAAATGCATATATGTGAAATTTAGAAAAATGGTACAGATGAATCTATTTCAAGGAAGGTATAGAGATGCAGGTGTAGGGAAAGGACATGTGGGCACAGGGGTGGGGTTGGAAGGGGTGGTGATAGGATGAACGGGAGACTGAGATGGATGTATGTGCACTATCTTGTGTAAGACAGCTAGTGGGAATCTGCTATAGAGTGCAGGGAGCTCGGCTCGGTGCTCTGTGGTGAGCTGGACAGACGGGGTCGGGGTGGAGGGAGGTCCAAGAGGGAGGTGATATATGTGTACAGATAGCTAATCACTTTGCTGTACAACACTGTAAAGCAGCTATACCCCCAGTTAAAAAAATTAAATGTAATAAAATGTTAAATTATAAGGAAGAAGTTTAAGTAATGGATTAAAAAATATGGTCCCTCTATATATTGTCTATAATAAACTGTTTTAGATATGAAGACATAGGCTATAAGACTCACAATCTATGATGAATTTGACATGTTAAATTAGCCCTTATTAAGTAGAGCAGAGGGTACCAGAGGATGAACCAAGATTCAAGAAAAGACCACAGGAGAAACGGAGATAGAGAATTGTATTACTCACAAGTCCTTTAAGAATTATCTGACATATCTTAAGGGGCAGGAGGAGGAAATAAAGACAGAGTACAGAAAGAGAGAGGCAGGACCAGGGGCACATGTATTTATTAGGGTTGACGGAAAGAGTGCTTTGGAGTTCCTTGGCTAAGGCTGGATTGGTCAATTTGAGCCAAAAGAGCAAGGTTTTGGTAAGTTATATGGAAGTCTTATCTAAGGGAGCATGATAGAAAGGTAGCAGAAGGCAGCAGAGACTGCTGATCATAAGGGCTGTTAGGAAATCACAGAAGGAATGCAGGTTGCTGTTTCGGGCTTGTGCTTGCATGATGGGGTTAATGTCAGTTTAAGGTCACCGCATGTTTCTTGGCCAAACAAAATGGACACCAAGGCAGTAATACCATGGAGGAGTTTAGCTAAACACTTGACATAGTCATTAAAAAATGGACAAAGCCCTTGGATTAAACAGTCTCCAAAGAAGATATACAAATGGCCAAAAAGCACATAAAAGATGCTCAATATTAGGGAAATGCAAATATAAACCACAATGAGATTTGGCAAAAGTTTTGGCAAGGATGTGGAAACATTGAAATCCTCATTTGTTGCTTGTGAAAATATAAAATGTCACAGTTATTTAGAAAATCAGTTTGAAAATTCCTCAAAATGTTTATGATAAAGTAGCTTAATGGTCGAGCAATTCCCAGAAAGTTCACCCCTGTCCCTCTAAAACCAAACTGAACACATATGTTCACAAGAAAACTTGTATACAGATTTTTACTGCAATATTTTCCATAATAGCCAAAAGATGGAAGCGTCCAAATATCTGCCAATGAATATATAAATAAAATATAATAATATTATTCAGTCATAAAAATGTAGGAGGTATCGACAGATGCTACAGAAAGAATGAATCTTGAAAAGATCATGTTAAGTGAAAGAAACTGGACACAAAAGACCAGACCTTGTAGGACTCTATTTATATAAAATGTCCCGAATAGGCAAATCTATAGGGATAGTAAATTATCAGTTGCCTAGTAGATGAGGGGTATGTAGAAAAATTGCTAATGGATGCATTGTTTCCTTCTGGGGTATTGAAAATGGAGAATTAGACAGTGGTGATGGTTGCAGAACTTTGTGAATGTATTAAAAATCACTAAATTTTATACTTCATAAAGGTAAATTTTATTCTATGTGAGTTACATCTCACTATATATAAATAAAATATATATGAAACAAAATCTATACATAGTTCATATATATATATATATGTGTGTGTGTGTGTATGTGTGTTTGTTAGTCGCAGTTGTGTCCGACTCTTTGTGACCCCATGGACTGTAGCCTGCCAGGCTCCTCTGTCCATGGAATTCTCCAGGCAAGAATATTGAAATAGGTAACCATTCCCTTCTCCAGGGAATCTTCCCAACTCAGGGATCAAACCCAGGTCTCCTGTATTGTAGGCAATTTCTTTACTATCTGAGTCAGCTATATATATTTTGGGGCTTCCCTGGTAATAGGTTCTTTAGCTTCTGAACCACCAAGGAAACCCCAGTATATATACACACACACACGTATAAACTAAAACTAATAAGTATTGATACACTTTATTCCTCCATAAAGTTGAGAGCAAGGTTGTATACCCAGAATGGCCACTAATGCTTAGTCCTACATCAACAATATGGTCCTAGCCATGAGAATCTTTGTGATCTGTACTCAGTGTTAATTGAATAGATATGAGAATGATTGCTGTTCTGAGATGTCAAGACATGAGGAATGATTGACTTTATACAAACAGATGTACATGCATTGTAGCTGGTGCTATTCTTAAGGGAAAGGAGGTATAGAAGGAAAATTTCCTTGTTCGGAAATGCACAAATTCCCTAATCATCTTCTTCTGAGATTAAATTGGATTAGAGGAGGATATTTTTCTTTTAATCCTAAAAACAAATATTCCCCTAGTCTACTAGAGGGATATTAACTTCACTGCATCTCCTAAATATTTTCTTAAAATTTTTCTTTAAGTATTACACCTACACAAATATGTTTTGATTTCATTCCAGAGATAAAATTTATAAAGTTTACAAGATAACAAAAAATATATAAGCATGCATTTGACAAGTTAATTTTAGAGGGACACTGTATCAGTAAACATGTAGCTATGGGATTTCTAAAAAATAATTTGATCTGAATTTCTTTACACTGTTTAGATTTCCCATGTTAGAGAATCTGTTTTAAAAATAGCATTTAGTGTTCTAATTCTCCTAATTTAGTGTCTGAAAGCTGCCCACTTGCAACTGTGTAAATATCAAATTATTCCATCTTATTGTCATTGGTTCATTAATTTTCTGCAGGTTAAATGCATTTTAGACCATACTTTCAAGTTTCATATTATATCAGCAATTTTCTAGCTCATATTTAATACAAGCAATTTAATCAAAATGTTGCAAGTGTAATCAGAGTACAGTGAAGGGAATTTTTTATTATTAAATATCTTGCACCTCCCACAAGTTATAGTACATCAAGTGTTCATTAGTTCCTAAACAGTACCTCTGTGTTTGCACATTAATGCAGCTAATGTTTGAATGCAATAGCAGGGGAAATAAAACAAGACCTCATAATTGCCATCACATTTCTAGAATCTTCACAATCCAAGTCTTATTCTGAATATTTATTTATTTCAGTAACAGCACACTTTCTCTCAATGAGAAAGTTGTACCAACCTACAAACTGGCTTCCTGCATCCATGTTTGCCTTGCTGCTGCTGCTGCTACTGCTGCTAAGTTGCTTCAGTCATGTCCAACTCTGTGCGACCCCATAGATGGCAGCCCACCAGGCTCTGCCATCCCTGGGATTCTCCAGGCAAGAACTCTGGAGTGGGTTGCCATTTCCTTCTCCAATGCATGAAAGTGAAAAGTGAAAGTGAAGTCGCTCAGTCGTGCCTGACTCTTAGTGACCCCATGGACTGCAGCCTACCAGGCTTCTCAGTCCATGGGATTTTCCAGGCAAGAGTACTGGAGTGGGTTGTCATTGCCTTCTCCTCCCCCTAATCCACCCCAGAATGTTACTCCATTTAGGATTGTGACTATCAAGGTAAAGATGTAAATGGGATCATGTCATTCTGCTACTCAAAATTTTCTAGTCATGACCCATTTTTGACTAAAATAAAAATCTTCTGATGGCCTACAAGCATGGATATAACCTGTACCTGCTCGTGATTTTGATTTTATTATCTTTTCACTATTTTAGATATATAGTAACCTTTATTCAGAGAAGGAAATGGCAACCCTCTCCAGTATTCTTGCCTGGAGAATCCGATGGAGAGAGGAGCCTGCTGGGCTACAGTCCATATTGTCGCAAAGTGTTGGACACAACTGAGCACACACACACAACCTTTATTATTTAGACATTAGGCCAAATTTGGCATTAAGCCCATTCCCACCTACACTAGTGTTTTTCTGCTTCCTCTGCCTGGAATCATCCTCTCTCAGGTATCTACTTGGAGTTCTACCTGGTTTTACTCAGGGATATGTTCAAGTATCTCGTTAACAGTGAGGCCACTCCATTCCTGGGCAGTTTTACATCTCTTAGCTTGTTTATGTTCTTTTCCTTGTGTCAATCATATTCTGAGCACGTTTCCCCCTTAGTTCTAAGGTAGCTACAGCAATGTCAAGTGTAATGTCACTTCAGCCTCATGTCTAGTAAGGAAAGTCAGTAGATGTCCTGAGTCTTTCTCTCTTACACTAATGATAACAGGATGAACTGTGGTTAAAGGGATAGGATGATTTTATTCTTTTAGAAAAAACAATTGCCCTCCTTGTGAAACTGAGGATGTGGTGACAGTGTTAGTTTCTCAGTTGTGTCTGACTCTTTGCGACCCCATGGACTGTAGCCACCAGACTCCTCTGTGCATGCAATTCTCTAGGCAAGAATGCTGGAGTGGGTCATCATTTGAAAGCCCATCCAAACTGAGTGAGCTAAAAATGAGTAATAGTTTCCCACAGAGATGAATATATTCTTTTACCAGGATGTGAGTTGATTGAAGATCAGAAGAAACAAATACTTTGGTAAAATAGTGGTGTGTAAACATCCTACTAAAATTAAGAAAGGTATATTTAAATTAAGATAGTATTTAGAATTTCAAATTTTTATAAACTTGTTGGAAAAGTATTGGAGAATAAAGGAAATCAGTGTCTTAACTCAAAAACCTAGAGAAAATTGTTATCAGAATTTTGGTGTGTATGTGCAACATCCATACTCTACTGTGCTTATTTGCCATTTGTATAGATTTAGGTTTGTCTGTTTTAAGTAATGTATGCTACCATTTTACTCTTGAAAAGTGTAACTGCAAATAATATCTTAAATTTTGGCATGGAATTTAAAAACAAATAAAATTATCTCTGCTTTTGTTCATAATAAAATTATTGTTGTCTTGTATTAACATTCTCATTTATCACTCTGTTTTCAGCCTTTTTTCTGAAGAATTACTTTTTCTTATTTTTTTTATATAGTCAGTCATGAGTTTTTATCTGTCTTAATTTTATTTGTTATTCTATCAGAAATCTAAAGAACCAAGCCCATCAAAATAGAAGAATAGAAATAAACTATTACCAACTTTTACAGGAAAGTTACTGCATTTGCCTACTCCTCCATTTTTGCGACATGTCCGAGCAAGGATTGCATTAAAAACAGGCCCAGCTTTAAGCAGTAATACTGAAAACGGTGGTAGGAAAAGGAAGTATGTTTGCCATGAAGAAGACAATAGCATGACTAGTCTTCTGTTGATAACTGATCTGGCTGGTATGTAGTTGGTGTTCATTTTATTTTCTGTTTATTTTCTAATTTACTGATTAGCTATCATTTTGAACATAACTTCTTTTGTTATATAGTAATAACATAGAATTATTATTGGATAAACCTGAAAGTCATTACTTTACCTTTTCTATTTAACCTGTTTTTCCCTGTCAGGAAATATATAAAGGTAAAGATAGGAAAAGGAGAAATTATTTTTAATAACATCCCATACACCAGAGATCAAATTACCAAGATCTGTTGGATCATAGTAAAACAAGAAGATTCCAGAAAAACATCTACTGCTTCATTGATACACTAAAACGTTTGACTGTGTGGATCCACATTTGACTATGTGGATCACTGGATCAACTGTGGAAAATTCTGAAACAGATGGGAATACCAGACTACCTTACCTGCCTTCTGTAAACCTGTATACTGGCCAAAAAGCAACAGTTAGAACAGGATATGGAACCAATGACTGGTTCAAAATTGGAAAAGAAGTACATCAAAGCTGTATATTGTCACCCTGCTTATTTAACTTATATCCAGAGTACATCATGAGAAATGCTGGGCTGGATAAGTTCAAGCTGACATCAAGAAAGCCGGGAGAAATATCAATAACCTCACACATGCAGATGATACCACCCTAATGGCAGAAAGCAAAGAGGAACTGAAGAGCCTCTTGATGAAGTTGAAAGAGGAAAGTGAAAAAGCTGGCTTAAAACTTAACACCCAAAAAACTAAGATCATGGCCTCGGGCCCCATCATTTCATTGCAAATAGATGGGGAAGCAATGGAAACAGTGACAAACTTTATGTTCTTGGGTTCCAATATCACTGCAGATGGTAACTGTAACCATGATATTGAAAGATGCTTTTTCACTGGAAGAAAAGCTATGACAAACCTAGACAGCATATTAAAAAGCAGACACATCACTTTGCTGACAATGGTCCATATAGTCAAGGCTGTGATTCTTTTAGTAGTCATGTATGGATGTGAGAGTTGGACCATAAAGAAGGTTGAACGCCAAAGAATTTATTCTTTTTAACTGTGGAGTTAGAGAAGACTCTCTCGAGAGTCCCTTGGAAAGCAAGGAGATCAATCCAGTCAATCCTCAAGGAAATGAGCTTTAAATATTCCTTGGAAGAACAGATGGTGAAGCTGAAGCTCCCATCCTTTGGCCAGCTGGTACAAAGAGTTGACTCATTAGAAAATACCCTGATGCTCGGAAAGACTGAAGGCAGGAGGAAAAGGGGGAGAAGAGGATGAGATGGTTGGAAGGCATCACCAATTCAATGGGCATGAGTTTGTGCAACTCCAAGAGAGAGTGAAGGACAAGGAAGCCTGGCATGCTGCAGTCCATGGGGTCGAAGAGAGTCGGACATGACTGAGTGACTGAACAACAACATTAAACAAAAGGGACCTTTGCACTTACCTATGATTGTAAGATTTCTCCACTGTAACACAGCCCAAAGCAAGAGAGGAAAAGAGGGAAGGAAAAAAAAAAAAAGAGTCAATATTGGTTGGCCAAGGTTTGTTTGGGTTTTCCATTCAATTTTATGGAAAACATGAACGAACTTTTTGGCCAACCCAATGCTTTGCTTTTGGGTAAAAAAAGATAAACATTATGTACTTCCATGCAGCTGTCAAATAACTGACTTAATTAGGATAAACTCAAGGTCAGTTTACAGGGCCAGGCATTGATTACTGAAATGTCACCTATTGACCTCCTCAAATAATTAGAATCTCTATTTAAATATTCACTGAGAATGCATTTTAAAAGGCAGAATAACTGCTGTTAAACATTTCTGTTTTATTCAGGGTCTTAGTTGCTGCTTTGTCATAGTGTGCTGTTAGCAATTTAAATAATTAAGCTTTGGAAGATTGGTATGTTAATTTAATTAAAACTTCTCTGCCAGTTGTTCTTCTTGTTATTTTGCCATGTCTTATTGCCAGTACTTTCATAAGCTGTGGAAGCTGTGAGGAAAGAGCTTATAATTTGCAATGAATTTCTCTTTCTGTTGAAAAAGAGAACCATTATAAAATTTTATTTAGCCATTTATCCAAGATGGCAATACACTACACCCAGGATTATAGGCCTGTCAGTTGGAAATCTTTCAGTGATTTAATGCTGACTGCCCTCTTCTTCCAGCTCCATGGTAACCTGATTACACTGCCTTGAAGTAGAAAACATGCTGCCTGATATTTAAATACATGCAGAACTTTTACCAAAGGCACAGAATCTCCTTGTGAATTTCAGTGGTGTAGGCCAGGAGACTGTCAGTAGAGGACAGGTACAAGGCTTTAACTTGAGTCTTGATATTGATCATCTAAAGAACTAGGTTGAAGACAGGGTCTTTAAGCCATAGATTTTGCTGGTGAATTAGCAAATTAAAAGAGAATATATGAATTTTTTAAAAATCTGCATAAAGGCAATGTATAGGCAATAGCCGAGCCTAGGAATCAGAAAACCCACTACTAGGCCAAGTTCTATACTGTGAAACTTTATGGAGAAATATATTTGCCTGTCAGAATTTATTTACTGAGATTTTCATTTAAAATATGAAATTCGAAAGGGTAGGGCCTATCATAAAATGCAAATATAGTTAGATATTGTTTACAGATGGAAAACAGACTGAAATATTACAGTATTCAGTACGAGTTAGTAATTGGGAGGATGAGGATTTAATACCAAGCCACTGGATGTTGTACACAGCCCATTGCAAACTTAACTTTTCACATAACTATATATTTGCTCCAAACCTATAATGTAGTGGTCAAGTAATGGAGGAAAAGAAAATGCAAAATAAATAAGTCATCTCAAACATTCCACCTTCTTCCTTTCCTTGAAGTGACCTAACCCTCTTTATCTTCTCAATGACCAGGGTCTTTCACTCTGGTCCCCACAATAGAGATCACGAGATTACTCCCTGCTCCATCCACAACTGTCAAAGCCATCTTAATTGTCTTTTTCCTTTGACTAAAAAAAAAAAAAAATCTAAAAAATTGCATGGTGAATTAAAATATTATGAATTATTTGACACTTTTACAGTGAAGAGACCTATCCCATTGAATATGGGCAAATTGTGTGACTCCTTTCACCCACTCACTGAATATGAAGACAATGATGTAGTTCCACCTTCTGGGCCCAGGCTGTTCTCATGTTCTCTCTCTTAAAACACACATTAGACCCAACTATCATGCAGTGGGAAGCCAAAGATACATGAGGATCCATGCAGGGGCAGTACATTCTACAACTCTACCTGAGCTCCCAGGCAACAACCAGAGGTTGTTCGCAGCAGCGTGAAAGAAACAGCTTGGATATCCTACTGTGAAAAACTTAAAATGACTCAGGGGACTTCCCTGGTGGTCCGAATCGATCTTCTTATGCAGGGGAGGAGGATTCAATCCCTGGTCAGGGAACAAAGAAACTAAGATCCCACATGCTGCAGGGTAACTAAGCCCACATGCCAATTACTGAGCCTGTGTGCCACACATAATTCTTCGGGTTATTTTTCCAAAAGCAAAATATAATAATTTCTTTACTGCACTTCGTTAATTCATTGTAGAAAACATTTTTTTTTTCCCCTCAATCTCTAAGATGCTGAGTAGAAGATGCATGGACTGATCCCTGAAGGTTCAGACTTCAGGATTAATTAAGACTCAGAGAACTAGTACATGCTTTTACAGGAATAAAACCACATTAAAAAAAAAAAAAAAAAAAAAAAAAAACAACTAAGAATAATAATAGGAAATTCTTAGATAGTACTAACAATGAAAAGCATTGTTTTAAACATCCTACATATTTTAACTCATAATCATCATAATAATTTTTATTAGGTAAGTACTACTATTATCCCAGAGTAGTTGGATAATTTGGACCTATTGTGAACCTATATCCCTTTAGAATATGAATGCTTGATAAACATTTGTATTCTTTAAGAGTTTTCGTAGATGTCGTGAGATTTATGAAAGACATTAAGTAGAAGCAAAGCATATGAATCAAGAAATCTAGGTCTGTTTCAAAACCGTCATAGTATATACATATCAAATTACTTCAACAAAGCATGAGCTAAGTACTATGGCCAAAGTAAAAAGTGGAGCAGACAAAAGGATCTGGAACTGTCTGTAGGAAAGGTAGGATACAATTTAAATAGGGAGCCAGGCAGTGAAAGTGACATTTGAGCAAGGAAGAAATGGAATAAAAGGATCAGACAGGCAAATACATTGGTCACATCATTCTAGGCAGAACAATGGTGAGCATAAGATCCATTTTGCTTGAACATGTCTAGATTAAGTACAGGGATTTAGCAAAAAGGTTAGTAGTGAATGTGATGAGGGAACAACTAAATGGCTAGCTCATGCATGGTTTTGTGAATTATTGTCAAAACTTTGGATTTTCCTATGAGCGGAATGGGAAACCATTGCAAGATTAAAAGCAGGAAAATGATCAGATTTAAAAAAATATCAACCCTGCTGCTCTGTTGAAAACATGATGTTGGGCAACAGGTGAAGGAGTAGAAATAACAGTTATAAGATCATAGCAAAGAAGAGTTGATGGTTGAACAAACTCAGAGGTAGTAACAGATGGTGAGAAGTGCTCAGATCTAGATTCATTTTAAATGTGAGGAAAGAGGATTTTCTAATTTATTGGACATAAAAGTTTAAACATGACATCAGTTTTGGTGTTAAACACCTTGAAAGATGAAGTTACCATAAAATGAGTAAAGTGTGACTTCAAGATGACAGCTGGAGGTGAAAATGATATTAGGAGTTCATTTTTATACATTTTGATTTGAGATGCTGAATAGATAAACTTGAAAGCTGAGGCTAAGACAAAGACCACTATGACAAATGTAATTTTGGAAGTTAGAATATAGATTAAATGTATGAGACTTGGAGAGAACACCAAGGAAATGAGAATAGAAAGAAAGGTTCTGAGTTTTAAGCCCTAAGAAACTTCAGCATTAAAAACAAAATGGAGAAAGACAGAAGAATCAGCATATTTGAGAAATATTCAACAGTGAAAGATGAAAGCATTTCTTTTGAGATCAAGAACAAGACAAGGATGTACACTCTCACCTTTTATTTTATTCAACAAAGGTTTGAAAGTCTTAGCCACAGAAGTAAGAGAAGAAATAAAAGGAATCCAAATTGGAAAATAAGAAGTAAAACTGGCAGTGTTTTCAGATGATGCTATACATAGAAAATCCTAAAGATGACAATAAAAACTACTAGAGCTCACCAATTAATGGTAAAGTTGAAGGATACAGAATTCACACACAGAAATCTGTTTCACTTTTATATGCTAACAATGAAAAATTAAAAGGAGAAATTAAAGAAACAATTCTATTACCATTGCATCCAAAAGAATAAAATAACTAGGGTAAACTTACCTAAGGAAACAAAATGCCTGTACTCCCACAACTATAAGATGCTGATAAAAGAAATGCAAGATGACACAAAAAGATGGAAAGGTATACCATGTTCTTGGATGAAGAATCAGTTCTGTCAAACTATATTACCCATGGCTATCTATACATTCAAAGCAATCACTATCAAATTATCAATGGTATTTTTCACAGAACTAGAAAAAAAAATCTTAAAATTTGTATGGAGATACAAAAGACCCCAAAAAGCCAAAGCAATCTTGAGAAAGAATAACAGAGCTATAGGAATCAGGATCCCAGACTTCAGACTATACTACAAAGCTACAGTAATCAAAACAGTATGGTACTGGCACAAAAGTGGAAATACAGATCAATGGAATAGGATAGAAAGCCCAGAAATAAACCCATATACTTATGCTCAATTAATCTGTGACAAAGGAGGCAAGACTATACAGTGGAGGAAAAACAGTCTGGTTGAAAAATGATGTCGAGAAAACTGGACAGCTACATATAAAAAAATGAGATTAGAACACTCCCTAACACAATACACAAAGATAAACTCAAAATGGATTAAACTTGAAATGGATCTAAATGTAAGGCTGGATATTATAAAACTGTTAGAGGAAAAGACAGGAAGAACACTCTTTGACATAAATTGCAGGAATATCTTTTTGGATCCATCTCCCAGAATAAAGGAAATAAAACCAAAAATAATAAATGGGACCTAATTAAACTCAAAAACTTTTGCACAGCAAACAAACCATAAGCAAAACAAAAAGATAACTCAATGTGGGAGAAAATATTTGCAAAAGATGTGACTGACAAGGGGTTAGTCTCCAAAATATATAAACAACTCATGTGCCTCAATATAAAAAAAAAAACAACAACAACCCAATCAAAAGATGAGCAGAAGATCTACATAGAGATTTCTCCAAAGAAGACATTCAGATGTTCAAGAGGCATATTAAAAGATGCTCAACATCACTAATTATTAGAGCAGTGCAAATCAAAACTACAATTACATATTATCTCACACCAGTCAGAATGGCCATTATCAAAAAAATCTACAAACAATAAATAGTGGAAAGGGTATGGATAAAAGGTGAACCCTCCTATGCTGTACTTGTTTATCTTAATACATGAAAAAGAGTAGAAGTTTTAAAAATTCTTCATGAGTCCAAGCTGGGCCATGACTATTATTGATGGGGTTTACTCAAGGCACTGATTCCAAGTTTGATGACCATCAGCAAACTGGCACCTGCAATCAGGCCTACTGGCATGAATTTTCTAGAGTTATAGAATCTCATCCCCATGATGCCAGCCAAGGTTCCAGATGTGACTAAGAAAAGCCAAATGTTCTTCAGATCCTGAGAGAGCTGATAGGAACCCAGGCCGGAGAGACCACCGAAGAGGAGCCCGGCAGCCAGGGATGGAACACTGCCTGCTTTAGCATAGCCAATGATCCCGCCGGAAGCAACCAGTGCTGCATAGCCAAAGCCAAGCCAGTGTAAAGGCACTAGCGGGCCAGAGTCCTTCGGCATTATTCTCTTTCACATTCTCCAAACCAGGCCTGTACCTCCTTCCTGAATGTCTGCCCGCACAGGTCGACCAGGGTGTACTTGCCTCCGGGCGGGGAGTCGCTGGTGGGAATGTAAATCAGTGCAAACACTATGGATAACTGTATGGAGATTCCTTAAGAGAGTAAAAATAGAGCTACTGTATGATTCAGCAATTGGACTCCCAGGCATATATTCAGAGAACACCATGGTTCAAAAAGATACATGCACTCCAGTGTTCATGGGACAACAGTTTATACCTAAATGCCCATCAACAGAGGAATGGCTAAATAAATGTGGTACATATATAAATGGAATATTCAGTTCAGTTTAGTCGCTCAGTTGTGTCCGACTCTTTGCAACCCCATGAATCGCAGCATGCCAGACCTCCCTGTCCATCACCAACTCCCGGAGTTCACTCAGACTCATGTCCATCGAGTCGGTGGTACCATCCAGCTATCTCATCCTCTGTCGTCCCCTTCTCCTCCTGCCCCTAATTCCTCCCAGCATCAGAGTCTTTTCCAATGAGTCTACTCTTCGCATCAGGTGGCCAAAGTACTGAAGTTTCAGCTTTAGCATCATTCCTTCCAAAGAAATCCCAGGGCTGATCTCCTTCAGAATGGACTGGTTGGATCTCCTTGCTCCAACACCACAGTTAAAAGCATCAATTCTTCAGTGCTCAGCTTTTTTTCACAGTCCAACTCTCACATCCATACATGACTACTGGAAAAACAATAGCCTTGACTAGACAGACCTTTGTTGGCAAAGTAATGTTTCTGCTTTTCAGTATGCTATCTAGGTTGGTCATAACTTTTCTTCCAAGGAGTAAGCGTCTTTTAATTTCATGGCTGCAGTCACCATCTGCAGTGATTTTGGAGCCCTGAAAAATAAAGTCTGACACTGTTTCCACTGTTTCCCCATCTATTTGCCATGAATTGATGGGACCAGATGCCATGATCTTAGTTTTCTGAATGTTGAGCTTTAAGCCAACTTTTTCACTCTCCTCTTTCACTTTAATCAAGAGGCTTTTTAGTTCCTCTTCACTTTCTGCCATATGGGTGGTGTCAAATGGAATATTACTCAGTCATTAAAAAGAATGAATTAATGCCATTTGCTGCAACGTGGATGGAATGGGTGATTGTCATACTAAATAATTGTTAGACAGAGAAAGGCAAATATCATATGATATCATGTATATGAAGAGAGTAAAAAATGATATAAATGAAATTATTTACAAAACAGAAACAGACTCACAGATATAGAGAACAAATGTATGGTTACCTGGACGGATGAGTGTGAGAGAGGGCTACATGGGAGTTTGGGATTGACATGTAACAAATTGCTATATTTAAAACAGATAACCAACAAAGATCTACTGTATAACTCTGGGAAATCTGCTTCAATATTTTGTAATGAACTAAATGGGAGAAGATTTTGAAAAACAGTAGATTCAAAAATGTGTGTAACTGAATCACTTAGGTGTATATCTGAATCTTAAATAACATTGTTAATCAACCAAGCTCCAATATAAAATAAAAATTTTAAAAAGAGAGGCTAAAAATGAGTTTCCAGAGAGAAAGAAAAGTTCAAGGAGAGTGAGCTGTCCTGGAAGGAGAAGAGGGAACTGCATGGATGAAGAGAGTGATAAAGTATCAAATTATGCTCCTAAGCTTTCTGAAATATGATGTTGATATGTTTTGCTATAGGTCTCTATTGATTCATTTGTTGGTACTCTAGGCCTTTTGCTCTTCCTTCATTTGACTCTGAACTCTTCTCAATGTTCTTTCTTCTAAGACTTCTTTTATTTCTGTGTATACTTTATAGATACATTGTCTCATATTTTATTTCTACTTTATTGGGGATTTCTTATTCTTTCATTTAACGTTTGTTAGATTATTTTTGTTTTTCTTGTTTGTTTTTAAAGCAATGTAGTAATATCTGGTTATTTTCTTGTCTTTAAAAGCAGCATAATAAAAATACTGTTTGAAAATTCTGTACTTACAGATAGGGCTTCTTTTCTTTGGTCATTATTGAGGTATCATCTGGCTGAGTCATTTCAGTAGGGAATCCTCAGTGTCAGAATTTTTACTCATTCTTTTCTGCTAGTAAGGTTTTCCATCTTTCAAGAATATATGCCTGGATAACTGCTCTCAAAAATTGTAGAATTCTCGCAGGAAGACATTGGTGGGTCCCAAAATTTGTAGTATTGGTACATACACTTTCCTTTAAACCATACATGTTATATGTCGGTCCAGGGTCTTTAATTACCCTCTACCAGGAATAATGTGTAGTCTTCTGCTCTGTAGAAGTGGAATCATCCATCATCCGCAGGTTGCATGAAATGAGGCAAGGGGACCTTGGGTATAACTTCCTTTTAGATATACTTTCAGTCAATCTACCTGTTTCATACCAAGTTCATCTCCACTTCCAGAAATTTGGGGGAGTTAAAACCCACAAATCAGGTTGCTCCTCAGCACACAGTTTTTACAGTTTTCAAAACATTGCCACTGATTTTTCCAGCCCTATTTACTTTTTAGTTTAGTCCTTAACTAACTCAATTGCTGTATTAGGAGAGTTTTGTGAGGTTATGGAGGTTGATGGGTGCTGTTCTTCATGATACTGTTAAATGTCTCATGTAACATTTTAAATGTCAATATATTTGTCTATTTCCTTTCATTTCTGCCTTATCTTCCATGTTACTCAAATTTGCAACATTCTTAACACTTACACCAGTGTACTGAAAATATAATACTTCTCACTTTTCTAAAGTATATCTCCTAAAAATATTAAAAATCCGTGAAAGTGATATTGTCAGTCTCTCAGTCATATCCAACTCTTTGAGACATTATGGACTATAGCCCATCAGGCTCTTCTGCCCACGAAATTCTCCAGGCAAGAATACTCGAGCGGGTAGCCATTCCCTTCTCCAAGAGATTGTCTTGACCCAGGAATTGAATCCAGGTCTCCTGCATTGCAGGCAGCTTCTTTACCATCTGAGCCACCAGAGCCCTTAAAACCATAAACCTAGCTTAATCAGATTTATAGTAATGTCATATCCTATTGTTTTCTTTCTTTTCTTATGAGTATTTTAAGAGTCCTAGAATAGTCAAAGATAATATTTTTAGTATCACCAACAAATGGATTTTCTTTTTTTATATCCAAAATTAAACTAATTTCTTTAAACCATTACTTTGCCAGCAAAGGTCTGGCTAGTCAAGGCTATGGCTTTTCCAGTGGTCATGTATGGATGTGCGAGTTGGACTATAAAGAATGGCAAGCACCAAAGAACTGATGCTTTTGAATTGTGGTGTTGGAGAAGACTCTTGAAAGTCTCTTGGACAGAAAGGAGATCCAACCAGTCAATCCTAAAGGAAATCAGTCCTGAATATTCATTGAAAGGACTGATGCTGAAGCTGAAACTCCAATACTTTGGCCACCTGATGCGAAGAACTGACTCAATGGGAAAGACCCTAATGCTGGGAAAGATTGAAGGCAGGAGGAAAAGGGAATGATGAGGATGAGATGGTTGGATGGCATCACCGACTCAATGGACATGAGTTTGAACAGGCTCCAGGAGTTGGTGATGGACAGGGAAGCCTGGCATGCTGTAGTACATGGGGTTGCAAAGAGTCAGACATGACTGAGTGACTGAACTGAACTGAAGTTATAATGCAGTGATTTTTTGTTCATTTTTTTTTCAGATTGATTGTTTTTGTGGTTTATGGGGGTTTATCTGCTGCCTTCTCCAGTGGAACTATGAATAGTAAGCATTTAACACATTCTCATTTCTATAACAGTTCCATCATTATACTTATCACATAGAATTTATTTCTGGAACTTATCCTTTTCATTATAAAGTATGCATTTCTCTGAGGTTTCCCAGGTGGCACCAGTGGTAAAGATCCTGCCTGCCAGTGCAGGAGACATAAGAAAAATGGGTTCGATCTCTAGGTCGGGAAGATCCCCTGGAGGAGGGCATGGCAACCCACTCCAGTATCCTTGCCTGGAGAATCACATGGACAGAGGAGCCTGGCAGGCTGTGGTCCATAGGGTTGCAAAGAGTCAGATACAACTGAAGAAACAGCTCAGATGCACTCATGCATATCTTTGAACAAAATTCCTTGGTCTATTCATATTATATATTAGACATTTTTTGTTTTACTTTTGGAATTTCATATCATTTTTTTCTAACCCTGGTGGTCTTTCTGCCCGGACTGTTAGTTTGTGATTTTTGTGATCCTACTAAGTAATCCAGTAGTTTGGTTCAGTTCAGTTGCTCAGTCATGTCTGACTCTTTGCAACCCCATGAACTGCAGCACACCAGGCTTCCCTGGCCATCACCAACTCCCAGAGCTTGCTCAAAGTCATGTCCATCGATTCAGTGATGGCATCCAATCATGTCATCCTCTGTCATCTTTTTCTCCTCTTGCCTTCAATCTTTCCAGAACCCAGTAGAGTTTATTCAATTTTACTAACTGTAAATCATTTACCCTTAACTTCTTCAAAAGACTGAAGGGACAGAGATTAGACAATAGATTCTTTCCAAAAATAATCCCATGTTCTGACATTTATTACTAGGACAGCTGATATGGTCTAGTTCCTTATGTCAGGAATAATTTAGTATTTATGTGGCACTTCACATTTTCACAATGATCTCCAATCATTAATAAAACATTTTCCATGACATTCCTGTCAGAGAGGTCAGTATAACTACCAGTAACTAGGACCACTTAATAACAAAACAGTAAAAGAGTACCATAATCCTCTTTGTTTCTTGGTGTTAATTTTTAAGCATGTAAAATTTGAGCATTTATTAAATCTATTGACTTCATTGCATTAGATTCATAAATTTTCAATAAGGGTGAGTTACTATAAGTGATATTGTGAAAAGCTTAAGAAGTTATAACTCTGTTTTCAAAAGCAGGCTGCATTCAATAAAGTCTGCTAATAAACATATAATAAATCCTCTCTGGACTAAGGGCTATTTTATTAAGTCAGAGAAGAGAGAATTCTAGAATATGTAGTGTTAGCAATGCCTTACCCAGAATTGAATAATATAACAGAGATTGATTAGAGGTTAAAATCACATTTGAGAAAGATTGTAGTTTTTCAAGTCAGTTAATGAAAATCTAAGTCAGAATTTTGCAAATAAATATTGAAAAATAGTAGGCAGTATACCCAGATGTTGATGAACTAAGACTTCTGGCAAACATTATGTTCTTGTGCTCAGTTACTAAACAACAAAACTACTACAAAATTATTCTTTTTAATCTTGCCTTCCTAAAGACCTTGGGAGCAAACCCTTTGTTCTTACATTCCAAAGTTATCTGGACCTGATTTTTTTTTTTAAGGGAGGTTAATCAATAATAACACTTATTTTAAATAGCAATATAATTATTCAAAGATATTTTCCTTCCATAGGAGGTTTTTTTTTTGTTTGTTTGTTTGTTTGTTTTGACAGATTTGTTCATCTCAGATGTCAATCTTCTTCTCCAAAGGTAATTACCAACATATTATTTCCTAATATTTGTATTTTATACGTAAGTCCACTTTTTCATTCCTACTATTTTTAGTTTATATTTTATTTTATCTGTTGTCAGTCTTTCTAGGATGTAGTTAATGTATTCATTCTTTCAAATAACCAAATTTTGGCTTTAATTTTGTTTTTTTCTATATCAAGAGTTGACTTTTGTTTTCCTGTAAATGGTCAGACAGAAATGTTTGAAGCTTTGTTGAACATACAATCTCTATTGCGAATACTCAAATCTGTCATTGTAGTATGAAAAGCATCACGCAACACATAAATGAAGCAGTATGACTGTGTTCCAATAAAACTCTGTTTTTAAAGAAATTCCATTGTTATCATGAATTGAGTAAACATTTGATAACAGAAATACTGATGCTTCTTTGAAACATCTCTATGCAATTTGTTATATTATCTACCTGAGTCTTAGAAATAAAGACAGGACTTGACTTAGAGAATGACTGCAAAGTTTCTGACATAGTGAAAATCAGAGCCTATTTAACTTTCTTTCTTAAAAATCTCAAACCTTTACTTGCTTCTCATTTTTAGAGAAAACCTACAAGCTCACTATTGTCTTCAAAGATCTTCAAAGATCTGCATCTTCAAAGATCTAATTTCTTTTGACCTTGAATCAGTCACCCTCAGTGACCATTTTCCAACCACATGCACATGCTCTTTATACCTTGATACAGACAGTTTATATTAACTTTGATCCTTTTGTCCTCCTGAGTGAAATTTTATTCCTTCAAATCTCTATTTATCTAACTTGGGTAAAGGCCAGGGTCACTGCTTTAGCCAGACTATTCTTATATCTGATAAATTTGACACCTACAGGAGGTCGTTTGTAATGTTCTCCTCCATTTGGCATTTTTAGTTTAATTTTTGGTAATAATCATGGGATGGAATCAAAAATTATAGTGACCAGAAAACAAAAGCAGACAGTGAATACTTTATTTACTGAAATCCATATCAATAATTATGTAATAAAGTAGAAATTAACATAAAAATAATAATTTCAGTATAAAAAGGAAAATAAATGGATTAATATTTTTAAGTTGTAAACATGCAGTTCCTTAAAAAAGGAGAAAAAAAAGAAGGCATCAGCCATGCTCATGGAAGGCTGCATCATGACCAATTGCCCTTGGACTGAAACACTAGGCCTGGCTGCTTGCCCATAGATCCTGAGCACCTGTACACCCATGTCTCTGACAACTGGCCCACCCAGAATCCCTGGCCTGGTCTGACCATGACAGGCTTTCTCTGTCAAAGCCAATCTGCAAAGATGTGCATTGGTGACTATCCCTTCAAATGTATAAGCATCAGTAAAAGAATACAAAAATTAATCATAATCCAGGAAACATGATTCCACTAAAGGAGCAAATTATGTAAAGCACCAAAGGAATTTTATTGAACTACTTGCCTAAAAAAGAACAAAATATCAGAACAACCATCTTAAAGAAGTTCAGTCACCCATTTGATAGACAACTAAATTAAATAAGAAAAATAATATATAAATAAATGAAAAGTTCAAAGATATAGAAACCATTAAAAAACAACCAAACTGAAATTATGTAACTGAAGAATAAAGTGGTAGAAATAAAAGATTCCTCAACAGAAAATTTAAAGACCAGACTTGACGAGCTGAAGAAAGAATCTGTGAATTTGATGACAGATTATTAAAAATTATCCAATTAGAGGAAGAAAGGGAAAAAAGAATTAAAAAAGAAGGAAGACTGTGGAACTTATTAGACATAATCAAGTGAGCCAGTATATGCATCAGATGAGTTCCAAGAGAAGGGAAAAGAAAGGAGCAGAGGAATTACACAAAGAGATATTGGCTGAAATTTTCCCAAATCTACAGAGAAATGAGAAACTAGATTCTGAAGCCCAAAGGACAAACCAAAAGTGATGGAACTGGTCACTGGAACTGAATTACAAGAACTGATAAAGGGACTTCTTGAACTGAAACAAAAGAATACTAAACTGCAACAAAAAGCATTTGAAAACTCCCTGGTAAAGGTAAAATTCAGAATGCTCTAATACTGTAATAATGGTGAGTGAATCCCCTTTATCCCTAGTATAAAAGTTAAAAGACAAAAGTATTAAGTATCCAAAAACATTTTAATTAATATACAATGTAAAAAGAAGTAAACTGTGACATCAATAATAAAGTGGAAGAGGGGAGTAAAATTGTTGATTTTTGCATATGACTCCAGTACTCTTGCCTGGAAAAATCCCATGGACGGAGGAGCCTGGTAGGCTGCAGTCCATGGGGTCGCTAAGAGTTGGACACGACTGAGAGACTTCACTTTCACTTTTCACTTTCATGCACTGGAGAAGGAAAAGGCAACCCACTCCAGTGTTCTTGCCTGGAGAATCCCAGGGATAGGGGAGCCTGGTGGGCTGCTGTCTATGGGGTCGCACAGAGTCGGACACAACTGAAGCGACTTAGCAGCAGCAGCAGCAGCAGCATAGTTACTATTAGTTTAAAATGATAACTATTTCTATAGAAAGTTTCATACAAACTTCATGGTAACCACAGATAAAAAACTTACAGTAGTTTAAGTATATGTATATCTATATCAGATCAGATCAGTTGCTCAGTCGTGTCCGACTCTTTGTGACCCCATGAATCGCAGCATGCCAGGCCTTCCTGTCCATCTCCAACTCCCGGAGTTCACTGACACTCACGTCCTTCGAGTCAGTGATGCCATCCAGCCATCTCATCCTCTGTCGTCCCCTTCTCCTCTTGCCCCCAATCCCTCCCAGCATTAGAGTCTTTTCCAATGAGTCAACCCTTCGCATGAGGTGGCCAAAGTACTGGACCTTCAGCTTTAGCATCATTCCTTCCAAAGAAATCCCAGGGCTGATCTCCTTCAGAATGGACTGGTTGGATCTCCTTGCAGTCCAAGGGACTCTCAAGAGTCTTCTCCAACACCACAGTTCAAAAGCATCCATTCTTTGGCGCTCAGCCTTCTTCACAGTCCAACTCTCACATCCATATATGAGCACAGGAAAAACCATAGCCTTGACTAGAGGAAACTTTGTTGGCAAACTAATGTCTCTGCTTTTGAATATGCTATCTAGGTTGGTCATAACTTTCCTTCCAAGGAGGAAGCGTCTTTTAATTTCATGGCTGCAGTCACCATCTGCCGTGATTTTGGAGCCCCAAAAAATAAAGTCTGACACTGTTTCCCCAGCTATTTCCCGTGAAGTGGTGGGACTGGATGCCATGATCTTCGTTTTCTGAATGTTGAGCTTTCAGCCAACTTTTTCACTCTCCACTTTCACTTTCATCAAGAGGCTTTTGAGTTCCTCTTCACTTTCTGCCATAAGGGTGGTGTCATCTGCATATCTGAGGTTATTGATATTTCTCCTGGCAATCTTGATTCCAGTTTGTGTTTCTTCCAATCCAGCATTTCTCATGATGTACTCTGCATATAAATTAAATAAACAGGGTGACAATATACAGCCTTGACGAACTCCTTTTCCTATTTGGAACCAGTCTGTTGTTCCATGTTCAGTTCTAACTGTTGCTTCCTGACCTGCATATATATATATATATATAAAATTACAAATAAAGCCACAAAGTAAGATAATAAGAGAAGAACAGGGGAACAACAGAATTACAAATCAGATGGATAAAAACAAAGTGATCATAGTCAGTGTTTTTAATTGTATTTTAATAATTACTTTAAGCATAATAGGATTAAACTCACCAAATAAAAAATAAAGAATGGCTTAAAGAATTAAAAATAAATAAGACCCAACTGTATACTATTTACCAGATACTCAATTTAGACTTAATGACACAAATGGACAGAAAATAAATAGATGGTGAAAGATATTCCATATAAATGGTAATATAAAGCAAGTAGTGGTGACTATAATAATGTAAAACAAAATAAACTCTAAAACGCTTACCAAGAGACAAAAAAAAAGATTCATTACATAATGATAAAAGGTCAAATCAGCAGGAAGATAAAAAAGAAAAACACACACACAATTGGCCTTTGAACAACACAAGTTTGAACTGCATAGGTCCACTTGTATGCAGTTTTTTCCAGTAAACATAGTACTTGCATTTTCATTTTACAGATTTTTAACTGTGTCAGAGTTGTTTGTGTTTGATAGGAAATCACAATAAGCCGAATCAAAATAAACTAGGATTTGAGTCCTGATTATATCCAGAGTGTTTCAGTTTCTAGGCCTTGGGTGGATCATTATTAACCTTTGTTTTTGAGGCAGAGATAGCAGTATGCAGATTTTCAACTGTGTCGGGCCTTGGTTCCCCTAATCCCCACATTGTTCAAAGGTTAACTATATAACCAACATCAGAGCCCCTAAATATACAAAGTAAATATTGGAAGATCTGAAGTGAGAAACACAGAGTAATACACTAAGAATAGACTTCAGTGCTCCACTTTCAATAATAGATAGATCATCCAGAGAGAAAAGCCAATAAGGAACCTCCAGTCTTAAACAAAATGATAAGTCAAACTGACCTAATAGACATGTGCAGAATACTTCACTCAACAACATCAGAATCTGTGTTCTCAAGAGCACACAAAACATTTGCCAGGGTAAATCACATGCTAGGTCACAAAATGAGTCTTAAATCTGATAAGACTGAAAACATTTCAATATCTTTTTCTAACCACAATGGAATGAAGCTAGAAATCAAATGGGAGGAAACAGAAAAACTCAACAATAAATAGAAACCAAATTATATACTCTTGAACAACCATTGGATCAAAGAAAGAAATCAAAAGTGAAGTAAATTTTGAGACAAATGGGCTACAACAAAAAAGGGATGTTACAGCAATAAATACCTACATTTAAAAAGAATAATTTCAAATAAACAATCTAACTGCATCTAAGTGTGTAAAGAAACTAGAAAAAGAACAAACAAGTAATCTCAGAGTTAGTAAAAGGGAGAAAATATTAAAGAATAGAACTTAAACAAATGAAATAGAAAATAGAAAAACAATAGAAAAAAATGAATAAAATGAGTTGAACTTTTTGAAAGATAAAAATAATAACCTTAGCTATACTAACCATGGAAAAAAGAGAAAAGACTCAAATAGAATCAGAAGTGAAAGAGGGACATTACAACAGATTTCAGAGAAATCTTTAAAAATTCAAGGCAAATTTCTTTCTTTAAGTCGCTCAGTCATGTCTGACTTTTTGCGACTCCATGGACTATACAGTCCATGAAATTCTCCAGGCCAGAATACTGGAGTGGGTAAACTTTCCCTTCCCCAGGGGATCTTCCCAACCCAGGGATCGAACCCAGGTCTCCCACACTGCAGGTGGATTCTTTACTGGCTGAGCCACAAGGGAAACCCAGTTCTTTTTATTGTAAATAATTATATGCCAACAAATAGAACAGCCTACCAAGACTAAATGCATCAGAAATAAAAAGCTTAGAAAGACCAATAGCTATATAGGAAATATAATTAGTAATCAAAAACTTTCCAACAAAGAAATTCCCAGGACAAGATGACTTCCCAGGTGAATTCTACCAAACATTAAGAGTAAACACCAATTCTTCTTAAACTCTTCCAAAATGTAGGAAAGGGGACACTCCTAAACTCATTTCATTAGGCCAGTATCATCCTGATACTAATGCACACCATAAGAAGATAAAAGTATAGACAAGTATCCCAGAAAAAGAATGCAGGCAAAAATTCTCAAACCGAATTCAACACCACATAAAAATACAGGATTATACACTATGACCAAGCAGAATTTTTCCCTAGGTTGCAAAGATGATTCAGTATATAGAAAACAATGTGTTGGTTTTGCCATAAAATTCATGTAAAGAACTCAAAAAAAAAAAAAAAAAAGAAAGAAAGAAAGAAAACAATGTGATATACCACATTAGTGGAATGAGGGACCATTACTTTGCGTTTATTATGCCACTGAGTAGGAGGCTGGCTCAAGTTTAGGCTCTGTAATTTACAACAGTATGACTGTGAGAGAGATATTCTATAAATGGGGATTTTTTTTTTCTCATATGACGAGTGTGAGAATTAAATTAGTGTATGCCATGCCTGCGAAGTCGCTTCAGTCATGTCGGACTCTGCAACACTATGAACTGCAGCCTGCCAGGATTTTCTGTCCATAGGATTCTCGAGGCAAGAATACTAGAGTGGATTGCCATGCCCTCCCCTAGGGAATCTTCCCAATCCAGGGATAGAACCCACATCTCTTATGTCTCCTGAATTGGCAGGAAGGTTCTTTACCACTAGTGCCACCATCTATTTGTATATATACATACACGTACATATATATGCATATGTGTTCATTTGAGTATATACATAAGAAGATATGTCTATTCACGCATAAATATTTATATACAAACATACTGTCTGTTGTCTGCAATACATTCACACATACACACACACAGAGTTAATTTGGACTCTTTGACCAAACCATACATTGTAATTCTAATTTCATAATAATTCTCATAGTGATATCCTGGTTTATTTTTCTATATGAAATTATATATTTACAATATTATGTCTGTATTATGATGATATATTGATTATTGTATCATGTATGTAATTATTTTCTCTCTTGCTCTTTATAGCATATACACATGAAATCAGTCCTTAACAGTCCTTATCTGTATTTTTTACTGTTTAGAATGATGTTTGGCAAATAGTACAAAAGTACAGATTCAAATATTTCTTGAATCAAACAGTGCAGATATATTTAGAGAGAGACAGAGAGACAGCAAGAGAGAACCAGCCAGCCAGACAGAGACAGATACAATTTTATAAACACCTGGACCAATAACTATGCCATTTGTTACCCTGGGAGACAGTGGAAGAAGGCCAGGTTTTAGGGAAGAGTAAGATCTTTGTATTGTTTGTTTGTTTAACTGGTTTGTTAACTCAGGATTAAGAAGGTATCAATGATGGAGGAATAAAACTAAGCATGAGTGCTGGCATGTTATTTAAAGAGAAAGAAGTTATAGGGACATAAGACATCAATTATGCCAACAAGGTGATAATAATTCTACTTAGAAAAATTTCCATTTGATTTAGCAACATGGTGATATGAGCAACAGTAGTGATGATGGATTTGCAAGGGTGAAAGCCAGCTGAGACAGGGTAAACAGTAATTGATAGATTAGGAAGTAGAAGTTGTTTGTAGAAAAAGATTTTTGAGAATAGTAATAGAGAGTCAATTAATATGGCACTGGCTGGAGGAAGCTCTTTTATAATGATGCTTTTAATAGGAGAGAACGACTAGTCAATAAGGTAGGAAGTATCCACGTGTGCCTGTTGAGAACTGGAAAACCTCCAAATTAAGATGTGCTGTAAATATAAAATGCACATGAGATTTTTCAGACTTGCTAGGAATAAAATGGTGCAAATTGTTTGTTACACATATTTTGAATACCTATCAAGGTCATAATATTTTTAATATATTTAATTAAATATATTATGAAAATTAGTTTTACTTTTTAATGTTGGTTTATGTTAATGTTTGTTTTTACTTTTTCATGTAATTACATATGTGGCTTCCATGATTGCTCTGTTACACAGGGCTGATGTAGAATATATTTGAACACCTGACTCACTTGAAGAAAGAAGAAAGGAAGGGGAAAATAGTTTCTCCCATATTCTCAAGAGAGAGAGAAGATGAGATTATAAACAAAGTTGACTGGATTTGATCTTTGAGTGAAGATAAAGAATACATATAGATGCATGAAATCTTCTTGAATTATTGGGGGAAAGTCAAATGTTTATGTATATATGTGACATAAGCACCAGTGTTTCAGTAGATTCCTTTTGTGTGATTTGGATTTAAGAAGCAAGCTGTAGTGGACATCCTAGGGTGACCCCTCATGATTTCCACACCCTAGTGTTCACACCTTTTGTAACTTCCTTTAGGTGTGGGTCAGTTAGTCAGTTCAGTTGCTCAGCCATGTCTGACTCTTTGTGACCCCATGGACTGCAGCACACTAGACCTCACTGTCTATCACCAACTCCCAGAGTTTACTCAAACTCATGTCCATTTAGTTGGTGATGCTATCCAATCATCTCATCCTCTGTCATCCCCTTCTCCTCCCACCTTCAATCTTTCCCAGCAGCAGAATCTTTTCAAATGAGTCAAATTAGGTGGGTAGGATCTGTAATTTGCTTCTATCTAACCAAGTATGACAAAGGTAAAGAGATTTTGCCAATGTAATTAAATCTCCCAATAAATTATATTAGAATTAATCAGATGAAAGCCTTTAAAAGACTATTCATTAAAAGCCTAATATTCCTTGAAAGGACTGATGCTGAAGCCTAAGCTCCAATACTTTGGCCACCTGATGCAAAGAGCCAACTCATTGGAAAAAACCCTGATGCTGGAAAAGATTGAAGGCTAAAGGAGAAGGGGGCTTAGTCATGGCAGAGGATGAGATGGTTGGATGGTATCACTGACTCAGTGGACTCAATGAATCTGAGCAAACTCTGGGAGAAAGCAGAGGACAAGGAGCCTGAGGTCCAAGGGGTCACAAAAGCCAGACTCGACTTAGCAACTGAACAACAACAATTAAATCTCCCCAAAAATATTAGAATTAATTAGATGAAAGCCTTTAAAAGGGCTAGAACCTCCTTGAGGTGAGATACTGCCCTTTCTGGCTTGATGAAGTAGACTGTCACCCCTAGAAAGCCCGCTTGCCAAAGAACTTTGGGTGACTCTAGGAACTTTTAGCTTCTTTGAAGACTTAAGAGTGGTATAGAACAGTCTTATGGACTCTGTGGGAGAGAGAGAGGGTGTGAAGATTTGGGAGAATGGCATTGAAACATGTAAAATATCATGTATGAAACGAGTTGCCAGTCCAGGTTCGATGCACGATACTGGAGGCTTGGGGCTGGTGCACTGGGACGACCCAGAGGGATGGAATGGGGAGGGAGGAGGGAGGAGGGTTCAGGATGGGGAACACATGTATACCTGTGGCGGATTCATTTTGATATTTGGCAAAACTAATACAATTATGTAAAGTTTAAAAATAAAATAAAATTAAAAAAAAAAAAAGTGGCCTCCAGCCTAGGACCAAAAGAAAGCCAATGCCCTCAGTCACACAATTACAAGTAAATGACTTATCAACAACCTGAATGATCTTGGAAATGGAGTCTTCCCTACGTGAGCCTCCAGATGAGAATGTTATCTGACCAACAACCTGATTGTAACCTTTCGAAACTCTGAGTGGAGTAGCCAGTGAAGCCATGTTTGGACTCCAGATCCGCTCATTATTACTGAGCGATAATAAACTGAGGAAATCACCAAGTTGTTGTTCATCTTCACATAATCATAATTAAAGTTGTTCAGTCCTGTCCAACTCTTTGCGACCCCATGGACTGCAGCCTACCAGGCTTCTCTGTCCATGGGATTTTCCCAGCAAGAATACTGGAGTGGGTTGCCATTTCCTTCTCCAGGGGATCTTCCCAACCCAGGGACTGAACCCGGGTCTCCCGCTTTGTAGGCAGAGACTTTACAGTCTAAGCCACCAGGGAATTACATCTTCACACAGCAACAGAAAAACAACAAATAGGCATTTCTACTTAAACAATTTGAATGGTGCACATCAGTATTTTACAGAGCTGAGTCTCTAGTCTGAGATATACTGTAAATCTATGCACTTCAAAGTTGTAGATCAGTTTCCTCTTCTGCAAAACAAAAACACTTTGGCCTAAAAAATAAAGTCACTTTTGCCTAAATTAAATCCTTATGATTATTTCCAATCTAGCCTTCTCTTACTGTTTGATTAGTCAGTATTCAGAGAATGATTCTCAATGGTCATTTTTGACAACTTACAGATCCACATTAAAACTTGGCACTTACCTCTTTTCTGCAACTTAATACCATCCACAGAGATTGGCAAGAGAAAAAAGAGTGTCCACCATAAGAACAATAAATATATAACTGATATGATAAAAGTGTCATACAAATCCATTAATTTGTATTTGGAGGTTTGCCAACAATGACTTCTGAAGATATTTTGGGAAAGAAAAATCTACTGGTTTTATATTTATTCTTAGATTATTTTTTGTATCTAAAAGCTTTCAAGTTTTTTTTAAAGAAACATAAAATAGTTTATAAGTTTACAAACTTACTATTCTATGAAAATAGAACATTATAATATGCATACAAACACATTCAACACAAGATACAACTATTCATGCATTTCTAAAATTACCTGGCCAAACCTGTATCACTTAGTAAAGAAAACTGCTGCTCAGCCCAAGAGGTTGAATTTGATTATGAAAAAGACTCAGCTACTTTCTTCCCTTCTTATAAATGTCTCAAATTACAGATGAACTTGAATTTTAATAGTAAACTTAATGGGGGAGTCTTAAGAGTAAAACATACACACATTTCATAAAAGCAACTGAAAGATTTTGAAAATGAATGATGGGGAATAATAAACTCAAGATAACATATCTGGTAGGGTGGTGTAGAGCCCTGTATTTATTCCTGTCAGAGTTAATATTTCCATTGGTGATCTAGAAAAATAAGTAAAACAGCCCACTAACCATATTTTCACATGAAGTTACATTCAAGGACTGTGTGGAAGGAAAAAAGAAACAGTGTAAAACAAATAGACTGTGACAAGATCATAGCCAGCCCCTCTAGTTGTTGACCGCGTAAAACTTCAATCTAAGAGTTCTTCACACAAATAAGATTAGAAATGAATGCCAATGGGGTCAGTGATGATTTCATTATTTGGAGCTGAAAAAAAGAAAGGCATGTGAGAAAAACATATTGGAATGTGTCAAAAAATGATTCATTATCACACAGAAAGATAACAAAATATATTCAGGAAGAAATAGAAAGGGAACACATCAGTATGTTTTCTAACTTGAAAATGAACTGTGAAATTTGATACAGTAGATTTGTAAAAATTAAATGGCCAAATGTATAACTTTGTTTGGGTGGGAAAAACAACCTGAGGCCTAAATTAGTCACAAAATCTCTCCTTATGTCATATGTTATATATAAACTAAAATAATAACATCATTTTTACATTGTGAATGAGGAACTATTTCTAATAAGTGTAAAAGCACATTTGGCACAAAATAGAGTTCTTCTGGAAATAGAGTTTTTCTTGTGTTTACTCTTATACTTGAGGAATATTTTACTTTTTTTCCCTTGGGAAGTTAATATTTGTAACACGTAATATCTTCTATCCTTCACAGATCTTAAAGTTATAGAACAGCATTTTCCCTCTTCCAACAAAATTCTTCTACAAAACAGTAGCTTTTTAGGTACACATGCATGAACAGTTGAACAAAGAGTGATATGTTTGAAAGCCTTCAAAATTAGAAAAAAAGATACCTAGAATGAGGTAAGCTCTACATTTTCCCAGCTATGCTTTCTTGGGTAAATAGCTGAATTTCTCTGAACTTTTGTTTTCACAGCAAGAAAATAGAAAAACTGACCTATCAATCAGTGTGTAAGGAGATCGAAATTAATTTTATCTGCATAAGTATTAAATGCATATAAGTGATATGTATATAAAATGCTATGGCAACTACATTTCACCCTATCAAGGCAAAAAAAACATAAAATGCTAGCCATCTCTGGCTGGGCTGATGATTACTATCTCTATATCCAATGCATTTACATTTTTCATAACCTGCTTCCATCTGCCTTCTATGGATCATGTGAACAAGTTGCTTGTTTCTTCATCCTATCCCCTGCTATTCCTTCATACATCTAAAATGTGTATAAAAACATGAGAGCCAAGACAGCAGTTCTGGAATTTCTCCCTTGGGCAAAGGGTTTAAAGTTAAAATCTTAAAAATTAAAAGCAAATTAAAATAATAAAAGCACAAACATAAAACCTTAAGGACATCACATTCTTCCTCTAGACTTCTTATAGAATCATGCAATCCAAACTTTCCTATTTTACAATAATCATCAAAAAACCCTCTTCTTTAGAATTCAAAAAATAGGACATTTGAAGCAAATTTTATTAAACTACTAGGTATTATTTCAAGTTTCTGATTATAGATAAAAGAAGAGATGGGGGAAAAGGGAAATAAATGTACTTCTTTTCTTCTGCCCTTTAGAATTTAAACTTAGAATTTAAATAACTTTAAGGTAAAGTAATAGAAATCTAAATTGGCTTAACCACAGTGAAGACACCATACTAATTCTAAGATTTCCATGCATTTGAATCCTTTTCAGTTTTATTAACCTTATATCTCTCATCTTTCTTTCTTGCAGTAGTTTCTCTTGATTAATATCTATGAATAATTTACTTACAACTGAATAAAAACAATGTTATTTTTGAGACAGATAATCCTAGGCTGGGTTGATTTAGTAACTTATTTGGCGGTCACTTAATGTTCTTAAACAGTTGTTTGCTTATTAACAAAATGAAGATATTAATAGCTTTTGGTTCTAGATAAACCTAAGGCAGGTAAATGTATAGAGTCTGATGAAGGGCATTGCAAAAAAAAAAAAAAAGCTTGTCATAGCCTTTTCTATTTAACTCATCAAGTAAACCTTTAAAACCTAAACTTGCAAAACAATGACTTATTTATTACGAAGTAGTAGTCAGTGGGGGAGTACTGAGCCCCAGTCTTAGCACTGAATGGAATAGCCTCCTGGTTGAGTGATAATGTGACACCAAACTTCATTCCTTATCTTCCAGCAAGAAGGCATTAGAAATAAGTGGTCCCAAGGTAACCAAGCCATTGACCAAGTAAAAGAACTGAACTTATCACCAGACACATAACTTATGAAGAAATTCATCTACTCTAAGAGAATATGTCCAGTTTGATATTGTCTATGAAGAAAAAATCAGAACTTGGGAGATACTGGAAACTCATATGTATTTTTTGTCTTGTCCACTGTTTTTCCTTCCTTGATAAAATCCAATGTTATTCTGAATACCCATTAAATAATTAGATATTTTTAGAAGGGTTAGAGTTGAGCAACAACAACAAAAATTCACTTGAAAATGAGAATAAAATTAAAATGTTATCATATAAAGATAGCCGTCCTAGTAATATAGAGAGTAGGAAGCAATAATAAACTATTTATAAGGCAGTGCAACCTTGAATATTGGCACTTTGACTTTTCATTATTTTACTAAGGTGACCCACTTGGACTAACCTTAATTAAGAACTGTACTCTCATAAAAATAGATATTATCTTGATTACTATGCATGGAATGTCAATACTCATACTCCCACTTGCTATTTGTAAAGAAATAATAGTCAAAACATATTTATTCTATAGCCATAAAGAAGCATAAAGCTGGAATGCATGGTAAGGTCATTTTGTCTATATTCTTTTTTTTATGTGATTGCAATTAAAATATCTTTACTGACTAAAAATCTCCATTTAAAAAACTTCAGAGAATATTTTCCACCCTTTTGCAACAATGTCAAAACAATACCACAGGAAAAAATATGAACTTAAAAACATTTTTTTATGGTGTGTTCTAATTTGACTCATTTATCCAATTGTTCTTAAAAAGAAGCTTTAATAATCTTCCAAAATTATTCTCCATTTTTATATCCCCCAAATCCTACATATGCTCTGTGAAAGAATTTCAGTCTAAAATGGAAGCAGAGAATAGAAAATAGAAAATCTTATACATATGCCCTCAGGGAAACAAAACTTGAGGACTGAGAGATGGATTTCCCATAAATACCTAATTTACAGAAAACTGATAGTATTGGGATGCTCTTAAATGATAGGAAATTGATCAAGGAATCTTGGGAAATTTTGCTTATGTTTTCCAGAGGCATGAATAAGTCACTCTGGATAAGTTGGTCTTGTAAAATAAACTGAATTGAGTTTTGTTATGGGACTGGTCTGGTTTTGTCTCCTTGGAAATTTTCAAAGTTAATCTTCCTTTGTTTTTTAAATCGACTCTAAGCTCTCACTTCTTTACCTTCCCTGTCCATAAATACAGCCTATCCCAAATTGTCAACAGACTTCTCTGAAGCTTGCTACAGTTTGTGTATCCTGAATTGCAATTCTTCTGCTACTCCCAAATGAGACAATTTTTGACAATATTGAGTTTGCTTCATTTTATCTTTTTATTTAGGTAGATATTTTTTTTTGCATTGGAAGTGGGATTCAAAGGAGATGACCCCCAAGGGATATGACCCTTGAAATTGTGTGCAGTACCCCCATGAAAGCCCTGGAGCTTATTGCATCTGTGCCATTGTCTAGTTTTGGTTTGGTGATTCTCCTCTCAGACTCTGGCCTCCCCCCATTTGGGTGGGTTTTCTGACTGCGTTAAGGATCTGTTTAAAAGTTTTATCCTTTTCAGTGAGCACTTTGTTTGCTTATTGGAAACATGCTAGAATTTTGGTGTAATTTCTTTGGAACGAATGAGAGCAAAAATTAAAAATTCTATAGGTGGGCATGGGTTCAACAAATAAATGGTGTTAGAGTACTTGCCACCTCCCTTTAGAGACTTTAGTCTCTAAAGCAAAGACTTATGTGAGAGGATACATTGATCACAGACAAACCAGACTGACGTTAGGTCATCTGTCAACTGCAAGACAGTTTACATGAAACAAGGGACAACTGGTCATGGGTCAGACGATAGGGCAAAGGCTGTCTTCCAGGAGAAAAGAGAGGGAATCCCATCAAAGACACACTGTGAAACAAAACTGCCAACCCTGAAAGCACATCCATCAGGCTATTTAGGGATTTAGGAATTTTGCTTTTGCTGTCAGAAAAACCTCGGAGATATGAGATGCCAGTCATCTCAATGCCGTAATAGTGACATTTATTCAGGGATCCTGGCTAATTTTATGTTAAAAAATTATGGTCCATCCTTATGTGCACTTTTGACTAGATGATCCAGTCCTACTAAAGATAACGTAGAACTCCAATGGCCATTATGAGAAACTTTCAATCTGCTGAAATATTTTTCTTCAGACTAAATTAGAAGACTAAGGCAATAAAAACTAAACAATCTGAGTGGGATAACTATTTTAATTGGTACCTAGTTCAGCATTTTAACACATTATTGACCAGGGGATTTTTGCAGAAACTAATGCCTGTGGTCAGCAATTTTTTATGTGAGTAAATATTAAAATGTTTTCAGTCGATAATGTTCAGGTAACAAAAGGCATATTAATATGTCTCTGGTCAGTAATGTGTTAAAATTACCTCTTTGTAAAATAGCATTTCTAAGATAGCTTAAGGAAATAAAGGAGATAAACCAGGCAGCTGAGGCCTCTTCTTTGGTGACAGGAGCCAGGGTTTCCTGTAACCTGGTTACTTGACCTCTTCTGTATTCAACTTTGCCCACTTCAAATCCTCTTTCTTTATCTAAACTCTCTTTCTTCTCTAGTTCCTAAACTTTAACAACTGAGCCTATTAAAACTTTCCCTTTTAAATTTAGGTATTCTGAGGACCCTGCTAAACCATTAATTAATTTTGTTCCATGGACCAAAGTTGAACTTGGGTCTATAGAAAACTATTTTCCCAAGGTAATTGAGGATCCTCAGTTCAGTTGCTCACTAGTGTCCAACTCTTTGCGACCCCATGGACTGCAGCACGCCAGGTTTCCCTGTCCATCACCAACTCCCGGAGCTTGCTCAAACTCATGTCCATCCAGTTGGTGATGTCATCCAACCATCTCATTCTCTGTTGTTTCCTTCTCCTCCTGCCTTCAATCTTTCCCAGCATCAGGCTCTTTTCCAATGAGACAGTTCTTCACATTGTGTGGCCAAAGTATTGGAGTTTCAGCTTCAGCATCAGTCCTTCCAATGAATATTCAGGACTGATTTCCTTTGGAATTTATTGGTTGGATCTTCTTGCAGTCCAAGGGATTCTCAAGAGTCTTTTCCAACACCACAGTTCAAAAGCATCAATTCTTCAGTGCTCAGCTTGCTTTATAATCCAACTCTCACATCCATACATGACTACTGGAAAAATCATAACTTTGACTAGACAGACCTTTATTGGCAAAGTAATGTCTGTTTTTTAATATGCTGTCTAGGTTGGTCATAGATTTTCTTTCAAAGGATCTTTTTCCTTTTTCAAAGGATCCTCAAAGATTTGCCAAATAATTCAATATTGTAATTCAAACTGAATCTTTGATCTTTATCAGTTAATCCACATGCTTATTGGAGAAGGTTAAGCCCAGCATTGGATGAAAACTGCTCATTGGGAAAGTCTCAAAAAAACCTTTGGATTTTCAAGTCAGCCAACAAATAGCTCTTTTATATGACCAAGCTCCTGTCATAACCCAAAGGCTACATCTTGCCATCCTGAGGAAGTTCTGAAAGCTAGCACATGGGGACAAAATTAATGCATGTACCCATTGAATTTTGTGCCCACAATTCAAAAGCCTATTGAATCTATTCATGATTACTACAGCAGACTCAAAATTGTTTTTAAAGAAAATATAGACTCTCTATATACATTGACTCTATCAATGCGGCCTTTACTTCAATGTTTATAGTTAAAACAGAGATTTTTCTCTGTTAGTCAAGATAACTGAAAGAGAATGAAGAATAATATTCACCTTGACCTTGTCAACATAGCTAATCAGTTAGCACATGCCATGGAAGATGATTCCAAAAAAAGGGGGCATGGCTAAAAGTTTTCAACAGATGGAATCTCCCAAGGAAACTGTTCCTAACCTATTTTGTCTTATTGTAAAAAAAAAAAAAAAAAAAAAGGAAAAGAAAAACTGACCTTTGAAAGAGAGACTGCAGTTGATTTTTTTAAAAAAGCTAGACAATTATAGTTTTCAAACAAACTCTTCCTAAACTATTTTGTCATTATTGTTAAAAAATAAAAACTAGCCACTGGAAGAGAGTTTTTTCAAAGTCAACAGTTACAGCTTTCCAAAAGCCAAGGGTCAAGGTCATTCTAGTGATGAGACTCCAAAGGAGCAAAGGGATTATTTCCCATTGTACCATATAACAGGATGGAGGAAACTATTCCCCAGATCTGATATAAATCCCTTACATACCAAATGACACAGGAGCTACTCTATCAGTTCACAACACCACTACAAATAAACAGTTCCTTCAAATAGTGAGGAGTTCAAATTAATCACAATATGTCTCTTTCTCAACCTATATCCATTTTCCTTGGGACCTTTACAAGATAAACACTTATTTCTCCTCAATATTGTAGCCCCTTTTCACTTATTAGGATGAGATTTCCTAGAAAAATTTCATGCTGACATTTCTTTCTCTTGAATGAAAAATAAATTCAAGAGATTGTAAGTCAAGTTTTAAGTCCCTTAAGTCTAATGCCCAAGAGAATCCAAACTTTTTCATATGATCAATACTTTATGAACCATGTTGTTCAGTCTCTAAGTTGTGTCTGACTCTTTGAAACCCATGGACTGAAGCATGCCAGGCCTCCCTGTCTCTCACCATCTCCTGGAGTTTGCCCAAGTTCATGTCCATTGAATTGGTGGTGCCATTCAACTATCTCATCCTCTGTTATCCACTTCTCCTATAGCTCTTACAAACCATAGAAGGACAAATTTCAGACACATCTTCATTATTTAGTGTCCCTTAGTCTATGACCAACATCTTCCACAGACATAGACAGAATTCATATTGTCCCTCTCTTGGTTCAGATCCAAACGAATCCCTCCAAATCTCTCTCAAGAATTAATCAATACCCTATAAACAAAGAGTTTAACTTTACAGAGCATAAGATTTATCATGTGTGTATGCGTGCTCAGTTGTTTCCTACTCTTTGTGACTCAACGGACTATAACCTGCCAGGCTCCTCTAACCATGAAATTGTTCAGGCAAGAATACTGGAGTGCGTTGCCATTTCCTTCTCCAGAGGATCTTCCCAACCCAGGGGATCGAACCCGCATCTCTTGCATCTCCTGCATTGGCAGGCAGGTTCTTTACCACTGTGCACCTGGGAAGTCCAAGACGTACCATAAAAGACTATAAAGCACAGGAACTTATTATTCCTTGCAGTAGTCTTTGTTCAGTTCAGTTCAGTCGCTCAGTCTTGTCCTTGTAAAACCCCCTATTTTACCTATAAGAAAACCTAATGATTGAGGATAAAGATTTATTCAGGATCTCTAAGCAATGAATAACATTGTCATTCCTCATTATATTGTTGTTCCTAATCCCCATACATTATTAGCATTAATCCCTACTGAAAGCAAGTTTTTCATCATGATCAATTTATTCAATACATTGTTTAGTATTCTGGTTGATGAGGCTGGCCAATATATTCTTGCTTTTACCTTAGAAGGACAACAATATACCTGAACAGAAATGGCCCATAGTTCTTCCAAAAGTCCTTCTTCTCACAAAATTTAAAAGCTGATTTTGATGATACAAAATCTTCTGGAGGCTCTACCATTCAACAATATATAGACGGTTTACTTCTGTGCTCACCTTGTCAAACCTAATCCTCACAAGAAGGCAGATTTCATCTGTTACAACTCTTAGCCACTAAGGAAAAGAAGTTCTCAAAGGAAAAATTGCATATTGTTCAAAACCAAGTCCAATATTTAAGATATTTTATCTCAGAACAAGGGTTACACCTAGATAGATCCCAAAAGCCTTCCTGGCATCTTGTATTTCCCCAAACCTAAAACTAAACATCAATTATAAGGTATTCTTGTAGTAGCTGCTTAGTATCACAATTGATTCCAAACTTATCTTTCATGGTCCAGGCTTTGCTTGTCTTAATAAAAACCACTAAACTCCCATTATCTCAAAAAACCAAGATGATCTAGCCTTTAAAATCTTGAAGGAAACCTTTATAAATCATTTTGCCCTCAGATATATGAACTATGGAGAAGGAAATGGCAATCCACTCCAGTATTCTTGCCTAGAGAATCCCGTGGACAGAGGAGCCTGGTGGGCTGCTGTCCATGGGGTCACACAGAGTTGGACATGACTGAATTGATTTAGCATGCATGCATGCATGCATGCATTGGAGAAGGAAATGGCAACCCACTCCAGTCTTCTTGCCTGGAGAATCCCAGGGACAGAAGAGCCTGGTGGGCTGCCATCTGTGGGGTCTCACAGAGTCAGATATGACTGAAGTGACTTAGCAGCAGCAGCAGTAGCTTATGAACTATAAACTCCCCTGTTTGCTTTTTGTTTAGGAAAAAGAGGATAATACCCTCAGAATACTTACTCAAAAACATGGGGGCTACCACAACCTCTAGGTTATAACAGTCAACAACTAGATCCCATGACCCAGTGTCACCCCTCATGCTTTGGGGCTATCCTTGCCACTCCCTTCTGGTAAAGGCCACTGAAGAAATGGTCACAGGATCCTCTGACCATTTTTGTACCTCATGCTGTCAAGGTTCTCTTGAATTCATTTCATTCCCAACATTTTTCAGCAAGCTCTCTTACTTTATAAAATTCTTTCACTAACCAACCTACGTATCACTCTCATTCATTGTAACAATCCAGTTACTCTTTTTCCTTCTTCCATGAACAAACCCTCCTATATCTATCTAACTTGAATGAATCACCTATCAGCCCCATGTAATAACTTAAAAGAAACCTTGACAAATGTTGACTGTTCATGGTTTACTAATGGCTCTTACTTGAAAAATGAAAATGGCAAATATTGCACTGGATATTCAATAACAACTCCTTTTGAGGTCCTTAAGGCTGTACCCCTACTTTTGGCCACTTTAGCCCAACAAGTTGAATGATATTCTAAATGATATTCAAGCATGTAATCTACCAGAAGGTAAAACTGCAAACACAAATACTGATAGCTATCATGCCTTTAGAGTACCCCATGATTTTGGAATGTTATAGAAACCAGATTTTTTTACTTCCAGTAGAGACAAAATTTAAAATGGTAGTTATGTTCAAAACTTAAGATGCTATACTCTGGCCAGCAGCTTTGGCTATTATTAAAATCCCTGGGCATTCTAAGTTCAACTCTCTGGAAGACAAAGGAAATCACCTCATTGATTATTTCTTCAAAAAATGCCGCTCTTATGGGATCCACGGACAAAATGTCTGTCACAGTCCAGAAGACTACTTTTGCTGGTGACAGCCTAAAGTGCATTATCCAGGAAAATACAAAAAAATGGCCCGTGAAGAAGAAAAACAAAATTGAAGATTTAAAGGCTACTGGTATCATGAAGAAAAGAAACTCTAGTTGTGACCCAAAAATAAGCCAGTCCTTTTAGGAAATTTAAAATTTATATTACTACCATACCTAAATTAAATTAGTTGGCACTTGATAAAATGATAATATTCATGAATCAATATTAGTAGAGAAACATTGACAAGACTGCAAAAAGTGCTTACCTTGTCACTTTGTAATTGTTGCTTAGTCACTAAACCATGTCTGACTCTTTTGTGATCTCAGGGACCTCAGGCTCCTCTTTCCATGGGATTTCCCAGGCAAAAATACTGGAGTGGGTTGTTATTTCCTTCTCCAGGGCATCTTCCCAATCCAGGGATTGAACCTGCATCTCTTGTGTCTCCTGCTTGGCAGCAGATTCTTTACTAACTGAGCTACCAGGAAGCCCACTACCTTGTCACTTGGCTGCTGATAAAATACTATTCATGAATCAGTATTGGTAGGGAACCTTTGACAAGGCTGCAGAAAGCATTTACCCTGCTTGTTCCATCTGTTCTAAATGCTGGAAAAACTATCCAAACTATCTCTGTATATTTTCATTTATCCAATGAACCACCTGAATGGATTTCATACAATCACTCCAACTCATGAATGTTTTTATAATGGTTTGCATATTTTCACATTGGACTGAAGTTTTTCATGAAAACATGTGACTGCTTCTTCTGTAGCTCAGATATCATTAGAAAAGATTATTTTCACTTGGGGAACTCCCTTGAACTTCATAGTGATTGGGGAATCCACTTTACTGGTCAGATGTTTTGATGAGTCTGTGTGGTCTGGCCATTTCTGCAGTACCTTTATTGTACTTATCATGTTTAGTCTTCAGCATTGCTCAAACATAAAAATCTAATTATTAAGACTCAGCTGAATGAGTTGAAACCCTCTGAACACCGTGGCCAAGAGTATTATTCTTGGTTCTTCCAAATTTTAAATCTATTCCCTCCAGGATGCAAAAACTTATATCTTTTAAAATAATTACAGGACAATTGATGCACTTAGCCCCAATTTCTTTTGACCCATAGCTAATAAAGAAAGATATCCTTCAATTTTGGAAAGGCATAATCAAGCCCATAAACATTTTGATAGAGCAGGCTTTCCACAGTGCTCTTTCAGGAAACAGATGTCAAACATCACACCTTACAGCCCAGAGATCTCATCTATCAGAAGAGACATTTCCAAAAAGATATCTTTAATCTTTCTGGAAAGAACCCTACTGCACATGATAGTAAACAACCATGATTCAGCCAAACTTCAAGGATTCATGTGTCACATCTAAATAAATCCCCCAAATCTGTGGAGATATATGTATTAACTGGTGACCTAAGGCTAAAAAATTTTAAGGACTAAAGTAGATGGCATCTAAAGAGGATAGCTTACCTAAGATATATGAACCAGACCTTTATAAATTTTTTTTATTTTTTTTTATCCCCACTGTGTATCATGTTAAATCATGTCATTCATGCCTTTGCTTGTTCTTTCCCTGATTTTCCTACTGCCCTTTTCTTCAGATTTAGCTTGTATACCCACCTTACAAAAATTCTCTGATTCTGTTAAACTTACTGAATTGTTATATTTATGCCATGATTCGATGGCATCATCAACTCACTGGACATGAGTTTGAGCAGACTCTGAGAGACAGTGAAAGACAGGGAAGTCTGGCATGCTGCAGTCCATGGGGTCACAAAGTCAGACATGGCTGAGCAACAAAACAGCAACAACATATTTATGCCAGAGCTAACAATAATCATGACTAATCAGGACTGGTGGCCTAGATACTATATTTAGAAAGATGGCAAAATATAAGTAGGAAAGATGTAAGATTTTCCTTTGGTAGCTTTGAAATCACTAGTCTCCTCTCTTCTAGAAGATTGGCACCAGATATTATTGGTTTCCATTGGGTACCGTCAACTCAGGCCTGAACTCTTATCTCAAATTTTTCTTGGTTTCATAAACAATGATGAGCATGACAAAACCATAGTGTACCTCCCAGTGAATATTTGTAACTTTGCTATTCCATATAACCTTGTGAACATGAATTCACTCCCTACTGGAATATACACAAGCTTATATCATCTTCTCCCTTAATGTATCTCTATAATGGAAATGAAAACAGTAACAGTACTGTTAAAAGAGAAGCTGACATGCTCCCACTCAATGGCATGTTGTTGGAAATTGGCCAAAAATCTGGCAGATGGTTAAAACTTAATTCAACTTTCTTCTCACCTCAAGATGTTCCAGACCTCCATGAAAATCTTATTTATACTAGATCAGTTAACTTGTTACTTCAGATCTGTAGAAATTTAAGGTGCTCGAACAAACATTCCCATAATGTGAATGGACCAGATTACCATGTGTTCTGTATAGTAAGTGTGTGTGTGTGTGTATGTGTGTGTACATTCATATAACCACAAGATATCATCTTTCATTCAAAGAAAGGAAATCTAAGCAAAAGGACAGAATTATGTCTATCCTTAAAAAAACATCGGGTATTTCTTTTCATGTGGAAAAATGTATATTCTATTCTTGCCTTAATTGGAAGGTATATTATAAGATCACTGTCCTTACTCCTGATGCCAAAATGAGAAAAACTCTTCCTTCCACTGCTTATATACCTAATTTTGTTTTTTTTATCATACCAGCTTTACAAATGACATAAGAGTGGGGAAGCTTATAGTTTGGAGAAGTGACTACAAAAAACACTATAGTGGATAGAAAGGGCTCAGGGTTGCAATCACCAAAAACTTTTTCTTTGGGTTGGGATAGCAGAATTTGAAAAACTGATTCACAGTCTTTTCATAGTTATGTCTACCACTTTCAGTGCTTCTGTCCAAGCTTTGAAATATCAAGAAATCCAAATAAAATAAGTATCCAAAAGTAGTGCTGAAAAAAATTCAAAACTCTAAACCTCCTCACTTCTCAGCAAGGGGAACTTGTGTCCTAGTGAAGAAAGTTATTTTTATGTCAATAGGTCAGGGAAAATAACTTAACACAAGAACTAAAAATAACATAGGACATTACCAAGCAGAAGTTGTCCAAGCTCCTGAACCTTGGGACGTATGGCACCACCGACTCAACAGACGTGAGTTTGACCAAGCTCTAGGAGATGATGAAGGACAGGGAAGCCTGGCATGCTGCAGTCCATGGGGTCTCAAAGAGTTGGACACGACTGAGTGACTTAACAACAAACATAAACAGTTGGGGAAACTGGTTGAGAAGCATATTTCAATCAATAACTGTCATTGAGTTTCTGGTCTCCAGTTTATTTCTACTGTTTTGTAATAGTATACATATATCTTCCTCAAAAATACATGTACGAAACAAACTTCTTTTTCTTTCAAAGTCTTGTCTTGAAACTCAACTGACGATGAAAACTAAATCATCCACCACAGAGGGACATAACTGAGATTCTTTCACCAATCCTCTCGCTCAAATGAAGCAGTAGCACTCCTTATCATTTTCTTCATCTGTGGGACAAGACACCTGAGCATGAGCCTCCTCAGCTTCATAGGAAAGAGACCTGAGGACAACCCTCTTCAGATCCAAGGGACATACAATGCAATCCATCTATAAAAAAGTGTATAGCAGAAAAAATTAACAACACCTGAATGATAATTTCTCAGCATGATTTTTGTGAAAGATCTTGAACAAAAGGGGGAAAATGTGAAGGAATGGAACCAGAGAATATAAAATGGAAGGTCTCACATATGTACCCTTGGGGGGGGGGGGGGAGGGGAACAACAATGACAAAGAGAATGATTTCTCATAAATGCTTGCTTCATATAAATTTGATAACATTGGAACTTTCTTGAATGACGGGAATTTGGTCAGGGATTATCTTCTATCAGTCTTGAGAAACTTTGTATATGGTTACGAGGCATGAACTAGAAACTACCCAATCAGGTTGGTCTCAGACAATAAGCTGAATTGCGTTCTGTTTATGAAACAAGACTGGTTTTGTCTACTTGGGGAATTTTCAAAGCTGTTCTCCATTTGATTTTTATTTCATCCAACTCTCATTTAACTCTTCCCCTCTTTACATTTTCTGCACATAATTACAGCCAAATCCACAACAGACACACCTGTAGCTTGCTATTTGCATGTCCTGAATAGAAATTCCTCTGCTAGTCCCAAATAAACACACTTTCTTTGACAAATGACATTCTGTGTATAAAAGTATGTGTTTTTGACCTTCTAACAGGTGAATATTTGCATTTAATATTTTTATTTGCTTTTCCTCAAGAGTAATGATGTACATAACTTTCCATGTGTTTTCATTATTAAAGCTTAAGGTAAATGGATTTATTTTAAAATTATTTATTTGGAAATAAAAGCAAAAATAAACAAATAGGACCTAATTAAAATTAAAAGCTTCTGCACAACAAAAGAAACTATAAGCAAAGTGAAAAGACAGTCTTCACAATGGGAGAAAATAATAGCAAATGAAGAAACTGACAAACAACTAATCTCAAAAATATACAAGCAACTCTTTCAGCTCAATTCCAGAAAAATAAACAACCCAATCAAAAAATGGGCCAAAGAACTAAATAGACATTTCTCCAAAGAAGACATACAGATGGCTAACAAACACATCAAAAGATGCTCAACATCACTCATTATCAGATAAATGCAAATCAAAACCACAATGAGGTACCATTTCACACCAGTCAGAATGGCTGCGATCCAAAAGTCTACAAGCAATAAATGCTGGAGAGGATGTGGAGAAAAGGGAACCCTCTTTCACTGTTGGTGGGAATGCAAACTAGTACAGACACTATGGAGAACAATGTGGAGATTCCTTAAAAAACTGGAAATAGAACTGCCATACAACCCAGCGATCCCACTGCTGGGCATACACACCGAGGAAATCAGAATTGAAAGAGACACGTGTACCCCTATGTTCATTGCAGCACTGTTTATAATAGGCAGGACATGGAAGCAACCTAGATGTCCATCAGCAGATGAATGGATAAGAAAGCTGTGGTACATATACACAATGGAGTATTACTCAGCCATTAAAAAGAATACATTTGAATCAGTTCTAATGAGTTGGATGAAACTGGAGCCAATTATACAGAGTGAATTAAGCCAGAAAAAAAAACACCAATACAGTATACTAACGCATATATAGGAATTTAGAAAGATGGTAATGATAACCCTGTAAGCAAGACAGCAGAAGAGACACAGATGTATAGAACAGTCTTCTGGACTCTATGGGAGAGGTGGGGGAGATGATTTGGGAGAATGGCATTGAAACATGTATAATATCATATATGAAATGAATCGCCAGTCCAGGTTCGATGCAGGATAGAGGATGCTTGGGGCTGGTGCACTGGGATGACCCAGAGGAATGGTGTGGGGAGGGAGGTGGGAGGGGTGTTCAGGATTGGGAACACATGTACACCCGTGGTGGATTCATGTTGATGTATGGCAAAACCAATACAATAAAGTAATTAGCCTCTAATTAAAATAAATAAATTTAAATTAAAAAATAAATTAATTTAAAAAAGAGAAAAATTATTTGGGGTTACAAATTTTTTTGAAATAAGTTTCAACAAAGTATATTTTATGCTCAGTAATTCTTTCAGTTTGACAAATGGCCACTGAAATCTTTGACAAAAGATTGACATATAGAATGCTTCTCTACTTTGTAGACCATCTCTACTATACCCTATGCCTAAAATAACCATTGATCTGCTTTTGAAGAAGAGATTAGTTTGTATTTCCTAGAATTTTATATAAATTGAATTATGCAATATGGATAATTCAAAAACAATGACAAAGAGATCAACTTCCAATGCCCAGTTGTGGTAAAAGTTAAGTCCAATGCTGTAAAGAACACTATTTCATAGGAACCTAGAATGTTAGGTCCACGAATCAATGTACATTGGAAGTGATCAAACAGGAGATGGCAAAAGTAAACATCAACATTTTAGGAATCAGTAAACTAAAATGGATGGGAATGAGTGAATTAAATTCAGGTGACCATTATACCTACTTCTGTAGGCAAGAATCCCTTAGAAGAAATGGAGTAGCCCTCATAGTCAACATAAGACTTGGAAATGTGGTTCTTGAGTGCAGCCTGTAAAATGACAATGTTTTCAGTTTGTTTCCAAGGCAAACTATTCAGTTTCACAGTAATCCAATTCTGTGCCCCAATCACTAATGCAGAAGAAACTGAAGTTCAATGGTTCTGTAAACACCTACAAGAACTTCTAGAACTAATACCCCCCAAAAGGGTATGATGAAAATGTCCTTTTCATCATAGAGAACAGGAATGCAAAAGTAGGAGTTCAAGAGATACCTGTAGTAACAGGCAAATTTGATCTTTTACTACAAAATTAAGCAGGGCAAAGGCTAACAGAGTTTTGCCAAGAGAACACATTGGTCATAGGAAACACCCTCTTCCAACAACACAAGAGACGACTCTACACACGGACATCACCAGATAGTCAACACCAAATTTCAGATTGATTATATTTTTTGCAACCAAAAATGGAGAAGCTTTTTACAGTCAGCAAAAACAAGACTGGGAGCTGACTTTGGCTCAGATCATGAACTCCTTATTGCTAAAATCAGACTTAAACTAAAAAACCTAAAGAAAAAAAAAAAAAAAACACGAGGCCTTTCAGGTATGATCTAAAAGAATCCTCTAACGATTGTAAAGTGGAAGTGACAAATATATTCATGGGATTAGTCTGGTGGAGTTTCCTGAAGTACTATGTAAAAAGGGTTCAAAATGCTGTACTGGAGGCAGTGATCAAGATCATCCCCAAGAAAAAGAAAGGCAAAAAGGCAAAAGGGTTGTCTGAGGAGGCCTTACGAACCAATGGAAAAGAAGAGAAAGCAAAAGGCAAAGCAGAAAAGGAAAGACATACACATCTGAATACAGAATTCCAAAGAATAGCAAGGAGAGATAAGAAAGCCTTCCTAAGTGAACAATGTAAAGAAATAGAGGAAAACAATAGAATGGGAAAGACAAGAGATCTCTTTGAGAAAATTAGAGACACCAAGGGAAAATTTCATGCAAAGACTGGCACAGTAAATAACAGAAATGGTATGGACCTAACAGAAGCAGAAGATATTAAGAAGAGGTGGCATGAATACTCAGAAGAACTATACAAAAAAGATCTTAATGACCCAGGTAATCACAATGGTGTGATCACTCACCTAAAGCCTGATATAGGAAACATCACTACAAACAAAGCTAGTGGAGGTTATAGAATTCCAGTTGAGCTATTTCAAATCCTAAAAGATGATGCTGTGAAAGTGCTGCACTCAACATGCCAGCAAATTTGGAAAACTCAGCAGTGGCCACAGGACTCAAAAAGGTAAGTTTTCATTCCAATCTCAAAGCAGAGCAATGCCAAAGAATGATCATACTACTGCACAATTGCACTTTTTTAACATGCTAGCAAAGTAATGCTCAAAATCCTACAAGCTAGGCTCTAAGAGTATGTGAACTATGAAATTCCAGATGTACAGTCTGGATTAAAAAAGACAGAGGGACAGAGATCAAATTGCCAACATCCATTGAATCATAGAAAAATCAAGGGAATTCCAGAAAAACATCTTCTGTTTCACTGACTATGCAAAAGCCTTTGTGGATCACAACAAATGGTGAAAAACTCTTAGAGAGATGGGAGTATCAGACCTGTATATTATTCCCATACCTGCCTCCTGAGAAACCTGTATTCAGATCAAGAAGCAGTAGTAAGAACTGAACATGGAACAACAGACTAGTTCAAAATTGGGAAAGGAGTATATAAAAGCTGTATATTGTCATCCTGCTTATTAACTTATATGCAGAGTACATCATGTGAAATGCCAGGATGGATGAAACATAAGCTGGAATCAAGATTGCCAGGAGAAATATCAATAAGCTCAGATATGCAGATAACACCATCCTTATGGCAGAAAGCTAAGAGGAATTAAGGGGCCTCTTGGTGAAGGTGAAAGAAGAGAGTTAAAAAGCTGTGGTACATATACACAATGGAGTATTATTCAGCCATTAAAAGAATACATTTGAATCAGTTCTAATGAGGTGGATGAAACTGGAGCCTATTATACAGAGTGAAGTAAGCCAGAAAGAAAAACACCAATACAGTATACTAACGCATATATATGGAATTTAGAAAGATGGTAACAATAACCCTGTGTACGAGACAGCAAAAGAGACACTGATGTATAGAACAGTCTTATGGACTCTGTGGGAGAGGGAGAGGGTGGGAAGATTTGGGAGAATGGAATTGAAACATGTAAAATATCATGTATGAAATGAGTTGCCAGTCCAGGTTCGATGCACGATACTGGAGGCTTGGGGCTGGTGCACTGGGACGACCCAGAGGGATGGAATGGGGAGGGAGGAGGGAGGAGGGTTCAGGATGGGGAACACATGTATACCTGTGGCGGATTCATTTTGATATTTGGCAAAACTAATACAGTTATGTAAAGTTTAAAAATAAAATAAAATAAAAAAAAAAAAGCTGACTTAAAGCTCAACATTTAAAAAACTAAGATGATGCCAACTGGTCTCATCACTTCATGGCAAATAGATGGGGAAACAATGGAAACAGTGACAGGCTTTATTTTCTTGCACTCCAGAATCACTGCAGATAGTGACTACAGCGATACAGTTACCTAAATTCTATAGAGTAAGTAAATAAGCAAATATTAGGAAACAAAACCCTATTTCAGATTAAGTAGGACGTTGCTTATCAACAGTCTTTCATAGTTAGTTTCCTTGTACAAATAATAGGAAAATAAGACCAAGTTACTCTGCAACTATTATTTTTCTTGTGAAAAACACTTGCTTTTCTAGAAATTTCTGAATTTATTCATAAATTGAGACCTTACATTAATTGTGGTTTTGGTCTCTTTCTGCCCATTTAAGGGTCAAATATAAGGATGTTTTTATGTTTAAAATACTTTATTTCAAGTTTTATTGGCCAGAAAATTAAATTTCTTTCACCAAGTATAATTTCGCATTGGTCAAACAGTCTTAAAATGTTCAGTTCATGTTCTTAACACATCTTTGTATACTTATAAAGGTCATTATCGAGTCATATGTTGTTAAATTCACAGTATAAACAAATATTTATAAGTAAAGTTAATATTAAAGTAAAATTCATAGATAACAGTAAGGCATACTTTCTTCTATAGTATTCTTTTACTTATTCTGTAGAATTTAAACTTTGCCTTTCTTTAAAGTGCTTCACATACCAGAACCAACTCACAGCAGCATACACTGATGAACAAGTTAAAAAACTTCTGACATGCCAAAGAATATCTACGGAGCACTTTAAAATTGTAAAACATTGGAGTAGTTCAACCTGAAGCAAAGTGGACATATTCCAGGCTCATTTTTTTTTTCCAGGAAAATAATTATATCCATTTGAATCTGGCAGAGTTATGTTTTTGGATGGACTTTGATGGCAGACATAGTAATGAAGCTCAATTAAAAAAAATCATAGTAAAAAATCAAGTAAAAAACATGCAGTTAAATTACTATGGGTGAAAAATATTGTATTTTAACAGCACTGAAAGCAGATAAAAAGCAGAATCTATAGTCTATACTATATATATACATATATATATGCATATGGTATATAATAATTAGCAGTCTCAAAAAGTATATTGTAGAATATGGAATATATTAAGACAACTGGGCTATCATTTTCTAAGTTTATTAAAGTTTTTAAAAATTGGGATTCTTGATCTATGGGGTCCATTTATGTTTTATGGTAAGTCCAAATCTTTTTGTTGTTAGTAATGGGTATGTAACTTTTATTTTTAAAAGAATTAGAGTCACTAATATGAGTAAAGGTAATATGAAAATCCAAAACAGGAACAAGTAAAACATGATTTGGAAGATAGGAAAGACAAGAATGTTCAAGAAACTATGCAAAAATAATTATAAACATAGTCCTAAATTAGACAAGCACAAATTACTCTAAAAATATTTTGTACCTAATTTTGTAAAATTAATTATATTTAGTACCATTTAATTAGTACCAATTTCATTTGTGTTTTAAAACTTAAATTCAGTTACAACTTTCCAAGAGTATAGTTACATGTGCATGTTCCTAAAGTCATATGATAAAGGGGCTTCCTGTGATCACTAAGCTACAGCCAGTCTGCTTAAAGACAGCTTGGGAGCCTCATATAAAAGTGTTAGGTTTCTGCATGTTTTCACTCTTTTTTCTAAATACTTTTAAATGAATAGCATAATTCCAGTTATTATCACATTAACTCATCAAGTACCAGTGGTGTATCTTTCCTTTTTTAATGTGTCAATGATGTTGATATCACTTTCCAGAGGAGATTGAGGAAAGCTCAGTGATCACAGCATAATTTTATATAGGATGACTATGAGAGCCACAATTTATTTAATACCATTTATCTTAAATAAAAAATTTCAAATATTTTCATTGAGTCCTTCTTAGGAATTTTCATAATCTTATACTGAACCATCACTTTAGTTTACAGATTTGTCACAATTGGTTAAAACTCTCTATTAACAGTGACCTTTCCCTCCGATTCCTAAACAAAAATATATTAAAAAGCATTTCAAAGTAAGACTTATTTTTCTTATAGATTAAATCAACTGATGAGGGTTTTATTGCTGAATATGTTCTTTATGATTCCCAATACCTAAACAAAACTAAAATTTCAAGTGATGAACATAAGCCTTTTTTAACCAATCAGAGTCTATGCCAAAACTCACTAAAATAATGAAACTAACTGCCGGAAGGAACTTAAAATTAGACCTGCTTCTCTAAATGTGAAGTGGCAGAAGCTTTTGCATATTAATTATTAGATATCAATAGTTTCCCCTTTTTAGAGAAGAAAGGAAAAGAAGGATGGACTCATTCCTGATCAAGCTTAATGCCATGGGAAGAGGTCAATAAGGACTTAATGAACTTAACATACTCACACTTGCTTAATAATGGATGCGTTAGAATCATGATGACAGATCCTTTTGAAGGTATAAGGTGAAGCTCTGAATCTAATGATAAGTAGGAGTTGTGATGGGTAATAACTTAGTAACAGCCTAAATACACATTTTTATGAGACAAGTAGCCCTTCTCAGGCAAGTAAAAAGCAGACTAATGAGATGTTCCTGTGGGATTTTATATATAAACATTAGAAAGGAAAACTTCCTGCCTACTGTGAAACCACCTACAGCAAAGGCTATATAAGTACTTCAAAGAGGAAAAAGCCAAGAGGCTTGGAATTTAGACTCAGTCGTGGTTGCCTTGAGCTTTGGATCCCGGAGACCACAGACTTTGAAATCAACCAAAGCTGGGCACACACTCTGGATACCAAAGGCTGTACAACAACTATGTCTTCCACAACACCTTGCCAAAACTGTTCTGGGATTACAGATTTAACAACCATCCTTCCTAACACCAGCTGCCAGCATGGTGGTCTTAAAGCCAATAGCTGTCAACCAACCGGCCATGTTCTGAGAACTATCCAGTCCCAGGACTACGAACCCACTCCTTGCTTTTCTCTCACACCCCTCTGCTTAATCAACAACTTCAACACCTGTCCCTTTCTGGATGATTGTGGCTGGTGTGATGGTGGCATCAACAGTAATGAGAAAGAGACCATGAAAATCTTGAACAATCGCCTTACTAACTACCTGGAAAAGGTATGAATGCTGGAACGAGAGAACGCCACACTGGAGTGCAAAATCCAGGAAGAATGTAACAAAGAACTCCCGGTCATATGTCCTGACTATGTGTCCTACTATGCAACCATTGAGGAGCTCCAGCAAAAGATCTTGTGTACCAAGGCTGAGAATTCCAGACTGGTTTCACAAATTGACAACACCAAACTGACTGCTGATGACTTGAGAGCCAAATATGAAGCTGAGGTGTCCCTACGCCAGCTAGTGGAGGCAGATGCCAATGGCCTACAGCAGATCCTGAATGCACTGACGCTGGGCAAGGCTGACCTGGAGGCACAAGTCCAGTCTCTGAAAGAGGAGCTCCTTTGCCTCAAAAACGACCATGAACAGGAAATCAGTTCCTTACAGAGCCAGCTTGGGGACAGACTCAACATTGAAGTGACCAGTGCCCCTTCTGTTGACCTAAACCGGGTTCTACGAGAAATGAGATGTCAGTATGAGTTGATCATGGAGACAAACCGCAAAGATGTAGAAGAGTGGTTCAACACACAGATGGAGGAGCTGAACCAGCAGGTGGTGACCAGCACTCAACAACAGCAGTGCTACCAGAAGGAGATCATTGAACTGAGACGCACCATGAATGCTCTGGAGATTGAACTGCACACTCAGCACCGCATGAGAGACTCCCAGGAATGTGCCCTGACAGAAACGGAAGCCCGCTACGCAGTCTTGCTGGCCCAGATCCAGTGTCTGATCGATAACCTAGAGGCTCAACTGGCAGAGATCCGGGGGGCCCTGGAAAGACAGAACCAAGAATATGAGATTCTGCTAGATGTCAAGTCACAGCTGGAGTGTGAGATTGCCACATACCACAGCCTTCTGGAGAGCTCAGATGGCAAGCTTCCCTGTCACTCGTGTGCCATCAAGCATGAGCCTTCTGCTTGCATATCCAGCAAGGCCAGGACCATGGAATGCACAGCCCCAGTTCACACATCATCCTTAGGCCCCTGTGGGATACATGAGTCCTGCAGCACCTGCAGCATCCTGCCCAGAATTCTGGTTAAAATCTGCACCATCACTGAGGAGATCAAGGATGGGAAAGTCATTTCGTCTCACAAGCACGTGCAGCCTTGCTTCATCACCAGAACTGCCAAAGCCTGACATCCCAAGGTGATAAAAATGACTCTGATTCATGAAAGAGAGGCCAATCCTTGTTTCTGCCAGAACCCCCCAGTCCCTTGAGGTACTTAGTTTCTTGCTACTACATTGAGTCCCCATTGCTAGATATAAGATTTTTTATTCTGCTCCTTCCCTAAGTCATTGCCACCAACACGACAATAAATGACATTTCTCTGGAAAAAAAAATAAATAAAATAAAACAGTCTCTTATTTCTATGGAATATCAAAACTTACAAAATAAAATCTAGTCCTAGAGTAATAGAATCAGAAGAGCAGGATACTTTAAGCACACACAAACAAATGCATACATATACACATACACTCACACACACACACACACACACACAGTGCAAGAATAAAAAAAAAATGTTTCTTAGGCATAACGTGAGGAAGAAAGAAAAAGCTAAAACAACACATTATTCTCTTTAGTGAATTTATACAATACCTCACAAATAAACATTATATCTGAACCTTATTAGAATGAAACAGTTGGAAATCAAATTAGAATCATATCACCATGTCAGATACTGTGTTTAATTCTGGTGAATAACATTGATTTTTTTTTGTTTATTTCTTACAATGTTTATATATTTCCTAAGAGACATTCACAATGGTTAGAAGCCAGACCCTCAAAAAACAAGCAGCTTGATCTGGAACCCAAGATGCTTTGAAAGTAATTCTGACTTGGATCCTTACATAATTTTTATTTGATTAAACCTAATATTATTAATTTTAATATCAAAATAAAGGTATAATCAATTATCACATACCCACCATGTATTTATTATGATCTCTGGCCTTAAGTCAAGTCTCAAAATCAAAATTAATAATGAAGGTTTATACATAAGGAAACAGGTCTGCATGGTTCAATTTTCCCAAAATAATAAAACTATGGCCCAGCAAAACTAGGCTGTAAACTAAGAAATGTCTTTGTTCCAAATTTTGCAATCTTTCCTATTAACTCATAATAACAGGTTAAATTATTATTTGGTTTTCTAAAGTATATGTATATATTAGATAACCATTAGATATAAATGACTACTAAATAATGGCACTATTTCAAAGCTTTTTTTAATTGTCAGTGTCAGAAAGGAAATTACATACTATTTTCAGTCAATATGGTTTTCACTCTAGGTGATTATGGGCCATTTCTGCCTGGTTCAAAATTTTAGCTCCAGTGTTAAACACAATGCTTAGTACCTAATAATTGCTGAGTCTTTTTGAAAAAATGAATGAATTGCCAAATGAAGGAATTCTGGTGGATTTTAACAGTAAAGTTAATTTTGTTTTATTAGAAATTAATTCCTCTAGTTCCTATCTTTGGAGAAGGCAATGGCAACCCACTCCAGTACTCTCGCCTGGAAAATCCCATGGACGGAGGGGCCTGGTAGGCTGCAGTCCATGGGATCGCTAAGAGTCAGACACGACTGAGCGACTTCACTTTCACTTTTCACTTTCATGCATTGGAGAAGGAAATGGCAACCCTCTCCAGTGTTCTTGCCTTGAGAATCCTAGGGACCGGGGAGCCTGATGGGCTGCCGTCTATGGGGTCGCACAGAGTCGGACACGACTGAAGTGACTTAGCAGCAGTTCCTATCTTATTGTGATATTTTAAAGAGTAGGTAAACAAAACAGAAATTGTTCAAATGAGGAAACAAACTCTTTTTATGTGTAGGGGCAGGGTTTCTGTTTGCTTGATGCACGATACTGGATGCTTGGGGCTGGTGCACTGGGACGACCCAGAGGGATGGAATGGGGAGGGAGGAGGGAGGAGGGTTCAGGATGGGGAACACATGTATACCTGTGGCGGATTCATTTTGATATTTGGCAAAACTAATACAGTTATGTAAAGTTTAAAAATAAAATAAAATTTAAAAAAAAATAATAAAATAAAATAAAATAAAACTATGTATATATAGAGAGAGAGATAGAGAGATTTTTTAAATATTTCTTTTTTTTTTTACTGATTGATATAATCAAATTTTGAAATATAAATTCAGGATGTACAAAAGGAATAAACTAGCAATACCACTACTCATGTTGCAAATGCACATTTCTATAATATTTAACTGGAGGAAACTCAAAGTACATGATCAAACGTGAACTGTGCACTGGTCCTTTGTCTCCATGTCACTGGACCTTGAGGTATCAGTAATATTTAATTATTGTGATTCTTGTGAAAACAGTACTTTCTTATGGTATCCTCAGAAGACAAATGAGCTATGTGATTGAAAAACTACTTTTCATGTGAGCATTGACAAGTAAAATGCTTAAAGTATTAGCCAGCATTGCAAAATGTTAAGGTTAATGTTCACTATTTGTATTCATTTGCAAGGGCTGCCATAACAACATACCACTGACTAGGTGGCTTAAACAAGAAAAAAAAAAAATTATGTTTTCAGAGTCCTGGAAGGTAGATGGTCCATGATCAATATATAGGCAGGTCTTACTTTTTTCTGAGTTCTCTCCTTGTCCTCACCTGATCTTCCCTCTGTGCATATGTGCCCCTGGTGTGTCTCTCTGTGTTGTAATCTCCTCTTCTTATAAAGACACCAGTCAGGATAGGTTAGGGCCCACAAAAACAGCCTCATTTTAACTTGCCTACCTCTTTAAAGACCTTATCTCTAAATACAGTCATGTTCTGAGGTACTGGAGGTCAGGACTTGAAAATATAAATTCAGGGGAAGAGAATTCAGCTTATGACACTAATACAAGTTTTTCAATTGAATAATTAAGTATAATTTGTTTAGATGATCAAGACTGGTTCATTTAGGAGAGATGACAGTGGAATCCAAGGTGAAAAAATGTCAGAAGTAGGCAAGACGCATAAAGCAGTAAAGACTAAAATCCAAAGTTTTTTGAAAAAACAAAAAATAAAGCTTCTTTATTCTAAACAATGTGTTATATTCTAACCCATTCTATCAGTAAAATTTTGCTTTTCTGCATTGCCTGGATCATGAAACAGCATTTTCAACCATCATTATTCTCTTTTAGAGAAAATCATTTAAGAAAACTAAGTTGTCTGATGTTGGCATTCAAAAAAATATATGTACTTTTTTTTTACTCCAATCCTATTTCAATCTTAGATTTATTTTTAAAGCCCATAATTGTACATATTAGATATAATGTAATATATAATGGTCAACACTGAAATCAGATTGATTATATTATTTGCAGCCAAAGATGGAGAAGATCTCCACAGTCAGCAAAAACAAGACCAGGAGCTGACTGTGGCTCAGATCATGAACTCCTTATTACCAAATTCAGACTGAAATTGAAGAAAGTAGGAAAACCACTAGACCATTCAGGTATGACCTAAATCAAATCCCTTATGATTATACAGTGGAAGTGAGAAATAGATTTAAGGGACTAGATCTGATAGACAGAGTGCCTGATGAACTATGGACGGTGGTTCATGACATTGTATAGGAGACAGGGATCAAGACCATCCCCATGGAAAAGAAATGCAAAAAAGCAAAATGGCTGTCTGGGGAGGCCTTACAAATAGCTGTGAAAAGAAGAGAAGAGAGAAGCAAAGGAGAAAAGGAAAAATATAAGCATCTGAATGCAGAGTTCCAAAAAATAGCAAGAAGAGATAAGAAAGCCTTCTTCAGCGATCAATGCAAAGATATAGAGGAAAGCAACAGAATGGGAAAGACTAGAGATCTCTTCAAGAAAATCAGAGATACCAAAGGAACATTTCATGCAAAGATGGGCTCGATAAAGGACAGAAATTGTATGGACCTAACAGAAGCAGAAGATAGTAAGAAGAGGTGTCAAGAATACACAGAAGAACTGTACAAAAAAGATCTTCACAACCAAGATAATCATGATGGTATGATCACTGACCTAGAGCCAGACATCCTGGACTGTGAAGTCAAGTGGGCCTTAGAAAGCATCACTAGGAACAAAGCTAGTGGAGGTGATGGAATTCCAGTTGAGCTCTTTCAAATCCTGAAAGATGATGCTATGAAAGTGCTGCACTCAATATGCCAGCAAATTTGGAAAACTCAGCAGTGGCCTCAGGAGTGGAAAAGATTAGTTTTTATTCCAATCCCAAAGAAAGGCAATGCCAAAGAATGCTCAAACTACCGCATAATTGCACTCATTTCACACACTAGTAAAGTAATGCTCAAAATTCTCCAAGGCAGGCTTCAGCAATACGTGAACTGTGAACTTCCAGATGTCCAAGCTGGTTTTAGAAAAGGCAGAGGAACCAGAGATCAAATTGCCAACATCTGCTGGATTATCAAAAAAGCAAGAGAGTTCCAGAAAAACATCTATTTCTGCTTTATTGACTATGGCAAAGCCTTTGATTGTGTGGATCACAATACACTGGGGAAAATTCTGAAATAAGATGGGAATACCAGACCCCCTGACCTGCCTCTTGAGAAATTTGTATGCAGGTCAGGAAAAAACAGTTAGAACTGAACATGAAACAACAGACTGGTTCCAAACAAGAAAAGGAGTACATCAAGGCTGTATATTGTCACCCTGCTTATTTAACTTCTATGCAGAGTACATCATGATAAATGCTGGGCTGGAAGAAGAAGGAGCTGGAATCAAGATTGCTGGGAGAAATATTAACAACCTCAGATATGCAGATGACACCACCCTTATGGCAGAAAGTGAAGAGGAACTAAAGAGCCTCTTGATGAAAGAGGAGAGTGAAAAAGTTGGCTTAAAGCTCAACATTCAGAAAACTGAGATCATGGCATCTGGTCTCATCACTTCATGGGAAATAGAAGGGGAAACAGCGGGAACAGTGGCAGACTTTATTTTTGGGGGCTCCAAAATCACTGCAGATAGTGATTGCAGCCATGAAATTAAAAGATGCTTACTCCTTGGAAGGAAAGTTATGACCAACCTAGATAGCATTTTGAAAAGCAGAGACATTACTTTGCCAACAAAGGTCCATCTAGTCAAGGCTATGGTTTTACCAGTGGTCATGTATGGATGTGAGAGTTGGACTGTGAAGAAAGCTGAGTGCCAAAAAATTGATGCTTTTGAACTGTGGTTTGGGGAAGACTCTTGAGAGTCCCTTGGACTGCAAGGAGATCCAACCAGTGCATTCTAAAGGAGATCAGCCCTGGGTGTTCTTTGGAAGGAATGATGCTAAAGCTGAAACTCCAGTACTTTGGCCACCTCATGCGAAGAGTTGACTCACTGGAAAAAACTCTGATGCTGGGAGGGATTGGGGGCAGGAAGAAAAGGTGACGACAGAGGATGAGATGGCTGGATGGCATCACCGACTCGATAGACACGTGTTTGAGTGAACTCCTGAGATGGTGATGGACAGGGAGCCCTGGCGTGCTGCGATTCATGGGGTCACAAAGAGTCGAACACAACTGAGCAACTGAACTGAACTGAATATATAATGATCTTAAGATTCCTGAATACTGGATTGTTACTAGATAAGACAACACTTCTGAAATTCTCAACACAGAAAAATATCATATATGAACAAAAACAAAAATAAAATCATTTAGTTATTAACTAGTCTTACTCTCCTACTTCTCTGTTTAGCAGGTTTGGTTAATAGGAAGCTGCTGCTGCTAAGTTGCTTCAGTCATGTCCAACTCTGTGTGACCCCATGGACTGCAGCCCACTAGGCTCCTTCATCCATGGGATTTTCCAGGGAAGAGTACTGGAGTGGGGTGCCATTGCCTTCTCCTAATAGGATGCAACTAATGCCTTATAGCTTCCCTGGTGGATCAGAGGTTAAAGCGTCTGCCTGCAATGCAGGAGACCTGGGTTCAATCCCTGGGTCAGGAAGATCCCCTGGAGAAGGAAATGGCAACCCACTCCAGTATTCTTGCCTGGAGAACCCCATGGACTGAGGAGCCTGGTGGGCTACAGTCCATGGGGTCACAAAGAGTCAGTGGCTTATAGGGCTTCCCAGGTGGCTAGTGGTAAAGAACTGCCTGCTAATGCAGGAGACATGAGAGACACTGATTTGATCCCTGGGTCAGGAAAATCCCCTGGAGGAGGGCATGGCAACCCAGTCCAGTACTCTTGCCTGGAGAATGCCATGGACAGAGAAGCCTAGTGGGCACAAAGTCAGACACGACTGAAGGGACTTAGCACGTGCGCGCACGCGCACGCACACAAACACACACACACTGGCTTAAAAGTGATACCCAAATCCTTTCTGCAAGGCCGTAAGTATAAAGCCAATTGAAGAATAAGAGTGACAACAGAGTGGGTAAAAAAATTGGTGACAATGTTCAGGAAATGCTTTGCCCACATGTTTGATGTAGAATATTGCTGTTAGGTTTGTCCCTTAGAAATTCACACCTTTGTGAAAAAAGAACTGACTTACTATTATTTTTAGTTAACCTTCAGGATGCTGATTGTAACTTAGAAACTAATGGAACTAATTTGTATGTGTGTGTGTATATGTATGCACAGGAAATCCTATTAGAGTTATTTTTTAATCACTATATGCTTCTGCTTTGTCATAGCTATTAGGGGCAGTCAGTTCATGGTCATACATATTTTTATTTCTTTACAAAATAGTTTTTTCATGTTTAATCAAAATTTCCAATTATTTGCATTTGTCTAATAATCTTCTGATATGTGATACATTACCAGGAGAACAATGCTGAAGTAAAGATGGATGAAAAGCTGTTAAATAATCTGTGCTTTTTAGGATATCCTTCTTTTGACACTGAAACCTGAAATTATGGCAAAGATAATAACTGCAGTAAGAAAAACCTTCTGTGTAATATCACATATTAAATATTATGACCCAATATTTTTCATTAGTCAAAGAAAGAAATAAGCCTGTAAAAATAAAAAGTAACATATATAAAATAAAAAATAAACATATATTAATTACTCCATACATCTCACCCTCTCCACCCCTCTCCCCATGACATGGAAACTTACATTCAGTTCAATTCAGTTCAGTCGATAAGTCATGTCTGACTCTTTGAGACCCATTGAACTGCAGCACATTAGGCCTCCCTATCCATCACCAACTCCTGGAGCCCAACCAAACTCATGTCCATTAAGTCAATGGTGCCAATCAACCATCCCATGCTCTGTCATCCCCTTCTCCTCTTGCCCTCAATCTTTCCCAGCATGAGGGTCTTTTCAAATGAGTCAGCTCTTCACATCAGGTGGCCAAAGTATTGGAGCTTCAGCTTCAACATCAGTCGTTCCAATGAACACCCGGGGCTGATCTCCTTTAGGGTGGACTGGTTGGATCTCCTTGCAGTCCAAGGGACTCTCAAGAGTCTTCTCCAACACCACAGTTCAAAAGCATCAATTCTTCGGTGCTCAGCTTCCTTCACAGTCCAACTCTCACATCCATACATGACCACAGGAAAAACCATAGACTTGACTAGACGGACCTTTATTGGCAAAGTAATGTCTCTGCTTTTGAATATACTATCTAGGTTGGTCATAACTTTCCTTCCAAGGAGTAAGCGTCTTTTAATTTCATGGCTGCAGTCACCATCTGCAGTGATTATGGAGCCCCAAAAAATAAAGTCTGAACCTGTTTCCACTGTTTCCCCATCTATTTCCCATGAAGTGATGGGACCAGATGCCATGATATTAGTTTCCTGAATGTTGAGCTTTAAGCCAACTTTTTCACTCTCCTCTTTCACTTTAATCAAGAGGCTTTTTAGTTCCTCTTCACTTTCTGCCATAAGGGTGGTGTCATCTGCATATCTGAGGTTATTGATATTCTCCCAGCAATCTTGATTCCAGCTTGTGTTTCTTCCAGTCCAGCATTTCTCATAATTTACTATAGAACTATATTTTGTTTAAAGAAATTTGAGTTATGGGCATATGGAATACTCACACACACAATTAATAAGTAGGGATTGGCATACTTTACAGCAAAGAGCAATGGTCATCTACATGAAGATTTGAGTTACACACTAAATTTTTCTGCTACTGTTGCAATAAACAAATCACCAAAAATTCAGTGATCTATCTAGCAAACGTTTATTTTTCTTACTTGTGGTCTGTTTAACAACTGGGTGACCTTACATTATATTTCATGGAGCTCAACTTGTCTCTGGACTTTGAGGAGAGTTCAGATATATTGCACATGTATTCATATTCAGCAAGGGCAAGCACTACCCAGGGCATATTACTTTCATGGTTGACCCAGGAGTAAGAGAGTACAAGCCAAATCACACAAGAACCAAAACTACTCAGAGTTCATGGAACAGATTAAGTCAAAGTTATATCCACAATCTGTGCAGAAGAAATGTGTACTATACCCCCAAGGGATATGGAGAAATGGGTGAATGAAAAAATATTATCAACTAAAACAAATACATGAACACAAAAAGATGCTCTAAGGATTTATTATATATATATATATATATATATATATATATATATTTCATGACACAATGACACAATATGTAAATTGTGTCATTTGTGTTAATAAACTTAATTTAGAACAATTTTAGATTAATAGAATTATTTTGAAGACATACAATAATACTACATACACATTAATTTAGAGTCTTATCTAGGACAGTTTCTCAGATTGCTTGTTTTTGATGATCTTAACAGCTTTGGTTACTGGTCACCATTTTATAGAATGTTTCTCAATTAGAATTTGTCTGATTTTTGTCCTATGATTAGAGTAGTGTTATGTGTTTTTCTGTGGAAGACCTCAGTGGTAAAATGCCATTCTTAGCACACTGTGTCATGGATATACACTGTCAATATGACATCATGCAGGATGCTAACCTTGGTCATGCAACTTGAGGTAGTGTTTGTCAGGTTTCTCCACTGTCAAATAATTATCTTCCCTTTCTACACCATACTCCTGAAGAAAGTCACTCTGCACAGGTCATACATAAGATGTGGGCATTAATATTTACCTACTGAAGGGTTGAATATTTATGTGTATGTGCGTGCTAAGTTGCTTCAGTCATGTCTGACTCCATGCAATCCTATGGACTGTAGTCTGACAGGCTCCTCTGTCCATAGGATTCCCCAGGCAAGAATACTAGAGTGGGTTGCCATGCCCTCCTCCAGGGGATCTTCCTGACCCAGGAATAGAACCCACATCTCTTCAGTCTCCTATTTTCTCAGGCGGGTTCTTTACCACTAGCCCCACCTGGGAAGTCCTAGCATATCTATATAAATGGTTTTAAATTCTTCTGCACAGGAAATCAGCCTACTATTCCTCATGTATTTGATCACTACTTTATATCAATAAATGAACATGTATTTTATACTTATAATCTAACACTGTCCTATCTTGTTTCTCAAATTATGCCAGCTCTTTCAGCTAGCTCCTGAATCAACCTTTTATTTCTTCATTTCTGTGTATGTGTGGGTGGAGTGGCGTGTGAGACATCCTTAGTTTCTGGCACTACAAAATACTTAAGGCTCAGGACACACATTTTCTGTCCCAGTCTGAGAATAAACCAATTCTCCAAAGAGCCCTGCTTCCATTTTGGAGAATGGTATTACAAACCAAGATTGGCTACCATGTATGACTGTCACTACTGGGGTTTGTTGAAGTGTTTTTAATTATAAAAACACGAGTATCCATAGGAAATTAGATAAAACCAAAAATTAATATTAAAGCAATATCTTCTCTTTCAACAGACTATACTCTTCTCAGAGTGAAAGAAAATTAACTGGGGTGCTCCACACTTAGGAAAAGCATGAGAATTGAAAATTTGGGCTATTTTCTAGAAAACATGTATATTTTGTATGTGTGCACTTGCACTATAGATATATTTCATATATGTATCAGTTCAGTCCAGTTCAGTCGCTCAGTCGTGTCCAACTCTTTGTGACCCCATGAATCGCAGCATGCCAGGCCTCCCTGTCCATCACCAACTCCCGGAGTTCATTCAAACTCACATACATCGAGTCAGTGGTACCATCCAGCCATCTCTTCCTCTGTCTTCCCCTTCTCCTCCTGCCCCCAATCCCTCCAAGCATTAGAGTCTTTTCCAATATATCAACTCTTTGCATGAGGTGGCCAAAGGACTGGAGTTTCAGCTTTAGCATCAGTTCTTCCAAAAAATCCCAGGGCTGATCTCCTTCAGAATGTACTGGTTGGATCTCCTTGCAGTCCAAGGGACTCTCAAGAGTCTTCTCCAACACCACAGTTAAAGCATCAATTCTTCAGTGCTCAGCCTTCTTCACAGTCCAATTCTCACATCCATACATGACCACAGGAAAAACCATAGCCTTGACTAGATGGACCTTTGTTGGCAAAGTAATGTCTCTGCTTTTGAATATACTATCTAGGTTGGTCATAACTTTCCTTCCAAGGAGTAAGCATCTTTTAATTTCATGGCTGCAGTCACCATCTGCAATGATTTTGGAGCCCCCAAAAATAAAGTCTGACACTGTTTCCACTGTTTCCCCATCTATTTCCCATGAAGTAATGGGAATGGATGCCATGATCTTCGTTTTCTGAATGTTGAGCTTTAAGCCAACTTTTTCACTCTCCTCTTTCACCTTCATCAAGAGGCTTTTGAGTTCCTCTTCACTTTCTGCCATAAGGGTGGTGTCATCTGCATATCTGAGGTTATTGATATTTCTCCCAGCAATCTTGATTCCAGCTTGTGCTTCTTCCAGCCCAGCATTTCTCATGATGTACTCTGTGTATAAGTTAAATAAGCAGGGTGACAATATACAGCCTTGATGTACTCCTTTTCCTATTTGGAACCAGTCTGTTGTTCCATGTCCAGTTCTAACTGTTGATTCCTGACCTGCATATAGGTTTCTCAGGAGGCAGGTCAGGTGGTCTGGTATTCCCATCTCTTTCAGAATTTTCCACAGTTTATTGTGATCCACACAATCAAAGGCTTTGGCGTAGTCAATAAAGCAGAAATAGATGTTTTTCTGGAACTCTCTTGCTTTTTTGATGATCCAGCGAATGTTGACAATTTGATTTCTGGTTCCTCTGCCTTTTTAAAACCAGCTTGAACATCTGGAAGTTCACATATGTATGCTGCTGCTACTGCTAAGTCTCTTCAGTCATGTCCGACTCTGTGCGACCCCAGACATGGCAGCCCACCAGGTTCCGCCATCCCTGGGATTCTTCAGGCAGGAACACTGGAGTGGGTTGCCATTTCCTTCTCCAATGCATGAAAGTGAAAATGAAAGTGAAGTCGCTCATTCGGGTCTGACTCTTCGCGACCCCATGGACTGCAGCCTACCAGGCTCCTCCATCCATGGGATTTGCCAGGCAAGAGTACTGGAGTGGGGTGCCACTGCCTTCTCTCACATGTGTATAAATGTATATAAATATATACACATCAAAATGAATTTATATACATACATGTATATTAATATATAGGAGAATGCTAAAGATAAAAGTTAAAAATCTTTCTAAATGCAACACTAGTCCTTCACATAAAAAAAAAGTTTGATCATTTTAATATGTAAATAACTGTTATAGGAGAGGGGGTAATCATAAACATAAATTTAAATATTTATTCTGATTTCATTATTTGGAATTTTTTAATAATTTCCAACAGACAGTAATATAAACAATTCTGATGATTATATGTGACCTTGTATTTCAGCAAACCACTTTCTGGTTTCTCTTTGTCTTCCTTAGCTAACCTCTGATTCTCAGCAGGTCTGAGAGTAAAAGCACACTAGTTACTGTGAATTTACTTCTGAACAATGCTTTCCAATCTGGAAATTTATTCTGATAAATGTTCTTTATTCCTTTAGCTCTCTGTTCCTATTAAACATGATTTTTTGTAACTCCCTATGATTCTCCCTTTCTGTCAGTATAAGCAGTAGCCTGTTGAATTTAGTACTAGCAGAAACTGTAAAACTCATAGTACTATTGAACCATTGCCAGAGTATGTCACACCCTAATTCACCAAGTAAATTCAATATGCCAACATGTAAGATTTACATTAGGGATATCTAAAATGGCGCCCAATGTGATTGTCAGTGCTATCAAATGGATTTGATATGGGTGTCATAGTCTATTCTTTCTTGAAGAAATATATGGATATCATCTGTATATAGTCACAACCTTATTAGAAAAGAGAGTGAGGCTGGAGTACAAAATTATTTTCTATTCCTGATTCCACCATTAACTTGCCACTCTACCTTGAGAAAATCAACCACATTTCTATGAACTTCAGTTTTCTTATTTCCAAAAACTAGGATAATGCTTATTTGGCATGAGGTTTGATAGTGTTCAGGGTGACTGCATGGAGAATACCTTGAAAAAGGAGCAAGCCTCATGGTATTCATGAAGTGGATCGTCTCCACACCATATTGGAGCAAACAATCCAAGAGCTTCTAATGCCTGGATTTTCTAGTATTTTAAAGTATGTCTCTTATTAATATTTGGAATTAATTATGAGCAGAACTAATAATGTCTCAATTAACATTCATTACTTTACCACCAGGGACAAATAGTTAAGAGAATAAGAAAATGGTTTAATAAGTAAAGGAAATTGTTTTATTTTATTTTTATTTCTAATAATTTATCTTATAAAACTCAGAGAAAACATGAGAAGTTTATAGGCAATAAAATGATTTAAAACCAATAGCCTGCAGTTTAATTTCTAATATAGAGCTAGTAACTTTGTAGTCAAATCAATGCCAAGAGTTTTACTCAGGCGTTCTAAAATTATATAAATTGCTATACTTAATAATGCCTTTCATACTGTGAGTTTGCACTAAATTAATAATGTAATAATTATTAATACAATGTGGAGACAGAAGTTTTTAAAAAAATTACAAAGGGTAGAAAAGTTCTGAGGATAAGTTTCTGATATTTTCTGATTTGAAGACAAAAATACACAAAACAGTTATATATTGTGTTAGAGGAAATACTATTAAGAATTCATTAGCTAAAGCTTTATTAAATGTGATAATATGAGATTATTTCAAGATGATTTTTCTGGGTGCAGTATAGATATAGTATAACTAGTCAAATTTCCGACACCTGCTGGATCATCAAAAAAGCAAGAGAGCTCCAGAAAAACATCTATTTCTGCTTTATTGACTATGCCAAAGCCTTTGACTGTGTGGATCACAATAAACTGTGGAAAATTCTTAAAGAGATGGGAATAACAGACCCCCTGACCTGCCTCTTGAGAAATCTGTATCCAGGTCAGGAAGCAATAGTTAGAAATGGACATGGAACAACAGATTGGTTCCAAATAGGAAAAGGAGTACATCAAGGCTGTATATTGTTACCCTGCTTATTTAACTTATACACAGAATACATCATGAGAAACACTGGGCTGGATGAAGCATAAGCTTGAATCAAGATTGCCAAGGGAAAAATCAATAACCTCAGATATGCAGATGACACCAACCTTATGGCAGAAAGTGAAGAAGAACTAAAGATCCTCTTGATGAAAGTGAAGGAGGAGAGTGAAAAATTTGACTTACAGCTCAACATTTAGAAAATGAAGATCATGGCATCTGGTCCCATCACTTCATGGCAAATAGATGAGGAAACAGTGGAAACAGTGGCAGACTTTATTTTTTGGGGCTCCAAAATCACTGCAAATGGTGACTGCAGCCATGAAATTAAAAGATGCTTACTCCTTGGAAGGAAAGTTATGACCAACCTAGACAGCATATTAAAAAGCAGAGACATTACTTTGCCAACCAAGGTCCATCTAGTCAAGGCTATGGTTTTTCCATTAATCATATATGGATGTGAGAGTTCGACTGTAAAGAAAGAGTGCCAAAGAATTGATGCTTTAGAACTGTTGTGTTCAAAAAGACTCTTGAGAGTTCCTTGGACTGTAAGGAGATCCAACCAGTCCATCCTAAAGGAAATCAGTCCTCAGTGCTCATTGGAAATATTGATGTTGAAGCTGAAACTCCAATACTTGGCCACTTGATGTGAAGAGCTGACTCATTTGAAAAGTCCCTGATGCTGAGGAAGATTGAAGGTGGGAGGAGAAGGGGACAACAGAGGATGGGATGGTTGGATGGCATCACCGACTCAATGAACATGAGTTTGAGTCATCTCTGGGAGTTGGTGATGGACAGGGAATCCTGGTGTGCTGCAATCCATGGGGTCGCAAGGAATCGGACATGACTGAGTGACTGAACTGAAATGAACTGATAATATATAGATACTAGACTATATACTATCGGAGAAGGCAATGGCAACCCACTCCAGTACTCTTGCCTGGAAAATTCCATGGATGGAGGGGCCTGGTAGGCTGCAGTCCATGGGGGTGCGAGGAGTCGTATACAACTGAGTGACTTCAGTTTCACTTTTCACTTTCATGCATTGGAGAAGGGAATGGCAACCCAGTCCAGTGTTCTTGCCTGGAGAATCCCAGGGATGGGGAGCCTGGTGGGCTGCCTTCTATGGGGTCGCACAGAGTAGGAAACGACTGAAGCGACTTAGCAGCAGCAGCAGCAGACTATATACTATAGTATAATATAGTCTACAGTACAAGAGCATATAGCTTAGATTGATGATGATCAGTCAGATTTGTTTGTTCTGAGTATTTGTATGTGGTTATGACAAACCTAGACAGTATATTAAAAAGCACAGACATCACTTTGTCAAAGTCTTCATAGTCAAAGCTTTGCTTTCTCCAGTAATGCACAGATGTGCGAGTTCACCTATAAATAAGGCTGAGCACTGAAGAATCAATGCTTCAAACTGTGGTGCTGGAAAAGACTCTTGAGAGTCTCTCAGACAGCAAGGAGATCAAAGCAGTCAATCCTAAAGGAAATCAACCCTGAATATTCATTGGAAGGACTAATGCTGAAGCTCCAACACTTCAAAAGCATCAATTCTTCAGCTCTCAGCTTTCTTTATAGTCCAACTCTCACATTCATACATGACTACTGGGAAAACCATAGCTACAAAGGTCTAGACAGACCTTTGTAGGCAAAGTGACATCTCTGTTTTTTAATATGTTGTCTAGGTTGGTCCATCCATCATAAAAAAGTCTACAGTCAATAAATTTTGACAAGGGTGTGAATAAAAGGGAACCCTCCTACACTGTTCATTAGAATGTAAACTAGTACAACCACTATGGAGAAGAGTGTGGAGGTGCCTTAAAACCTAAAAGTAGAACTGTCATATGATCAGCAATCTTGCTTCGGGGCACATATCTGGAGAAAACTATACTTTGAAAAGAAACGTACACCCACCCCATTGTTCACTGCCACACTATTTACAGTAGCCAAGACATGAAAATGACCTAAATGTCCACAGACAGAAGAATGAGAAAGAATATGTGGTACACATATTCAATGGATTATTACTTAGCCATCAAAATAAATGAAATAATTCCATTTGCAGCAACACAGATGAACAACAAAATTATCATACTAACTGAAGACAAAGACAAATGTATCACTTAAATGATACAAATGAACTTATTTACAATACATAAACAGATTCACAGAATTCTACTATATATAAAATATATAACCAGCAAGTACCTACTGTATAACACAGGGAACTCTACTCAATATTCTGTAATAACTTCTATGTGAAAATAATCTAGAAAAGAATAGATACATGTATATGTGTAACTGAATTATTTTGCTGTACACCTTTAACTAACACAACATTGTGCATCAGCTATACCTCAACATTAAAAAATTAAAAAGGAGAGGTGGTGAGAAATAGTTGGGGCTAGTGTCTAACAACATTCAGTGGGAAATACTCAATTCTTCAGCATCTATTATACTTTAGTTATATTTGAGGTAAGTGGATAAAAAGATGAACTTATCTTAGAGACATAGATGTTTATTCCTCAATAACATGGTCACTGCTTTATTGAATAGTAAAAGCATACCCCCAGACTGGGGGCAGCCTCGCATTCAGTAACCGCAGAGTAAGCCATCACTAGGAAAGTCTGAGGCCAATGAAAGTAGCATCAGTGAATTTTATCTACTAAGTTTCAGGTTATTTAGGGGAGGGGAAGAAAAGTGTTAGAATATTATGTTTCATATTTTAATAAATAATAAGTACCTAGAGATGGCAGATTAAGGAAAACATGATCTTTCCACAGAAAAATGTCTAACCCCACATACATAGCATTTAAATATGATCCATGCCTTCTATATGTATTATGCTCCCCTGTGTGTTACATTTGGTGCTATACTATAAATTGTTAGAATTTTTCCTAAGTTCATGGACAAATTAGAAAAAATACTGATTTTCCACTTGTCACTTCATTCAGGTATTATTTATTAAACCTATATTATGTAAAGGAATAGTTATTTATAAAGCAATCTGAGGGGGATACAAAGGAAAATAAGATATGGCTCCTCTTTGGTGAATTTGAAGCCTATAATTTATTTTTTTTTTTTATTTTTTTTTTTTTAGCTTTTTTTTTTTTTAATTTTATTTTATTTTTAAACTTTACATAACTGTATTAGATTTGCCAAATATCAAAATTAATCCGCCACAGGTATACATGTGTTTCCCATCCTGAACCCTCCTCCCTCCTCCCTCCCCATTCCATCCCTCTGGGTCGTCCCAGTGCACCAGCCCCAAGCATCCAGTATCGTGCATCGAACCTGGACTGGCAACTCATTTCATACATGATATTTTACATGTTTCAATGCCATTCTCCCAAATCTTCCCACCCTCTCCCTCTCCCACAGAGTCCATAAGACTGTTCTATACATCAGTGTCTCTTTTGCTGTCTCGTACACAGGGTTATTGTTACCATCTTTCTAAATTCCATATATATGCGTTAGTATACTGTATTGGTGTTTTTCTTTCTGGCTTACTTCACTCTGTATAATAGGCTCCAGTTTCATCCACCTCATTAGAACTGGTTCAAATGTATTCTTTTTAATGGCTGAATAATACTCCATTGTGTATATGTACCACTGCTTTCTTATCCATTCATCTGCTGATGGACATCTAGGTTGCTTCCATGTCCTGGCTATTATAAACAGTGCTGCGATGAACATTGGGGTACACGTGTCTCTTTCCCTTCTGGTTTCCTCAGTGTGTATGCCCAGCAGTGGGATTGCTGGATCATAAGGCAGTTCTATTTCCAGTTTTTTAAGGAATCTCCACACTGTTCTCCATAGTGGCTGTACTAGTTTGCATTCCCACCAACAGTGTAAGAGGGTTCCCTTTTCTCCACACCCTCTCCAGCATTTATTACTTGTAGACTTTTGGATCGCAGCCATTCTGACTGGTGTGAAATGGTACCTCATAGTGGTTTTGATTTGCATTTCTCTGATAATAAGTGATGTTGAGCATCTTTTCATGTGTTTGTTAGCCATCTGGATGTCTTCTTTGGAAAAATGTCTATTTAGTTCTTTGGCCCATTTTTTGATTGGGTCATTTATTTTTCTGGAGTTGAGCTGTAGGAGTTGCTTGTATATTCTCGAGATTAGTTGTTTGTCAGTTGCTTCATTTGCTATTATCTTCTCCCATTCTGAAGGCTGTCTTTTCACCTTGCTAATAGTTTCCTTTGATGTGCAGAAGCTTTTAAGGTTAATTAGGTCCCATTTGTTTATTTTTGCTTTTATTTCCAATATTCTGGGAGGTGGGTCATAGAGGATCCTGCTGTGATGTATGTCAGAGAGTGTTTTGCCTATGTTCTCCTCTAGGAGTTTTATAGTTTCTGGTCTTACATTTAGATCTTTAATCCATTTTGAGTTTATTTTTGTGTATGGTGTTAGAAAGTGTTCTAGTTTCATTCTTTTACAAGTGGTTGACCAGAGTTCCCAGCACCACTTGTTAAAGAGATTGTCTTTAATCCATTGTATATTCTTGCCTCCTTTGTCGAAGATAAGGTGTCCATATGTGCGTGGATTTATCTCTGGGCTTTCTATTTTGTTCCATTGATCTATATTTCTGTCTTTGTGCCAGTACCATACTGTCTTGATAACTGTGGCTTTGTAGTAGAGCCTGAAGTCAGGTAGGTTGATTCCTCCAGTTCCATTCTTCTTTCTCAAAATCGCTTTGGCTATTCGAGGTTTTTTGTTTTTCCATACAAATTGTGAAATTATTTGTTCTAGCTCTGTGAAGAATACTGTTGGTAGCTTGATAGGGATTGCATTGAATCTATAAATTGCTTTGGGTAGTATACTCATTTTCACTACATTGATTCTTCCAATCCATGAACATGGTATATTTCTCCATCTGTTAATATCCTCTTTGATTTCTTTCACCAGTGTTTTATAGTTTTCTATATATAGGTCTTTAGATTCTTTAGGTAGATATATTCCTAAGTATTTTATTCTTTCCGTTGCAATGGTGAATGGAATTGTTTCCTTAATTTCTCTTTCTGTTTTCTCATTATTAGTGTATAGGAATGCAAGGGATTTCTGTGTGTTGATTTTATATCCTGCAACTTTACTATAGTCATTGATTAGTTCTAGTAATTTTCTGGTGGAGTCTTTAGGCTTTTCTATGTAGAGGATCATGTCATCTGCAAACAGTGAGAGCTTTACTTCTTCTTTTCCAATTTGGATTCCTTTTATTTCTTTTTCTGTTCTGATTGCTGTGGCCAAAACTTCCAAAACTATGTTGAATAGTAATGGTGAAAGTGGGCACCCTTGTCTTGTTCCTGACTTTAGAGGAAATGCTTTCAGTTTTTCACCATTGAGGATAATGTTTGCTGTGGGTTTGTCATATATAGCTTTGATTATGTTGAGGTATGTTCCTTCTATTCCTGCTTTCTGGAGAGTTTTGATCATAAATGGATGTTGAATTTTGTCAAAGGCTTTCTCTGCATCTATTGAGATAATCATATGGTTTTTATTTTTCAATTTGTTAATGTGGTGTATTACATTGATTGATTTGCGGATATTGAAGAATCCTTGCATCCCTGGGATAAAGCCCACTTGGTCATGGTGTATGATCTTTTTAATGTGTTGTTGGATTCTGATTGCTAGAATTTTGTTAAGGATTTTTGCATCTATGTTCATCAGTGATATTGGCCTGTAGTTTTCTTTTTTTGTGGGATCTTTGTCAGGTTTTGGTATTAGGGTGATGGTGGCCTCATAGAATGAGTTTGGAAGTTTACCATCTTCTGCAATTTTCTGGAAGAGTTTGAGCAGGATAGGTGTTAGCTCTTCTCTAAATTTTTGGTAGAATTCAGCTGTGAAGCCGTCTGGACCTGGGCTTTTGTTTGCTGGAAGATTTTTGATTACAGTTTCAATTTCCGTGCTTGTGATGGGTCTGTTAAGATTTTCTATTTCTTCCTGATCGAGTTTTGGAAAGTTGTACTTTTCTAAGAATTTGTCCATTTCTTCCTCGTTGTCCATTTTATTGGCATATAATTGTTGATAGTAGTCTCTTATGATCCTTTGTATTTCTGTGTTGTCTGTTGTGATCTCTCCATTTTCATTTCTGATTTTATTGATTTGATTTTTCTCCCTTTGTTTCTTGATGAGTCTGGCTAATGGTTTGTCAATTTTATTTATCCTTTCAAAGAACCAGCTTTTGGTTTTGTTGATTTTTGCTATGGTCTCTTTTGTTTCTTTTGCATTTATTTCTGCTCTAATTTTTAAGATTTCTTTCCTTCTACTAACCCTGGGGTTCTTCATTTCTTCCTTTTCTAGTTGCTTTAGGTGTAGAGTTAGGTTATTTATTTGACTTTTTTCTTGTTTCTTGAGGTATGCCTGTATTGCTATGAACTTTCCCCTTAGGACTGCTTTTACAGTGTCCCACAGGTTTTGGGTTGTTGTGTTTTCATTTTCATTCGTTTCTATGCAAATTTTGATTTCTTTTTTGATTTCTTCTGTGATTTGTTGGTTATTCAGCAGCGTGTTGTTCAGCCTCCATATGTTGGATTTTTTAATAGTTTTTCTCCTGTAATTGAGATCTAATCTTACTGCATTGTGGTCAGAAAAGATGCTTGGAATGATTTCTATTTTTTTGAATTTACCAAGGCTAGCTTTATGGCCCAGGATGTGATCTATCCTGGAGAAGGTTCCATGTGCGCTTGAGAAGAAGGTGAAATTCATTGTTTTGGGATGAAATGTCCTATAGATATCAATTAGGTCTAACTGGTCTATTGTATCGTTTAAAGTTTGTGTTTCCTTGTTAATTTTCTGTTTAGTTGATCTATCCATAGGTGTGAGTGGGGTATTAAAGTCTCCCACTATTATTGTGTTATTGTTAATTTCTCCTTTCATACTTGTTAGCATTTGTCTTACATACTGCGGTGCTCCCGTGTTGGGTGCATATATATTTATAATTGTTATATCTTCTTCTTGGATTGATCCTTTGATCATTATGTAGTGACCATCTTTGTCTCTTTTCACAGTCTTTGTTTTAAAGTCTATTTTATCTGATATGAGTATTGCTACTCCTGCTTTCTTTTGGTCCCTATTCGCATGGAAAATCTTTTTCCAGCCCTTCACTTTCAGTCTGTATGTGTCCCCTGTTTTGAGGTGGGTCTCTTGTAGACAACATATGCAGGGGTCTTGTTTTTGTATCCATTCAGCCAGTCTTTGTCTTTTGGTTGGGGCATTCAACCCATTTACGTTTAAGGTAATTACTGATAAGTATGACCCCGTTGCCATTTACTTTATTGTTTTGGGTTTGAATTTATACACCATTTTTGTGTTTCCTGTCTAGAGAATATCCTTTAGTATTTGTTGGAGAGCTGGTTTGGTGGTGCAGAATTCTCTCAGCTTTTGCTTGTCTGAAAAGCTTTTGATTTCTCCTTCATACTTGAATGAGATCCTTGCTGGGTACAATAATCTGGGCTGTAGGTTATTTTCTTTCATCATTTTAAGTATGTCTTGCCATTCCCTCCTGGCTTGAAGAGTTTCTATTGAAAGATCAGCTGTTATCCTTATGGGAATTCCCTTGTGTGTTATTTGTTGTTTTTCCTTGCTGCTTTTAATATTTGTTCTTTGTGTTTGATCTTTGTTAATTTGATTACTATGTGTCTTGGGGTGTTTCGCCTTGGGTTTATCCTGTTTGGGACTCTCTGGGTTTCTTGGACTTGGGTGATTATTTCCTTCCCCATTTTAGGGAAGTTTTCAACTATTATCTCCTCAAGTATTTTCTCATGGTCTTTCTTTTTGTCTTCTTCTTCTGGGATCCCTATGATTCGAATGTTGTCGCGTTTAATATTGTCCTGGAGGTCTCTGAGATTGTCCTCATTTCTTTTAATTCGTTTTTCTTTTATCCTCTCTGATTCATTTATTTCTACCATTCTATCTTCTAATTCACTAATCCTATCTTCTGCCTCTGTTATTCTACTATTTGTTGCCTCCAGAGTGTTTTTAATTTCACTTATTGCATTATTCATTATATATTGACTCTTTTTTATTTCTTCTAAGTCCTTGTTAAACCTTTCTTGCATCTTCTCAGTCCTTGCCTCCAGGCTATTTATCTGTGATTCCATTTTAATTTCAAGATTTTGGATCAATTTCACTATCATTATTCGGAATTCTTTATCAGGTAGATTCCCTATCTCTTCCTCTTTTGTTTGGTTTGGTGGGCATTTATCCTGTTCCTTTATCTGCTGGCTATTCCTCTGTCTCTTCATCTTGTTTAAATTGCTGAGTTTGGGGTGTCCTTTCTGTATTCTGGCAGTTTGTGGAGTTCTCTTTATTGTGGCATTTCCTTGCTGTGTGTGGGTTTGTACAGGTGGCTTGTCAAGGTTTCCTGGTTAGGGAAGCTTGTGTCGATGTTCTGGTGGATGGAGCTGTATTTCTTCTCTCTGGAGTGTAATGAAATGTCCAGTAATGAGTTATGAGATGTCTATGGTTTTGGGGTGACTTTGGGCAGCCTGTATCTTGAAGCTCAGGGCTGTGTTCCTTTGTTGCTGGAGAATTTGCTTGTTATGTCTTTCCCTGGAACTTGTTGGCCCTTGTGTGGTGCTTGGTTTCAGTGTCGGTATGGAGGCGTTTGATGAGCTCCTGTCAATTAATGTTCCTTGGAGTCAGGAGTTCCCTGGAGTTAGGGTTTAGACTTAAGCCTCCTACTTCCAGTTATCGGTCTTAATTTTACAGTAGTTTCAAAACTTCTCCTTCTGTACAGCACCACTGATAAAACATCTACGTTAAAGATGAAAAGTTTCTCTACTGTGAGGGTCACTCAGAGAGGTTCACAGCGTTACATGGAGAAGAGAAGAGGGAGGAGGGAGTTAGAGGTGACCCAAATGAGATGAGGTGGAATCAATAGTGGAGAGAGTGGGCTAGGCAGTAGTCACTTCCTTGTGTGCACTCCACAACTGGACCGCTCAGAGATGTTCACGGAGTTATACAGGGAAGAGAAGAAGGAGGCAGGAGACAGAGGTGGCCAGAAGGATAAAAGGGGGAAATGAAAAGGAGGGAGACAGATCCAGCCAGTAATCAGTTCCTTAAGTGTTCTCCACCGTCTGGAACACACAGAAATTCACAGAGTTGGGTAGAGTAGAGAGGGGTTAGGGAGGAGATACAGGTGACCTGGTGGAGAAAATGGAGAGTCCAAAGGGAGAGAGAGCAGTCAAGCCAGTAATCTCGTACACTAGTGAAAAATGGGTCCTGAAGATTGGGTTCTTAAAGGTACGAAATTGGTAACAAATACATAAAAACAAAAATTAGAAATCTAGAGTAGAGTTTGGAATTTCAAAAATGCGATGTTAATGAAAAGAAGAAGGAGAAGAAAGAGAGAAAAAACGAATAAAGAAAAACAAACAAGGTCGTGAAAGTAATAAAGAAACTACAGGTACAAAATTGATAACTAATACCAAAAAGCAAAAATTAAAAATCTAGAGTAGAGTTTGGAATTTCAAAAATACAACGTTAAAAAAAAAAAAAAAGAAGAAGAAGAAAAATAAAGAGAGAAAGCAAACAAACCAACAAAAACAATGTCGCAAAAATTATAATGAAAATACAGGTACAAGATTGATATCAAATACCAAAAAGCATAAATTAAAAATCTTGAGTAGAGTTTGGAATTGCAGATATACGATGTTATATAAAAGAAGAAAAGAAAGAAACAGAGGAAAAAAAAAGTCACAGAAATTATGAAAAAAACTATAGGTACAAAATTGATAACATATATCAAAAGGCTAAAATTAAAAATCTAGAGTAGAGTTTGGAATTTCAAAAATACAATGTTAAAGAAAAGAAGAAAAAGAAAAAAGAAAAAAAAAAAAACATGGTCAAAAAATTATAAAATATATATATGAAGTTTGCTGAAGAAGAAAAAAAAAATAGGGTCTTTTTTTTTTTTTTTTTTGCAAAGTAATAGTTATAAAAGTGAAAATTAAAGGACAATAGAGGACTTAAAAAAAATTTTTTTTTTAATTAAAAAAAAAAAGGAAAGAAAGATTGATCGTAAAAATAGTAAAAATATATCTAGGTCTTTCTCTGGTTTTGGTGTGAGTATTGTGGGTTCAGTTCATTTTTGGCAGTTCCTTAGTCCGACATATTTCTCAAGATCTATAGGCCCCTTCCTATGTAATCCGTAGTAACCACAGGGTTTTAATCTATGGCCTGTAGCTTCCAAGGCGTTTCCCTCTGTTATAGCTTCTTCTGTTTGCTGGTCTCTTCAATGTCTGGTTCCCGCCCTGACACAAAGGGGATGGTTGAGGACACTATTTTTTTTTTTTTTTTTTTTAATTTAGGCTCACTTGTTCAGCCGCGCTGTGGGGAGGGAGGGAGGGAGGGAGGGAGGGATTCTGCAAACAGATAACCCTGGCGTGCGCTCACAGTGCCTCAGCCACACTGGGTCTGCCCCCGCTCACGGCGCGTGTAGTCTCCCTGCCCACACTGCTTGGGCTCTAGGTTGTTCAGCCGGGAACAATCAGAGGCCGGCCCTGGGCTGAGCTCCCAGGTCCAAGCCACTCAGGTTCAGGCACTCGGGTAGTCCTCAGAGGCGCAGACTCGGTTGGGCCTGCGTTTTGTGTTCTTCCCAGATCCAAGCAGCTCAGGTGATGAGGTGTTTGGCGGGCGCCAATGCTGCGACTTATCGCCTCCCCGCCACTCGGTTATCTGGGTGTAAAACCGGCGCACCTTCTCAGGCAGATGTTGACCGTCCAGACCCCCAAGAAGTTTTAGTTAGCAAAGAAGCCTGCTTACAGTTTTATAGATAGTGTCTCTCTGGGGCTGCGATTGCCCCCTTCCGGCTCTGGCTGCCTGTCACCGGAGGGGGAAGGTCTGCAGCCGGCTATCTCTGTTCAGTCCTTTGTTCTGTGCGCGGGCCTGGCGGTGTCTTAGGTTAGGGCTGGCTTTTCGCGTGGTAGATATCCCACAGTCTGGTTTGCTAGCCCAAATTATTTCGCTCAGATAGCGCTCAGGACATTCGGCCCGATTCTTACTCTAAGGGACACAGCCCGCGCCGCACTTCCCTGCCCAGCCCCCGCTTGCTAATGCCGTGTGCAGGCGTCTGCGCTGCTTCTCCGCTGGGGGAGTTACCGTAGGGCTCACAATCCGCGATTTTTAATTGTTTATTTTTTTTCCCCTCCCTTTTATGTTGCCCTCTGTCCTTCTAAAGCTCGGCACAGATTCGGCAGTGAGAGGGTTTCCTGGTGTTTGGAAACTTCTCTCTTTTTAAGACTCCCTTCCCGGGACGGAACTCCGTCCCTCCCTCTTTTGTCTCTTTTTTTGTCTTTTATATTTTTTCCTACCTCCTTTCGAAGAGTTGGGCTGCTTTTCTGGGTGCCTGATGTCCTCTGCCGGCATTCAGAAGTTGTTTTATGGAATTTACTCGACGTTTAAATGCTCTTTTGATGAATTTGTGGGGGAGAAAGTGTTCTCCCCGTCCTACTCCTCCGCCATCTTGGCTCCTCCCCTGAAGCCTATAATTTAAATACTCAATTTCCATTTTGGGGAGACTTATAAATCACAAATCTACAATCATAACATATCAAAAAGTGAAATCTTGACATATAAAAATAAGAGAGAAACCTAAATATGATGTTGCTAACCTAAAAATCCTTAAAATCTAAAATCAGAACTTAGCAAAGAAAGATTTGATACAATAATTCTGTTTGCCAATAATTCTTTACTACCTTGCCTTTAGAACTTTACATTCTTTTTACAATATTAAATATATTTTCTTTTCTATGTATTGATTGGCTTCTGCTAGAGACAAAGGATTTTTTTATGATATAATATAAAAACATGACAACTTCATGGGAAAAGGAATTGAAACTTAATATCCCACACAGCACATGATTTATCCAAGACTGCCTACATTTTTTAACAGACTTGGCCATCAAGGCTGAGAAGTAATACCCATCAGATTGTTAGTCTGGTCCCTTCATCTCAGTGCAGGTCTGTGTTGATAATCATCACTATTCTCAAGAAAGTCTAGCGTTCCCACCTAGTGTCACTGTACTTAGGCTTTACATTTATTTAGTGTTTTGTCGCCAAGCTGTCTACAATACGAAACCTATAGTTGTCATCCATATGAAAGTACTCGTCACAAGTTTAGTATTCAGAGTTCAATGGATATGTACTTTCTTAACGGCACCAGGCAAACTTGGGGAAAAAAAAAAAGACTGAAATTCTTCCTGGAGATGATATCTAATATACACACCAAAATTTCTACCCTTATGTGTTCTGTTTTCATAATTCTGTGGGTAATGAGGTACTACATATTGCAGCCCTCCTCTGTATTCAGCTGTAGAGCTCCATCACCTAGTAGGCATCTAGTTACCTCCTTTACCATAGTAACTGCACCTCATTTATCTTTATTTTCCAACATCTAGCATGGAGCATGACAGGAAGTGATTCCTCACAAATATTTAAAGAATGGAATTGAATTCATAAACTTCAAAACAATGACCCAGATGCCCACAAAAAGAATTGTTTCAAGTGGCCTGAGTTAACAGAAATACAGAAAAATCATAAAATCTTAAAACAACAGTAACAGCACAAAAAGTATGGATACATGATTTATGAAACTCTTAGCCATCATTGACATTTAAAAAAAAATTTCTTATTTACAAGAGACAGTAGTCCAGGGAAAAAAATAGAATTTATATATTTAATATTTATAGAGGCTTCCCTGGTGGCTCAGATGGTAAAGAATCTGCCTGTAATGCAGGAGACCCAGGTTCAATCCCTGAGTCACGAAGATCCTTTGGAAAAGGGAATGGCAACCCCCTCCAGTATTCTTGCCTGGAAAATTCCATGGATAGAGGAACCTGGTGGGTTATAGTCCATGGAGTTGCAAAGAGTCTGATATGACTGAGTGACTAACACACATTTAATATTTACCTTTGTGTTTATTTCTGTGATACCTACAAGATACCCTCACAATTCATGATACAAAGTAACTTCTTAAATAAGGCACAGATATGGATCATTTATGAATTATTTATCTATGTGTTCCACTTAATGAATGAGAAGAACCAATCATCTATCACCTACATTTCAACTGAGCTTTGTAACCTGTGTAAGCAGGATGAATGGTGACGTCAGGAAATCGACCAATTTCATCCTGTCACATGCTGTATTTTATTGTTATTCTTATTTACCCACCACCTGAAGTTAAGGCATTGAAACACTGTATACATTACTCTAGCTTTTGTAAGTACAAATATACCAATAGTTTTGGTCATTGATGATAAGGTGAGAAGCAATTGTTTTACAGATTCAGTCATTTTTTTTTTCTTTAATCTATTTCATTTCATGGTGAAAATTCTCTGGCTATATTTGGGAAATTGGGCCTTCTCAGAAATCTTAAAACTTGTCTATGAATGTGAATGTATAAACAAATTAATTTTGAATTGAAGTTTCTTCTTTAAAAGGTTGTTGAAATTTTTTTTTCAAAAATAACTATGAAATATGAGTGTCTTCAATTTAAAAAAGCATATCTACCCCAATGTTCATTGCAGCACCATTTATAATAGCCAGGACATGGAAGCAACCTAGATGTCCATCAGCAGATGAATGGATAAGAAAGCTGTGGTACATATACACAATGGAGTATTACTCAGCCATTAAAAAGAATACATTTGAATCAGTTCTAATGAGGTGGATGAAACTGGAGCCTATTATACAGAGTGAAGTAAGCCAGAAAGAAAAATACCAATACAGTATACTAATGCATATATATGGAATTTAGAAAGATGGTAATGACAACCATGTATGTGAGACAGCAAAAGAGACACAGATGTATAAAACAGTCTTCTGGACTCTGTGGGAGAGGGAGGGGGGTGATGATTTGGGAGAATGGCATTAAAACATGTATAATATCATATAAGAAACAAATCACCAGTCCAGGTTCGATGCAGGATACAGGAAGCTTGGGGCTGGTGTACTGGGATGACCCAGAGGGATGGTATGGGGAGGGAGGTGTGAGGGGGGTTCAGGATGGGGAACACGTGTACACCTGTGGCAGATGCATGTTGATGTATGGCAAAAACAATACAATATTGTAAAGTAAAAAATAATAATAATAATAATAAAATAAAATAAAATAAATATGACACCAAAAGAACAAGTAAAATAAAGAATATATTTAAACTGGAAAAAAAATAAAAAGCATATCTAAAAGCAACAAAACACAGATTTAAAGAACAGACTTTTGGATTCTGTGGGAGAAAGTGAGGGTGGGATGATTTGAGAGAATAGCATGGAAACGTGTATGTTACCATATGTAAAATAGATGACCAGTGCAAGGTTGATGTATGAAGCAGCGCTCAAAGCTGGTGCTCTGGGACAACCCAGAGGGATGTGTTGGGGAGGGAGGTGAGTGAGGGGTTCAGGATGGGGGGACACATATGTACCCATGGCTAATTCATGTCAATGTATGCAAAAACCATAACAATATTGTAAAGTAATTATCCTCCAATTAAAATAAGTTAAATAAATAACAATAGTAACAGATTATAACTCATTAAATAACATAAAAATTTATTTGACTATACTGATATAAATAAATGAATGGAAAGAAAAAAAATAAAAGCAACAACACAAAAAGAAAAAAAACAAATCTAAAGATAACTTTAAAATATATAAATTTTACTGAACATATTCTTGGAATAGTGCTTTAAATTCTGTAGATGACAGGTTGCTTATTTTATTTCAAAGGCCGTGAAACTAGTTTGGTTGGCTTTCAGAGGTTTTCAAATCCAGCTCATGAATTTGAAGAACTTTGTGTGTGTCTGAACATGTATATGTGACAGAAAGGGAAAAGGAGGCATTTTATCACAAAGAAAAATAAAATAATTAGGAAGCACAGTCACACAATTTAAAATGGTAGAATCAATTAACTGAGAGATCACAATTCAACTGCAATTATAACATGCTCACAAGTTTTCTTGAATGTGGCTTTTATCTCTGCTAAGAAGACACCCTTTCTTCACATGTTGAACTGCCTTTGGATAACAGATTTAAGTTTATCTCTTAAATGATCTGTTCTGAAATCCTTTATTGTTACTTTGGCTAAGTGAATAGATATTGTGTCACAGTGACCTATAATCCTATCTGACTGACTGTTCTAAAACTTTTTGATATTTGTTGACCCAAATTTCCTAAATTATTCTAATGATGCACTTTTGAATTTTAGCTAACTTTGGGATGCTTCGGAGGGCCCCTGAAACATCCCAAAGACAGATATCACACTAACTAACTAGGTTCATTTTGAATGCAGAATTACATGGGAATTATTGGCAAGTCAGTAATAAGTCTCAGGTTATATTGCAATGCAGGAGACCTACCTGGATTTGATCCCTGGGTTGGGAAGATCCCCTGGAGAAGGGAATGGCAGCCCGCTCCAGTATTCTTGCCTGGAGAATCCTATGGACAGAGGAGCCTGGTGAGTCTATGGGTTGGCAAAGAATTGAACACGACTGAGTGACTAACACTACTACTGTACAAGTTTTCTGGGAGGAAGCTAAGCTAGCCCTTCTTAAAAAGCCCTAGTTTGTTCTTATTAGTGTTAGATACAAAAATGTTTAAATGTTTTTGATTCATTTTCCTGATAAGTTAACTTTTCTTTTATAAAGCAGTATATTCTACAATGTATATAAGCAAGACTATAATTTCCCATGGATCTAAGAATTTGAAAAGTAAACAGACTTGTAATACAGTGGTTTTATACATAATTTTGTAAAAGTTAAAATTAAATGGTGTTTGCTTCAGTTGAGGCTTCACTTGATCTCTAAAATATGGGACATATCAAATTTTGGACATGGTTTAAAAATTGTAAGAGTAGATTGAATATGTGTTTTAATAGATATAGTCTCTGAAAAATAAGAAGATGCAAATTTCATAAGATTGATAAGTGAAGTGGGTTAAATAATTTGAGGAATAATGTTGAAAAGAGTACGAAAAAATATGAGAGTAAATGTCTACATTGTTCAAGCTTAAAATCATTTGTAACATTTCCTTGCCTTCAACTCACTTCAAGAATCATAAACTTGCAAGTGCCCTAAAGGCTTCTGATTTTTGTGGATTTCAAGAACAATAACCAAAAAAAAAAAAAAAATGCTGTACATGATAAAACCCCTCAGAGTGTATCACAACTGAACCAGCAAAAGTTTCAAACAGCTCCAGTCAGCAGCCCCTGGAGGTTCTGGAAGAGGAGTTAATGTTACAAACAAGATCAGTACCTTGTGGTTTCACTTGAAGTATAACTTCTGTCTTTCATTTGAGTCAAGCAAGGGACCCATAGTTCTTTAAAAAAAAAATAAAAGTGGCTACAGTTAGGGATAGAGACATAGACAATGGAGAAAGAGATAACAAGGCAGAGGAGAGAGAATGAGAAAAAATAAGGGGCATAATGCTGTACTGTCTTGAATGGGAACCACTAGCCATGTGAAGTTATTCAAATTTCAATTAATGAAAATTAAATAAAATGCAAAACTCACTTTGCAGAATTGCTAGCCTCATTTCAAGTGCTTGGTAGTTACACATGGCTAGTCATTACCATATGGAACAGTATACATGGAGGATGTTTCCATTGTGTCAGAAAGTTCTGGTACAAAGGGTTAATATGGAAAGACAGGGAGAAAGAAAAAGAGCGGACATAAAGAGGCTTCAATTAAGTGATGATAGAGAGAGAGTGTTTTGGAGGGTTAGTGGTAGACATGGGAAGGAGAATACGAAAAAAAAAAAAAAAGATACAAAGAAATCCTGTTATAACTTGAGGGGAAAAATTAAGATAGAATAGAATATAGGATTAATAGGTACAGAAAAAGTTGAGAAGCCAATAATCATCTTGAGTAGTTTATAATTAAAAACAAAACAAAACATGACTACCAACTCAGCATACACGACATTTAGACTTTAAGAAACTTACCACCAAAAAGACCAAAAATAAGACTGCAGAATTTATAATCTAAACACCAAGATCATTTAACAGTTTTTGTTTGACTTTTTAGAGCACATAAAATTAGAATGTCAGATTTGCTCATCCTTTCTCTCTTCATTTGTATATGAAATGGAATACCTGTGTTAATGGATCAGGAAATGAGTGGGGGCATGTAAAGAAAAAAAAAAATAGAATATGAAAAAAAAATCAGAGGAAAAATAGAGGTTTTAAAAATAAAAATGCAAATTTTTACAATTTGAAGTCCCTAATACTCTTCAACTTTTTCTTTATTCTGAAAAATTGAATATGAATTTTACATAGAGGATAGGTTTTTAATTTTAAATGAAAAACTTTTCAAAGATGATATTAATACAAGAATGAAAGATAATTATCTGAATTTTATATAGGAAAAAGGCAAAACTTGAAAGAAAAATTCAGTTAAAACTGAACTGGAGAGTTTATCAAATAGAGTTTGAGCAAGAACCTAAACTGAAGGGAATATCTTCATTTTTCAGAAAATATTTAATTAAACTATTTGATAACAATTTTAAAATTTACTTTTACAATCCATATTTTATATATTTCTATATTTAGAAAAATTAAATATGTATAATAATAGAAATAAGTTCTTAAATTACATAAAGTCAATATTTAGTAGATGGAAAAATTTACCTATATGTTCTCCAAGGATTTCAATGGAAGCACATTTGTTTTCTATATTTTAAAGTCTCCGTAAAAGGGATTACACAAGGAAAAACACACATTCCATGATGATAAACATACAAGCATCAAATTTCTTTGGGGAAAAAAAAAAAAAGAAATGTAGAGACTGTGAATGGCCTGTGTAGTGGAAACTACAAATCAATACAGGCCAGTGCAAGATATGGCATTTAGAAAAAAATTGATGTAATTATATCATAGAAGGATGGGGTATTATTGCCAAGTAAAGGACCTGACAGGTATCAATTATCATTTTATCTTTTGTTTCAAGAGAGTAGTTTACATTTGTGTGTCAGTCACTCAGTCATGTCTGACTCTTTGGGACCCCATGCACTGTAGCCCACCAATCTCCTTTGTCCATGGAATTCTCCAGGCAAGAATACTGGAGTGGGTTGGCATTCTCTTCTCCAAGGGCCTGAAACTCAGGTCTTCCTCACTGCAGGCAGATTCTTTACCGTCTGAGCCACCAAGGAATCTACTGAAATAACCTATAAAGTAATCTTATTGAAATCATATACTGAAAGTTCCTGTTTTGAAAGTTTCTGGGGTATTTCTAATTCTAAATCCAAAAAGGCTTTTCAGTCCTTCTATAAATGGACTGAGGTTGCAATATTTTTAATTCCTCAGTTCTTATGCGTCTGGAAACTTTTTATACTTTATAGTTTTGAGACAGCTCTGGCTGCTGCTTCTCGCTTTTCAAGGGCTCCTCTCCACTCCTTAAAGGCTAGGGCGAGGCTTTCCTAGCAGTCCCTCTCTGTAGCTGCTAACTGGTTGTTTCAATCTATTTGCCCTCCTCCCCTGATGCTATTACTGTACATTTTGATTGTATTTCCAAGTGTATATCATGGTTAGAACAATCCTCTAGATTCTGATATGTATCTCAACTGCCTAGATTTGTCTACCTACATCAGTGATTTTAGTGGTCACCACATTTTCACTCTCCACACCTGCTTTTCTTGTCCCTTCCTGCCAATCCCAATTCCTCTCCCTCCTTTGCCTCAAGTTCTCTTTCTAATTGGAATCTATGATTTATCTACAAATACATCTTCTTTATCTGTTCATATACATGCAGCTCGTGGAATTATCTGCAATCCCATTCTGACATTCAACATATTGTATCGTGCCATCATCTTAAACGCCTGTGATACCTAGGAAGCACCCTGAAGTAGAGAATCTTTTATTAAATCAGTTTCATTTTTTAAATTTCCAATCATTATGCAGTTCTTAGCATGAAAATTATCTTTTTGATTTCAAGAATGAATGAATGAAATCACAATATGAAAATAAAACTATATTTAATAAGTACTGAACTGCATGTAAAACATGATACTACATACACTTAACTATTTAATATTATGACTAATTTTCCATAACATTTTGGGGCAAGTACTATAATATTATCTCTATATTAGAGGTGGTAGTAGGGAATAAGCCACTAAAATATTAAGTAAAAGGCCTCAAATTAAGTACATGAGTAAAGGTAAGCCTTACAAACACACTAGAAATCATGCAGAAAAAATTAAAAAGAAAGAAAATACAAGGTAACACAGAAACTATATCAACTCTAAGTAAATTTAGACAGATAATTTGGCTTGTAGTATGTAGCACTCTATTGCTATAGAACATAAAATGACAAAGCATAGAAAAATTAAAACAAAGCATCTTTTTAAAATGTTTTTTATAAATAAATTAGCAAATGTTCACATATATACTAGTGATGCTAAATGTAATAAAAGCTGAACTTATCTATTCAGAGATGATAAGTATTTCCTTTGGTAAATACATATATTTTAAAAATAGTGGATGGTTTTTGTGATGAGTTGAATCACACAAGTGTACTGAGGAGGTAATACCATAATATTTCAATGAATCAGTTGGCTCCCTTCTGAGAGGTGAATTTACTTCTATAAAAAACTATAAGATTGACCAGGATGATTTCTGATTCCTTACCTTCAAATAGGCTTGACTGTGCAAAAGAAGAGTTTTTTTAAAACTATCTTAGCCTATGATTGACTTGAAATAGTCAAGAGACTAGGTGCTTATACAGAGTGGAAACAGACTATAGACCAAAATATATAAACAGAATATAAAAGACCAATAAAATAGATTAGCAGAGGAACGTTATTTAATGCGGGATAAAAAAGGAAAAAAGAAATACACAAATGACTGTACTAATTAAACTGTTTGGATAAAGACTTATTGTGGGATCATTTTGACAAGTTCAGTTCAAAGTGTTAGACTTTGTAAAAAAATTAAATGGATTGACATTTGCATCATTTGAAAATAGTAAATATTGTCTACTTCAACCTCAGTCACTAGGAAACAACTAATTTGAAAAAAGATTTAGTCTTTCAGGATCATATGAAAGTGTTTAAGACCTTTGGAACAATTATAATCTCCATGGCAACATAATATTTTGCTAGTTTTTTGTTTAATGCTGCTTTCATGGTTTCTCGATCATGCCCAGCACATAGCAGATGTTCAATAAAATTTGATAATGTGTTCATCCTATCATTTATTATTCAACCGTAGTTTATTGAGTAGTAATTTTTACCTAAGCATGTGTTTGGGCTGCACAGTGTAAATAAGACCAAGGAATTCAGCATGGTGCAGCCAGGCAATAGGAAATACAACACATGTTTATGTAAGTTAGAAGAAATTGCTGAGTTTTGAGGGGTCATCGAGGAATCTCATTTCAACCAGCTTTTAAGACAAGTTGGAGAGCAGCAGATTTTTGAGCTGGTTGTGGAAATGCAGGTGAATGTGAAGGTTGAAAGTAAAAGAATAGGGGCCAGATTGCCTAGGTTTGATTCTAGCCTTGTCCTCCCTAGCTAGATGACCTTGAACAGATTATTTCCTTTTCTCCCAACTCTGATTCCTTATCTCTAGAGGATGGATACCAATCAATAATACCTTTCTACTTTTCTCTTTTTATTTTAGTATTAGATCATCTAATGTTTATAAAACAAAATAAATATTCTTGCACATAGTAGGCATTCAGTAAAACATTGCCATTGATACTTTGCCATGACATTATTCTCATGATAACAATCAGTATATATTACATTGGCTTCATGTTTTATGTTTTGTTTGCTGATTATACACATAATATTAGGGCTAAGTGTTGAGAAATGGCCTGTTTCTCTTTGATTAAAGATTATACTCTGGAAGAAAAGAATTCTGTGGAAAATAATTGCAACATAAGAATACATGAAAACAGTCTCACATATATTCAACTGTAGCCTACAAAAAGAAAATTAAATGACAATACCAATATATGAAATTAGAAGTATAGACTTTACAAACTGTACACTTTTCATACAAATTCACACACAAAAAAAAGGTGTTCTCATTTTATTCCTAAGACAGAGAGGCAGCAGTAGAAAGTTACCTAGAAATGACTACAGCTTCTGCTGCTGCTAAGTCACCTCAGTCGTGTCCGACTCTGTGTGACCCCATAGACGGCAGCCCACCAGGCTGCCCCATCCCTGGGATTCTCCAGGCAAGAACACTGGAGTGGGTTGCCATTTCCTTCTCCAATGCATGAAAGTGAAAAGTGAAAGTGAAGTCGCTCAGTCGTGTCCAACTCTTAGCGGCCCCATGGACTGCAGCCTACCAGGCTCCTCCATCCATGCGATTTTCCAGGCAAGAGTACTGGAGTGGGGTGCCATTGCCTTCTTCCTATTTTCTTTCTTTCATGAGGACAAGCTATTAAAACCTCTCTAGTTTCTGGTTTCTTTATATTTAAAACATGGCTAGTAATATCAACTCACAGTTTACCTCAGAGCACTGAGTAAGAATCAAATGAGATAAAGGACATTTTTTTTTAGAGTTTATATTTTATTTGATGGGAATTTTTAGGACTTCAAGCCTGGGAGACAGTTTTTCAAGTGACCCTGAGAGAAGGGTTCTGAGGAGGCAGGGGAAGCTGTCAGGGTATACAGAAATTTGCAGCAAGGGGCAAGTAGTCTTAATATCAAAAAAATTATTGTCACTTAAGGAAAACCACATATCTCAAGTTAAGGAATTTAGGGCTTTTCTATATATGGGAAAATGCAAGAAGCTGGGCTTATTGAAATCATTCCTTTCTTATGCATCTCAGCTATCTAGAGCCAGGGCTCACTGGGTAATGGCTGATAGCTACCACCTGCCTTAAAAGCATGTTTTAAATACACTTGAAAATGATAAATCAGGACATACAAAGGCACAGATATAATACAAACTGAATCAGTTGTATGGAATACTTTAAAGTCAAATATGATGTTCTAAAAATAATTTCCTGAAGAAATTTTATTATGCACTTTATCTCCTGAAGAATTCTTTGAAACTTCTGGGTTTTGTACACATATAGTATTTCCACATCTAGAATCAAACTTTTCCAGGTGTGTAACTACTCCATAAAACACTAACTGTAAAGGTTACTGCAGCGGCTTCAGAAAATACAACTTAAACTAATCAACCTGAAAATGCACACATACATCAGACAAGTCCATTGGCAGAAGGAGTTAAGAGGATTATGTGCCATATTTACATGTACCTGAATGCCGGCAATTGTGCGATCTTGCCACCAGCTTTTATATCATACTGTAATGTTTGCTCCCTGAGGAGACACAGGGGAGAGCTGATGCCACCCACTGTCTAAGGTACTTTGCTTTATGCATCAACTTCACTTTGATGATACACGATATACAACTCCACATTATCTTGTAAAAGATTCAAGCCTGAAGGAGTGTGATGAAAACAAATAATATGCTTTTGTTCTAAGAAGTAACCTATGCTTTGTATTCACTTTTCATCTTTTTTTTGTTTTCTAACGTGGGCGTAAATATTTGAACATGCCTGACACAAAATTATTTTTCTGAGATTTATACTAGTTCCAGGATCAACACTTTGGCATTTTAGTAAAGACCAAATAAATTGTGTTACTATGACATATTTCAATACTATCAAAATAAATAACATTTAAAAAAGCAAATATAAAGTTATTTTTTTTGTTTTGTTTTGTTTTTTTATCATAGGAAATTGGAATGCAAAAGTAGGAAGTCAAGAGATACCTGAAGTAACAGGCAAGTTTGGCCTTGGGAGTACAAAATGAAGCAGGGCAAAGGCCAAAAGAGTTTTATCAAGAGAACACACTAGTCATAGCAAATACCCTTCCCCAAAACACAAGAGATGACTCTACACATGGACATCACCAAATACAAAAATCAGATTGATTATGTTCTTAACAGCCCATGGCGAAGCTCTACACAGTCAATAAAAACAAGACCTGGAGCTGACTGTGGAATCAGATCCTGAGGTCCTTATTGCAAAATTCAGGCTTAAATTTAACAAAGTAGGTAAAGCCATTCAGATAAATGTACTAAGCCGCTTCAGTTATGTCTGACTCTTTGTGACCCCATGGACTGTGGCCCACCAGATTCCTCTGTTTATGGGATTCTCCGTGCAAGAATACTGGAGTGAGTTGCCATGCCCTTTTTCAGTGAATCTTCCCAATGCAAGGATTGAACCTTCGTTTCTTATGTCTCCTGCATTGGCAGACAGGTTCTTTAGCACTAGCACTGCCTGAATCAAATCCTTTCTGATTATGCAGTGGAGGTGACCAATAGATTCAAGGGATTTGATCTGGTAGACAGTGCCTGAAGAACTATGGACTGAGATTGATAACACTGTACAGGAGTCAGTGACCAAAACTATCCCGAAGAAAGAGAAATGAAGAAGGCAAAGTGGTTGTCTGAGGAGGTGTTACCAATAGCTGAGGAAAGAAGTGAAAGGCAAAGAAGAAAAGAAAAGATTCCCAACTGAATGCAGAGTTCCAGAGAATAGCAGGAGAGAGAAGAATGTCTACTTAAATGAACAATGCAAAGAAATAGAGAAAAACAACAGAAAGGAAAAAACTACAGAGCTCTTCAAGAAAAATGGAGATATAAAGGCAACATTTCATGTAAGGATGAGCATGATAAAGGACAGAAATGGTAAGGACCTAAGAGAAGCAGGCGAGATTAAGAAGAGGTTGCAAGAATACATAGAAGAACTATATGAAAAAGATCTTAATGATTTGGATAACCAGGATAGTGTAGTCACTCATCTAAATTCAGACATCCTGGAGTGTGAAGTCAAGTGGGTCTGAGGAAGCCTTATAAACAAAGCTAGTGGAGGTGATGGAATTCCAGCTGAGCTATTTCAAATCCTAAAAGATGATATTGTGGAAATGCTGCACTCAATATTTCAGCTAACTTGGAAAACTCAGTAGTAGGCACAGGACAGGGAAAGGTCGATTTTCATTTCAATCCCAAAGAAGGGCAATGACAAAGAATGTTCAAACTATTGCACAGTTACATTCATTCCACATGCTAGCAAGGTAATGCTTAAAATCCTTCAAGCTAGTCTTCAGCAGTATGTGAACTGAGAACTTCCAGATGTGAAAATGGATTTAGGAAAGGCAGAGGGACCAGAGATCAAACTGCCAACATTGACTGGATCATAGAGAAAGCAAGGCAATTCTAGACAAAAATCTAGTTTTGTTTCATTGACTATGCTAAAACCTTTAACTGTGTGAGTCATAACAAACTGGAAAATTCTTAAAGAGATAGGAATACCAGATCACCTTACCTGTCTCCTGAGAAACCTGTATTTGTATCAAAAAACAATAATTAGAACCAGACATGAAACAACAGACTCGTTCAAAATTGGGAAAGGAGTATGACAAAGTTGGATATTGTAACCCTGCTTATTAACTTTTTGAAGAGTACATCATGCTAAATGCCAAGCTGGATGAATCCAAGATTACCTGGAGAAATATCAATGACCTCAGATATGCAGATGATACCACCCTTATGCCAGAAAGTGAAGAGAAACTAAAGAGTCTCGGATGAAGGTAATAGAAGAGAGTGGAAAAGCTCGCTTAAAACTCAACATTCAGAAACTGAGATCATGGGATCCAGCCCCATTACCTCATGACAGTGATAGCTCACAGTGAATGGTGTCAGATTCATGATCTCTGAAGAAGATTTAGCTTTGGGACCAGGTACCAGGCTTGATGACTCAAGAGCTTTTGTGTAGCAGAGTTTTATTAAAGTGAAAAAGGGACAGAGAAAGCTTCTGACATAGACATCAGCAGGGTGATGGAGAGTGCCTCCCCACTCACTAGTCTTATCAAGGCCTTTTACCAGACTCACTCCCACAAGATACATTTTAAATTAACAAGATTAGAACTAACAATAGAAAGGTCTTACTAGACCCACTCCTACAACATATATCTTAAGATAATAAGATTAGTCAGAAAACTTTCTTATTAAGGAGAAACATGTACTGGAGCAAGATACATTGTGATTATATTGACTAAAACAAAGCAACTTGTCCTTTTCTCCTTGAGAGCCCCAGATCCATTTCTCCTTCTCCAAGGCTCCAGACCCTTTTCTCCTCCTCATGAACCCTGGACTTCTTATCAACCTACATAGGAATTGACTCAGAGAAGACAATGGCACCCCACTCCAGTACTTTTGTCTAGGAAATCCCATGGACGGAGGAGCCTGGTAGGCTGCAGTCCATGGGGTCACTAGAGTTGGACACGAGTGAGCGATTTCCCTTTCATTTTTCACTTTCATGCATTGGAGAAGGAAATGGCAACCCACTCCAGTGTTCTTGCCTGGAGAATCCCAGGGACAGGGAAGCCTGGTGGGCTGCCGTCTATAGGGTCCCACAGAGTCAGACATGACTGAAGCGACTTAGCAGCAGCAGCAGCAGGAATTGACTCTCTCAATAGATAGAAGGAGGAAAAGTGGAAGAAATGACATATTTCCTTTTCTTCAGTTCAGTTGCTCAGTCGTGTCCGACTCTTTGTGACCCCATGAATTGCAGCACACCAGGCCTCCCTGTCCATCACCAACTCCCGGAGTTAAACCAGACTCACATCCATCAAGTCAGTGATGCCATCCAGACATCTCATCCTCTGTCGTCCCCTTCTCCTACCCCCAATCCCTCCCAGCATCAGAGGCTTTTCCAATGAGTAAACACTTGGCATGAGGTGGCCAAAGTACTGGAGTTTCAGCTTTAGCATCATTCCTTCCAAAGAAATCCCAGGGCTGATCTCCTTCAGAATGGACTGGTTGGATGTCCTTGCAGTCCAAAGGACTCTCAGGAGTTTTCTCCAAAACCACAGTTCAAAAGCATCAATTCTTCGGCGCTCAGCCTTCTTCACAGTCCAACTCTCACATCCATACATGACCTCAGGAAAAACCATAGCCTTGACTAGATGGACCTTTGTTGGCAAAGTAATGTCTCTGCTTTTGAATATGTTATCCAGGTTGGTCATAACTTTCCTTCCAAGGAGTAAGCGTCTTTTAATTTCATGGCTGCAATCACCATCTGCAGTGATTTTGGAGCCCAGAAAAATAAAGTCTGACACTGTTTCCACTGTTTCCCCATCTATTTCCCATAAAGTGATGGGACCGGATGCCATGATCTTTGTTTTCTGAATGTTGAGCTTTAAGCCAACTTTTTCACTCTCCTCTTTCACTTTCATCAAGAGGCTTTTGAGTTCCTCTTCACTTTCTGCCATAAGGGTGGTGTCATATGCATATCTGAGGTTATTGATATTTCTCCAGCAATCTTGATTCCAGCTTGTGCTTCTTCCAGTCCAGCATTTCTCATGATGTACTCTGCATAGAAGTTAAATAAGAAGGGTGACAATACACAGCCTTGACACACTCCTTTTCCTTTTGAGAACCAGTCTGTTTTCCATGTCCATTTCTAACTGTTGCTTCCTGACCTGCATACAAATTTCTCAAGAGGCAGATCAGGTGGTCTGGTATTCCCATCTTATTTCAGAATCTTCCACAGTTTATTGTGATCCACACAGTCAAAGGCTTTGGCATAGTCAATAGAGCAGAAATAGATGTTTTTCTGGAACTCTCTTGCTTTTTCCATGATCCAGTGGATGTTGGCCATTTGATCTCTAGTTCCTCTGCCTTTTCTAAACACTTCTCTTCTTTTCACAGCTATTTGTAAGGCCTCCCCAGACAGCCATTTTGCTCTTTTGTATTTCTTTTCCATAGGGATGGTCTTAATCCCTGTCTCCTGTACAATGTCACAAACCTGATTATATAGTTCATCAGGCACTCTATCTATCAGATCTAGGCCCTTAAATCTATTTCTCACTTCCTCTGTATAATCATAAGGGATTTAAGTCATACCTGAATGGTCTAGTGGTTTTCCCTACTTTTTTCAATTTCAGTCTGAATCTGGCAATAAGGAGTTCATGATCTGAGCCACCGTCAGCTCCTGGTCTTGTTTTTGCTGACTGTATAGAGCTTCTCCATCTTTGGCTGCAAAGAATATAATCAATCTGATTTCGGTGTTGACCATCTGGTGATGTCCATGCATAGAGTCTTCTCTTGTGTTGTTGGAAGAGGGTGTTTGTTATGACCAGTGCATTTTCTTGGCAAAACTCTTATTAGTCTTTGCCTTCTTCATTCTGTATTCCAAGGCCAAATTTGCCATTACTCTAGGTGTTTCTTGACTTCCTACTTTTTCATTCCAGTCCCCTATAATGAAAAGGACATCTTTTTGGGGTGTTAGTTCTAAAAGGTCTTGTAGGTCTTCATAGAATCTTTCAATTTCAGCTTCTTCGGCATTACTGGTTGGGGCATAGATTTGGATTACTGTGATATTGAATGGTTTGCCTTGGAAACGAACAGAGATCATTTTGTCATTTTTGAGATTGCATCCAAGTACTGCATTTTGGACTCTTTTGTTGACCTTGATGGCTACTCCTTTCCTTTTCTGAGGCTCCAAAATCACTGCCAATGGTGACGGAAATCATGAATTAAAAGATACTTTGTCCTTAGGACTTCCCTGGTGGCTCAGATGGTAAAGCGTCTGTTTACAATATGAGAGACCTGGGTTCGATCCCTGGGTTGGGAAGATTCCCTGGAGAAGGAAATGGCAACCCACTCCAGTACTCTTGCCTTGAAAATCCCATGGATGGAGGAGCTTGGTACAGGCTTCTATCCATGGGGTTCCAAAGAGTCGGGCATGACAGTGACTTCACTTCACTTGGTCCTTGGAAGGGAAGTTATGATACATCTAGACAACATATTAAAAAGCAGAGATATCACTTTGCCAACCAAAGTCCTTATGGTCAAAGTTATGATTTTTCCAGTAATCATGTATAGTTGTGAGAGTCGGACCATAGAGAAGGCTAAGAGCTGAAGAATTGATGCTTTTGAATTGTGGTGCTGGAGAAGGCTTGAGAGTCCTTTTGACAGCAAAGATATCAACCCAGTCAATCCTAAAGGAAATCAACCCTGAGTGTCCATTGGAAGGACTGATACTGTAACTGAAGCTCCAATATTTTGACCACCTGATGTGAAGAGCTCATTGGAAAAGGCCCTGATCTTGGGAAAAATTGAAGGGAAAGGGAGAAGGGAAAGCCAGAAGATGAGATGGTTAGAGAGCATTACCAACTCAATTGGCATGAATTTGAGCAAACTCTGAGAGATAGTGAAGGACAGGGGGGCCTGCTGTGCTGTAGCCTATGGAGTCACAGAGTCAGACAGAACTTAGTGACTGAACAGAAACAGAGTTTGATGGAGAAGGATGAAGGAATAATATATATATATATATATATATATATATACACACACACACACACACACACACACACATATATATAATGCATCTCCATGCTATAGGTACATTACTAGAATTACTATATACTTTTATATATGTTCACTTTTACTTTCATATGAAAATGATGTAACTTATTTAAACAAAGAAAAATTTTCAAGCTTTTTATAAACAAGCTTTTTTCTCACTTATTTCTTTCCATCATAAGTTTAGTATTCTTCTAAGGAAAATAGAAAACAATTTAATTCTACTAGTATATCTAATTTGTAAAATTCAAATTGCTAGTCAGCCATTATTCTAACCTTTTATTCAAAAGTTCTACGGAAACATAGGGGAAAAAATCTCATAATGAGAATAAAAATTATAAATATGGAAGAATCAACATTATCTCTAGCTCTTTAAATTTTTATTTTCCTATGAATTTCCTTTTCCCAGGCTATTCTATTTTCATGTTTAAGGTGAGACTCTCCAGGTTAGAATGGGGTGAAAGTAGCTTCAACTCCTAAATTATTGATCCAGAATTGCCTGTCAAGGTACTGTATATGCATAGCATATGAGTATTTCAGGATAACCGAATGAACACTAAGATCCCACTCTGCTCTCTAGTTCCATGTTCCCTAGTACAGTGGAGATGTCAGTTTAGGAACCACTTGTGCTGGTTGTTTTTTCCATATATGAACTTGAAAGTGGTGGAGACTAATATCAGGTGGGTAAGATGAAGTTATGTGAAAAAAAAAAAAAAAAAAACAGAGGCACACAGAAAGATATTGAAAGGATTTATATCTCTGGTTTTAGTTAAACAACACTTTGAGTTTTCTGAGTTATTTCAGAATGCTTATTATATCTGTCTTACTTTTTTCTTACTGGCTTGAGTTGGCATTTTACTATGTAAAATAAGAACAGTTCCTAATAAAAAATATTAAACATTCTTTCAAGCTTTCATAGATAAATTACATTGTATAGGCAGTATAGTACACAATAGATTAATCAATCTGTATAGAAATTTTTCTATTATGGACAAAGAAAATTTTCCCACTGATTTCAAGCTGGTTACAAACACAAATAGCCACAGCTTTCTTGCAGTTGCTGCTGTGTGGCTGTCACTTTTGTTCAGAAATGGATTTTGTACAAAAATGAACTTTCCTTCATTAGTAGATATGTCCCTGGGTGGTAGCACTTTAAGAAACAAAACAGGATGTAAGTGACAGGGACTAATAATGTAACACTGCATTCTGGGAGGTTGATCCTCCTGAGAAATACAGAATGTAGAGATGAGATAAATGCAGTCAAATCTATCATAAGAATAATGATGATTTTATATTGTCAAGTAGATCAGCTGGTAGTTATGGAGAGTATAATTAAGTAGGGATAGATAATAGTAGTGTCATATTTCAACAGAATCCAATAAAAAGACACTAATGGACATGAGAAAGCAAACTTGAAATTTTGAGACCTATATCTCATTTTGGATATGAGTATATCAGAAAGTACCAAACCAGACATATTTTGAAGTAAATTTGCAGAACACTATGATTAGTTCTGTTTTTATTTTGCTGTTGTGCTTCCCTTTCCCTTCTTTCATTGGCAACTATGTAAAATATATTTTAATTAAATAAAGAACCAAAAAAGTAAGATTGGTTTCAACCTGCTTCACTTTTTATTAAGTTTCCCTGGAACAAAATCCTGACAGGTTGGACATTGATACTCAACCTCTCACTGTCCTGAAAACTAATGGTCCCTTTCAATTCACATAATCTCATCACTTTTAAAGTCAGGATATTTTAAAATATAATATGGTAGTATAATTTTTTCCATTCCCTTCATAGGGCTGTCTTCTTTGTATTATATATTAGTTCTCTGTTAATTTATTTTTGTCTAATTTAAATTCATTTTATCAACCCATTCATCTACTTGGCATTTCATTTTAAAAATTTCAAATTTGTCTATCCTGACATTCAATTCCTTGTCAAGTATACTTTTTTCCTTAATCCCTTTATGTGACTTGGATCATTTTTCCTTCACTCTACAGAACTGCCTTGTCATATGCCAATGCTGGTGAAACATTACTTTTGTTTTTGTTTGCTTTAAGATATTATAAAATATCTTAATTTTGAAGATTACTATTTATATGTTTTTATATTTATTGTACTGCTTTAATGATATAATTCCATTGTCTTCTGGATTCCATTGCTTCTGCTGAGAAGTCAGATGTCAGTTTTGTTTCTTCTTAATTTAAAATAAGTCTTTTTAAAATTGATTTTTAAAAATAATTTCCATTTTTCCCCAAATATATTATTATGATGTTTATGAATGTCATTTAATTTTCATTTATACTGCATGGTAGTTTATGTACTTTATGAATCTATTTTTGGTATCTGCAATTTTAGAGAATTCAGGATGAGTGTATCTTCAGATGTTATCAATAATTCTACTCCATCTTCATCTCTCCTTTTCCTCCATAAATCAAATTGCATGCATGCTAAATTTTTCATCTGTATTATCTATAATGTTCTTTTTTATTGTCTTACTCTTTCTTCTCTATGTTCCAATTGAAATACTTTCCACGAGATAGGCTTAAAGTCAAACTGGATTCAAAATAGGAAGGTCAGTAAACTTGAAGGCAGGTTGAAAATAACTAGTCAAAATGGAACATAAAAAGAAAAAAGACTAAGAAACAAAAAAACAGAGCATGGTTGATGTTTACTACATTAGCAAATGTAGAAAAATTTATAGCTAGTATCCAAGAAGGAAAGAAAAGATAGAATAAATCAGAAGAACTATTTGAAGAAATAAAGAATTTTGAATTTCTAAATTGATGATAGATATTATTGTATATATGCAAGAAATTCCACAAAACTCTAATCAAATAATACACACATAAAACCACTTATCATGCTATAAATTAATTATGTAAAACTAAAAAAGGATAGGGCTTCCTTGGTGGCTCAGTGGTAAAGAATTCACCCTCCAATGCAGGAGACATGGGTTCAATCCTTAGTCTGGGAATATCCCACATGCCATGAAACAACTAAGCCTGTGTGCCATAACTATTGAACCTGTGCTTTAGGACCCAGGAACCACAATTACTGAGCCCTTGCACAGCAACTACTGAAGCCTAAATGCCCTAGATCCCACGCTCAACATCAAGAGAAGCCACTGCGATGAGAAGCCCAAGCACCACAACCAGAAAATAGTCCCCACTCACCACTAGAGAAAAGACCACCTAGCAATGAAGACCCAGCACAGCCAAAAAATAAATTTAAAAGAATATTAAAAAAATAAAAAGGATAAATCTTATGAGATATGGTGAAAATATAAATGAATGATTAACTTCCCATCAGGGAAAACAGAATGTCAAATGACAGAAAATACTTATTTTTAGCTACAATTTTTTATTCAGTAAAAAGATTGCTTAAATTTTAATAGACTTTAAAGGACACTTTCAGACAATCCCTTCAAGTATTTGTATCTAGTACATACACTACAATAAATGGTTAAAAGAAATTCAAGGGGAAGGGAAAAACAAAAAAAGGCCAGATTTATAATACATAATGAAAACACTCTCTATAATACATAATTAAAAAAAGGAAAACACTCTCTAGGGAAATGCATAACATTATTGTGTTAGTAATTATATTGCTGTAATTATAGTTTAAAATTTTTCAAAACTTATTCTTTAAAATGAAATAAAATATGTTGTTGTTTAGTCCTATGTCATGGCTGATTCTTTTCTGATCCCATGAACTGAAGCCTGCCAGGATCCTCTGTTCATGAGATTTCCCAGGCAAGAATACTGCAGTAGGTTGTCATTTCCTTCTCCAGGGGATCTTCCCGATTCAGGGTTCAAACCCATGTCTCCTGCACTGGCAGGCAGATTCTTTACTGCTGAACCACGGGGAAGCCCTAAAATATGTCAGAGGGCTTATAATACCGAAGGATGTAAAATGTAAGTACACAAGTGTTTGAAGGGAATAAATATATTTTATGGTGAGATGGTTTGATGGTTCATAAAGTGATTATGTGGAGAAGGCAATGGCACTCCACTCCAGTACTCTTGCCTGGAAAATCCCATGGACGGGGGAGCCTGGTGGGCTGCAGTCCAATGGGTCGCTAAGAGTCAGACATGACTGAGCGACTTCCCTTTCACTTTTCACTTTAATGCATTGGAGAAGGAAATGGCAACCCACTCCAGTGTTCTTGCCTGGAGAATCCCAGGGATGGGGGAGCCTGGTGGGCTGCCGTCTATGGGGTCGCACAGGGTCGGACACGACTAAAGCGACTTAGCAGCAGCAGCAGCAAAGTGATTATGAAATATTCTAATTGCATATGAATATCTCTAGCATGGAAAACTCAAAGATATATGTAGATAGTAAGTTAATATAGGGTACAGTTCAGTTCAGTTCAGTCGCTCAGTCATGTCCGACTTTTTGCGACCCCATGAATCGCAGCACTCCAGGCCTCCCTGTCCATTACCAACTCCCAGAGTTCACTCAAACTCATGTCCATCGAGTCGGTGATGCCATCCAGCCATCTCACCCTCTGTCGTCCCCTTCTCGTCCTGCCCCCAATCCCTCCCAGCATCAGAGTCTTTCCCAGTGAGTCAGCTCTTCGCATGAGGTGGCCAAAGTATTGGAGTTTCAGCTTTAGCATCAGTCCTTCCAGTGAACACTCAGGACTGATCTCCTTTACGATGGACTGGTTGGACATGATTTCAGTTCAAAGGACTCTCAAGAGTCTTCTCTAACACCACAGTTTAAAAGCATCAATTCTTCAGCTCTCAGCTTTCTTCACAGTTCAACTCTCACATCCATACATGACCACTGGAAAAACCATAGCCTTGACTAAACGGACGTTTGTTGGCAAAGTAATGTCTCTGCTTTTCAATATGCTATCTAGGTTGGTCATAACTTTCCTTCCAAGGAGTAAGTGTCTTTTAATTTCATGGCTGCAATCACCATCTGCAGTGATTTTGGAGCCCCCAAAAATAGTCTGACACTGTTTCCCCATCTATTTCTCATGAAGTGATGGGACCAGATGCCATGATCTTAGTTTTCTGAATGTTGAGTTTAAGCCAACTTTTTCACTCTCCACTTTCACTTTCATCAAGAGGCTTTTTAGTTCCTCTTCACTTTCTGCCCTAAGGATGCTGTGATCTGCATATCTGAGGTTATTGATATTTCTTCCAGGAATCCTGATTCCAGCTTGTGTTTCTTCCAGCCCAGCGTTTCTCATGATGTACTCTGCATATAGGTTAAATAAGTGGGTGACAATATACAGCCTTGATGTACTCCTTTTCCCATTTGGAACCAGTCTGTTGTTCCATGTCCAGTTCTAACTGTTGCTTCCTGACCTGCATATAGGTTTCTCAAGAGGCAGGTCAGGTGGTCTGGTATTCCCATCTCTTTCAGAATTTTCCACAGTTAATTGTGATCCACACAGTCAAAGGCTTTGGCATAGTCAATAAAGCAGAAATAGATGTTTTTCTGGAACTCTCTTGCTTTTTCCTTGATCCAGCATACACTCACCAGCAAAAGGCAGGGCAAAAACCAAGGAAATAAAAAGAGGAATGCTAATTTGAAAAGACATATATACTCAATATTCATAGCAGCCCTATTTACAATTGCTAAGATACAGAAGTAACCTAAGTGTCCATCAACAGATGAAGAAGATGTGATATATATAAGCACACATACATACACAATGGAATAGTGCAAAGCCATAAAAATAGCCGTTTTTTCTTTGTAGCACCACAGATGGACTTTAGAGGGCAAGTTAAATAAGTCAGACAGAGAAAGACAAATACTGTATGATATGACTTATATGTGAAAATGAAAAAAATATAATAAGCAAGTGAATATAACAAAAAAGAAGGAGATCCACACAGAGAACAAGCTAGGAGTTACCAGTGAGGGAGAAAAAGGGCAATGTAGGAGTGAGGGACGGAGAAGGCAATGTCACCCCACTTCAGTACTGTTGCCTGGAAAATCCCATGGATGGAGGGGCCTGGTGGGCTGCAGTCCATGGGGTCGCTGGAGTCGGACACGACTAAGCGATTTCACTTTCACTTCTCACTTTCATGCATTGGAGAAGGAAATGGCAACCCACTCCAGTGTTCTTGCCTGGAGAAACGCAGGGACGGGGGAGCCTGGTGGGCTTGTGTCTATGGGGTCGCAGAGAGTTGGACATGACTGAAGCGACTTAGCAGCAGCAGGAGTGAGGGAGTGAGATGTACAAACTATCTAGAGTAAGATAGGCTCAAATGTGTATTGCACAAATGAGGAATATAGCCAATATTTTGTAATAACTGCAAATGGAAAGTAACGTCTGAAATTTTTATAAAATTAAAAAAAAGAAGGTATTGCTGATAAGATAAGAGAAAGGATTACTGATGAAAAAAGGAAATTGAATGAAATTTTCAATAGGATGAACATTTTTGTTTTTGAAAGCAAATAGGATAAATCAAAACTAAATATCAAGATAGGAGTCTTAACCCAGACATATCAATTATTAATTTGTATGTTTAAATTAAAATTCTCATTGAAAATGCACAGATTGTCAGACTAGATGATTAATAAGACCACATTATATGCTGCTTCTAAGAAACACATTAAAAAAATGTAGGCTGAAACGAAAATGTTAAAAATTACTTACTGTGCAAACACTAAGCTAAAGTAGGCTGTAGTGGCTATAATAATATCTGACAAGATATATTTCAAATCAAATGTATTATCAGAGTTATAGAGGGTATTTTATAATGGAAAAAGGATCAATTTTTGAAGACCTAAGAATCCTAAATGTTTTCCCATTAACAGAGCTACAAGATATTTGAAGAAAAAATTGACGGTGCTAAAGACAGTAGACAAATCCATGATAAAAGTTTAATATTTCAAAAATCTCTTTCAGTAATTGATAAAATATATAAAATCAGTAAACATGGAGATATTTGATTAATACTATCAACCGACTTAAGCTCTGTGATCTAACTGACATTTAAAGGAAAAACACAACTCACCACTGAAGCTTAAATATTCCTCTCAAGTGTCCATGGAATGGATGTTCACTAAGGTTAAGTCATAAAGAGGGCCATTAAAACAACTCTAAGTGAGTATAATTTAAGCAGAATCTATTTTCTCACCAATATTTATTCCAAGTAGACTTCATTCTTTTGTGAGATACCTATTTCCATCTGTTTCATATTTTTTAACTGCATGTAATATTTTGTTTAGTACAGATCTTCTGGAAATAATTATCTCATATTTCATGTTATAAAAATATTTTGTTTTCATTTTAAATGATATTTAACTCAGTATAGAATTCTACACTGGGGAGCAGAGAAATAGGGAACAGTAGTGAGGAGATGCTCAAACCACAGTGAATTGGAAGAATTGGATAGAAAGAGCCTCAGCCTGCAATGCAGCTGTGACATCTGCCAGGATAATGGGGACCTCATAACAAAGATACCACAATTTTAAAAGCCACATATTAGGCAGGAATATGAATCATCACTCAAGTACCCAAACCATGTTCAGTCATTAACTGGGAGTAGTCTGGGAAGAGCGGAGTTTGATAAAATGTTCTGGTGGATCCGGAAGTTGTGGCAAATGGAGGATCTCAACTTAATTTTATTCTTTCCAACACAGTTTCTCTCCTGAAAAGAGTTCTGAGTGGGGTACTCCCATGGCTGGCTCAGAGACTTCTTCATCCTGATAGAATCTTTGAAAAGGCTGCAATTAGTATCTTACTCTTGACAGAAGATTGAATACTTTCCCCTTGAGCTCAGAAGACTCTCTGCTTTCACCTTTTCTATTCAAAATTGTACTAGAGGTATGTGTATATATGTGTGTAAATATAAAAGTGAAAGTGAAGTCACTAAGTCATGTCTGACTCTTTGCAACCCCCTGGACTGTAGCTCGCCAGGCTCCTTCGTCCATGGGATTTTCCAGGCAAGAGTACTGGAGTGGGTTGCCATTGCCTTCTCCAGAGGATCTTCCCAACCCAGGCTCTCCCACATTATAGGCAGACGCTTTACCTGAGCCACAAGGGAAGTCTGTGTGTGTGTGTGTGTGTGTATATATATATATATATATATATACATACACACATACATATACATACACACACATATATATATATTTATGCCATATATGTATTGTATATTAATATAAAGGATATCGCATCTGACTTTTGCTGGATGCAGTGTTTTCTCATATCTTTAAGAATAATACTAGTAGTATAACAGAATCTCTCAAGTTGCTTCAGTTTGTTTTCATGTTACTTTCTTTCCTAGTGATCTTAATCTATCATCTTACATATAAAATTGTTGTTTAGTCACGAAGTTGTGTCTGACTTTTTTGCAATTCCATGGACTATAGCCTACTAGGCTCCTTTGTCCATGGTATTTCCCAGGCAAGAATACTGGAGTGGGTAGCCATTTCCTTCTCCAGGGGATTTTTCCAACCCAGGGATTGAACCCATATTTCCTCCACTGGCAGGAAGATTCTTTACCACTGAGCCACCAGGGAAGCCTAAGTGTAATATAGTGATACTAAAAAGCAAGTTCAACTAACAGGGTTGTAGGAATACTTGTCCTTCACTATAGACAGATCTTGCTGGCACTATTTGTGGAAATGACTGGTGATAATATTTTTTAGTTATTTTTTCTTTCTTTTGGTTGGACTTCCTTCCCATACATTGTATAATAGATAATTCTCATCTCCTGCCTTACTTATGAACACCTTTCTCCAAGTTAAAATACCAAATAGCAGAAGAAGCCCTTGAGTATTCCTTAATCCTCATGAGATCAATCTCCCAAATCTTCAACTTTTCCTCCCAGGAAAGATCATTTGTATTTTACATGCTAGAGCATAATTCGGAATCTTCTCTTAAGTAGGGACACTACTATCTCTTACATATTTGGAGTGGGGAGAGAACCCTTGGGTATAATTTCTTCTCAATTAGACTTTCAACCAGTCAATCTTCTGTAAAGGTTGCCTTCTTTTCCCTTTCAGAGTTCACTGCCACCAATTATTATGGTTTCCAGAAACTCTAACTTCTTAACTTTTCCAACTGCTAAATTAAGAGTCTGTCTTCTCAAGCTTACTGCATGTAACAGGAAGGCACTTCTATCTCTTTAATCCTTTTAAACACACTTAAGCGGTATCTATGCATGCATGTGTGTGTAGTTTCTCTGTAATTCCAGGATCTCATGCTCTTAGGTTTTACTTTGAGGTTTTAAATTCAATAGCTTAAGTTCTCCTGGTGCTTGTGACTGCTGACTTTCACTTACCATGAACTTTGTAATTTTTGATTTTCAATTTGTGAGCTCATCTTAATCTGGCTTCTTTTGATTTTCCCCTTTATAAACCTTACATGGAACAATGTTTCCCTCCAGAACAATTTTGCATTTGACTTCTAGACTCCCTAGAGTTTTCACTGCACCAGGATCATTTTTTAATTGCTACTTTCTCAGCCTGGGCTATCCACATATTACTAGCATAGTGTAAATTCATGTTCAAATACATGAAAGTTGCAGGGCAATTCTTTTGATTTCTTGTGAGAATTTTTGCCCCACATGCAGAGTCATGAAAAAGGCAAACAATTTTCTCTGGCGACAGATTTAGTTAGTTCCCTTATAACTAATACTAAAGGTCGTTGATAGTATCTACTCTATGGGAATTTTTTAGGCCTGAAAGCATAGTACCAAATCATGACTACTTTAATAACATCACAGAAGTGTTGTTGTATCACCTTATTTACCTCTGTCTCATGTTCTCAATGCATTAGTCACGTCTGTCATCTACAATGGCTTCTTCATTTTTTATCTGTAAACTACTGCATTATTTTTTAATTGTTTTATTTTATCTAAAATCTAGTTTTTCAAGAGAAAATAAACAATAGCAATTGCATTAACTCAAGTCCACTACACAATTTAATGTTATAAAGAAACCATAATTTGTGTTTAATAGTGATGTATGTTCAAGATAAAGGACTAACTAAATAGGAATTAGTGTGTGTAATTTCCTTTTTCAGTATCCTTTATGAAAATCTCAAAGCTTTTAGAGCTATTATACATGATCATGTCTGTCAATTCTTTAGACCTATATTTACATTGGTTATTGGTTTGCTGCACTAGGCAATAATTTTCTCAGTTCTCAAAATAAATGCTTTCTGCTTTTTTCTGTCCACTCATCTGTCGACCAAGTGGAAATATTCCAGTGTGTCTCAGGTTATATCTTTTTGCTTGGCATTGGGCTCCCGGCTTATTCTTAAGCAGATTCTCTGTAATAAAACAAGAAGCAATTGCTAGCATTTCCTACATTCATGCATCTTCTTAGGAATTCAGATTTAGAGATCTGGTTGATTTGTGAGGCTGTCTTTTTCTGCTGATGGTGAGGATGCCGCACAGTGACACTCTGAAGCTACTTGAGAAGCTGAATGTGACATCCATGGCATGTCTGTCTTCACAGCAGGAGAGACCCTGCACTCAGCTCTGCTCTGTTGACCCCTTGCTCAATTTGTCCTTTCATGCCATCAGCCATGATTCAAAAATAGATGCTGGCTTTCTCTGGTTTTCAAGTATCTACAACTTGTCAAATAATATACACATGACAAGGTTGCCCAAGAAGAAACTTGTGTAATTTCATGACATTTCTGCTTCCTAACAGAAATCACTATATTGTGAATGGCTTTCTTCCAGATGTATACTATAAAATATATCAGTTCATCAATTATGTTCAAGTATTGATAACTGTGTACTTTTGTGTATACATGTTTCCTTGGGGGGGAATATATATATATATATATATATATATAATGAAAAATGTATGAGTGTGTGTTTATTTATCTATAAATATGTCTCTCTCTCTCTCTCTCTCTCTCTCTCTCTCTCTATATATATATATATATATATATATATATATATATATATATATATCTGGGAGATGGTGAGAACAGGGAAGGCTGGCATGCTGCAGTCCAAGGGGTCTCAAAGAGTTGAACAGAGCTTGGCGACTGAACAACAAGAAATATATATATATATATTTTGTTGTTGTTGTTGTTTTTGTTGTTGTTTTTTACTTCTCTCGTGTCTCAGACAGTAAAGAATCTGCCTGCAATCCAGAGGACTTGAGTTAGATCCCTTGGTTAAGAAGATCCTGGAGAATGGATGGAATGGCTACCACTCCAGTATTCTTGCCTAGAGAATTCCAAGGACAGAGAAGCCTGGTGGGCTACAGTCCATGGGGTCGCAAAGAGTCAGACATGACTGAGTGACTAAAGCTTGCTTATTTATGTGTGTGTGTGTGTGTGTGTGTGTGTGTATGCATATGTTAAAGTTAACTTACTTCTTTGGTGAACTCATCTGGTTTCATGGGTTAAACAGCATCTATATTCAGACATTTAAAAATTTAAACTTCAAGCCTTATTACCTTTTCACTCATAAATCCAACTGTCTATTCAATATTTATATCTAACTTTCCAATCAGTATGTGATAGGAAGTTCAAATTTTCCACTTGTAAAATGCATTGGCTTTATTTCTCATTTTTTGTTCTATACGGGACGGGGGAGCCTGGTGGGCTACCATCTCTGAGGTCGCACAGAGTCAGATACAACTGAAGCGACTTAGCAGCAGCAGCAGCATACCAGTATTTCCCATTCTAAGGGATTCCATCCTTTTGGTTACTCGGGTGAAAAATACTGAATTATTCCTTGAATCTTGTCTACTATAGTCCCATACCCTATCAGTCATTACCTCCTGTTTATATTTTTTTCAAAATATGTCTAAAATCTAAAGCTTCTTGATGCACCCACTATCAGCATATTTAATTGTCTCTCACCTGAATTACTGTAATAGCTCCCAAGGGGTTCTTAGTTTTCCTTTTCTCATGCTTTCCTCCAACTGCATATTATCAATACTTTAACCAAAGGAAAATTTTAATATGTTGGATTATATTGCTGTTCTGCTCAAAAATCCATTGTTCTCTATGTTGCCAGTATCAAATGATACCTAAGAACAGTCTTATACCATTGGCAGTTTTATCATCACAGTTTTACAAATGGAGTAACAAGGCAGGCAAGGATCGTTTCTTGACCCATGCTATCTGGGTAAGAGTTGTAATATACAAGGAGGCCAGGGAGTCTTTTTGGAGAATCTATGCTTTCAACCTCTCACAATAATTATTGCAAGAGGGCATCAGAGGGCAGATACACTGAAACCATACTCACAGAAAACTAGTCAATCTAATCACACGGACCACAGCCTTGTCTAACTCAATGAAACTAAGCCATGCCCTATGGGGCCACCCAAGATGGGCGAGTTATGGTGGAAGGGTCTGAGAGAATGTGGTCCACTGGAGAAGGGAATGGCAAACCACTTCAGTATTCTTGCCTTGAGACCCCCATGAACAGTATGAAAAGGCAACATGATAGGATACTGAAAGAGGAACTCCCCAGGTTGGGAGGTGCCCAATATGTTACTGGAGATCAGTGGAGAAATAACTCCAGAAAGAATGAAGGGATGGAGCCAAAGCAAACACAATACCCAGCTGTGGTTGTGACTGGTGATAGAAGCAAGCTCCAATGCTGTAAAGAGCAATATTGCATAGGAAACTGGAATGTCAGGTCCATGAATCAAGGCAAATTGGAAGTGGTCAAACAGGAGATGGTAAGAGTGAACATCAACATTCTAGGAATCAACAAACTCAAATGGACTGGAATGGGTGAATTCAACTCAGATGACAATTATATCTACTACTGTGGGCAGGAATCCCTTAGAAGAAATGGAGTAGCCATCATGGTTAACAAAAGAGTCCGAAATGCAGTACTTGGATGCAATCTCAAAAATGACAGAATGATCTCTGTTCATTTCCAAGGCAAACCATTCAATATCACAGTAATCCAAGTCTAAGCTCCAACCAGTAATGCTTAAGAAGCTGAAGTTGAAAGCTTCTATGAAGACCTACAAGACCTTCTAGAACTAACAGCCAAAAAAGAAGTCCTTTTCATTATAGGGGACTGGAAAGCAAAAGTAGTAAGTAAAGAAACACTTGGGGTAAAAGGCAAATTTGGCCTTGGAATACAGAATGAAGCAGGGCAAACGCTACTAGAGTTTTGCCAAGACATGCACTGGTAGCAAACACCCTCTTCCAACAACACAAGAGAAGACTCTACACATGGATATCACCAGAGGGTCAACACCAAAATCAGATTGATTATATTCTTTACAGCCAAAGATGGAGAAGCTCTATACAGATAGCAAAAACAAGACAGGGAGCTGACTGTGGCTCAGATCATGAACACCTTAGTGCCAAATGCAGACTTAAACTGAAGAAAGTAGGGAAAACCACTAGACCATTCAGGTATGACCTAAATCAAATCCCTAATGATTATACAGTGGAAATGAGAAATAGATTTAAGGGACTAGATCTGATAAAGTGTCTGAGGAACTATGGACGGAGGTTCGTGACCCTGTACAGGAGGCAGGGATCAAGACCATCCCCATGGGAAAAAAAAACGCAAAAAAGCAAAATGGCTGTCTGAGGAGGCCTTACAAATAGCTGTGAAAAGAAGAGAAGCGAAAAGCAAAGGAGAAAAGGAAAGATACAAGCATCTGAATGCTGAGTTCCAAAGAATAGCAAGGAGAGATAAGAAAGCCTTCCTCAGCAATCAATGCAAAGAAAGAGGGAAACAATAGAATGGGAAAGACTAGGTATCTCTTCAAGAACATTAGATTTACCAAGGGAATATTTCATTCAAAGATGGGCTCTATAAAGGACACAAATGGTATGGACCTAACAGAAGCAGAAGATATTAAGAAGAGGTGGCAAGAATACACAGAAGAACTGTATAAAAAAGAGCTTCACAACCAAGATAATTATGACGGTGTGATCACTCACCTAGAGCCAGACATCCTGGAATGTGAAGTCAAGTGGGCCTTAGAAAGCATCACTACGAACAAAACTAGTGGAGGTGATGGAATTCCAGTTGAGCTATTCCAAATCCTGAAAGATGATGCTGTGAAAGTGCTGCACTCAATATGCCAGCAAATTTGGAAAACTCAGCAGTGGCCACAGGACTGGAAAAGGTCAGTTTTCATTCCAATCCCAAAGAAGGGCAATGCCAAAGAATGCTCAAACAATTGCACAATTGCACTCATCTCACATGCTAGTCAAGTAATGCTCATAATTCTCCAAGCCAGGCTACAGCAATACGTGAACCGTGAACTTCCATGAACCAGATGTTCAAGCTGGTTTAAGAAAAGGCAGAAGAACCAGAGACCAAATTGCCAACATCCGCTGGATCATCGAAAAAGCAGGCAAGTTCCAGAAAAACACCTACTCCTGCTTTATTGACTATCCCAAAGCCTTTGACTGTGTGGATCACAATTAACTGTGGAAAATTCTGAAAGAGATATGAACATCAGACCAACTGACCTGCCTCTTGAGAAACTTGTATGAGGGTCAGGAAGCAACAGTTAGAACTGGACATGGAACAACAGACTGGTTACCAAAAGGAAAAGGAGTGTGTCAAGGCTGTTTATTGTCACCCTGCTTATTTAACTTCTATGCAGAGTACATCATGACAAATGCTGGGCTGGAAGAAGCACAAGCTGGAATCAAGATTGCCAGGAGAAATATCAATAACCTCAGATATGCAGATGACACCACCCTTATGGCAGAAAGTGAAGAGGAACTCAAAAGCCTCTTGATGAAAGTGAAAGTGGAGAGTGAAAAAGTTGGCTTAAAGCTCAACATTCAGAAAACAAAGATCATGGCATCCGGTCTCATCACTTCATGGGAAATAGATGGGGAAACAGTGGAAACAGTGTCAGACTTTATTTTGAGGGGCTCCAAAATCACTGCAGATGGTGACTGCAACTATGAAATTAAAAGATGCTTCCTCCTTGGAAGGAAAGTTATGACCAACCTAGATAGCATATTGAAAATCAGAGACTTTACTTTGCTAACAAAGGTCCATCTAGTCAAGGCTATTGTTTTTCCAGTAGACATGTATGGATGTGAGAGCTGGACTGTGAAGAAAACTGAGCACCGAAAAATTGATGCTTTTGAAGTGTGGTTTTGGAGGAGACTTATGAGAGTCCCTTGGACTGCAAGGAGATCCAACCAGTCCATTCTAAAGAACATCAGTCCTGGGTGTTCTTTGGAAGGACTGATGCTAAAGCTGAAACTCCAATATTTTGGCCACCTCATCCAAAGAGTTGACTCATTGGAAAAGACCCTGATGCTGGGAGGGATTTGGGGGCAGGAGGAGAAGTGGACGACAGAGGATGAGATGGCTGGATGCCATCACTGACTCGATGGATGTGAGTTTGGGTGAACTCAGGGAGTTGGTGATAGACAGGGAGGCTAGAGTGCTGCAATTCATGGGGTCGCAAAGAATCAGACACAACTGAGCGACTGAACTGAACTGAACCTACTATTACATTTATTTCCTTATAAATTATATTTAGTTTATTTTGGCATTATCTAGAAAAATAGAGAGGAAAACAAAATTACCAGTTTAGTAAAAAATAAAAGTTACATTTTATAATCATAATCAATCTTTAAGTTATGTGTAGCTTTTCCTCTGAGTTTATTTTGAGATATTTACTAACAATTTTTAACTGTGATAAGTAAAAACACAATTGAATTTGTAGTGCAGGGTTAAGGATAGAATGAGGTAGAAATTTTATGGCTGACTTTAAAAACACACTAAACTAAATATAACAAACATTAACAACTGACACTTTTATTACTATTATCAGGCTCACTGTCATTTCTCCTCCAAGTAATTTTCACCATATATAACTCCTTTTATAAAAGGTAAAAGCACTTTGAAAATATGATTAACACATTTTACCAAGCACTTCCTAAATCTTAATATTTATGTTAAATAAGATCTAAGTCATCACAAATGCTTATGAGGTTTTTATATTCTATGTTTTTACTAATAATTCAGTGTACAGAATTCAAATGTTTCATTGATGTTTATTCAGTAGGCAATTTATCCAAAGTTTAGTTTCAGTATTCTCTTTCACTAGAGAATAGGTTCGTTGCTTACTGACATCCCCAAATTTCTTCTCACTATTGTCATTATTGAAGAATAAAACCTCTTGTGAACATTATCAGTTAACCTAAGAATATTTATTACTGTAGCTAATGTCATTTTACAGTGCCCCTTTTCTTAAAGGGTTTAAAATATTAGCATAAGTCTAATATAATTTTTACCTTTTCTATTAATTTTACCTGGGAATTCAAATATATTTTTATATACACTGACATAAATTATAAAGAAGAGATCAAATGCAGGGCAGTCTGCAATGGTAGTCATACATATAATTACAGAAATGTAATTAATTCCTGCTCATTCTTACATGGTTCTTATTCTCTGAAATTCTTTTGATGTTGATTTCTCCCCAGATATATATTTCATGGTCTGTGATTATCAAGGATATTCTTTGTTCAACTCCTAATATAAGTTTATGTATGGTGGATTAAAATTTGTAAGGTAGAACAACTTTCAGCTTCTACAACATCTCTTGAACAGTATCATAAATTAATTTGGAATAGGACTATTTCTTGAATAGACTAATATCTAGACATTCATTATTAGCATAAAAGATTCTTCATTGTTCCCTTGTATATTCAATTGATATTTTGCATTTGAATTTATATCATCTGTGTAAGATTTTTTAAATAAAATTTGAGGAAAACATAGAGAATTGAGTTTTAAGATGAACATGTTTCAGCTACTTTTTAAAGTAGTTAAATAAGAAAGAAGCTGTAATATCTTCTTAAAAATAATATTGAGAAAAATAACTGCACTAAAAGATTTCAGGTATTATAGGAAACTATATTCAGAACCAAATAAATATGACAGTTGTAATACCTCAAAATATGTTTTTGCAAATTTTTTCCAAAAATTGTAAAAAAAAAAAAGAAATTATAAATCTCAAATATTAAATTAGGAGCTATAACTGTCTGACTTCAACTGATCTGTAATTTGCTTATTTATAACTCTTTGAATTGTGTTACTGGAGAAAACTCTCGAGAGTACCTCGGACAGCAAGAATATCCAACCAGTCAATCCTAAAGGAAATCAACCCTGAATATTCACTGGAAGGACTGATGCTGAAGCTGAAGCTCCAATACTTTGGCCACCTGATGTGGAAAACTGACGCATTGCAAAAGACCCTGATGCTGAGAAAGATCGAAGGCAGGAGGGAGAAGGGGACGACAGAGGATGAGATGGTTGGGTGGCATCACCGACTCAATGGACATGAGTTTGAGCAAACTCCTGGAGATGGTGAAGAACAGAGAAACCTGGCATGCTACAGTTCATGGGGTCACAAAGTGTCAGACACGACTGAGCAACTGAACAGCAGCAACATGGAAATAATAATGCCTGCCTTTCCTTCCTCACAATAAACCTCTTGAAGAAATTAAACCTCCTTAATCTATTTGTGCTACCCTTTTTTATCTTGCCTACACCTCTGTTAGGGGCTTCCCAGGTGGTGCTAGTGCTAAAGAACCAGCCTTCCAGTGCAGGAGACAAGAGATGAGGATTCAATCCCTGGATTGGGAAGATCCCCTGGAAGAGGGCATGGCAACCCACTCCAATATTCTTGCCTGGAGAATTCCACAGACAGGAGTCTGGTGGGCTATAGTTTATAGGATTGCAAGGAGTCAGACACGATTTAATGACCTAGCACACACACACATACCTCTATTACAGTCCTCATCTCCAAACACATTCTATTCAACAAAATAGGCTATTGCAATTATATTATGTAGTGTTACCACAACCAACTGAAAACTTTCACACCTCTTAGCCTGTATTCCCATATCCCCCTTGAAGATGTTTCTTCATCTTAATTTGTCTCTATTTTACTCATTTTGGGACCTATTCTGCTTCAGGAGGAGAAGGCAGGAGCATAAGGAGACGTCAGAAGATGAGAATGTTGAATGATATCACCAACTCAATGGACATGAGTTTGAGCTAACTCTGGGAGATGGTAAAGGACAGGAAAGCCTGACATGCAGCAGTACATGGAGTTACACTATAAAGCCTTAAACAACAGAAATTTAGTATCTTACCATTCTGGAGATCTAAAGTTCAAAACCAAGATGTCAGCAGGGTTAGTTCCATCTGAAGGCCGAGGGGAAAGGTTATGCACTAGAGCTCTCTTGTTGACTTCAAGATGGCTGTCTTCTGCCTCTGTCTCTTTATATTATCTTCCCTGTGTGTGTGTTTGTATCCGAGGTTTCCCTTCTATACTTGATTGGGGCTCATCCTAATGCCCTCATGTTAATTTTATTATGTCTATAAAGATACTATCTCCAAATCAAGTCACTTCCTGAGATACTGGAGATTAGGATTTCAACATAAGAATTTTAGGGAATCACAATTCAAGTCATAAGAGTGTCCTAAAGTGCCAAGTCCCAAGGAAGCAAAAGGTAGAGGAAAAAAGGAAAGATACACCATCTGAATGCACAGCTCCAAAGAAGAGCAAGGAGAAAGAAGAAAGCCTTTCTAAGTGATCAGTGCAAAGAAATAGAGAGAAACAATAGAATGGGAAAGACTAGAGATCTCTTCAAGAAAATTAGAGATATCAAGGGAAAATTTCATGCAAAAATGGGCACGTAAAGGACAGAGACAGTATCGACCTAACAAAAGCAGAAGATATTAAGAAGAGGTGACAAGAATACACAGAAGAACTGTACAAAAAAGATCTTCACAACTCAGATAATCACAATGGTGTGACCACATACCTACTGCCAGACATCCTGGAATGTAAAGTCAAGTGGGCCTTAGGAAGCATCACTATGAACAAAGCTAGTGGAGGTGATGGAATTCCAGTTGAGCTATTCCAAATCCTGAAAGGTGATGCTGTCAAAGTGCTGCACTCAATATTTCAGCTAATTTGTAAAACTCAGCAGCAGCCACAGGACTGGAAAAGGTCAGTTTTCATTCCAATCCCAAAGAAAGGCAATGCCAAAGAACGTTCAAACTACTGCAAAATTTCACTCACCTCACATGCTAGCAAAGTAATGTTCAAAATTCTACAAGCAAGGCTTCAAAAGTACATGAACTGATAACTTCCAGATGTTCAAGCTGGATTTAGAAAAGGCAGAGGAACCAAAGATCAAATTGCCAACATGCATTGAATCACAGAAAGAGCAAGAGACTTCCAGAAAAAACTTTATTTCTGCTTCATTGACTACACTGAAGCCTTTTGCTATGTGGATTAGACCAAATTGTGAAAAATTCTTCAAGAGATGGGAATACCAGACCACCTGACCTGCCTTCTGAGAAATCTGTATGCAGGTCAAGAAGCAACATTTAGCACTGGACATGGAACAACAGACTTGTTACAAATTGAGAAAGGAATACAAGGCTGTATATTGTCACCCTGCTTATTTAACTTATATGCAGAGTACATCATTTGATATGCTGGGCTGGATGAAGCACAAGCCGGAATCAACACTGCTGGGAGAAATATCAGTAATCTCAGATAAGCAGATGACAGCACCCTTATGGCATAAAGCGAAGAAAAACTAAAGAGCCTCTTGATGAAAGTGAAAGAGGAGAGTGAAATAGCTGGCTTACAACTCAACATTCAAAAAATGAAGATCATGGCATCTGGCCCCATCATTTCATGGCAAATAGATAGGGAAACAATGGAAATAGTGACAGACTTCATTTTTTGGGTCTCCAAAATCACTACAAATGATGACTGTAGCCATGAAATTAAAAAAATGCTTGCTCCTTGGAAGAAAGCTATGATCAATCTAGACAGCATGTTAAAAAGCAGAGACATTACCTTGTTGACAAAAGTCTATCTAGTTAAAGCTATGGTTTTTCTAGTAGTCATGTATGGATGTGAGAGTTGAACCATAAAGAAAGCTGAGCACCGAAGAACTGATGCTTTTGAACTGTGGTGTTGGAGAAGACTCTTGAGAGTCCCTTGGACTGCAAGGAGATCAAACCAGTCAATCCTAAAGGAAATCAGTCCTGAATATTCATTGGAAGGGATTATGCTGAAGTTCCAATACCTTGGCCATCTGATGTGAACAACTGACTCATTGGAAAAGACCCTGATGGTGGGAAAGATTGAAAACAGGAGGAGAAGGGGATGACAGAGGATGAGTTGGTTGGATGGCATCACTGACTCAAAGGACATTAATTTGAGTAAGCTCCGGGAATTGGTGATTAATTTTTTAAGGTATGAATGTCAATTTTAAAATTCTATGATATATATATATATCCATTAAATTAAATTAAATTGTATTGTTCTGAAATACACCTTTTGTAAATATTTGAGGGAAAAAAAAAAAAAAAGATTTCTGGTCACAAGTCTTTTCTTCCAGCTGCTGCTGCTGCTAAGTCGCTTCAGTAGTGTAAACTATCTAAAATACACAGGGCTCATATTATTCTGTTGTTGTTTAGTCACTAATCTATGTCTAACTCGTTTTTGACCCCATGGATTGTAGCTTGCCAAGCTCCTCTCTCCATGGGATTTCCAAGGCAAAAATATTGGAGTGGGTTGCCATTTCCTTCCCCAGAGCAAATTTCTGACCCAGGGATTGAACCTATGTCTCCTTCTTGGCTGGCAGATTCTTTACCACTGAGCCACCAAAGAAACCCATTAAGGTGCTATTATTTTTATATATGCATGCTCAATAGATCTGAAAACAATCAAAGTATGGATAAATTGAGAAAAATTATGTTTGTTAAGATGACTGGCATTCATAAAGTGTTGTCATCTCCATCTCAATGTCCTCTCCAACTATAACTATATCACTGTTATAGTTATTCAGACAGAATCCACCTAAGATTTGAAAATATACAAGACAGAGAAGATATCATAGATCCCAATACCAGCACTGGAATGGGTAGCCAGATATTATAAAGCATTCCCTTTAATTTACACCAATGGGAACAAAAATATTCTAATATAGACAACTTTTGAAAATGTTCCAGCCTACATATAAAAATAAGTGAATAGTTTATTACTAAAGGAAAAATGAGATACTGAAAGACATAAAATAACACATAAAATCATAGCAAAGGAAACTACAAATAAGGTGAAAAGACAACCCTCAGAATGGGAGAAAATAATAGCAAAGGAAACAACTGACAAAGAATTAATTTTCAAAATATACAAGCAGCTCATACAACTCAATACCAGAAAAACAAACAACCCAATCAAAAAGTGGGGAAAAGAACTAAAAAGACATTTCTCCAGTGAAGACATACATATGGCTAACAAGCACAGGAAAAGATGCTCAACATCACTTATTAGTGAAAGTGAAGTCATTCAGTTGTGTCAGACTCTTTGCGACCCCATGGACTGTAGCCTGCCAGTCTCCTCCATCCATGGGATTTTCCAGGCAAGAGTACTGGACTGGGTTGCCATCAGGGAAATGCAAATCAAAACTACAATGAGGTATCACCTCACACCAGTCAGAATGGCCATCATGAAAAAGTCTGCAAACAATAAATGCTGGAGAGAGTGTGGATAAAATGGAACAATCTAGCATTGCTGTTGGGAATGTAAACTGATACAACCACCATGGACGATGGTATGGAGATTCCTTAACAAGCTAGGAATAAAACCACCATGTGACCCAACAATCCCATTCCTAGACATATACCCTGAAGAAACTAAAATTGAAAAATATGTGTACCCCAATGTTCATTGCAGCACTATTTACAATAGCTAGAACATGTAAGCAACCTAGATGTCCATAGACAGATGAATGGATAAAGAAGCTGTAGTATATATATACAACACAATACTAAGCCATAAAAAGGAATGCATTTGAGTCTGTTCTAATGAGGTGGATGAACCTAGAGCGAAGTAAGTCAGAAAGAGAAATATAAATATCATACACTGACACATATATATGGAATCTAAAAAGACGGTACCGATGAATTTATTTTCAGGGCAGCAGTGGAGAAATAGACATAGAGAACAAACCTATGGACACAGGAGGAGGGGAGGAGGGAGAAAGTGAGATACATGGAGAGAGCAACATGGAAATTTACAATACCATAAGTAAACTAGATAGCCAATGGGAATTTGCTGTGTGACTCAGGGAACTCAAACAGGGGCTCTGTGACAGGTTGGAAAGGTGAAATGGAGTGGGAGATTGGAGGGAACTTCTGGAGGGAGGGGACATGGGTGTACCTATGGCTGATTCTTGTTGATGTATGACAGAAAAATCACAAAATTCTATAAAGCAATTAGCTTTCTATTAAAAAAAAAGATGAACAAAAAATTCCATTAAAACAATATGTTGTCTTTCAGATATATAGATGGCTATAGATGACTAATACCAAGGCTAAATGTAAAGGCATATGATCTTTTGAATATAATGCAATACTGAAAAATGGAGAAGGAAATGGCAGCCTATCCCAGTATTCTTGCTTGGGAAATCCCATGGATAGAGGGGCTTGGCAAGCTACCGTCCATGGGATTGCAAGAGTCTGACATGACTGAGTGACTAAACAACAAGAACAATATTAAAAATAATACTATTATTTAAATAATATAACTTTGAACTCAATATGAAGAAATATTTAAATAAATTATTGTGAAATTTGGAATGCCGATTGCTGAATTATTTTCTTGTGCCATGTGTTTATACTGCCTATGAGAGGGCTTTTAATTTAGATAATGAAAAAAATGATTTGAAAAATTCCCATTAAGATTTTACAAAAAATATATTGTACTTAGGTCCCTGTGCATGATTCTGTGTATAGGTCTGTGTATGTGTGTGCATGCACCCAAACACTTACACACTTGTCTGGCACTTCCTTTTAGCTCAGAATTAATAGTAACCCAAATATCTAATAGAATAGAACACTTTGTCTTAGTAGAAAATCAAAAGGTTAATGCTCATTTTTAGCTATTTGATTTGTTTTACCTATTTATTCTGAATATTTTAACTTTTATAGAATTTTTCTACTCTTTAAATGGCTAAAATATATACCAACTGATACTTTTCACAGAATGAAAAATTTATATTTAGTACAGTCTAGTATTGTTTCCCTGTGTTTTTATTTTATAGACATCTGTTATTTTCTTACTTTTTTCAAATCTTATTTTGATTCATATTTGTTCCTAAAATTTGAAAGCAATATTCAATTATATTTGTTAAAACATACACTTTTCAAAATGTTTCAAATATTGACTAATTTTAAGTTATTTCAAAGAAAGAAAGATTTTTCAATATACAGTCCTGGGACTCTAGTTTCTGTTCAGTAATTAGAATTCTCTAGATTTAAAATCAATTCAATACATAACAAAGATGTTCTGTTGGTGAAATACATTTTTGCTTGTTGCCTACTCATCATTTCTCTCTTTTCTTTGGCATCCAAAGGAGTTATACTTCCGTATCCTCTAACTATTTCTCCTCAAAGATTTTACACACGCTTGGGTGCCACTGACATAAAATTTAACATAAATTCTACATCATGGTAGAATTTTGTAAATTTCAGTACTCAAATAAATATTTTGATAATGAAAAATCACTGTTAGATATGCAATACATACAATACATAAACTAGCCTATCTTTTTTTTTTTTAATTTTATTTTTAAACTTTACATAACTGTATTAGTTTTGCCAAATATCAAAATGAATCCGCCACAGGTATACATGTGTTCCCCATCCTGAACCCTCCTCCCTCCTCCCTCCCCATTCCATCCCTCTGGGTCGTCCCAGTGCACCAGCCCCAAGCCTCCAGTATCGTGCATCGAACCTGGACTGGCAACTCATTTCATACATGATATTTTACGTGTTTCAATGCCATTCTCCCAAATCTTCCCACCCTCTCCCTCTCCCACAGAGTCCATAAGACTGTTCTATACATCAGTGTCTCTTTTGCTGTCTCGTACACAGGGTTATTGTTACCATCTTTCTAAATTCCATATATATGCGTTAGTATACTGTATTGGTGTTTTTCTTTCTGGCTTACTTCACTCTGTATAATAGGGTCCAGTTTCATCCACCTCATTAGAACTGATTCAAATGTATTCTTTTTAATGGCTGAATAATACTCCATTGTGTATATGTACCACTGCTTTCTTATCCATTCATCTGCTGATGGACATCTAGGTTGCTTCCATGTCCTGGCTATTATAAACAGTGCTGCGATGAACATTGGGGTACATGTGTCTCTTTCCCTTCTGGTTTCCTCAGTGTGTATGCCCAGCAGTGGGATTGCTGGGTCATAAGGCAGGTCTATTTCCAGTTTTTTAAGGAATCTCCACACTGTTCTCCATAGTGGCTGTACTAGTTTGCATTCCCACCAACAGTGTAAGAGGGTTCCCTTTTCTCCACACCCTCTCCAGCATTTATTACTTGTAGACTTTTGGATTGCAGCCATTCTGACTGGTGTGAAATGGTACCTCACAGTGGTTTTGATTTGCATTTCTCTGATAATGAGTGATGTTGAACATCTTTTCATGTGTTTGTTAGCCATCTGTATATCTTCTTTGGTGAAATGTCTATTTAGTTCTTTGGCCCATTTTTTGATTGGGTCATTTATTTTTCTGGAGTTGAGCTGTAGGAGTTGCTTGTATATTCTCGAGATTAGTTGTTTGTCATAAAAGAAGTGCTTGTAATATCGAATCAATCTGCCCCAGGTAGTACAGCTGCAAGGCTTAGTAATTTTTTATAGTACTGACTTCTTAAAAACATTAATGTAAAATAACATAATTCTTTCAAACTGAGCTTGTCTTACTTTTACCAGCAGGCTACACAGAATGATTTCTTAATTTTACCAGCATGTTAGGCAAATTTAACAAATGAATGACACTTTAAAGCAAAAAGAAGAAATATATTGGTTTAAATATTTTAAATTATGTTTATAAAACCACAAGAACAATAAATTATACACTCACTTGAAATTATTTGAGATTAAGAACTTAAATATGTTATTAAGAAATAAACTAATATTTTAACTATAAAAAATAATGTGGTTTGCTTCTCTGTGTACTGTTCTGAGTTATTCTGATATTTCAAAAATATATATATATATATTTTATATATATATGACTTCTATTAAATCTATGAACTTATATGTAGATTTTTGAAACAAATAACTAATTAATGTTATGCTTATCTTTTCTTTTCTTTACTAAAATACACTACACAATAGGAAATGATATAGTTTCTCTTCACAGGAAGGCCACATAAAAATATAATGAGTATTTCATTAAAAAAAATTTACCACCACATAGGTTTGTTGTTAGTTACAATAAAAGTCATAAAACATTAATATGCATCAGGTGTTATTTATTACGGTGATGTGTCAATTGCCAAATTCTACATGTTGACTTTTAGAAGAATGTTTATGTTGAGAACAATGACTGCATTGCCCTTACAAAGTATAAAATATTGTGAAACCATACTTTTAATTCTCACTTTGTCTACATTTTGAGATAATTTATTTATCCAATTCTAATTATGATTAAGTAACAAGAACAAGACATACTTATGTACTAAAATTAACTATAACATAAAAAAACAGAAAAAACAAAAAATGCTTGACAAAAGTGAACAAATGTTTCAGACATTAGACACTGAAAGGTATGACTTTGAAGAAAACAAATGAGTTATTCTTGATGTTAGCTCAGATCTCCTACTATAAATTTTTAATTCTAAAATAAGGCATGGAAAATCAAACAGAGTTCAAAAGCCTTACTGAAATGAGAAGGTAGAGACTGGAATCTGGAAAGGCTGAGATGGCTGAAACTTATAAAGCTAAATCCTAGAAGAAAACTACAAAGAAAAAAATCCAGAAATGTGCTTATGGTCCAATTGATATGCTCAACATGAAACTATTCAAGTGTGAAGAATAATTCTAAAAGCCCAGGAAAAGAAAAACTGAAAAACTGTAAACTTAAAACTTTTCATTAATCATACAGGACAAGAAGCTATTTGAGATACATACAAGCAAAATGACTAGTTTTCAGTGACCACCTGTGCCATTTAAAGGACATACTGAAAGTCTCATGTTTTAATAATGGGGCTGAACCATCTTGGAGTAAATGTTACAGTTTATATTCTCTAAAAAAGCTATCTGGTTGACTTGCAAATAATTGATCAGTCAGCCCAAACAATCTTTAAGAAAGAAATCAAAATCCAGTCATTCAACAAGAAAATACAATGAAAAGCATCTTACTAAAACATGACAAGCAGCAGAAAATTTCCAATAAATGTATCAATAAACTTGTAAGCAAAGCTAGATCATTTAATGAAATAAAAAGCACCAGAGGCTTAGTAATCTATGAGGACATTTCATTTTGTTTAACATATGTGTGATCACAGACCTTCATTTTCTATATTAAGTTTTATGTTATTTGCTTACTAGATATTTGACACAATTCACCCTTAAATAATTTTAAAAATTTTGGTCTGAAATTATATATGTGTGTGTGTGTGAGTGTGCATACATGCACATGTGTGGGTTAAATTTATTTGTTGGTTTTATCTCTGAATTTTTAATTTTAATTAAGTTGATTGACTTACAGTTATTTATTATTCCTTATTGTTTTAGTCTCAGTAGAGTCTGGAGGAATAAAATATGTATTCCTGAGGCTGACATTTTGATAATCCTTTTTAGTTTAATTTTTAATTCCAATTTCAAATTTGTTGATATTTTTTAAACAATCTCTAATGTTTTTGAACTGACTCATTGGAAAAGACATTGATGCTGGGAAAGATTGAAGGCAGGAGAAGGGGACAACAGAGGATGAGATGGCTGGATGGCATGACTGACTCAATTGACATGTTTGAGCAAGCTCTGGGAGTTGGTGATGGACAGGGAAGCCTGGCATGCTGCAGTTCATGGGGTCGCAAATAGTTGGACAGGACTGAGCAACTGAACTGAACACTTTTGATTGTTTTCTCTATTCTTTTTTTCAAATTTTTTAAATTTTTAGTTGTATAATTATTTTCTTTTTATATTCTCCTTCCTTGGGATTTAAATTTGCTTGTCATTTGTCTAAATTCATAAACTTTAATTAACAACTGATTTCAATTTCTACCTTGTTTTGAATATGTTTTTAATACTAAGCCTGTGGAAAATTACAGAAATAGGTCTTAAAGGAGATATATCAGGATCTAAGGAATGCAGTGTTGGATCAGCTTGATTTATGTACAACAAGGAGAGATTCTGCTTTCATTGTGTTAACTCAAGCACCTGGAAATGACTAAGACTTGGCCTGGTTGGTTGATGTGATCACCAAACCAAAGGTGATTTAACAGAATAGAGTTGAATTGCCTGAACTTATTTCTTGTTCTGTAGAAAAAGGTATTGAGAGGGAGGGAGAAAGATCAGAAATTTAGAGAGCATCTATTATATAAAACTTGTTTACTCATTCTCTACCAATGTTCTCTGGGAGGAAAAAAGAGTTCTTCATAAAGACTGTGACTGAGATGGTCTTAGTATTTTCAAATATGGGGGCTACTATACGCAAGCAGAGCATGCCAGTGGAAGTGATGTCATGAAGTGAGCTCAGGCTCACTGAAATAGCTGGAGATGACAGGATCTGTGATGGCTGTGGTCAAGTGGCAAGACTTAAATGACATTTATGAGATGCGTATGGTTATCATAATGGGCAGCAGAGTCAAACAATTAGAATTGCTTGGGTCACAGATATATTGGATGTGGCTGGTTGACTAAACTCCCAACAATGGAAACAGATAGGCAACCTACTGAAGTTATATTTGTTCTGAAAGCATAGGCAGGAAATATCCATATTTGTTGAATAGAAATGACTAGAATCACCATAATGGTTAAAAATACAGGCCTTATCAATTCCAGACTTGACCCAGTTTACACAAAGAACTTCAAATATAGGTAAAATTATATCCTCTTATGGAAGTACCTTCCTGCTTAACCAAATTGTGTTCTGTAATTTTTCCTTTAACAAATCTTAAAGAAAATCTAGCCATAGATAACAACACAGATGAACCCTGAGAATATTATGCTAAGTGAAATTAGACAATTGCAGAATAAAAAATACTACATAATTCATTTCTATGATGTATCTAAAGTAATCAAAATCATAGAAGTGGAGAGTAGAATGGTTGTTGTCAAGGGCTAAGGGGAATAAAAATCAAGAGCTAGTCAACATGTAAAAAATTCCAGTTAAGCAAGATGAGTGTTATAGAGATCTGTGTAAATCTGTGCCTATAGTTAAAAATACTGCATCGAACACTTAATTTTTTTTAATAGGATAGATATAATGCCCGATATTCTTACCACAATAACAAGAGTGGGCCATGGGACTATTTACCAGGGTAGTTGTTCATTAGCAAAGGCAGAATAAACCAAGTTCATCAAATAATGGCTGTAAACTGAAACTGGTATCTGGAGACCAAAAATGTCATTGTATTCAACCAATCAGAGAATAGCTGTATGATTATCTGGTAATCAATAGCATTTCAACTTAGGTTCACTGTGTAGGCCTACATCTTCATCAAACCTCTCTGTGGTTATTTACCCAGTTCCAGAATGTGTAGTTTCAACAAACATACTCAACAACTGGCACTCAACAATTTCTCATGGGTTTTTATAATCCATGGAATGATGATTTATACTCTAGAGAAAGCCAAATGCCTTTATGTACAAAAGTAGTAAGTTAAAGGCAATACCATATAGAGGGACACCAAAGATTAATGCTGCCATCAAGAATAAAAGAGGCTGCCATCAAGGACTTGAAAGATGCAAGAGTAGTGATTTTTACCATAGCCATATTCAATTTGACTATTGTCCTATACACAAACTGTGCTTTGAAAAATAATGGCTTTACATTAACTTAAAAAAAAATAAAAAACTTCATTATCTAATGCTACATAATGAAACAGCCCAAAACTTTGGTATAAACCAATTTTGTAGATTTTTATCCCCAGTGGTCATTTTTAAGCACCTAAACATCTAAGAGTGTCTATCATTGAATATTTATTTAATATGCATTTTGAGTGATTATAAATTATCATCAAATTAAACCACTTTGAAATTTTAAACTGGGGAAGCATCTTGACAAATCTTATATTCTTGGTGATATTTTCTCCTGGAATGTTTGCATTTATTTAATGAAGTACTAAACCCTTACTACAACTTAAAATATTCTATCAGAGCCCAGAGTACTGGAAAACAAAGGCACTTTTTGTAAGTAGGTCATTAGATGTAATCTTAAGAGATTCCACCTCTCCATTTTGCTTCTTTGTTCCATATCTAAATATTCTGAAAATGGAAGAAAAGAAATCTTATATTATTTGTTACTTCAGAGCATAGCATACATTTGTATATCTGAACTTCACGAAACACTATCTTCAATCTTTCAATTAATGAATTTTTTTAATTGGACACTTCACATATCTTTGTCAGGGAAATGTTATATACAAAAATTTATTCTGTATTAGTGATGTTTAGTATGTTCACAGATGGTAGAATTAATGGACAGATGGAAAACATACATTCATTCAGAGTAAGTGTCTATTTCAATGAGAGCAAATAATACCCCATTGTACAATGGGAACAGTTTGATACTGTCAATTTGCTAGTAGGTAAATGGCTCAGATTTCCAAGGTATGATTAAATATAGAAATCAACGAATGGTCCTTCTGCTGGCAAATGAAGTATTTAGCAGTAAAATTTAGTATAAATTAAATGTACTTACTCCATGTACAGTATTCAGTTTTCATTTTTATCAAGACAATTTGATCATGAGCTCACTCGAAAGACTATCTGGAATTGGCATAATAACTTACAAGCATTCAGAGAGTAAGTCATTTTTCCAACCTTTCTACTCAAGCTATCTTCACTATCAAAGCTGAGAGTTAAAACCTTATTCTGAAATGTCGCCCAAGCCCCATTATCTTGTGAATTAGTTCTTATACATAAATTCACATTCTAAGCAAAGTAGAGATGTACTGTTTAAACATAACCCTTGTATTTGACATCTTGGTGGTGCTTCAGAGATTCTAATGAGCTGGGAAATAAATCTGTAACAGGTAGCTCCAGCTGATGGAAATAAATAAATTAAACTCTGTTCACCAAGGTTCAATTATTTTTTACCCTCAGCAGTCAACTAGGTAAAAATAACCCCCCACTGCAGCCCATGTGTAGGATATTTCAGCAGGAGAGGTCACTGTGGGAAGGTGAAGAATCTGCTTATGCAGCATACAGATGACTTCAGTTTAAGCTTGGGCTCAATCTCCTTTGTACACTTTAGTTGGTACTGTAATTACATTTATCTAAATGGCTAGGTGGGTCAGACTAAGTTTGGAATAGACAGCTTGGACTTCATGTTCACTTGGGCTTCATGTTATATTAGGGCCAGTGGAAAGCTAGGTACTAAAAATAAATGTGAAGATTTATTGACCAAAAGCAATAAAGCACAATTTTATGGGCTTCCATGGATTCCATGCTGCAACAGAATTTGCCCCACAACTAGTCCATATAGCACACATAGTCAAATGTTTTATCACTGTGGGAATGCAGTCAGAATCTAAAGAACTGGAAGCTTCTTTAGCTATTACTGAATTGGTAAAAAAAAAAAAAAAAAAAAAAAAATAGCATACCAAAATAGAATATCTTTCCTCAAAAGTCAGTCCCAGTAAAATTTAGTCCTCTTAATGACAGAAAAGACGGAGTATGCCTTTTCCCTTCAGTTGTAAGATAACATTTTGCCCTGTTTACATCACTGGTTGAACAACAAACTTTGAAGAAATGTCAGACCTCTGAACTATCCCTAAAACATCTATCTCTTTCATAACAATGGCTTAACCATACCTCTCTTAGAAGGTCCAGATACTTGCTCTTCAGATTGTAAGAGGCATGATGCCAACACATGTTAAACAGAATATATGAGAAAAGCAATTAGAGACTCAATTTTGGTACAAAAATGGAAGGATAATTCATTCCCTAAGAGTAAAATGAAATATGTGCTTTTGTCACTGTCTTTTGAAAACATTTCCTTCTCTTATTAATTCTTATCCCAAGGGAGGAAAATAACTAATGTCATCAGTAGATATACAAGTAGCTTTATTAATTTGTTCAAGTAGGGAGACTACATCTGGACAGCATCTGTAACCAGATTCATCACCCAATTAAACGGATGATTATCTGTCATTCTCTAATTCCCATCTGTCTATTGAACCAATTGAAGTGGATAATTTAATGAGAATGTGTTAGTAATCACTTTCGTGTATTTAAAAGCTTTAATGTGGACAAATCTCTGCATTTCTACCAAGAGCAATACATTTGTACAGGGTTGTGTGTTATTTGCTTTGATTTGTTATTTTTAAAAATGGATTTTAAACTCTAGGGATTTCTATCTGAATCTTCTAAAATTCAGATTCCAACATAAGCTGTATATTTATATGTTTACACTTATAAAGCCCCAGAAGTCACAGTAGGGATATATGTGGAGATCTGCCTGGACATATTGAAGTATTTCTTTATTAGAAAAAAAAAAGGAATAAAAATTAGTTAATTTTTAGTAAGTGATTTATTGTATATAAGTAAAATAAAAAGATGATAATTTCCACTTGAATCAGATGAAATACTATCATAAAAATGAAAAATCAGAATAGTTTTTTATGGGTAAGGATACAGTTCTTTCTTTTAAAAAAATTCTTATTGGAGTAAGTTGATTTACAATATATTGAGGACTTTCTATCAAAACCATAGTTATCACCTAACTGCCTTATGCTCTCAAACTCAGTTATGAACTATAAATTTTCTTTAGTTCATAAAAATTTATAATAGCTCAAATTCAAATCTAATATTTCTTTAAAGTGTTGATTTTTTTCATATCCAATGATTTGATAGTTGTCTAGAGTCCCTTGGTAATGATTAAGAGAACTAAATTTAGTATTTATTAATAGTGTTATTGTGTGGTCTCCTTCAAATGTGTCTAAACTTCCATTTCTCAGATGATTTTAGGTCTATTAACTTATATAGATCTAGGAATTAGCATAGGGTCAAGTGTATATTGTGGTAGTTCAGGATATACCTAGCAAACATGGAAATTTGAGGTCATATAAATCAGGTTGAAAATTAATTGGCCATTCATAATTCCACAATTAATACTCAAAATATTTCTAGCTCAGACTATTGTGACCCTACTGGCTCTTTAGTATCTACTTTCACTTAATCTCTAGAAGTTAGTTTTTACTAATGGATGTCTGCGTGTTGTAGTCCATGGGGTTGCAAAGAGCTGGACATGACTTAGTGATTGAACAACTGCAACAACAGAATAGTCCATCCAAAAGCAGCAAAATACTGAACAGACATTGTACAGGAGACAGGGATCAAGACCATCCCCAAGAAAAAGAAATGCAAAAAGGCAAAATGGCTGTCAAAGGAGGCCTTACAAATAGCTGTGAAAAGAAGGGAAGCAAAAAGAAAAAGAGAAAAGGAAAGATATAAACATCTGAATGCAGAGTTCCAAAGAATAACAAGGAGAGATAAGAAAGCCTTCCTCAGCAATCAATGCAAAGATATAGAGGAAAACAATAGAATGGGAAAGACTAGAGATCTCTTCAAGAAAATTAGAGATACCAAGGGAACATTTCATGCAAAGATGGGTTCAAAAAAGGACAGAAATGGTAGGCACCTAACAGAAGCAGAAGAAAGTGAAAGGGGAGAGTGAAAAAGTTGCCTTAAAGCTCAACATTCAGAAAACTAAGATCATGGCATCTGGTCCCATCACTTCATGGGAAATAGATGGGCAAACAGTGGAAACAGTGGCTGACTTTATTTTTTTGGGCTCTAAAATCACTGCAGATGGTGACTGCAGCCATGAAATTAAAAGACACTTACTCCTTGGAAGCAAAGTTACGACCAACATAAGACAGCATATTAAAAAGCAGAGACATCACTTTGCCAACAAAGGTCCGTCTAGTCAAGGCTATGGTTTTTTCAGTAGTCACGTATGGATGTGAGAGTTTGACTAAAAAGAAAGCTGAACACTGAAGAGTTGATGCTTTTGAACTGTGGTGTTGGAGAAGACTCTTGAGAGTTCCTTGGACTGCAAGGAGATCCAGCCTAATGGAAATCAGTCCTGAATATTCATCGGAAGGACTGATGTTTAAGCTGAAACTCCAATACTTTGGCCACCTGATACGAAGAGCTGACTCATTTGAAAAGACCCTGATGCTGGGAAAGATTGAAGGCAGGAGAAGAAGGGGACGACAGAGGATGAGATGGTTGGATGGCATCACTGACTCAATGGACATGGGTTTGAATAAATTCTCGGGAGTTGGTGTTGAATAGGGAGTCCTGGCATGCCACAGTCCATAGCGTTGTAAAGATTCAGACACAACTGAGTGACTGAACCTAACTGAACTGAAGGGAATATTTCAGCAAAAATGAAAGCAAACACCAAGAGCTAAAAAGGGGGGAAAAAGTGTAATTCCAAATTTCAAATAAAAACATATGTTAAAAAGGAATGATTATTTCTGAAAAAAAAAAAATTTATTTTTAAGTATATAAAGTGCATAAAACATTTCATAATTTAGAATTATGTCAGAAAGAATGAGAAATCATTTGTAAAAAAATCATAGAAATCAAAGAAACATGGTATGCAGCAAAATCAGTACTTAATGGGAAATTTAAAGCACTGAATGCACATACTAGAAAAGAACAACTGAAATTAATAACCTAAACTTCTACCTATGGGAACTGGAAAATGAAGTTCAAATTAGCTCCAAAGTAAGCAGAAGAAATAAAATTAGAGCAGAAATGAACAAAATTAAAAATAGGAAACCAGTTGAGAAAGATAAATCAATGAAACCAAAACCTGATTCTCAGAAAAGATGAATAAAATCATCAAGCCTCCAGCCAGATAACTATGAAAAAAAAGGGAGAGGAAACTTACTTATATCAGAAATGAAAGAGGGGGCATCACTATAGATTCGATGGATGTTAAAAGATAATAAAGTAATATTATGAACAATTCAATTCAAAATTTAATAACTTAAAGTGAATTAATTTCTTGAAAGACAATCTGACAAACTCACATAAAAATAGACACTATGAAGAGGCCTATAACGTTTAAAAAAAAATGAGAAAATAATAAACTTCCAAAACAGAAAGCACCATGAGTTCACTGATGAATTCCACCAAAATTTAATGAAGAAATTATACCAATTATATTATCTCTTTAACAAGAGAAAAGCAAAGAAAATACTCTGACTTATTTGATGAGCATTACCCTAATACCCAAGCAGACAAAGATATAATGAAATTAACATAGATACAAAAATCCTCAACAAAATTTTAGCAAACTGAATCCAACAATAGATAGAAAGGATTATACACTACACACAATTAGGGTTTATTCCAGGTATGCAAGGCTGGTTTAATATTTGAAAATGAATTAATGTAATCTATCATATCAACACACTAATGATGATAAATCACATGATCAATAAAAGGAGAAACAGAATTTGACAAAATTCAACATTCAATCATAAAAATAAACTCTAAGTAAACCTCTTTAACTTGACAAAACATCTGCCAAAATCTCACAGCTGAAATCATGCTTAATGAAAAATTTCAAGCTTCCTCACTAAAACTGAGGCTCCAACCCAGGTGGTGCAGTGGTAAAGAATCTTCCTGCAATGCAGAGACCCAGGTTCTATCCTTGGGTCAGGAAGATTCCCTAGAGAAGGAAATGGCAACCCACCTCACTATTCTTGCCTGGAGAATTCTGTGGACAGAGGAGCCTGGTGGGCTATAGTCCATGGCATAGCAAAGACTCAGACATGACTGAGCAACTGAACACAGACTAATACTGGGAACAGGACAAAAGTATCCCCTGTCATGGAAAAAGTTAGCCCCTCAAATCATGTCCAACTCTTTGTGACCTCATGGACTGTAGCCTGCCAGGCCCCTCTGTCAAAGGAATTCTCCAGGCAAGAATCTTGGAGTGGGTAACCATAATATTCTCCAGGGGATATTCCCACCCAGGGATGGAACCTGGGTTTTCTGCATTGCAGACTAATTCTTTACCATATGAGACACCAGGGAAGCCCAGTCCCCTCCCATCACTGCCCTTCAACCTTGTACTGGAATAACAAGTTAATGCAGAAAGACAAGAAAAGGGGTGGGGGGGGGGAGTTATACATATTGGGAAGGAAAAAATTGTCTTCGTTTACAAATTACTTGATTATCTATGTAGAAAATTTGAAAGAATCAACAAACAATTTCTGGACAAATAACTAATTATAGCAAGGTTGCAAAACATAAGGTTCATTTAGAAAACTCAATCAGTTATCTATATATGAGACATGAACAAATAGAGTTTGAAGTTAACAATATACCATTTGTATTACTCCTCTCTCAAAAGAAATACATAAAAATCTAACAAAATGGATATAAGATACCTTTAAGGAAAACCACAAAACTATTGAAATAAATGAAAATAATTAAATGAATGAAGAGATAGTCCATGCTTATGAACACAAAGACTCAATAGTGTTAGGATGTCAGTTCTTCTGAGTTTGGTCTAGAGCTTCAATGCATCTCTATCAAAATACCATCAAGCTATTTTGTGAATACCGATAAATTGGTTTTGAAGTTTATATGGAGAAGAAAGAACCTGAACAGACAAAGAAAAACAAAAATTTTAAATTCTTTTAAAATTTTACTTTACATAGTTTCGTGGCGTTTTAGAGATCGAGAAGATTTTTCTCACTTCCTTTTTTCATCCTCAGTTTTCAGCAAGTCTAACACACTTGCACCACAAAGCAGTTCTCTTGTATTCTTCTATCTAAGCTAATAGATAATGGTTGCTTGTTATTAATGGAAGTCTCATGGTGAGACAGGAGTTGTTTCTTGGTTTTATTTTTCCAGCCTTAGGCAGGCTCATTATCCAACAGAGTGAAACAGCTTATGTGACTTATCATTGAAGGGGGTCTCAACACCTTCTGGAATTTATTTTAATTGTTTGCCTTCCAATATCAGTTCTCTTATAGTTTCAAGGACACATGATTCTACGGATTTACTGGTTTCCCTCACTGTTTGGGGAGAAGGCAATGCTTGAATTTGAAGAATTTTTCTTCTGGATTCTTTCACCTTCAATAGGATGAGATTCTCATTGTTAACTAAGAACGCTTAATAACTGGTAAATTCAAAGCATGCATCACTAAATCATGGATGCATGTTGGCAAATTCAAATACTTTTGTGGCAAAATAGTAAATGTATACTGATTTTCATTTTATAACAATATATACTCTTCCTTGCTGGACTCTGAAGCTGAGATAATAAAGAAGGCATTAGCCAGGCTATAAAGATTAGATTGCCAGTTCCTCCTCAGTTGTTGCATTTCCTGAGAAAGCTTTTTACATACAAGGTTAACTGAAGCAATCAAGTAATCTATATTAATTTTTCAGGTCATTTTGCCAGGAACACTGACCATACAGTGTACTTGAAATGTCTATTATTGGAAATCAAAACTTTTTTCCAGTATTTATTTAAATTATATGTGTTGCTCTACAATTCTTTGTTGAGTTGTGTTTCAAAGTAGAAATGCAAGGTGGTAGTGTAAGCCTTGACAGGTTGTTTGGGGTTTTTTGGTTTGGGTAATGCAAGTGTCTGACATGCTTTGATTGCTAAGGCATCCACTTCAAAGAGGCATCTACTTCAAGGATGGCTATCTCAAATAAACACATTGCCAACCACATGACTAGATAAAATGTTAGGATCCAATAGCTTAAAGGCTGTCTGGTAGGAAAAGACATTTATAAAGCATTTAAAGAGTTTAAAGAAGGGAAAAGAATTCAAAGGGGTCACAGATTATATGTCAAGATTGACAATCCATTCTAGATAGTAGATGTACTGAAGGGTGATACCTGAGCTATGTCTTGAAAGATAAGTAAGATTTCATAAAGTATAAGGTGGGGTCAGCTTGGAATAAAAGTTTGTATAGGGCTTTACAGGGCAGGGAATCCATATAATAGACATGACAACTTACATGGATTCAAATAATTTTAATACCTTTAAGAAGAATTATAAAATGCATATATTCATATTCACTGAAGTGTTTCTTTATGTAAATATTTTCTCTCAGTGACATTGTAACAGAAAAATCCTAATATAAACTCTCCTGTACACTATGGTCCAATAGTTCTGATTCTTCAAACTCGTGGATCAAACATCTGTTATCTTTTTGATGTATGCTTATATGGTGATTGCTAAAACAGTCTTTCAGTAAAATTAGGTATTTTGTTTTACTGCCTTGACCTACTCATTCACTAAATTGAAATGAGGCCAACCTGGGAACCTGAAATAGAATAAATTCAAGTTGCTTTCATTTTGTTTACTTGTTTCATTAGCAGAGAAATGTATAAAGTGAAAATTAAAGACAAAGAAGCAAATAACTGCAGATGCGGAATATACAATCATTGCCTAAATCTTACGAGAGGAATGTGAATTGACATTGAAAAATTAGCTTCTGGAAAGTTCTTACTTACAGGTTTTCTATACTGTATTACCTACCTAACTCTAAGAATAGTCAACCCGTAGGAAAAGACAATCGGGTGAATCAAGTCAATTTGACAAATCACTGGCATTCCTTTCTTCCTCACCAGAGGAGGGAATATATAGGCTGCAAACAAACATAAATCACTAGGTGTGTGGTTTCCCAAAGTATAGCCAGTATCCAAACTCTGCATATTCTAACAGAGAGAAAGTGAGAAAGAAAAGTTCCAAAATGTTGAAGAAATAAATGATGCAGGACCCTATGGGGCCGTCCTGGGTACAAATTCTTTCCATGTCCCCTATTTCTTGTCTGTAGGAGAAAGGCTTCACCCTCCTTGAACTTCCCTGAGTTCCAAATGGTAGACTCAAGGAGCTGCTTATCAGGGAAGGGAAAGAATACAGAAACAAAGGAGCAGCCATCAACAAACAAACGATAGCACAGTGACTGGCAGGGTCCAGTACTTCCTCAAAAAATACATGTATACAGCAGTATCTTGGAATTCTTCTGTGGGAAATGAGGCTCCCATCCAGGTTGTTGTTGTTCAGTTGCTAAGTTGTGTCTGACTCTTTCCAACTCCATGGGCTTTTCCTGGTAGCTCAGATGGTAAAGAATCTGCTTGCAATGTGGGAGGCCTGGGTTTGATCCCTGGATTGGGAAGATATCCTGGAGGAGGAAATTGCAACTCCACTCCAGTATTCTTGCCTGGAGAATCCTCATGAACAAAAGAGCCTGGCAGGCTACAGTCCATGGGGTCACAAAGAGTCAGACATGACTGAATGACTAAGCACAAACAAGCATGTTTTGCAACTCCATGAACTGCAGCCTATCTGGCTCCTGTGTCCTCCACTATCTCCTGAAACTGAAACTGGTCGCTCAGTCGTGTCCGACTCTTTGTGATACCATGGACTGTAGCCTACCAGGCTCCTCAATCCATGGAATTTTCCAAGCAACAGTACTGGAGTGGGTTGCCATTTCCTTCTCCAGAGGATCTTCCCAAACCAGGGATCGAACCCTGGTCTCCTGCATTGCAGGCAGACACTTTACTGTCTGAGCCACCAGGGAAGCCCTTTGTTCAAATTCATGTCCATTGAGTCAGTGGTGCTGTCTGACGGTATTATTCTCTGCTGCCCTAATTCTCCTTTTGCCTTCAATCTTTCCCAGTATCAGGGTCTTTTCCAATGAGTCACCTCAAGTGTATATATTTAGAATTATTGGCAAATATTACACTTAAGCTATATGCAAAAAGTAGTGTTTGTTCTTACATCAACTGAAAAATATGTATTAACTGCTGCTGCTGCTAAGTTGCTTCAGTCGTGTCCGACTCTGTGCGACCTCAGAGACGGCAGCCCACCAGGCTCCCCTGTCCCTGGAATTCTCCAGGCAAGAACACTGGAGAGGGTTGCCATTTACTTCTTCAATGCAGGAAACTGAAAAGTGAAAGTGAAGTCGTTCAGTCGTGTCTGACTCTTAGCGACCCCACGGACTGCAGCGTACCAGGCTCCTCTGTCCATGGGATTTTCCAGACAAGAGTACTGGAGTGGGTTGCCATTGCCTTCTCCCATGTATTAACTACTTGGGATTAAATATGAAATGATAATGAAATAAAAAATATAAAATATTAGCTAAAATGACAAAATAAAAAGAAGTTCTACCTGAACTAAGTCGCTTCAGTCAAGTCTGACTCTGTGCAACCCCATAGACGGCAGTCCACCAGGTTCCCCCATCCCTGGGATTCTCCAGGCAAGAACACTGGAGTGGGTTGCCATTTCCTTCCCCAATGCATGAAAAGTGAAAAATGAAAGTGAAGTCGCTCAGTCATGTCCAAATCTTAGCTACCCCATGGGCTGCTGCCTACCAGGCTCCTCCATCCATGGGATTTTCCAGGCAAGTACTGGAGTGGGGTGCCATTGCCTTCTCTGACCTGAAGACATACACATACATATATAATTATTTCATGATTCAAGTATCATTATATCAGAATTATATCTATAAATTATATTGTTTGTTCTATTATTATAAAAATTATATTAACACATAAATTGTATTGCAATAATATTATTTGCTGATTCTGAGACTCAGATGTATTAATTTCTTAAAACATTTGCAAACATTTTAATAAAACATCAGGTTATTGAGAAAATTAGCTGTAATTAAGCTTCAGGTAGTGTAACAGTTATTGAGATTTTTAACAGGTAGTCTCCTAATGTCCCTGAAAAATGGATAATCGATTAAAGTAAACATAACAATATAGCTAGTAAAAGGAATTTTCATACCCATATTAAAACATAACTATTTAAAATACAACATAAAATGATGTGCATTTCAAACCTCACAACTCTAGGTTAAAAATTGGAGACATTTACTGCAGGATAACAGTTTTCTGATTCCTCTTGTGGACAGGGATTTTTGCTTGACATTCTAGTAAAGAGTGTTGCCCACTATGCTCTTCTACAAGGATCAAGCCTTTAGTCACTATATCCAGCCTCCTTCACCATGGTATGCTGAGGGGAATTCAGGATGGAGACAAACAGGAAGCATTCCATACTTTGGATACAGGTCCTAATAGTTAAGCTGCATATCTAAAAAGTAATTTCAATGAGTCTAGACCCTTGCGTCTACATCTACATAGAAAAGCACTAAAATTATTAACTTGAGAGGTCTTTTCTTTTTGGTTAGCAGGAATCTTTTTGCTTTTTTCCCCGACAAAAAACTCCTGGCTCCTCCCTTAACTCTAAGGAACTGCTCCAAAGAGGTATCTGAAAGATGTTATGAACTGACTTAGGAAACTGGCAGATTAGTCAATGTAGTCATTGCATATTTGTGGTAATGTGGCCACTCACAAAGCCATATTACCTAACGCTATCACCAAGACCTCTGATCATATCACTGAGGGGGAGTTATGATTTCGTTAATATTGTACTTGGTTTTAAGGACTGACCTACAAAGGGAGGATTTTAATGCTGCAAAATAGCTTTGATGTATAATTCTCTTTTCCCATAATCTAGCTAATGATATCTAAATTCTTTGGAAAAATTAAAAAGAATATTCTGTTACTCAGTCCTAATTGTGAAATATTTTATGATGAGGAATCCCAGAGACGGAGGAGCCTGGTGGGCTGCCGTCTATGGGGTCGCACAGAGTCGGACACAACTGAAGTGACTTAGCTTCAGCAGCAGCAGCAGATTCATTCATTGGAGAAGGCAATGGCACCCCACTCCAGTACTCTTGCCTGGAAAATCCCATGGATGGAGGAGTCTGGTAGGCGGCAGCCCATGGGGTCGCAAAGAGTCGGGCAGGACTGAGTGACTTCCCTTTCACTTTTCACTTTCCACTTTCATGCACTGGAGAAGGAAATGGCAACCCACTCCAGTGTTCTTTCCTGGAGAATCCCAGGGATGGGAGAGCCTGGTGGGCTGCCGTCTATGGGGTCACACAGAGTCAGACACGACTGAAGTGACTTAGCAGCAGCAGCAGCAGCAAATGTATCAAAATAGGTTAAAATTATAGCTGTTCTGCCTACTGTTAAAAAAGGCTTTTTATACACAAAAATAGTTTCACTCCTGTCATCTCATGATGAAGTCACTTTTTCACTGCCCACACCATTGTTTTCTATTGTGCTCAACTCACACTCAGCAGTTGAAGAATCTACACTGAAGAATTTTTTGTCAGTTATGGAGATGGAAAATATATTGGTGGGGGCCTGTGTGTATTTGTGTGGTGGCCATGGGAAAGGAAGACACAATTGGAAAGTGTCCCCTCTGTCCAGCCTGAACCTCATTTTACAGGTAATGAATTTTTCAAGTAAATGCAAACCAAATAGCAAATTATTGGTGTTTAGTTTTAAAATCAAATATCAGTAATTCTAGTTAAAAAGAATCTGTTGTTCCATTGTTAAAAAGTTTCATATCTGTTAAAGTGCAACATACAGACATATGTAATTATGTATGTACACATATATTTTCTTTTTTATGTTGTGATATGGCATTAGTTCTATGAAGGAGATCAGAGCTTTTATGTAAGATGCTTTATTGCTAAAGCCAGTGGTTTCTCAAACCTGACTTCTGCTCCCCTGGGAAAAACTATCATCAACCCTGGGAAAAAATATCATCGGTATTATCCAAGAGTATTTATTATTATTCTCTGAATTCATAGATTTCCTAGAACACCTTTCAATTCTCAATATAATATTGTATTTATAAAACTCTTAGAAGGTTGCATGGCCTTCCCTGGTGGCTCAGCTGGTACAGAATCTGCCTGCAATGTAGGAGACCTGGGTTCAATCCCTGGATTGGGAAGATCCCCTGGAGAAGGAAATGGCAACCCACTCCAGTATACTTGCCTGGAAATTCCCATGAACAGAGGAGACTGGCAGGGTACTGGGGCAGCCCATGGGGTCGCAAAGAGTCAGGCATGACTGAGCGACTTCATTTAGAAGGTCGCATGAGGTCAGATTTAATGGTTTGCTCTATTATATAGGAGGAAACTAAATGAGTACAATTTGGACACATTGGCTTCTAAGTTTAATTTTCTCTCTTAAAATTCCATGAGATCTGTGCTCATTACTCAACATTCTGATTGCTCTAAAGAAGCTGTCATTTCAAGAGGAAACCTGTTATACAAAGATGTCCTAACATTTCCACATAATTTGTCTCTGCACCTGAAGCAATATATCACATTTCTTGATTAGTGTCCACCAGAATAATAACCTGGGATGGTCTCTTGCAGTTTGCAGTAATATTATCTGGCCTACACACCTAGAGGTTACTGATCTATTGACTAGCAGTTAATAGCAAGCTGTAGAATGCTTATTTAATTTCTCAATTTAAATGCCTGGATAATGCTGAGGGCACTGCAGATATATAAACAACATGTTCTTGGCCTTAAGAGGTGTGATGATTGCTTAGGATGAGCAATTATTCAAGATATCCTCAGGGGATGTGAGATGTGACAGATGACACTGACACTCTTTAGATGGAGTCTGCCAGATGGTCAGAACCTGCAGTGGTGGAATGAGGGCAGTATGAAGGGACCTGGGGCAAAACAGTTTTTCTTTAGCAATCTGGTAGCAGCAACATTTGGAATCTGAGAGACCAGGTCCCAAGGTATAGGAAAAGAACACTGCAAAAGTACATGAGTTAAATATGAACTGAAATTAGGCTAATTTCACAATTCAGACTCTTTCTGATTAAATCATCATCTATGGCCTGAGAGGTTGTCTGTTTTTACTTCATCCTGATGTATTAATAGCAATCAAGTTACAGTTAAATTTTACTTTAAAAAGTGAATTGTTTCTCTATGGCCACAGGCAAAAAAAGAAAAAAAAGAGAGAGAGGGAGATGGCTATTGCTCTGGCCACAGTTCCAGCAATTCTTTAAGGTGTCCTGTTATCAAAATATTTTGCTCTCTTCACTATCTCCATATGCTGTTTGCAGCTTGTAGTGCTCAGGACCATTAATTTTTGGTCCAACCAGTATATCATTGGTGGATGAGTATACAAGGGAAGGTAAATTACTAATGAGTCTTTGGAGGATAGGAAAGCAAGATTCCCTGCTGGGCTTATTTTTAGTATTTTGTTGGAGAAGCGCAACATAATGGTGAGAAAACAGTTATTCAAGGGAACTATCAAAAGTTTGCTATCCCAGAAAGATTATGCATCTCAGTTGAAACATAAAATTTATGAAATATTTTAATAGTCAAAAATGTTAATTTGCCAGATTATAGGAGAGAGAAGCTGTCACTGTAATTACGCACCACTATTCTTGAAATTTTTAATTAAATATTTTAATATAACTCAAATACAATCAAATCCTCTCATGGCCAATGCCCTGATTACTACAGTTTCATAGTAGTTTTGGAATAGGTAAGTGTCTGACCACCTTTAAATTATTTTTCAAATTGTGTTTCACTGTTCTAAGTAAATGACATTTCCAATAAATTTTAAAGTTTGCCTGTCAAGTTTATAAAATTTCTTATTGGATTTCTGATTGGGGTTGAAATGGAGATATAAAGTCTCCCAGTCTATGTAGTTCGTTCAATGATCTGTTCAAATTTTAACTTTTAAAGCAATATTATAATTTATAGTTTGTTTTGTCAAATTCATTCCTTAGTATTTTGGTTTTGATACTACTATAAGTGATATCTTTATTTTAATTCTATATTGAAATATTTTGTCCCATGGTGTCTAAAGTGTAACTTAAATCTATTATTCTTGTATTTTGAATCTTTCCATGATTGCTTTATTTTATCATATATTTAGATTTTTTTCCATTTTTATTTTAATAAAGATTATTATCATGGTTTGGAGACAGTTTTAGAGTGAGGCATGTTTGTCCTGTTTCAAAACTTAGAGTGAAAGTGTTCAGTCCTTTAACATTTAGTATTTACTAATTCTGGGTTTTTCCATAAGCGACTTACTAAATTGAAAAGTAGTGGCTCCACTCCAGATAGTGGAGTAGTAGGACATGGAACATGCCTCCTCCCACAAATACATAAAAAACACACCAACAAATGAAACAGCTCTCACAGAACAACTACTGAACCCCAGGAGAAAGCATCGAACATGCCAAAGGACAAGAAAGATCACCATAATTAGGTAGGATGACAGGAAAACAAAAAAGAGGAAACCAGACTGGCTGTGCACCCCTGGAGGGAGCTTAAAAAGATTGGGAAAGTTCCCACACTCTGAGAATCTCCCTCACTGGCAGGGAGATCAGCTGGGACAGAAAAGAAGCTTCAGAAGCTCAGAGAAAGCAACATACCATCTGTATCAGGCAGAACAGAGACCTACACAGATGCACATGCCACTGCCCTGCGTACTACAGCTGCCTCCCAGGGAGGGCTCCCGTGCCAACTGCCACCTCAGCAGGCCCTAGGAATAGGCATCACTGGGCTGCCCACTCACAGAGATGGGGCTGAAACCACAGCTGAGACCCAGGGGCTGTGTGACTTAGGAAGCAGGGCTGAAATCTCTCAGTGTGGCTACATGAGCCATGGATTTATTTATACCTCTCCATCTGGCTTTGTAAATCCAGTACTTACGGGGCATCCAAATGGACAAAGGATGCTTCTCCTGCAGCTTGGATACATCTGACCTTAGTTACTATGGGCTTTGTGGGTGCATGTCCATGGGGACTATCCCAGGCCAGGGTCTAAGCTGCCTTCATACCTGCCAGAGTGGGTCCAAGTTCATAAATACTGCAGTCTTGGGGCCTGATTTCAGTGGATTTGCACTGGTATCCTTGTGAAAACAAGCCCTGAGAGGCACCAGGGCCAACTGCCAGCATGCCCACGATTGAAATGGTGCAGAGGGCTGTGCCAACAAAAATGTCCCTTGTGAGTTTGCAAAATGGGTGAAAGGTAACACAACAGAGCACACTCAGTGGTAAAATCCCCGGTGAAGAAATATTCATTTGCTCCTCACCCAGTGAGAGTGCCTCCATTTCCACCTACTTTGCACCACAGCTCAGAAATGCAGCTCAGACAGATCTGGGGGCTTATGCTCCAACAACTAGGGAGCAAACCCTGTCCCTGAGATGACAGTGACAACCACAGAGCTCAGAGGAAGACCCACTCAGCATTCAGTGCAAGATCTGGTCACCACAACACCAAGGGGATAACAACCAACTTACACAAAGGAAAGAGGTGGCAGGCATTCATATTAAAACAACTCTTGCACCAAAAAAATATTAAACTCACACAGGTTACAGAGTGAAATTTGCACATAAAAATAGCCTTCCAAGACCACTCTAGATAATTTTCTCTCCTAAACTAACAGAACAAGAGAAATAGTATACAGAAGAATTAGAGGAGCCACTCTCAATTAAAACATCAAGATAATTCCCCTAAAGTAATAAACATTGAAAGAGATCTCTTCAGTCTAATAGACACTGAGTTCAAAAAGGAGATAATAAAAATACTAAAATAATTTTCTTGGGCTCCAAAATCACTGTGAATGGTGACTGCAGCCATGGAATTCAAAGACGCTTGCTCCTTGGAAGAAAAGCTATGACAAATCTAGACAGCATATTTAAAATCAGAGACACCACTTTGCTGATAAAGGTCCATATAGTCAAAGCCGTGGTTTTTCCAATAGTATGTATAGATGTGAAAGTTGGACCACAAAGAAGGCTGAGGGCCAAAGAATTGATGCTTTTGAACTGTGGTGCTGGAGAAGGCTCTGGAGAGTCCCTTGGATAGCAAGGAGATCAAACCAATCAATCCTAAAGGAAACTGACAGAATACAATAATAATAGGATGCTTTAACACTCCACTCACATCAATGGACAGATCTTCAAGACAGAAAATCAATAAGGCAACAGAGATCCTAAATGATACAGTAGAAGATTTAGACTTAGTTGATATTTTCAAGACATTACATCCAAAAAAAGTAGAATACATGTCAAGTGCACATGGAATATCATCTGAGATTAACAACATGCTGCTGCCACCGCTAAGTTGCTTCAGTCGTGTCCGACTCTGTGCGACCCCACAGACGGCAGCCCACCAGGCTCCCCCGTCCCTGGGATTCTCCAGGCAAGAACACTTGAGTGGGTTGCCATTTCCTTTTCCAACGCATGAAAGTGAAAAGTGAAAGTGAAGTCGCTCTGTCATGTCTGACTCTTAGCGACCCCATGGACTGCAGCCCACCAGGCTCCTCCATCCATGGGACTCTCCAGGCAAGAGTACTGGAATGGGGTGCCATTGCCTTCTCCAGATTAACAAAATACTAGTGCACAAAAACCAGCCTCTACAAATTTAAGAGTATAGAAATTATTTCAAGTATCTTTTCTGACCATAATGGTGTGAAACTAGAAATCAACCATGGGGTGGGGGGATGAGAAAAAAAACAATTGCATGGAGATTAAACAACAGGATAGTAAAAAAAAAAAAAGTTTAATGATTATATAAAAGAAAAAAAAAACACCTTATTGCAAGTGACAATGAAAATACAACAATACAAAATATTATGGGATGCAACAAAAGCAATTCTAAGAAGAAAGCTTAAGTGATACATGTCTTCTTTAAGAAGCAAGAAAAATTTCAAACAATCTAACCTACCACCTAAAATAATTACAAAAAGAAGAGAAAAAAAAAAAAAAAACCCACAACCTATAGTTATCAGAAGGAAGGAAATAACAAATATCAATGAGGAAATAAATAAGAGATAAAAAATAGGGAAAAAAAAACAATAAAAGCAAGAAGTGATTCTCTGAAAGGGTAAACAAAATTGACAAACCTCTGTTCACGATCACCAAAAAGAGAGAAGGACCAAATAAATAAAGTAAAAAAATTAAACAGAAACATCACAACTGGTATTACAGAAATACGAAAAATTATAAAAGTATATATGAACAATTATATGCCAACAAATTTGACAAGAAGAAATGGACGATATTTGAGAAACAAAGAGCCCACCAAACTGAATCAAGAATATATGACTTGAACAGACAGATCATAAAAGTCTAGGGTCAGATGGCTTCACAGGCAAATTCTACAACATACATACAAAGGACTTACTCTGGTCCTTTTCAAGAGGAAGAAATACTACCAAAGACATTCTATAAATCCCCCATTACCCTGATACCAAAATTAGACAAAGATACTACCAAGAAATAAAATTAGAGGCCAATATGTTTGATAAATATAGATGCAAATATTCTAGAAAATGTTAGCAAACCAAATCTGCTGCTAAGTTGCTTCTGTCGTGTCCAACTCTGTGTGACTCCATAGACGACAGCCCACCAGGCCCCCCCATCCCTGGGATTCTCCAGGCAAGAACACTGGAGTGGGGTGCCATTTCCTTCTCCAATGCATGAAAGTGGAAAGTGAAAGTGAAGTCGCTCAGTCCTGTCCAACTCTTCTCGACTTCATGGACTGCAGCCTACCAGGCTCCATGGGATTTTCCAGGCAAGAGTACTGGAGTGGGTTGCCATTGCCTTCTCCAACTAATTCACTAGTTTAGTATGCAATAAATAACAGAGGCTTTGAATAAGTTAAACTGGCTAGTAACAACTACTCAGTTTTCTTCAGTGATTACTGTTCTTCTACATAGGCACAATAATTAAGTCATGGATGGTCTTTCTGGTCTATTTTCAACTATTCTTACATGACATAATCAATTAGGGACATCTTTTTACAGATATATGAAGAGAACACAGGTAGCTTTACGTAAGTTGAGTTTGTTAAATCTATTTGTTACGACGGGATTTCTGACACAAAAATTGTTCTCTAGAACTGATAAATAAATTCAGCAAGGTAGTAGATATAACACTATCATATAGAAATAAATTGCATTTCTTTATACTAACAATGAAATATCAAAATGAAATGTTAAATCATATAAAAATACTTAGAAATAAACCTCATCAAGGAGGTGAAAGGCTTATATTCTTAGAAATATCTAATATTAATAAAAGAAACTGAATATAACTCAAATGGAAAGATAGCACAAGCTCTTGGATTGGAAGAATTAATATTGTTAAAACTGTCAATGTACCCAAAGCAATCTACAGTTTTAATGTAATACCTATCAAAATGCTCATGGAAATTTTCACAGAACTAGAAAACCCAATCTTAAAATTTATATAGAATCAAAAAGACACAGAATTGTCAAAACAATACTGAAAAAAAGAACAAAGCAGAAGACATAATGCTCCCAGACTTCAGACAATACTACAGAGCTACAGTAATCAAAACAGATTGTTACTGGCACAAAAACAGACACACATCAACAGAACAGAATACAGAGTTCAGAAGTAAACCCAACAGCTGTGAACAATTAATCTTTGACAGAGGAGGCCAGAATATACCATGGTGAAAAGATAGTCTCTTCAGCAAATGCTATTGGAAATGATGGACAGCAGCATGTAAATCAATGTAGCTAGAACACACTCTTACACCATACACAAAAGTTCACTCAAAATGGCTTAAAGATTCAACTATAGGACATGACATCATAAATCTCTTAGAACAGATCATAGGCAAACCTCCTCTGATGTAAATTGTACCAGTGTTTTCTTTGGTCAGCCACCCAAAGCAATAGAAATAAAAGCAAAAATAATCAAATGTGACTTAAACTTATAAACTTTTGCACAGCAAAGAAAACTACAAACAAAATGAAAAGAACCTGTGGACTGGGAGAAAATATTTGCAAATGATGTGATCAACTAGGACTTAATTTCCAAAGTATGTATACAAACAATTCCTACAATTCAGAACATAAAAAAGCAAACAACCTAATCAAAAAATGGGCAGAAGACTTAGACATTTCTCCAAAGAATATATCCATATGGATAATAAATGCATGAAAAAATTCTCAACATTGCTTATTATTAGAGAAATGTAAATCAAAACTACAATGAAGTAAAACTTCACATAAGTCAGAATGGCCATCATCATAAAAAAAAAAAAAAGTTCTACAAACAACAAATGCTGGAGAAGATGTGGAGAAAAGGGAACCCTCTTACAGTGTTGGTGAGAATGTAAATTGATACAGCCATTATGGAGAACAGTATAGAGATTTCTTGAAAAATTAGGAATAAAACTACCATATGACCTAGCAATCTCACTGCTGAGCATGTACCCTGAGAAAACCATAATTGAAAAACACACATGTACCCCAGTGTTCATTCCAACACTATTTACAATAGCCATAACATGGAAGCAAGCTAGATGTCCATTGACAGATGAATGAATAAAGAAATTGTGGTACATATATATAATGGAATATTAATTACTCAGCCATAAAAAGGAACACATTTGAGTCAGTTCTAGTGATGTGGATGAAACTAGAGCTTGCCATACAGAATGAAATAAGTCAAAAAGAGAAAAACAAATATCGTATATTAAGGCATATATATATGGAATCTAGAAAAATGGTACTGATGAACCTATTTGCAGGGCAGGAATAGAGACTCAGACAGAGACAGCAGACTCGTGGATACAGCGGGAGAAGGATAGGGTGGGACGAAATGAGAGAGTAGCATTGAAACATATACATTACTATGTTTATGTAACTAATGGGAAGTTGCTGTATAACATAGGGAGCTCTGCCTGGTGTTCTGTGACAATCTAGAAGGGAGGGATGGGATTGGGAGGTGGGAGGGAAGTTCAAGAGGGAGGGGATATTTGTACTCCTATGGCTGATTCGTGGTTGATGTATGGCAGAAACAAACATAACATTGTCAAGCAACTATCATCCAATTAAAATAAATTTTAAAAATGGGCAGAAGACCTAAATGGACATTTCTCCAAAGAAGACATGCAGATGACCAAAAAGCACATGAAAATATGTTCATCATCGCTAGTTAATATAGAAATGCAAATAAAAACTACCACACAGCAGTTAGAATAGCCATTTTTAATAAGTCTATAAAACGGTGGAGATGGTGTGGAGAAAAGGGAAAGCTCATAGAGTGTTTTTGGGAATGTAAATTGGTGTAGCCACTATGGGAAATAGTATAGAGGTTCCTCAAAAAGTAAAAATAAAACGCCATATGATCCAGCAACCCTACTCCTGGGCAAATGCCCAGACAAAACTATAATTTGAAAAGATACATGTATCCCTTATGGTCATAGCTGCACTAAAGCAAGCTAAATGTCTATCAACAGATGACTGGATGAAGATTATGTGGTATATACTTACAATCTTCAGCCATTAAACATAATGAAATAATTGCTATTTGCAGTAATATGGATGGAGATATAATAATATAGTAATAGCATATATAGTAATATAATATATATAATCTCTAGAATAATAATATAGAGATTATTATACTTAGCAAAGTAAGAAAGATAAATACCATATCTTATCAAATATAAGTGGAAACTAAAATCTGACACGAATGAACATATCTACAAACACACACAGATTCATAGACACCGACAAGAGACTTGTGGTTGCCAAGGTAGGGTTAGGAAATGGAAGGACTGGGAGTTTGGAATTAGCAGATGCAAACTATTGTATATAGGATGGATAAACAACAAGGTCCTATTGTATAGCACAGGAAACTATTGTTAATATCCTGTGATAAAACAATGGAAAAGTGTGTGTGTGTGTGTGTGTGTGTGTGTGTACAACTGAGTCATTTTTCTATGCAGCAGAAATAAAATACAACATTGTAAATCAACTATATTTCAATATTTTGTTAAATGGCTATTCTATGCCTAGTTGACTGATTTTTTTTAAACCATGAATAGGTTTTTAGGATTGTGAATGCTTTCTTTGCACTTATTGAGATGATTTTATGAGTTACTTTTATTCTGTTAATATAGCGAATCATATTGCTTCTCGAATATTGAAAAAAATATTGCATTCCTGTGTAAAAATTCAGCTTAATGATATATTGTCATATATACTGCTCTTTTGTGGAGGATCTTCAGACTTAAAATGTCTGAAGTTTCTTATGACATCTATATAGTCTTGGATGTCAGAGATATGCTGGTCTCAAAAAATGAGTAAGTATTCTCTGATTTAGGATTAAATCTATGAAGTCATCTTAATATACTCTTTATAGAAAGCTTTATGGATAAAAATTAAATGCTTAAAAGGTATAAGGTTAATCAAACATTCTAATTTTTTTTTGAATCAGTTTTGGGACATTGTTTCTCTGAAGTTTTTGAAATTTATTTTAGAATTTCATCCATTAAATATGTTATCAATTTTGTCGACTTGATGTTGCTCAGAGATTACCATTATTCTTTTAATGTCTGAATTATCTATAATGATTTTCTCTCATTTGTTCCTCCTAATTAATAACTTGTGCTTGTGTGATTACCTGTTGATCTAGTCAAGATTTTACCAGATTTATTTTCCTTTCCAAATAGCTACCATTTGCCTTTCTTTTCACTTAAAACATTTTCTCTTCTATTCCACTTATAGGTGCTTTTATTATTACCATTTCTTTCCTTGCATTTACTATGGATAAATTGCTCTTTTTAAAACTTAATGTAGAAATCTCTATCATTGCTTTTAAACATTTCTTTTTTTACAATATGGGAATTTTGTGGTAAAAATTTTCTTCTAAGCAATGCCTAATCTGGTATCACAAATTCAGATGGGCTGTATTTCATTACTTGACTTGAAATGCTTTATAATTTCTTGGGTATTTCATTTTTTGATACACTGTTGCTATATGTGTGTTAATTCAAAAATTTATTGATATACTAGATATATTTATCATCATTGGTAGGCAATTTTACTAAGCAATAATCAGAGCACATACTGTTATATTTTGATCTTTTAAATGTTATGGATTGGTTTACTCATTTATTATTTGATTGACTTTTTATTTGGTCCAGTAGCTGGTCTATCTTGGTAAATGTAGGTCTGTTGAAAAACAAATGTACTCTTTAACAATTCTTGTTTTTGGGGGGAGGATGTAATTTTCTCTCTTTTTTAAGAGGACAGTCCCTTTGTTTCTTGCTTTACAATATTGTGGTGGTTTTAGCCATACATTGACATGAATCAGCCATGTGTCCCCCCATGGTGAAACACCCTCTCACATCCCTCCCCATCCATCCCTCTGTGTTGTCTCAGTGCACCGGCTTTGAGTGCCCTGTTTCATGCATTGAATTTGGAATGGCCATTTATTTCACATGTGGTAATATACATGTTACAATGCTGTTCTCTCAAATCATCCCACCCTTGCCTTCTCCCCCAGAGTCCAAAAGTCTGTTCTTTACACCTGGGTCTCTTTTGCTGTCTTGCATATAGAGTCGTCAATACCATCTTTGTAAATTCCATATATATGTGTTAATATACTGTATTGGTGTTTTTCTTTCTGACTTACTTCACTGTGTATAATAGGCTCCAGTTTCATCCACCTCATTAGAACTGATTCAAATGTATTCTTTTAATACTTGAGTAACATTCCATTGTACCACAACTGTCTTATCCATTCGTCTGCTGATGGGCATCTAAGTTGCTTCTTTGTCCTAGCTATTGTAAACAGTGCTGCAATGAACATTGGGGTACACATGTCTCTTTCAATTCTGGTTTCCTCATTGTGTATGCTCAGCAGTAGGATTGCTGGGTCATATGGCAGTTCTATTTCTAGTTTTTAAAGAAATTTCCACACTGTTCTCCATAGTGGCTGTACTAGTTTGCATTCCCATGAACTGTGTAAGAGGGTTTCCTTTTCTCCACACTCTCTCCAGCATTTATTGTTTGTAGACTTTTTTTTTTCACTTTTTTTTTAAAATTTTATTTTATTTTATTTTTAAACTTTACATAATTGTATTAGTTTTGCCAAATATCAAAATGAATCCGCCACAGGTATACATGTGTTCCCCATCCTGAACACTCCTCCCTCCTCCCTCCCCATACCATCCCTCTGGGTCGTCCCAGTGCACCAGCCCCAAGCATCCAGCATTGAACCTGGACTGGCAACTCGTTTCATACATGATATTTTACATGTTTCAATGCCATTCTCCCAAATCTTCCCACCCTCTTCCTCTCCCACAGAGTCCATAAGACTGTTCTATACATCAGTGTCTCTTTTGCTGTCTCGTACACAGGGTTATTGTTACCATCTTTCTAAATTCCATATATATGCATTAGTATACTGTGTTGGTGTTTTTCTTTCTGGCTTACTTCACTCTGTATAATAGGCTCCAGTTTCATCCACCTCATTAGAACTGATTTAAATGTATTCTTTTTAATGGCTGAGTAATACTCCATTGTGTATATGTACCACAGCTTTCTTATCCATTCATCTGCTGATGGACATCTAGGTTGCTTCCATGTCCTGGCTATTATAAACAGTGCTGCGATGAACATTGGGGTACACGTGTCTCTTTCCCTTCTGGTTTCCTCAGTGTGTATGCCCAGCAGTGGGATTGCTGGATCATAAGGCAGGTCTATTTCCAGTTTTTTAAGGAATCTCCACACTGTTCTCCATAGTGGCTGTACTAGTTTGCATTCCCACCAACAGTGTAAGAGGGTTCCCTTTTCTCCACACCCTCTCCAGCATTTATTGCTTGTAAACTTTTGGATCGCAGCCATTCTGACTGGTGTGAAATGGTACCTCACAGTGGTTTTGATTTGCGTTTCTCTGATAATGAGTGATGTTGAGCATCTTTTCATGTGTTTGTTAGCCATCTGTATGTCTTCTTTGGAGAAATGTCTATTTAGTTCTTTGGCCCATTTTTTGATTGGGTCATTTATTTTTCTGGAGTTGAGCTGTAGGAGTTGCTTGTATATTTTTGAGATTAGTTGTCTGTCAGTTGCTTCATTTGCTATTATGTTCTCCCATTCTGAAGGCTGTCTTTTCACCTTGCTTATAGTTTCCTTTGATGTGCAGAAGCTTTTAAGTTTAATTAGGTCCCATTTGTTCATTTTTGTTTTTATTTCCAATATTCTGGGAGGTGGGTCATAGAGGATCCTGCTGTGATGTATGTCAGAGAGTGTTTTGCCTATGTTCTCCTCTAGGAGTTTTATAGTTTCTGGTCTTACATTTAGATCTTTAATCCATTTTGAGTTTATTTTTGTGTATGGTGTTAGAAAGTGTTCTAGTTTCATTCTTTTACAAGTGGTTGACCAGATTTCCCAGAACCACTTGTTAAAGAGATTGTCTTTAATCAATTGTATATTCTTGCCTCCTTTGTCAAAGATAAGGTGTCCATATGTGTGTGGATTTATCTCTGGGCTTTCTATTTTGTTCCATTGATCTATATTTCTGTCTTTGTGCCAGTACCATACTGTCTTGATAACTGTGGCTTTGTAGTAGAGCCTGAAGTCAGGTAGGTTGATTCCTCCAGTTCCATTCTTCTTTCTCAAGATTGCTTTGGCTATTCGAGGTTTTTTGTATTTCCATACAAATTGTGAAATTATTTGTTCTAGCTCTGTGAAGAATACTGTTGGTAGCTCGATAGGGATTGCATTGAATCTATAAATTGCTTTGGGTAGTATATTCATTTTCACTATATTGATTCTTCCAATCCATGAACATGGTATATTTCTCCATCTATTAGTGTCCTCTTTGATTTCTTTCACCAGTGTTTTATAGTTTTCTATATATAGGTCTTTAGATTCTTTAGGTAGATATATTCCTAAGTATTTTATTCTTTCCGTTGCAATGGTGAATGGAATTGTTTCCTTAATTTCTCTTTCTGTTTCCTCATTATTAGTGTATAGGAATGCAAGGGATTTCTGTGTGTTGATTTTATATCCTGCAACTTTACTATAGTCATTGATTAGTTCTAGTAATTTTCTGGTGGAGTCTTTAGGGTTTTCTATGTAGAGGATCATGTCATCTGCAAACAGTGAGAGCTTTACTTCTTCTTTTCCAATTTGGATTCCTTTTATTTCTTTTTCTGCTCTGCTTGCTGTGGCCAAAACTTCCAAAACTATGTTGAATAGTAATGGTGAAAGTGGGCACCCTTGTCTTGTTCCTGACTTTAGAGGAAATGCTTTCAATTTTTCACCATTGAGGATAATGTTTGCTGTGGGTTTGTCATATATAGCTTATAGTATGTTGAGGTATGTTCCTTCTATTCCTGCTTTCTGGAGAGTTTTTATCATAAATGGATGTTGAATTTTGTCAAAGGCTTTCTCTGCATCTATTGAGATAATCATATGGTTTTTATTTTTCAATTTGTTAATGTGGTGTATTACATTGATTGATTTGTGGATACTGAAGAATCCTTGCATCCCTGGGATAAAGCCCACTTGGTCATGGTGTATGATCTTTTTAATGTGTTGTTGGATTCTGATTGCTAGAATTTTGTTAAGGATTTTTGCATCTATGTTCATCAGTGATATTGGCCTGTAGTTTTCTTTTTTTGTGGGATCTTTGTCAGGTTTTGGTATTAGGGTGATGGTGGCCTCATAGAATGAGTTTGGAAGTTTACCATCCTCTGCAATTTTCTGGAAGAGTTTGAGCCAGATAGGTGTTAGCTCTTCTCTAAATTTTTGGTAGAATTCAGCTGTGAAGCCATCTGGACCTGGGCTTTTGTTTGCTGGAAGATTTTTGATTACAGTTTCAATTTCCGTGCTTGTGATGGGTCTGTTAAGATTTTCTATTTCTTCCTGGTCCAGTTTTGGAAAGTTGTACTTTTCTAAGAATTTGTCCATTTCTTCCATGTTGTCCATTTTATTGGCATATAACTGTTGATAGTAGTCTCTTATGAACCTTTGTATTTCTGTGTTATCTGTTGTGATCTCTCCATTTTCATTTCTGATTTTATTGATTTGATTTTTCTCCCTTTGTTTCTTGATGAGTCTGGCTAATGGTTTGTCAATTTTATTTATCCTTTCAAAGAACCAGCTTTTGGCTTTGTTGATTTTTGCTATGGTCTCTTTTGTTTCTTTTGCATTTATTTCTGCTCTAAGTTTTAAGATTTCTTTCCTTCTACTAACCCTGGGGTTCTTCATTTCTTCCTTTTCTAGTTGCTTTAGGTGTAGAGTTAGGTTATTTATTTGACTTTTTTCTTGTTTCTTGAGGTGTGCCTGTATTGCTATGAACTTTCCCCTTAGGACTGATTTTACAGTGTCCCACAGGTTTTGGGTTGTTGTGTTTTCATTTTTATTCATTTATATGCAAATTTTGATTTCTTTTTTTGATTTCTTCTGTGATTTGTTGGTTATTCAGCAGCGTGTTGTTCAGCCTCCATATGTTGGAATTTTTAATAGTTTTTCTCCTGTAATTGAGATCTAAGCTTACTGCATTGTGGTCAGAAAAGATGCTTGGAATGATTTCTATTTTTTTGAATTTACCAAGGCTAGCTTTATGGCCCAGGATGTGATCTATCCTGGAGAAGGTTCCATGTGCGCTTGAGAAAAAGGTGAAATTCATTGTTTTGGGATGAAATGTCCTATAGATATCAATTAGGTCTAACTGGTCTATTGTATCGTTTAAAGTTTGTGTTTCCTTGTTAATTTTCGTTTAGTTGATCTATCCATAGGTGTGAGTGGGGTATTAAAGTCTCCCACTATTATTGTGTTATTGTTAATTTCTCCTTTCATACTTGTTAGCATTTGTCTTACATATTGCGGCGCTCCTGTGTTGGGTGCATATATATTTATAATTGTTATATCGTTTTCTTGGATTGATCATTTGATCATTATGTAGTGACCTTCTTTGTCTCTTTTCACAGCCTTTGTTTTAAAGTCTATTTTATCTGATATGAGTATTGCTACTCCTGCTTTCTTTTGGTACCTATTTGCATGGAAAATCTTTTTCCAGCCCTTCACTTTCAGTCTGTATGTGTCCCCTGTTTTGAGGTGGGTCTCTTCTAGACAACCTATGTAGGGGTCTTGTTTTTGTATCCATTCAGCCAGTCTTTGTCTTTTGGTTGGGGCATTCAACCCATTTACGTTTAAGATAATTACTGATAAGAATGATCCCGTTGCCATTTACTTTATTGTTTTGGGTTTGAATTTATACACCGTTTTTGTGTTTCCTGTCTGGAGAATATCCTTTAGTATTTGTTGGAGAGCTGGTTTGGTGGTGCTGAATTCTCTAAGCTTTTGCTTGTCTGAGAAGCTTTTGTTTTCTCCTTCATACTTGAATGAGATCCTTGCTGGGTACAATAATCTGGGCTGTAGGTTATTTTCTTTCATCATTTTAAGTATGTCTTGCCATTCGCTCTTGGCTTGAAGAGTTTCTATTGAAAAATCAGCTGTTATCCTTATGGGAATTCCCTTGTGTGTTATTTGTTGTTTTTCCCTTGCTGCTTTTAATATTTGTTCTTTGTGTTTGATCTTTGTTAATTTGATTAATATGTGTCTTGGGGTGTTTCGCCTTGGTTTTATCCTGTTTGGGACTCTCTGGGTTTCTTGGACTTGGGTGATTATTTCCTTCCCCATTTTAGGGAAGTTTTCAACTATTATCTCCTCAAGTATTTTCTCATGGTCTTTCTTTTTGTCTTCTTCTTCTGGGACCCCTATGATTCGAATGTTGTAGCGTTTAATATTGTCCTGGAGGTCTCTGAGATTGTCCTCATTTCTTTTAATTCGTTTTTCTTTTATCCTCTCTGATTCATTTATTTCTACCATTCTATCTTCTAATTCACTAATCCTATCTTCTGCCTCTGTTATTCTACTATTTGTTGCCTCCAGAGTATTTTTAATTTCATTTATTGCATTATTCATTATATATTGACTCTTTTTTATTTCTTCTAGGTCCTTGTTAAACCTTTCTTGCATCTTCTCAATCCTTGTCTCCAGGCTATTTATCTGTGATTCCATTTTAATTTCAAGATTTTGGATCAATTTCATGTTTGTAGACTTTTTGATGGCAGTCATTCTGACTGGCATAAGGTGGTACCTCATTGTTTTGATTTGCATTTCTCTGATAATGAGTGATGTTGAGCATCTTTTCATGTGTTTGTTAGTCATCTGTATGCATTCTTTGGAGAAATGTCTGTTTAGTTCTTTGGTGCATTTTTTGATTGGGTCATTTATTTTTCTGGTATTGAGCTGCATGAGCTGCTTGTATATTTTTGAGATTAATTCTTTGTCAGTTGCTTCATTTGCCATTACTTCCTCCCATTCTGAAGGCTGTCTTTTCACCTTGCATATAGTTTCCTTCATTGTGCAAAAGCTTTTAAGTTTAATTAGGGCCAATTTGTTTATTTTTGCTTTTATTTCCATTACTCTGGGAGGTGGGTCATAGAGGATATTGCTGTGATTTATGTCTGAGTGTTCTTCCTAGGTTTTCCTCTAGAAGTTTTATAGTTTCTGGTCTTACATTTAGATCTTTAATCCATTTTAAGTTTTTCTCTGTGTTTGGTGTTAGAAAATGTTCTAGTTTTAATTCTTTTACAAGTGGTTGACCAGTTTTCCCAGCACCACTTGTTAAAGAGATTGTCTTTTCTCCAGTGTATATTTTTGCCTCCTTTGCCAAAGATAAGGTGTCCATAGGTGCATGGATTTATCTCTGGGCTTTCTATTTTGTTCCATTGATCTGCATTTCTGTCTTTGTGCCAGTATCATACTGTCTTGATGACTGTAGCTTTGTAGCACAGTCTGAATTCAGGCAGTTCCGTTCTTCTCCAGTTCTGTTCTTCTTTCTCAAGATTGCTTTGGCTATTTGAGTTTTTTTGTATTTCCACACAAATCACAAAATTATTTTTTATAGTTCTGTGAAAAATATTGTTAGTAGCTTGATAGGGATTGTGTTGAATCTATAGATTGCATTGTACAGTATACTCATCTTCACTATATTAATTCTTCCAGTCCATGAACATGGTATATTTTCCACCAATTTGTGTCCTCTTTGATTCCTTTCATCAGTGTTTTATAGTTTTCTGTATATAGGTCTTCTTTTTCTTTAGGTAAATTTATTCCTAAGTATTTTATTCTTTTCATTGCAATGGTGAATGGGATGTTTTCCTTAATTTCTCTTTCAGTTTTCTCATCGTTAGTGTATAGGAATGCAAGGGGTTGCTGTGCATTAATTTTGTATCCTGCAACTTTACCATATTCATTGATTAGCTCTAGTAATTTTATGGTGGTGTCTTTAGGCTTTTCTATGTAGAGGATCATGTCATTTGCAAACAGTGAGAGTTTACTTCTTCTTTTCATATCTGGATTCCTTTTATTTCTTTTTCTTCTCTGATTGCTGTGGGTAAAACTTCCAAAACTATGTTGAATGGTAGTGAGAGTGGGCATCCTTTTCTTGTTCTTGACTTTAGGGGAGATGCTTTCAATTTTTCGCCATTGAGGATAATGTTTGCTGTGGGTTTATCATACGTGAACGTGAAGTCGCTCAGTCATGTCTGACTCTTTGCAACCCCATGGAATGTAGCCTACCAGGCTCCTCTGTCCATGGGATTTTCCAGGCAATAGTATTGGAATGGATTGCCATTTCCTTCTCCAAGGGATCTTCTCAACCCAGGGATTGAACCTGGGTCTCCTGCATTGTAGACAGATGCTTTACTGTCTGAGCCACCATACATGGCTTTAATCATGTTAAGGTATGTTCCTTCTATGCCTGCTTTCTGGAAAGTTTTTAACATGAATGGGTTTTGAATTTTGTCAAAGGGTTTCTCTGCATTTATTGAGTTAATCATATGGTTTTTATCTTTCAATTTGTTAATGTGGTGTATCACATTGATTGACTGGCAAATATTGAAGAATCTTTGCATCCCTGGGATAAAGCCCACTTGGTCATGATGTATGATCTTTTCAATATGTTGTTGGATTCTGTTTGCTTTCCGCCCTGACACAAGGGGGTAAAAGTGGTCACTTATTTAGGCTCACTTGTTCAGTTTTGTTGTGGGGAGGGAGGGACACTGCAAACAAATATCGCTGGTGTGTGTGGGGAGTGCTCACAGTGTATAGACCACACTGGGTTTGTCAGAGTTCAAGGCTGTGTGTACTTTTGGGTCTACACTGCTCAGGCTTCAGGGTACTCTGCAAGGTCAGTGTCCAAAGCAGGCCCTGCATTTTGTGCACTTCCCAGATCTAAGTGGCTCAGGTTCTCAGGTACTCCACAAGGGCACAGACTTGGCTGGGTGTGTGTTTTGTGCCCTTCCCAGGTCCAAGCAGCTCAGGCAACCAGGTATTTGATGAGTGCACTGTCCCAGATGGGCCGTGCATCTTAAGCACCTCCCCAGTCCTGGTGGCTCGGTTTCCTGGGTGTGCCACTACTGTCTCAGGTATACCATGTGTCTCCTCTGGGGAGCTGATCTCAGGGTATGACCCTACTGGTGGATGTCGACCATCCAGGATCCCAGGAAGACATGGTTAGCAACTGGGAGCCTGCTCACAGTTTGCTAGGAGAAGCTGTTTCTGGGGCTGAGATTGCAGCAGGCCCTTGCCTTCTGGATCTGGCTGTCACATGTCTGCCTCTCTCTCTTGATATCTGCTCAATCCTTTGTTCTGTGAGTGGGCCAGACTATGCATTAGAGCCTTTAATGGGAAAGTTCTCTTCTTTCTCTCTCTTTCTCTGGTGATCCCACAGTTTGAGTTGCTATCTCACGTTAGCTTCCCTCGGATTGTCCTCAGGGCATTCAGGCCCTGTCCTTACTCTAAGAACCGATTATGCAGTCCATGCCTCCCTGTCCAGCCACTGCTCACTGGTGGCAGACACAAGTGCCTGGGCTACTTGTCTGCTGGCAGTTGTGGTTGGGCGCATACTCTGTGGGATTTTTTTTTTTTCCCTTCCAGTTATGTTGCCCTCTGAGATTCCAAAACTCCCCACAGATCCGCCTGTGAGAGGCTTCCTACTGTGTGGAAACTTCTCCTCCTTCATGACTCCGTCCCCAGGACAGGTCTCCATCCCTAACTCTTTTGTCTCTGTTTTTGTCTTTTATATTTGTCCTACCTCCTTTTGAAGAGAATGGGTTGACTTTCTGGGTGCCTGGTATCCTCCACCAGAGTTCAGAAATTGTTTTGTGGAAGTTGCTCAGCATTCAGATGATATTTTGATGTACTTGTGGGGGAGAAAGTGGTCTCCCATCCTATTTCTCCACCATCTTTGGATTGCCCTCCTCTTTAACAGTTCATATAGTGTTCCATGAATGTCAATTTGTCTAGCTTGGTTGATAGCTTTGCTCACATTGTTCGTATTGTTATTGATATTCATTTATCAGTTTTTTCAGTTACTGTAAGAAGTATTTTTTAAAATTTCAATCATGTTGATCTGTTTTATTTCTTAACTCTGCCAATTTTTCTTTCAAAAATGTTTAAATACTTACTAGGCACATACATATTTTGTATTTTCATGTTAAAACTGAGGGAAAAAAAAAGATGCACACATTGTTCCATAAAATGTTGCCTTATAATGTGTGTAAAGCACTTCAGATTTGTTGAATCTATTTGCCCTATGTCAGATGTCTTGTGCATGCTCACTAAACTAATAAAACTTGGATCATACATATTTTGAAAATACTACAGTAAAAACATTTTTATATTCAACTTTTTGTTGATTAATTAAGACTTTCTTGATAGTAGTAAACTGTTAATTAAAACATTTTAATGAAGAAAAATGGTTTATCCTTCTTGGGTTCTCTAAATTAATAGCAACAATTCTGCCTTGGAAAGTAACTTGTTGGGATTAAACAGTTCCAACTCTATCACTTTATGTGTGTATGACCTCATTTATTTGTGGTTAGATTCCTGATTTATAAATTTGGCTTGTGATAATTGAATGAGTTCATACATGTATATATATATACACACACATATATCTACATATATATATGTATATATATACACACACACATATAATACATACTTTAAATGGCAGCTACACGTTAAGATCCCGAGTGTTATCTGATGGAATGATCAGAAACTTTATAAATATAATGATTATTATCTCACACATTTATTTCAAGTCGTATAGATACAGTTAAATAGATGCAAGTGGTTTTTAAAGATGATATTAAGAAAAAACTTTCCATGCCAAATATGAATAATCTAACTGATACATATTTATAAGAAAGTACATATTATTTGATAATAAGGATAATGATAAGGCTAATATTTTCTATGATAAATGATGCTTTTATATTAGATCTAATTACTAAAAATAAAAAATATATCTAGTAATACTATGCACATAAAACAGGTGGAGATTTTTAAATACACTTTGATATTTTAGCAACAAATTTCTCTTTGGATACTATGGATATATAAGAATTTATAGACACTTAATTATTGATAATATGTTTAAAAATAGTATGTTTGCAAATAGGGTCTATATAATTTTATCTCCTTATTTATCCATTAATGCCAATACCACTAATGAAAGTACTATCTATATCTACCTACATATATAAGTATATCAATATATCTGTATATCGATGTATACACAGAGATCAAGATATCAAGATTATCTATATGGATGAATAGAGAGATATTTATAGATCTCTATTTCTAGAGAGGGATAGCTATCTATTTACTGGGGTGGAGCACACAGTAAAAGAGACAATGCATTATAGTTTCTAAACTTTCTTTTCTCAGTATCTTGATCAGATGGAGAAAATAAATTGTTATATCTACTCTGTAGAATAAACACTATTCATCTGGTTGCAGTGACCCAACTTACAATCCAAATGTCACGACAAATATAATCTCTCTTGAACTTTGTAGGAAATCTCATCTTTGTCAGTTAGAGCAAATAAAAGAAAATATAACCTTTAATATATTATTTGAGAGCACTATTTAATTCTGTTACTGGCAAATTATTTCCAGTAACAATTATAAATAAGTCAAAATAAATAAAATTAGCTATCTTAAAGCTTTGAGAGTCATTTCCTCCTCTACCCATTTTTTGTGATCACGGTAATAATCAAAAAGAGATAAAAGAAAAAGATAAAAAAGTTGAACTTGGAAGATATTACAAAAACTTTTAAATCAAACTTTAAGAAAACTAATGTCCCCTTTATTTAAACATATCCCAAAAGAAACTATGGAAAGAACTTTAAGAAACAGAATTTTAAAATCTTAGCTGTGTAGAAGGTCATGAAGACTGAATTCAATATGCCAGCATTTGTGGAAAACTCAACATGGGACTGGAAAAGATCAGTTTTCATTCCGGTCCCAAAGAAGGGCAATACCAAGGAATGCTCAAACTACCACTCAATTGCACTCATTTCACATGCTAGCAGAATAAAGCACACAATTCTCCAAGTGAGGCTTCAACAGTACATGAACCAAGGACTCCCATATGTTCAAGGAAGACTTAGAAAAGACAGAGGAACCAGAGATCAAATTTCCAACATCCACTGGATTATAGAAAAGCAAGAGAATTCCAGAAATACATCTTTTTCTGCATCATTGACAACGCTAAAGCCTCTGAGTGTGTGGATCACAAAAAAATCTATGGGAATTTCTTCAAGAGATGGGAATACCAGACCACCTGACCTGCCTCCTGAAAAATCTGTGTGCAGGCCAAGGACCAACAGTTAGAACTGGACATGGAACAACAGACTGGTTCCAAATAGGAAAAAGAGTATGTGAAGGCTGTATATTGTCACCTGGCTTATTTAATGCAGAGTACAGAAAGTGAAGAAGAACTAAAAAGTATCTTGATGAAGGTGAAAGAAGATAGTGAAGAGGCTGGCTGAAACTCAGCTTTCAAAAAACTAAGATCATGGCATCTGGTCCCATCAATTCGTGGCAAATAGATGGGGAAACAGTGGAAACAGTGACAGATTTTATTTTCTTGGCCTCCAAAATCACTGCAGATGGTGACTGCAGCCATGAAGTTAAATGGCTCTTGTGCCTTGGAAGAAAATCTGTGACAATCCTAGACAACATATTAAAAAGCAGAGATATTACTTTACCGACAAAGGTCCTTATAGTCAAAACTATGGCTTTTCCGGTAGTCATGTATGAATCTGAGACTTGGACCATAAAGAATACTGAGCGCCAAAGAATTGAATTTTTTTGAAATGTGTTGTTGGCAAATACTCTTGAGAGTCCCTTGGGCTGTAAGAAGATCCATCCAGTCAATCCTAAAGGAAATCAACTCTGAATATTCACTGGAAGAACCGAAGCTGAAACTCCAATACTTTGGCCACCCGATGCAAAGAGACAATTTATTAGAAAAGACCCTGATACTGGGAAAGACTGAAGGCAGGAAGAGAAGGGGATGACAGAGGATGAGACGGTTGGATGGCATCACCAACTCAATGGACATGAGTTTGAGCAAGCTCTGGGAGATGGTCAAAGACAGGGAAGACTGGAGTGCTACAGTCCATGGGGCTGCAAACAGTTGGACACAACTGAGCAACTGAAGAACAACAGACTGAATTCAAGATTAATTTAAGTAGTATGACTGTAATAAGGCAAATATGCCTTATTTTAAAGTCTGGTCTAAAAATATTCTTCCCATGTGATTTTAAGATTGACCACATTTTTCTGGGCAACATAAGATTTGCTGAATTATAACAATGTTAATACCATCCATGTCCCTAATTAGAATGCTTCAGTTTTGTTAATCCTTAAATATCACAGTCATGCTCATTACCAGGGCTAAGTTAATTATATAATAATGAGTGATATCAAGATGTCAAAAATCACTAGAACTCCTAAGGATACTTGCACATAAAATGGATCAAATATGTTCATAATGGTCCTCTATGGCACAACTGGAGGCTTCCCTGGTGGTTCAGATGGTAAAGAATCCACCTGCAATGTGAGAGATAGAGGTTCAACCCCTGGGTTGGGAAGATCCCTTGGAAAAGGGAAGAGCAACCCACTCCAGTATTCTTGCCTGCAGAATTCCAGGGACAGATGAGCCTGGAGAGCTACAGTCCATGTGTTTGCAAAGAGTCAAACATGACTGAGCAACTAACACATACACAAGGCACAGTTAGGTCTGTATTTCTGGTTTTTTTTCCCATAGTATATTGCCAGTTCCAGACCCAAAACCTAGGACCCTGGTCAAATAGTAAGCACTTGAGTATTAGTGCATATACTAATGACTGAATGTAGAACTGTAACCTACCGAGCTCCTCCATCCATGGGATTTTTCCAGGCATGAATACTGGAGTGGGTTGCCATTTCCTTCTCCACGGGAACTTCCCGACCCAGGGATTGAACCCGGGTCTCCTGCATTGTAGGCGGACGCTTTACTGTCTGAGCCACAAGGGAAGCCCAATAGTAGGAAGTTTCACCTATACAAAAAAAGGGAAAAGTCAGAGGATCAGTGAATAAGACAGATGAGAGATTACAGAGCACTGAGATGAAACAATTGACATTTCAGCATCATTTTACCCCCGCTCTTAAGTTTTCTGTGATTTGTTGGAAAAAGCAGATCCACTGAATCTAGTATAGAGACTGAAAGCAGTGAGTGAGATGCCTAGGTCTGCTTCAGTTTAGTTACACTGCTGCTGCTGCTACTGCTTAGTCGCATCAGTCGTGTCCAACTCTGTGCAACCCCATAGACAGCAGCCCACCAGGCTCCCCCGTCCCTGGGATTCTCCAGGCAAGAACACTGGAGTGGGTTGCCATTTCCTTCTCCAATGCATGAGAGTGAAAAGTGAAAGTGAAGTCGCTCAGTCGTGTCCGACTCCTAGCGACCCCTTGGACTGCAGCCTACCAGGATCCTCCGTCCATGGGATTTTCCAGGCAAGAGTACTGGAGTGGGGTGCCATTGCCTTCTCCATTACACTAGTACTTCCCAATCCTGTGCTTATGAGAACCACCTACAGAGAAGTAGAAATGAAAACACCAATACCAGTGCTTCATCTCTAAACAGTTTGGTCCCAAGAATGAGTATTTTTAGAAGTACCTCACCTCAGATACTTGGTTAGAAATAAAAATTATCCAGATAAAGGAATTGAGAATTTCTCACCAGATTCATGAAATAGTATGAAAAAGATTCAAACATGATACTTTGCGAAGTAAGTATTATAGTATCTGGTGGTGGAGGAAAGTGGAGAGTTCCTAGAGATGAAACTGAGAAAGAAGAGCACAGAGGAATTTATATTAAATATTTAGAGGCTAGGCTTTTACTACAGACAACAGAAAGGAATTTAAGAATTTCCAGTAAAAGAATGGCAGAGTTCTTAGGTTGAAATTTCTCATAGACATTGTGGCTGCATTTGGAGAGTCAGCACCTCATTTGAGATTTTTATACTACTGTAAAGAAGAGACAATATATCCTGAATTAAGAATAAATATGAGGACAATAATAAAGGGAAAAAACTACACATGCATATGTATATATATATTTTATGTTAAATTAGTAAATTCAGTTTATTTGGAGAAGCTAGTTTCTAACTTGATTAATGAGCATATAATGTCAAAATTAATTGATGGTATTACTACTAATATTAATGCTAATTTACTGATGCCAAGTCTCAGAAGCTATAGATGTTCAAGTTTCAGGCTTTGTAAATCTGAAGTGCATGTGGCTAGCCATTATCTTATTTACTTTAAAAAATTATCTTCTTTTGTCAGAGACAGTAAGGGGGAATACTATAGATGAGCACAGGAATGGCACATGTATTAGTTTTTTATTGCTGCATAGAAATTTAAACAGTGGCTTAAAACAATTCTATTAACTTACAGCTAACCTGTGGAATAACAGGGGTTTCAACTGAGCTGGTCCACGCTTAAATGCTATTGTTTTGCAATAGTAAATACTGCATGTCTACATACTTCCTAGTCAATTAAATCTACAAATACAGAACTGTAGCTAGGAAGGGACTACATATCAACATTTAACTTAAGAGTAGACCCTGTCTGCACCTTGCTAATCCCTGCATTGTTCTAAGGTCAACATTAAGTAGTTCAGAAGTCTAGGCTTCAAGTGGCTGGATTGGGTCTTACATGCCTCCAAATTAAGGTAAATGTATCTGGGCTCTTTACTGAAAGATCTGAGAAAAACTGAGTACCAGCTCATTCCTCCTGTTGATTTAATTCTGTTTCTTGTGGCTGTAGGTCTTAGGCCCCTGTTTCCTTGCTAGCAGCTGGGAGCGTCTCTCTGCTCAGATGCTGCCTGCATTCCTTTCCATGTTTCGTCCCCATAGTCAAAGAAAGCAATATGTACCAAGTCCTTCTCATATTTCAGATATATTTAAGTTCTGCAGCAGCTGCTGCATCTGCCTTCCTTTTCTGCTCCAAAGCAAAGCAAAGTCTCTGCTTTTATAGGCTCATGTGTTTAGACCAGACCAACTCAGTTAATTTATAATTTAAGGTTGACTTTAGAATTTAGTTATATCTGTTAAATCCCTTCACAACAGTACCTAGATTAGTGTTTAACTGAATAACCAAGGGATAGGAATATTGGAAAGGGTAGGGACCATTTAGTGAATTATTTCTACAAGATACAGTTATATACACAGTGTATTAAAAAGCAGAGACATACCCTTGACAACAAAGGTCCATAAAGGAAAAGCTAAGGTTTTTCCAGTAGTCATGTATGGATTTGAGAGTTGGACCACAGAGAAGGCTGAGTGCCACAGAATTGATGCATTCTCATTGTGGTGCTGGAGAAGACTCTTGAGACCCACTTGGACAGCAAGGCAATCAAACTAGTCAATCCTAAAGGAAATCAACCCTCAATATTCAATGGAAGGACTGATGCTGCAGCTGTAAAACTTGGGCCACCCGATACTAGGAACTTACTAATTGGAAAAGACCCAGCTTCTGGGAAAGACTGAGGGCAGAAGGAGAAGGGGGTGACAGAAGATGAGATGGTTGGATGGCATCATCGACTCAATGGACGTGAATTTGGGCAAACTGCAGGAGATAGTAAAGGACAGAGGAGCCCAGCATTCCATGGCATCACAAAAAGTCAGACATGACTTAGCAACTGAGCAACAACAATACAGAGAGTTAAGATTCATCAGATTCTGGTAAGTGATATAAATTTTGGGAGTATATAAATTTGTACAAGGTGACTATTCAGAAGGTCAAAGGAAAGAGAACTGTTCCAACCCAAGGAACACTAATTGTAGATATGAGCAACAGAGTTAGGAAATAGTCCAAATAAAGACAGCTGATCAGGGAGAGCATGTTTATCTTCACTCTAGAAGGTAAGATGGAGAGTATTTTTTAAGAGTTAGATCAATGTACTATGTCAAATACTGAAAAAAGAAATAAGAATTCACAAGCAAATGTTGAATTTGGTCATTAATTATTCCAGTGACAGCTGAGTAAAAGGCATAATGAAATTCAGAAGCTGAACATCAGGAGGTCAAGAATATAGATTTTATAAGATCTGAAGTGGACTAATTTTAAGAAACTTAAATAAGATGGGGAAGTATTAGAGCAGTATCTAGAAAGCATTTAGGACAAATGAAAAATTCTATTTTAAAGTTTTGATATAAAAGGGACTTGAATATATTTGTAGGGTGGATTATTAAAGCCAGAAAGAAAAATTCAGGATATTAAGAATTACTGACAAAGTTCTTAGATTAAATAAGAGGAAAGCCATTCAAGACCAATACTGAACCTAATTCCAAGTAAGGGTCTGATAATATATTTGATGTATCTCTCTTTCAAAATAAAAGGTTTATTAAGAAGCCTAAAGAATCTGCTCATCTACCTATCTATCCAATCACTTATCCACTCACCCAGTGCCCTTTAGTCCACCCTTTAGTCATGCATGCATCAAGCTCTAGGAAATAGATTCCTGTATTGCGTCAAATATTTTTTTTTTTAATATAGTGACTGGTAACAAATTATGAACATTCTTCATAATTTATCATGGTAAATGATGGATATAATCTAAGTAAGATATCTAAGCAATTTTATGCAGACAGACTTTATAAAGCTAAAAACTATACATTCCAAAAGCACTAGAAAGGGATTTGAAGGTGGTTATTTCTCACTAATGGTATAAAGGGTATAAGAGAAAAGTTATCATTCATATTTTGCTTTCATGTCATTCTTTTATTAAATTTGTTTAGATTCATTGTTTCTGTAAATTTGGAAAACAATCCACAAAGGGTAAAGTTGGGGAGAAAAGCATTAAATGATATTCATCCCACTAAGTTGTCTTAATTTTCTTTGAAATGTTATTTTTACTATTTTCTTACATTATAGTTAACAATGCCCATGTGGTATAGTGGTAAAAAAACCTGCCTGCCAAGGCAGGAGACATAAGAAATAGGGGTTTGATCCTGGGTTGGGAAGATCCCCTGGAGAAGGAAATGGCAACCCACTCCAGTATGCCTGCCTGGAAAATCCCATGGACAGTGGAGCCTGGTGGGTTACAATCTATAGAGTTGCAAAGAGCTGGACATGACTGAGTGACTTAGCATGCATCCATGGTAAATTTGAGTTACCTTGCTCTTGTTAGGTCATGGTTGCAAATATCCTTTTATGGCATTAATGTTACTAGGCATGAAGTACCATGAGACATCCCAGTAAATATCTGGGTTTTCTTTTAACTCTACTTACTCTAAAGCAAATTAGTATCAGCACAAATATTTTCTCACAATAAATAATGAGGTTGTGTTTTCTAATGATAATTAGAGTGAATAACTATCACATCTACTGCTATGAGTACTCAAATAATGACCAGAATGTAGAGGTAGTTACAAGATTAGAAGTAACCATATCCTGCTAGTAGCATCCATTCTTGATAACCATAATCTCTAGTTCAGTTCAGTTGCTCAGTCATGTCTGAATCTTTGCTACCCCATAGACTGCAACACCCTAGTCTTCCCTCTCCATCACCAACTCCTGGAGCTTGCTCAAACTCATGCACATCAAGTCAGTGATGCCATCCAACCATCTCATCCTCTGTTGTCCCCTTCTCCTCCTGCCTTCAATCTTTCCCAGCATCAGGGTCTTTTCAAATGAGTCAGTTCTTCGCATCAGGCGGCCAAAGTATTGAAGTTTCAGCTTCAGCATCAGTCCTTCCAATGAATATTCACGACTGCTTTCCTTTAGGATTGACTGGTTGGATCTCCTTGCAGTTCAAGGCACTCTCAAGGGTCTTTTACAACAACACAGTTCAAAAGCAACAATTCTTTGGTGCTGAGCTTAGTTTATAGTCCAACTCTCACATCCATACATGACTACTGGAAAAACCATAGCTTTGACTAGATGGATCTTTGTTGGCAAATAATGTCTCTGCTTTCTAATATGCTGTCTGGGTTGGTCATAACTTTTCTTCCAAGGAGCAAGCATCTTTTAATTTCATGGCTGCAGTCACCATCTGCAGTGATTTTGGAGCCCAGAAATTAAAGTCTGTCACAGTTTCCCTTGTTTCCCCATCTATTTGCCATGAATTGATATGACCGAATACCATGATCTTGGTTTTCTGAATGTTGAGTTTTAAGCCAACTTTTTCACTCTCCACTTTCACTTTCATCAAGAGGCTCTTTAGTTCTTCTCTACTTTCTGTCATTAGGGTGGTGTCATCTGTGTATCTGAAGGTATTGATATTTCTCCCAGCAATCTTGATCCCGACAATCTCTAGCCCACTAGCAACTACAGTAACAAAGTTGGAAGCACAAATTTCACATGTTACTCAGAGGAGTGATGGTGCAAAGAGCTACTACTTCAGACTTTACTTCCCTAGCTCATTTTTAAAAAAAACTATTTTCATCACAGAACTATGTGATGGCCAACAGTTAAAAGTTTATAACTCATTTTGAAGATAGTCATCAAACCTTTCAGGGTGTCTTGATAATATCTTGGTTGTGTTTTAAGGTCATGTTCGATTTATGTGTCAGTTTCTAGACAAGATGGTATACAATAGGACCATATATGACATAGGGTCATATACAATATGACCATATACAATCTCATGGACATGTGCCATTGTTCTATATCTCATGCACTCTTAGTCTGTGGTAATATTATGCAGAATGTCATGATATTAGTTGGAGGCTTTCTGAGTCCTCAGTTGGAAGTATTGCCTAAGGCTCTGGTGAGTCTCTGATGCTATCAGGGCCAATATACTGCAGTAGAAGCCCCATATATTGCTTCCATGTCTCATCCATTTCAAGTGTTAATTGTGCATCCATTGGGGTGGCTGAAGACAGCAAATGGCTGACCTCCACTGAAGAAGACAGTCCATATGCTTGTTTTCTTCAGTAGCCCATCTGACTCTAGTTAATGCTCTTTGGAACAATATCTTACTGATACTCCCCAGACGTTTCTCATACTTATCCCAAAAATACTGTTTCCATTTTACAATGAGTAGGTATTGTAGTCACTATTGTTAATGAATCTCATGACTTGCGTCTGATTACACAGTTCTTGATGGCATCTCTGGTTGTATAATAATTTTCAGCCATACTGCCAAGTCTTTAGTTTTTACTATGGCTTTGTGGCAGTCTTAAAGCTGCTTCACAGATAGTGAATAATCATAGATTGTAGATTGTATGATATCACTCCAGAACCCTAGGTAGCTAAAGCTGTCACTAAAACTCTATTAAGATTATGAGAGACTCTATACCCTCTAACGGAGAAGGCAATGGCAACTCACTCCAGTACTCTTGCCTGGAAAATCCCATGGACAGAGGAGCCTGGTAGGCTGCTGTCTAGGGGGTTGCATAGAGGCGGACACGACTGAGCGACTTCACTTTCACTTTTCATTTTTCATTCATTGGAGAAGGAAATGGCAACCCACTCCAGTGTTCTTGCCTGGAGAATCCCAGGAAGGGCGGAGCCTGTTGGGCTGCCATCTGTGGGGTCGCACAGAGTCGGACATGACTGAAGTGACTTAGCAGCAGCAGCAACAGCATACCCTCTAAATGTTTTACAGATAAAATGTTTTAATCTACCTTAGATACCTCCAGCACCATGGGATCTAATGACTTAAGTGATCATATTAGGGTCATGTATACTGAGACATTAACATGCAGCACATTCCTTTGTTCTGGCTCCATTTGAAACTGAGAAGTAAACAAATCACTTGCTGAATGAGTTCAATACGTATCCCAAAATCTGCTATGAGCTCTCTTCAAAACTTAAAAAGCTTACTAAGTGCTGTTTTTTTGTAGATAATACAAAGCATAATGACTTTACCTTGGATGTTTCAGCATGCCCCAGAGCAATAAACCCTTTCCCCCAAATAACGCAAAATGATAGGCCTCTGAATCTTTGTAATATTATTTCCCATCTTCTCATGCACATGTCCTCACATGAGGATGTCCAGATTACTTGTCACTTCTGGCTTACCAGATCTCATTCTTATCATATTGTCAGTAGAGTGCACTAATGTGCTCATCTGTGGGATGTGTATAATGAAGGTCCACTTCATTATACACTAAGCCACTATGGTGGTTTAGTTGCTAAGTCATGTCTGACTCTTGTGACCCCATGGACTGTAGCCTGCCAGGCTCCTCTGTCCAAGGGATTCTCCAGGCAAGAATACTGGAGTGTATTGCCATTCCCTTCTCCAGGAGATCCTCCTGACCCAGGAATCGAACCTGGGTCTTCTGCATTGCAGGCAGATTCTTTACCAACTGAGCTACAAGTAAAGCCTATTTGTACTATAGAGAGTAAATATGTCCATGGGGGAACTATCAGAGATAAGCTACTGTCTATGTCAGATGAATGTGAAATACTCCTGCCTCTTCTACTCAATAGGGATTGGAAGGAATGAATTTGCAGATCAATAACAATGTGCCATGTGTGAGAAGTTGTGCTGAACTGTCCTAGTTAATCATACTACCTGCAGCAGAAAGCAAACTTTGTGACTAAGGTTTGACTGCTCTTATGGTAACCAGACAACACCATGATTCATCTAACAGCATTCCCTACACCTCTTATGTACTGATATTTATGAAGCTGCTTGATACCTTTCTACCAGTATGATGATTCATATGGCTTATAAAGTCTTAGGAACTGAAGTACTTCAGCAAACCAGGGATTTTCAATACCCTACTTAACTATCAGTAATGCAGTCTCCACTATCATCTGGTCAGCAAGTGATCGGATTTTCCCCAACTCCATTCTCAGGGTTTACTTCCTAAGACCTCTTTTGTTTTCAACTCATTTGATTTGAGTTCTCCTGCAAGGAGACCTGAGTATTTTAGAAAGTATACAGCAAAACATTGGTAGGGGAGTAGGAAACAACAACAGGAAGAGGAAAAAGTAGAGAAATAAAGTATGCATTGTCAAGCCAGTTACCATCGTGTACTCTAGAAGCTCAGCTGCTCTGGGGGTAGTCTGAGTAAAATCAAATATATGCCTTGGTTCTCCCAATTAGGGAACAAGAATTATGTGGTATTTATATACCAAATCACTAATGTCACTGTATGAGGGTCTCTTCTGGGGCACCTGCACTCTGTCACTCTGGTTTGCCCTGAATTTGGACCAGTGGACTTCTTCGGGCAGGAAAAAAAAAAAAAAAAAAAGCATCTTTAAACAAAGATCACAGGTATTTTCAACATATTGCCTTTATTCTGTAAAGCATGGACCTGATACTAATAGCTTATACTAGTACTAGAGATTCTAGAAATTTGCTCCAGGATAGTACACAGATTGATCAGGTTTAGGGTTTGCCAGAAATAAAATAATTTACTAACTTGTATAATAAAAGGAAATGAAGGCCAGAAAGAATTTTAAAATCAGAAGAAGACATCATATGACTAGATGCTATGATATGAATAAAAGGACAGGTGTAATAGGAGGAACAGAATGTATAAAAAGAAGGTTATGTCACCCTTAAAGTCACATAGAAAAAATAAAATTTTTATTTTATTTTATTAATTTTAAATCAACATTCCAGAAAGCACAACAATTAAATCCAGAAAGGGCAGTGGTCAGATTTGGATTAATAGAGAGAAACTATCATAGAAATGTGAGAAATTACCTAAGAAGAGCTAAGTGTATCAAATGGCCCATGGTTATTCTTTGACTCTAAATACCCTGGTAAGAGACAATGTTATCATCCTTCCTTAGCTGTTCCATCAAATATCTGTTCTCTTCTTACGTATTTCCAGTGAAAGGGAAAAAGTAACCAACACATCACTGTAAGAATTTGATGTGTATCCCCATGGCAAAAACTATATAAAAGTAGACTACATGAAATTGAAGACACTGAATGTTCGGATGACTTTAAAAAGTTCATATAGGCCATTGCAGATGATATGGGCATGGCATAGTAAACAACATGTAATGTTATAGATTTAGTGAGTGCAGTGCATGCCATTAGGGAGGGAAAGAGAACTCTGGACCCAGAAAAGCATAGATTGGGTAAAAGAATAGCTATTTGTTTAGTGCTATTGAGGACAAGAGTTTCTAATATGGAATCAACTTTATAGGCAGTCTGGGGTCAGAATGCAAATAGTTTTGAAACTCTGAGTGGTTTAAATTTTATTCTGTAGGAAATGAGTAGCCACTGATGGTTTTTAAACAGAGGAGTGGCATGGATAGAAATATGAGGGAAGTTTAGGTTTAAGAGAAAGGAGAGAGAAGATGCAATGAGGTCATTTATCCCCAAGATTATTTAGCAGTAGAATAAACTGAGGAGAAGCAGTCAGAATGAGATAAGGCAGAGTATTTTGGAATAACTGATTTGAACTTGTTTTTGCATTATGATTTTTAAAATTATGGAATAAAGCTAGCAAGGAACATTATTATGAATGTTAGCCCATCTCTAGTTTATATGGCATCTCTGGCCTATGAAGATGGGATGATGAATGGTGGGGGTTGGCAGAGTAACTGAAAATTCCTTTCCCTCAAATCCATCCCTGTACTCTACCTCTGAAAATACCCAAGCTTAGTCATCATCTCTGCTTTTTAGTCAGAATAATAGACATATTTTTAGATATGTATGAAAGGAATATTTTAAATAGAATGTTTTTATTTCCCATTAATATGTTCCTCATTCCAAAGCCTATTTCAATGCAGTTACCACAAAAAGAGGGATAAGAAGATTACAGAAAAGAGTAAGTGACTAACTAGAGTTAAACTACTAAAGGAAAGAAAATTTTATTTTAGAAAGTGCTGCTTGTAAGACTCTTTAATAAATCCTTTTTAAGAGCCTTTGACTGTGTGGATCACAATAAACTGTGGAAAATTCTTAAAGAGATGGGAATATCAGACCATCTTACCCATCTCCTGAGAAACCTGTATGCAGGTCAAGAATCAACAGTTAGAACTGGACATGGAACAATGAACTGGTGCAAAATTAGGAAAGGAGTATGTCAAGGCTGTATAGTGTCACCCTGCTTATTTAACTTATACGCAGAGTACATCATGCAAAATGCCAAACTGGATGACTCACAGGATGGAATAAAAATTTCCGGGAGAAAGATCACCAACCTCAGATATGCAGATGACGCCACTCTAGTGGCAGAAAGCGAAAAGGAACTAAAGAGGCTCTTGATGAAGGTTAAAGAGGAGATTGAAAAAGTTAGCTTAAAAAATTTTCAAAAAATTAAGATCATAGCATCAGGCTCACCACTTCATGGCAATTGGATGGGTAAAGATGGAAACAGTGTCAGATCTCATTTTCTTGGGCTCCAAAAACACTGTGGACAATGACTGCAGCCATGAAATTAAAAGACGCTTGTTCCTTGAAAAGAAAGATATGACAAACCAAAATAGCATATTAAAAAGCAGAGACATAACTTTGCTAACAAAGGTCTGTATAGTCAAAGCTATGGTTTTTCCAGGAGCCATGTACAGATGTGAGCGGTAGACCATAAAGAAGGCTGAGTACCAAAGAACTGATGCTTTCTAACTGTGGTGCTAGAGAAGACTCTTGAGAGTCCCTTGGACAGCAAGGCAATCAAACCAGTCAATCCTAAAGGAAACCAACCCAGAATATTTATTGGAAAGACTGGTGCTGAAACTAAAGTTCCAATACTTTGACCACCTAATGCAAAGAGCAAACCCACTGGAAAAGACCTTGATGCTGATAACTTGCATGGCAGGAGAAGAAGGGGGCAACAGAGGATGAGATGGTTGGATGGCACCACTGAGTTTGAGCAAATTCCAGGAGATAGTGAAGGACAGGGAAGCCTGGCATGCTATAGTCCATGGGTTGCGAAGAGCTGGACACAACTGAACAACAATTTGAGATGTTCCTTTTGTCTCTTCCCTTCAATCTACCAACAGTAACATTTCTATAACTCAAAGGTGTGTCAGTCTAACACACATGGACAGCAGATAATTCCTCACATCCATACATCTAAAAAGTGAGTGGAATAAAAGAGGAGGCACAATGAGAGAAACAGCAGATATGATACTTGCAATCCTGGACCCCCGGTTGCAGCAGATCAGCCTACAGCTCCAGAGAACCAGAAAATATAGATGTGAGCATACAAAAATGCAGAGGTGTTTATGGTCACAGGGAACCAGGTGGCAGTAGGACTTGAAATATTATCTAGTAGTTGTGACCTGACAACCCTGCTCACAGCAGAGACACCCCTATCCTGGCTTTTCCTCTAGGTCCCCCTTTTCCTGCAGTGTTGGAGCCTGTGATCCAAGAGACTCTGAATGCAGTGAAGGTGTCCAACGTGCTGACGCCCCAGGTGGCAACACTAGCAGTAGCAGGATATTATGATTTAAGAAGTATAAGCACTGACAAGGATTCCAGACAACACCTCTGACAAAGGTGCTGTGCTAGGTGTCAGTCGTGTCTGAGTCTTTGTGACCCCATGGACTGTAGCCCTCCAGGTTCCTCTGTTCACGGGGAATTTCTGACAAAGGTAGTGGAGGGTAAAACTATCCATTCTGTAATATGGCCAGAGGCAGCTCAGTAAGAGAAACTTAAAAATTGTGCCATACTGCTACTTACTGAAAAACAAAAGAAAGACCTCTAATTATTCAGTAATAGCATGATGGACTTTTAGGATTAAAACAAACAAACAAACAAACAAACAAAAAAAAAACCACAAAGATTTTTTCTGAAGAAGAAAGGTGCTTGTTACTTCAAATGTGCCAGCAGAGGAATAACTCATGTCTGAAAAGCTACAATAAGAAGGTACAAAATACAATACTCCAGTAACCAACAAACTCATGGAATACTATGACCTAACTGACAGAGAATTCAAGACAATTGTCATAAAGAAACTCAAAAAGCTATAAGAAAACTCAGAAAGGCAGTTCATTGAGCTCAGAAATAAAATTAATTAGCAGAAGAAACACTCTACTACAGGAATTGAAATTCTAAAAAAATCAAATTCTGAAGCGAAAAACCTCAAAGAGATGAAGAGTACATTAAAAGCAACGGAAATAGAACAGATCACATAGAAGAGAGAAATTAGTGAGCTAGATGATGGGAATTTTGAAATGATACAGGTAGAGGAGAAGGGAGAATTTCAGTGAAAAAATTATTTGAAAACTATCCAATTCTATTAGAAGACCAATATTAAAATAATGAAGATCCAGAGGGAAAAGAGAGAGAGAAGAAAACAGAGAGTACATTCAAAGAAATAGGAGCTGAGAATGTCCCAAACCTGGGGTGGAAACTAGGTATACAAGGCCATGAAGCTAAGAGAACTCCTAACTACCTCCATTCAAAGATACCTTCTCTGAGACACATTATATCTAAATAGTAAAAGTCAATGACAAAGAATTGTAAAGACATCCAGAGAAAAGAAGGATGGTAACCTACAGATATATCCCCATTAGGCTAGCAGCAAATTTCTTAGTAGAAACTATATATGCAAGGAGAGCTCAGATGACATTCAAAATCCTGGAAGATAAAACCTTTCACCTAAGAACACTCTATTCAGAAAGGCTTTCATTCATATATGAAGGAGAAATAAAGGGTTTTCCAGACAAACAAAAGCTGAGTAATTCCGTCAACACTGGACCTGTCTTATAAGAACTGTTGAAAGGAGTGCTTCTCCCTGGGACAAAAAAGGCAAATGTAAGGAAAAACTTTGAGTAAGGTACTAGAATCAGAAAACTGCAACTCTGTATCAGACTAGGTTGTTAAATACTTAATTGTATCATAAAGGTCAAGGGAAATAAAAGCAGTAAAAATAACTAACCCCTTCAAATTGGTAAAGAACTCACAATGTTAAAAAAGGCATAATTTGGTAATTTTATAAAACTAAAAGGAAAGAGGAAAAACATGGGACTTGTATAGACAAATGAAGACGATATCATCAGAAAATGACTATTTTATCTATGAGATGTTTTATACAAACCTCATGGTAACCACAAAACATAAATCTAGAGAAGAGATATGAAACATAAGAGGAAACAGAGAAAATCATACAAAACTATCAAACTAAAATTGCAGAAAAACACAAGGAAAAAGGAATAATACAGATATAAAAAAACCAGAAAACAAAAGATAAAATGAAGTACTAGGACCTCATCTATTAATAATCACCCTAAATATAAATGGCTTGAATTAGTTGATCAAAAGACACAGAGTGACTGAATGAATTAAAAAATAAGACCCAACTATATACTTCTTCCAGGACACTCTAATAAGCTATAAGTACATAAGCAGTGCACTAACACTGACCTTAGAAATATTATTCTGAGTATGTCTTCTCTGGCAAGGGAAACAAAAGTACAAATAAATAAATGGGGCTACAAGCTGGATTTGCACAGCAAAGAAAACCATCAACCTAATTAAAACATATTTTGGAAAAGATATCTGCAAATCATAACTGAAAGTGGTTAACTTTTAAATATATAACTAACTCATACCAAAAAAAAAAAAAAATAACAGGGAGAGAAGTTGAATAGATATTTTTTCAAAGAAGACATATGGATAGCCAACCATACAGATGGTTGAACATCACTATTAGGGAAATTAAAATCACAACCACAATGAACGATCACTTTACCCCTTTTAGAATGGCTACTAGAAAGCAAGGCAAGAAATGAAAAGTGTTAGAGAGGATGGAGAAAAGTGAATCCTCATACACTTCTGGTGGGAATAAAAGTTGGTACAGCAACAGTGGAACACACTGTAGAGGTTCCTCACTAAATTAAGAATAGAACTACCATATTATCCAGCTATTTCACTTCTGAGTATTTATCCAAAGAAAACAAGAACACAAGTTTGAAAAAAATATACGCACTCCTATGTTCACTGCAGTACTATTTATAATAGCCAAAATGTGGAAAAAAATCTAAGTACCCACAGACAGATAAATGGATAAAATAGATATATACAATGTAACACCACTTAGTCATAAAAAGAAAAAGAAAGAAACTTGTCATTTGTGACAACATGGATGGGGCTCAGGCTGAATGAAATGTCAGATGAAGAAAGGCAACTATCATAGGATTTCACTCACAGGTGAATTTTTTTCTTAAAACAAATATGAACAAACCAAAATAAAAACAGATACAGAGAAAAAAGAAGTCATTACTGGAGGGAAAAAGGGTGGGGGAAAGGTGAAAAGGATAAAAGGGGTCAACTGTATGGGGAGGGATGGAGACAAGGTCTTTGGTGGTGAGCACATTGAAATTTATACAGAAGTCAAGATATAATACAGTACACATGAAATGTATAATGTTATAAATAAATCTGAAAACAAAAATAAATCGATGCTTTTGAAAATGTCAGATTGCCGTTATTGAGTATTTAGGCATATTGAAAGGTTGTTGTTGAATCACGCGAATACACTGGGATTCTTGGCCCCCGGAGGAGAAGAATTCAATCCGGGGCAAAAGACGAGGCTTGATCGCTCAGAGCTTTTGTGTAATAAAGTTTCATTAAAGTATAAAGGAGATAGAAAAAGCTTCTGACATAGGCATCAGAAGGGGGCAGAAAGAGTACCTACTTGCTAGTGTTAACAATGAAGTTATATAATCCAAAGAATATCTGGAGGTTGTAAAGACCTCATCAGATCTACTCCCATAATTTACATTTTAAGATAACACTGTCCTCAGGCAAGATACATCCTTGTAAAGACCAGGTCTACTCCCATAATTAACATTTTAAGATAACAGAAGGTTGAATCCAAAGACTGTCCTTAGGCAGGATACATTATTGTTATATAATCCTAAAGAATGTGGAGAAAGAAAAAAAGTTTGTCCTTTCTTCCTCCTTGAGAATTCCAGACCCCTCTCTCCTTGGGGACCCCTAGACTCCCTATCAACCTGCCTAGGAAATGACTCTCTCAACATGATTAAGTCAATTAGTCAAGTCAACTCATGGACTATGCCTTGAGTATGCAGTAAGCTATTTTATCTGAGAATGATATTTTTACCCATTTATTGCAAAAATAATCACACATGATATTTCAATATCTTAATGATTCTAATTTATGTACCATGTAATATACTATGTGTGTGCTAAGTTGCTTTAGTTGTGTTTGACTGCATGTCATCCTATGGACCATAGCTCACCAGGCTCCTCTGTCCATGGAATTCTTCAGACAAGAATACTGGAATGGGTTGCTGTGCTCTCCTCCAGGGGATCCTTCTGAGACAGGCATTGAAGCTGCATCTCTTTCCTCTCTTGCTTTGGCAGGTGGGTTCTTTACCACTAGTGAAATCTGGGAAGCCCCATGATATTATATACCTATATATATAGAATATACTATATATTATACCACTATTGTTCAGTTGCTCAGTAGCGTCTGACTCTTGGAGATCCCATCAGTTCAGTTCAGTTCAGTACAGTTCAGTCTCTCAGTCGTGTCTGACTTTTTGCGACCCCATGAATCGCAGCACGCCAGGCCTCCATGTCCATCACCAACTCCTGGAGTTCACTCAAACTCACGTCCATCGAGTCAGTGATGCCATCCAGCCATCTCATCCTCTGTCGTCCCCTTCTCCTCCTGCTCCCAATCCCTCCCAGCATCAGAGTCTTCTCAAATGAGTCAACTCTTCGCATGAGGTGGCCAAAGTACTGGAGTTTCAGCTTTAGCATCATTCCTTCCAAAGAAATCCCAGGGCCGATCTCCTTCAGAATGGACAGGTTGGATCTCCTTGCAGTCCAAGGGACTCTCAAGAGTCTTCTCCAACATCACAGTTCAAAAGCATCAATTCTTCGGCACTTAGCTTTCTTCACAGCCCAACTCTCACATCCACACAGAACCACTGGAAAAACCATAGCCTTGACTAGACGAACTTTTGTTGGCAAAGTAATGTCTCTGCTTTTCAATATGCTATCTGGGTTGGTCATAACTTTTCTTCCAAGGAGTAAGTGTCTTTTAATTTCATGGCTGCAATCAGCACCTGCAGTGATTTTGGAGCCCCCAAAATAAAGTCTGACACTGGTCCCATAACTTCATGGGAAATAGTTTTCTGAATGTTGAGTTTGAAGCCAACTTTTTCACTCTCTTCTTTCACCTTCATCAAGAGGCTTTTCAGTTCCTCTTCACTTTCTGCCATAAGAGTGGTGTCATCTGGCATATCTGAGGTTATTGATATTTCTCCCAGTAACCTTGATTCCAGCTTGTGCTTCTTCCAGCCCAGCATTTCTCATGATGTACTCTGCGTGTAAGTTAAATAAGCAGGGTGACAATATACAGCCTTGACGTGCTCCTTTTCCTATTCCATGGACTACAGCAAACCAGGCTTCCCTGTTCTTCACCATCTCCTGGAATTTGCTCAAACTCATGTCCATTGAGTCGGTGATGCCATCCAACCATGTCATCCTCTATCGTCCCCTTCTTCTCCTGCCTTCAATCTTTCCCAGCATCAGGGTCTTTTCCAATGAGTTGGAGCACTATATACACACACACACACACACACACACACACACACACTATACTAATTGCTTTGATTTGTGATCAAATATAACCCCATGTTTTGAAAATTGTCTGATGGTATAGTATAATGCAAAACAAAACAAACAAACAAAAAAAACACACCAAACTTATTCACGTTTTTCCCCAGGAACTAAAATAGGAGTATATGACCAACAACAAAATGCAAATGAAATATAATACAAATTTTCAAGAAATATAACTTTTACTTGGTAATATAACCATAAGCTGCTGAAAGATCATAACTTCTATGCTTGTAACAAAGAAGTAACAATTTATCATTATCACTGTTTAGAAACGTTTTACATATGCCAGTAAACACTGCCAACTCTTTCACCAATGCCAAAAGGTTAAAAACAACTGTAGCCTTAAACAGAATTTAAGTGAACAAACTGTGGGAGTCCTCTGGTCAGATCCCTGGTTGATTTGTCCTCCATACAAGATGCAGTCCCAATGCTATTGTTATTCAGTTTCTAAGTCGTATCTCTTTGCAACCCCATGGACTGTAGCACACCAGGTACCTTTGTTGTCCATTATCTCCAGGAGTGTGCTCAAATTATTGTCCATCAAGTTGGTGGTGCTATCTAACTATCTCATCCTCTGCTGCCCCCTTGTCCTATAGCCTTAAGTCTTTCCCAGCATCATGGTCTTTTCTAATAAGTTTGCTCTTTGCATCAGCTGGCCAAAGTACTGGAACTTAAGCTTTAGCATCAGTCCTTCCAATTAATATTCAGGGTTGATTTCCTTTAGGACTGACTGGTTTGATCTCCCTGCTGTCCAAGGGACTCTCAAGAGCCTTCTTCAGCACCACAATTTGAAAGCATCAATTCTTTAGTGCTCATTCTTCTTTATGATCCAATCCTCACATGCAAACATGGCTATTGGAAAAACCATAGCTTTACCTATATGAACCTTTGTCGGCAAAGCAATTCTGGTTTTAGTCACATAATCATTTTCTTTCAGTTCCTCTTCTTGTCCATACTCTCAAGATAAAGATATTGCAAATATGGAAGAGTGAAAACTAGTTATTACATTTTCTATCTATTAAGCAGGCTAAGGTTATACAGAAGGGTATATTTTTAGGTGAGTTGATAAGGGAAGATTTCTCTGAAAACGTGAGTTTAAGAGACATGTAACTAAAGGTGAGGAACCCTGGAAGTGTCTTGGAAAAGACTATTTTTGGTAGTCTGAAAAATGGATACAAAAACTAGAGACAGAGCCTGTCTTGACTGTTTAATGAGCTGCAAGTTGACCTGCGAGTCTTAGCAAAGTAACCCCAGTGGGAGAGTTAAGGCATGAGCAGCTAGATTATGTAGGATGCAGTAGTCAATAGGAAGAAACTTAGGTTTTATTCCCAGTGTGCTGAAAGGTCAGGAGACTATGCTATTGAGGAGAATAACATGATCTAACTGGCATTTGAAAAGATGCATTCTGGTTGTTGTGTGGAAAACTGATATAAAGAAGCAGGGTATGTGGGAGCATGGAGATCAGTTAAAAAGGTTGTTGTTCAAGCAGGCATTAGATGCTCTGAGTGGCTATGGTGGCGGTATATGACATGTGGAGAAAGAATTAAATCTAAAATGTGCTGTAAATTTAAAATGTAATCAAACAAGATTTACTAATAGTCCATGCAAAGATATGAGAACAAAGGGACAAGTATAACTCCAAGTTTTCAGGTAGGAGTAACTTGAAAAATGACAGTGCCACTTACTGAGTTAGAAAATACTGGGGAAGAAGTACATACAGGTGAAGTCCATGATGTCTCTTAAACATCCAAGACAGAAGTATGATTCTGCAGTACAGGGAGGATACTTGAGGGCCAGCAACACAACTGAGGTAGACTAAGGGGATTTTGCAACAAGGGACTTAAATGGAGAAATGAGAAATGAGGTGAGGACTAAATTCTAGGAGATGCCAAACTTAACAAGTGGAGGGGGTCTTAAAAGATGGAAAGGGTATATCAGATAAGGATGAGACTTAAACCTCAATGAGATATGAGAAAAACCAGGAACATTTTGTATCACAGGGAATGAAGTGTTTCAATATCCATTTCACCCTTACAACCACTCTGGATGAGAGAATAGATAGCTATTTTATTTTTACCTACTGGGTTGATGAGGGCTTCCCTCTTTGCTCAGTGGTAAAGAATCTGCCTGCCAATGCAGGAGGCACAGGTTTGATCCCTGGATCAGGGAGATCTCCTGGAGATGAAAATGGCAACCCACTCCAATATTCTTACCTGGAGAATACCATGGACAGAGGAGCCCAGCAGGCTACAGTCCATGATGTTGCAAAAGAATCAGACTTGACTTAGAGACTGCTGCTGCTAAGTCGCTTCAGTCGTGTCCGACTCTGTGCGACCACATAAATGGCAGTCCACTAGGCTCCTTTGTCCCTGGGATTCTCCAGGCAAGAATAATGGAGTGGGTTGCCATTTCCTTCTCCAATGCATGAAACTGAAAAGTGAAAGTGAAGCTGCTCAGTCGTGTCCGACTCCTAGCGACCTCATGGACTACAGCCTACCAGGCTCCTCCGTCCATGGGATTTTCCAGGCAAGAGTACTGGAGTGGGGTGCCATTGCCTTCTCCGTTGACTTAGAGACTAAACAACAACAAATGGGTAAACACTTGGGTTCAGAAAGATTAGTGTGTAATAGTGTGTGTGTGCTCAACCGTGTCTGACTTTTTGTGACCCCATGGACTATATAGCCTGCCAGGCTGTCTATGGAAATTTCCAGGCAAGAATACTGGAGGATTGACACAGAGCCCCTGTTTGAGATTCCTGAGCCATGCAGCAAATTCCCATCAGCCATCTATTTTACACATGGTAATGTAAGTTTCCATGTTACTGTCTCCATACATCTCACCCTCTCCTCCCCTCTCCCCATGTCCATAAGTCTATTCTCTGTTTCTCCATTGCTGCCCTGTGAATAAATTCTTCAGTACCATGTTTCTAGATTTCATTTATATGCATTAGAATATTATGTTTATCTTTCTCTGACTTATTTCTCTCTGTTTAATAGGTTCTAGGTTCATCCACCTCATTGGAACTGACTCAAAGGTGTTCCTCTTTATGGCTGAGTAATATTCCAGAGGGGTTGGGATGGGGAGGGAGATGGGAGGGGGTTCAGGTGGGAGGGGATATATGTATACCTATGGCTGATTCATGTTGAGGTTTGAAAACAGCAAAATTCTGTAAAACAATTATCCTTCAATTAAAAAATTAATTAAAAAATACTGGGGGGGGTTGGTATTTCCTTCTCCAGGGGATCTTCCCAACCCAGGGATTGAACCCATGTTGCCTATGTCTCCTGCATTGGCAGTTGGATTCTTAGATGTATCCACTATTATAAAGTTAGTAAATAGTAAGAAATACCCAGAACAATGTGTCTTCTGAGGACTAGACCAAAAACCTCAACTGAAAGCAAAAATAAAATTGAAAATCATGTGTAGTTTTTTTTAAACAGAGAAAAATATTTTATCTATGTGTAGACCTCAGTAAAAGCTTAAATTTATAGACTTTTACCAAAGTACTTAAACACTATTGATGATAGATGTCTTTCTCAGAAGTGAGAAGGAAGCCTATAGCTCATTTTTTAAAATTTCAGAGTTAATATGTTTGAAACATTCTAGTATGAAAAGTGACTGTCCTTTGATATACACTAGCATAACAGAGCTGAGAAGGCAGTGGCACCCCACTCCAACACTCTTGCCTGGAAAATCCCATGGACAGAGGAGCCTGGTGGGCTGCAGTCCATGGGGTCACGAAGAGTCGGACACGACTGAGTGACTTCACTTTCACTTTTCACTTTCATGCATTGGAGAAGGAAATGGCAACCCACTCCAGTGTTCTTGCCTGGAGAATCCCAGGGACGGGGAGCCTGGTAGGCTGCCGTCTATGGGGTCACGCAGAGTCGGCCATGACTGAAGTGACTTAGCAGCAGCAGCATAACAGAGAAGACAAAAGTCAGGGTTACTTCTTTCATAGAAGAAGTTCCACAGAGGCCTAGAAGATATAGTAATGTTAAATATTTTTAAAGCATGTGTTGATCAATAGATTTCACAATATATATGTCCAGATTTCATAAATATCAAAGGAGAATTTAACAACAAACTATAATATAGAGTATAATTAAGTAACCTTTTTCTTGCCATCATTAGTCTCTTAAAATATCAAAATATGAAAAATAGAGTTCTCTTTTATCATGGTTTTTAATTAAAATTTAACCAGATTCTTAATTCTTTAACATAAAAAATGGGACAATTAGAAATATAATAATTCACTAGCACTTATCACATCCACAAATCTGTTAGTATTGTTTCATATTTTATGTTATCATGCCTATAATGTAGTTTTTAAATACAATTGTGATTATTTTCCATAATTAAGTGAAAGTGGTAGTTATACCACTATCATTTCAAAGTTTATTCATTCTTGGGATTTTTTTGGTCATTTTTTTCTTTTTTGGCCCCAGGATTTTAGTTTTCCAGCCAGAGATTGAACCTAAGCCCTCAGAAGTGAGAGCTAACAGTCCTAACCACTGGATTGCCAGGGAATTACCTGAGTTCCTTAGACCGTCTTCATTTTGTTAATGGGAACAAAAAAAAAAAAAAGAAAAAAAAAAGTGATGCATGTACTTAGCATATGCAGTTTTAGAATTTGTATTTATTTCCTCTGTATTTGAACAAAAATGACATGTTTTTATTAGGCAACACATTTATTCTTTCAACAGTTGTAGAACTGGGTTCATTTTCTCTGTGCATTGAACTGTATATATAAGAAGCCCAAATATTGTGTATAAGGTTTTTTATTTTTCTTCTTCTCCAGGTAAGATGTCTCTACAATTTTTCTTTGAAGATTAAAAAGTTAGCTCTGTATCTTACAGTTTTTAGATCCCAATTTTGTTTCTGTTGTTGCTATGGCAAGTGTCATTTTCCCCTGGAAATAAAAATGTTCCTTCAGAGGCAAATATTTCTAGAAGCATAGGTTTTAATGCTTCCTGGTTCCTAATATATTAATTACTTCTACAATTTGTCAGTACCCCCAAATACTTACATTGTATTGATATTTTCTGTCTTTTCTAACTATCTTATTTAAATTGTGTTCCTTTATTCTAAATTCTTTGTAATATTTTTTATTAAGATTTCCTAGATACAACTAGAAATTTTTTCCAAGTATACAGTTTAGAGTGAATTAGGTTACAGCATACCCTTCTAAAATTAGATATTAAAAAGTCAGTATGATCACCACTGAACAAAGTGTTTCCGTATGTTCTAAGTCACTTCACACCAGTGGTCAATCAATAATGTTAAACCTCAAAGTTAGTGAGCGATGGAAAAACAGGAGTTTTTCCTGGTTATTCATGCACTAGTTTCCAAGAATAACTAATTTTTCCATATGCATGTGAGGTATGTAAATAAGTCAAGAATTGTGAACTTCAAGAAAACAAGGATTCAACTTTTTATCATTAAGTTTCATGTAAGCTGTAGGTTTATAATAGGTTTCTTTTTTATTGTGTTTAAGGAGTTTATTGCTAGTCTTCATGTGGTAAGAATGTTCAAATTTAATGGATGTGCATTTTCTCAATTTCTTTTGTTACACTAATTGAAACGATCATATGGTTTTATCATTTATCCTATTAATGTGAAGTACCATATTTATTTTCAGATGTTAAACCAAATTTGCATTCCTGGGATAAACTGCTCATGCTGTTTCACCTTTTATGTGCACTGCTGAATGGTTTGTCCTTACTTTGAGAAGACATGTGTCCATGCTTATGAGAGATATTCATCAATAATTTGTGTAACATCTTTTCCTAGTTTTTGGTATTAGATTAATACGGACTTTAAGGAATGAGTTGGGTAACATTTTTCTTTTCTATTTTCTGAAGAATTTGTGAAGGATCGTGTTTGTTTTTGTTAGAACAGATAAAAAGATGTCCATCAGCAGATGAATGGATAAGAAAGCTGTGGTACATATACACAATGGAGTATTACTAGCCATTAAAAATAATTCATCTGAATCAGTTCTAATGAGATGGATGAAACTGGAGCCTATTATACAGAGTGAAGTAAGCCAGAAAGAAAAACACCAATACAGTATACTAACACATATATATGAAATTTAGAAAGATGGTAACAATAACCCTGTATACGAGAAAGCAAAAGAGACACTGATGTATAGAACAGTCTTATGGACTCTGTGGGAGAGGGAGAGGGTGGGAAGATTTGGGAGAATGGCATTGAAACATGTATACTATCTTGTATGAAATGAGTCGCCAGTCCAGGTTTGATGCACGATACTGGATACTTGGGGCTGGTGCACTGGGACGACCCAGAGGGATGGTATGGGAAGGGAGGAGGGAGGAGGGTTCAGGATGGGGAACACATGTATACCTGTGGCAGAGTCATTTCGATATTTGGCAAAACCAATATAATATTGTAAAGTTTAAAAATAAAATAAAATTAAAAAAAAATCTGCTCTCAGTCTTTTGTAAAAATAATTCTTTGATTATTATTTTTTTTTTTTTTTAGTTTCAATACTTCTATTTAAGTTGTTTAGTAAGTTTCACTATTTGCATTGTTCTATATTTCTTTTATCTATTTTTTTGGCAAATCATTACAGAAATTGGAGGATTTTTGTCAATATCAATACTGATGCCTGCTCTCCCTCCCTTTAATTCTTGATTTTGGCATTTGTTTCATCTGCCTTATACACTTATTAGGCAGAGAATTTCTTGAATCTCTCACTACTTCATTAATAAGTCAGCCTAACTTTGTAAAATTCTATCAGTTTTTTGATACTGGTATATAGATTCAGTAGAGGAATGTAGGGCAGATGGCCATTTTAATGGTGGTAGTTTATAGAGTAGAGGTAAAGCTTAACAGATGACCATACAGTGTGAGAAATAAAGACCATAGAAGAGGTATATGAAGTAAATTGAGAAAATGTATATAACCTTTGGTGGCATTAGCGGTCAAGAATCTGCCTGCCAAAGCAGGAGACACAAGAGACCTGGGTTTGATCACTGGGTTGGAAAAACCCCCTGGAGAAGGAAATGGCACCCCACTCCAGTATTCTGGCCTCGAAAATTCCACAGTCAGAGGAGTCTGGTGGGCTACAGTCCATGAGGTTGCAAAGAGTCGGACAGGACTGAGCACAAGCATCTCATCTCAATGTGCTTATCTACAACTAAGCAAAGCATCCCAAAGCTCACTCCCATTATGGATGGCTTACATTTAATAAATAAAATAATACAGTATATCCACTGAATTTAAACTACATTCTCAAAAAAAAAAAAAAAAAAAACTACATTCTCTCTCTAGAAAGACTGTTCATTGTTTCCCTATGGTATTTAGGTTGTTTTTTATTCCAAGGATACAAGAATAAAATTACACATTATCAAGGCACTGAACCTGGGTTCCTCTTGCATATACTGCCTTTTTATACTATTTTTTCGTTGAAAAATATTTCGAGATTAACTTTAAACATTAACTTATATGCAGAGTACATCATGAGAAATGCTGGGCTGGAGGAAGCACAAGCATCAATCAAGATTGCCAGGAGAAATATCCATAACCTCTGATATGCAGATGACACCACCCTTATGGCAGAAAGTGAAGAGGAACTAAAAAGCCTCTTGATGAAAATGAAAGAGGAGAGTGAAAAAGTTGGCTTAAAGCTCAACATTCAGAAAACTAAGATCATGGCATCTGGTCCCATCACTTCATGGGAAATAGATGGGGAAACAGTGGAAACAATGTCAGATTTTATTTTTTTGGGCTCCCAAATCACTGCAGATGGTGATTGCAGCCATGAAATTGAAAGATGCTTACTCCTTGGAAGGAAAGTTATGACCAACCTAGACAGCATATTGAAAAGCAGAGACATTACTTTGTCAACAAAGGTCTGTCTAGTCAAGGCTATGGTTTTTCCAGTGGTCATGTATGGATGTAAAAGATGGACTATAAAGAAAGCTGAGCACCAAAGAATTGATGCTTTTGAACTGTGGTGTTGGAGAAGACTCCTGAGAGTCCCTTGGTCTGCAAGGAGTTCCAACCAGTCCATCCTAAAGGAGATCAGTCCTGAGTGTTCATTGGTAGGACTGATGATGAAGCTGAAACTCCAATACTTTGGCCACCTGATGAGAAGAGCTGACTCATTTGAAAAGACCCTGATGCTGGGAAAGATTGAAGGGGACAACAGAGGATGAGATGGTTGGATGGCATCACTGAGTCAATGGACATGGGTTTGGGTGGACTCTGGGAGTTGTTGATGGACAGGGAGGCCTGGCGTGCTGCAGTTCATGGGGTTGCAAAGAGTCAGACACGACTGAGTGACTGAACTGAACTGAACCTATCTTCAGTACACTGATTTCTGAAGTTTTCAGAGTTAGGGCACCTCATGGAGAGGTATCTTAGTCTATATAAAAGAAACCACTAGGATCTGAACTTTCTGACCTTAGATCCCATTCAGTTCATTAGCACCAGGAATGATGAGTCTACTCTAGCCCTTGGCTTAGGCTTTCACTTGTAATTTATGCTAGTAGAGTATCTCATTCTTTTCCATATTTATGCAACCAGGTTAGGTGACCTGCAATCCAGACAACTGGATACAAGATACATTGGGTTTATGTGAGTTTTCTGACTTTTTTCTAAACCATACAGCAAAGATTGACTTTCATCATTTCTATTCAACATGGTATTAAGTCCTAGCCAGGGCACTTAGGCAAGTAAAAGACATCCACATTGGAAGAAGTAAAACTCACTATTTGCAGCTGACATTATATATAGAAAACCTCAATGTCTTCATAAGAAAAAAAAAAAGCTATCATAAAATAATTTAGTAAACACAGGTGGTAGCCAAAATGGTGGAATAGGAAGATCCTGAACCCATCTCTTCCCATTAACACATCAAAATTACTACTTAAAAATAAATTATGATAACAGCCTGAAGATTACTAGAAAAGATTTCCCACAATTAGACATAAAGAATAAACCAGCATGAGATAGGTGAGGAGGCACCGACAATATAGTCAGGATATATACTCTCAGGTAAGCAACCCACAGACAGGAGGGATACTACCGTTACTGAGATCTTCCCCAAAGAGTGAGGTGTCTGAGTTCCACACCAGGCTCACCAGCCTGGGTGTCCTGTACTGGGAAGACATGCTCCTAGAAAGTCTGGCTTTGAAAACCAGTGGAGCTTATGCTTCAAAGAACAGGCAGACAATAGGAAAGCAGAGACTCTGCCCTTAAAGAATATGTACAAAATCTCAAACTATGTCCTAGAGAGGTAGTAGTTTGAAAAGAGCCTAGGTTAGACACAGTTCATCTTGGACAGCCTCCTGGAGAGGCAGGAGGCAACTGGGAATCCTTCTGGGGATACATATATTAGTGGCAGCTATTTTTTGGAAGCTCATTTCAGCCATATAACAGCTCTTCTGGCAAGCACCATTTTGGAATCCTCCCACTACTTTGTTAGCTCTGAAGGCTCATTTATTACCAGTGCTGGCATCAGCTCTCAACATTCTGAGCTGTGTAGAGAGCCACGCAAAGACCTGGCATGAGCAGGCTGAGCCATCTGGACTCTGTAGCCAGATAAGCAGGGATCTGGCTCTTCCTCCAGTGAGACACCAGCTACCCCAGGACCCCTGTAATGTACACCCAGTCATGTGGGGAAGCCAGCCCACCTTGCAAAGGGCTCTCAGTCACCATCCAAGGCACAGACTTGTGTAGCCATAGGGGCTGGGAACAAGTTCAGACTACTAGTACACCCACAGTAGTCAGCTTGTCGCAACCGAGGGGTGCACATGTCCACATGGGGGGAATCCCTGGTGATAAGGGGAGGGTGCCACTGAGCCCTTAGAACATCTCCTACATAAGACCAATTCTCCAAGACTGGAAATGTAACTGATCTACTTAACACATACAAGGAAACACAGAATTTAGGCAAAATGAGGAGACAAAAGTGTATGTTCCAAGTTAAGAAAAGATAAAACCACAGAAAAAAATATTTAACTGGAGAAAAGCAATCTATCTGATAAAGTGTTACTCAAGTTAATCATCTAAAGGTTCTCGATGAACTCACAAGAATGGAAAAAACAAGTGAGAATTTTAAGAGTAAGAAAATCTAAAGAACCCCACCCAATAGAGCTGAAAAATAAAATACTGAAATTTAAAAATACAGTAGAAGGAAATCAACTATAGATTGTACAGAGAAACTGGTTAGCGATCTGGAAGACACAAGCTGTTCACTTAGCTTGCTCAACTCAATCTGAATAGGAAAAAAAAAATTTTTTTTTAAGACATGATGACAGTTTGAGAGACATCCGTGACAACATTAAGCCTATCAACATTTGCATTACAGGAGGAAAGGGAAGAGAGAAAGAGGGACAAATAATAGCTTAAAATTTCCCAAACCTGAAGTAAAAGATACTCAAGTCCAAGAAGCAGAGGGTCTCAAACAACATGAACCCAAAGTAGGCCATACTAAGACACATTGTAATTAAAATGTCAACAATTAAAAGAATCTTGAAAGCAAGATTAAAATAGTGAGTTACATGTAAGAGAACTCCCATAAAGTTACTAGCTGACTGTCTGGCAGAAACTTTGCAGGTCAGAAGGCAGTGGCACATTATATTCAAATGGTAAAAGGGAAAAATCCTACAACCAAGAATAGTCTACTTGGCAAAATTACTATTCAAATTTGAAGTAGAGATAAACAACTTTATGGACAAGCAAAAGCTGATTTAACATCACTAAAATGGCTTTACAGGAAATGAAAAAAATTCTTTAAGTGGGAAAGGCTACACCTAAAAATAGGCTGCTGCTGCTACTAAGTCGCTTCAGTCGTGTCCCACTCTGTGCGGCCCCATAGACAGCAACCGACCAGGCTCCCCCGTCCCTGGGATTCTCCAGGCAAGAACACTGGAGTGGGTTGCCATTTCCCTCTCCAATGCACGAAAGTGAAAATTGAAAGTGAAGTCGCTCAGTCGTGTCCCACCCTCAGCGACCCCATGGACGCAGCCCATCAGGCTCCTCCGTCCATGGGATTTGCCAGGCAAGAGTACTGGAGTGGGGTGCCATTGCCTTCTCTGAGAAATAGGCTACACCTATCTTGAAAATGATAAAAGAAAAATCTCACTGGTAATGGCAAACATGCAATAAAGATTTAAAGTAAACTAATAAAATAGAAAACTATCAAGAACAAAAGTATTAAAATATATTTACATTGAGTATATAAAGAATATGCACAGAGAAAGATGTAAACTATAACATCAAAGGAAAAAAAAAAAAACTTGGTGCGTGGAATAAGAATATAGGGTGGTTAGAATGTGTTCAAAATTTAAATAACTTAAAGTAATCATATTTTTATATTAAAACCTCATAAACACTATTCAAAACCTATCATAGATATACACAAGCAAAAAGACAAAGGAATCCAAATGTTAAAAGTAGCCATAAAGTCACAAGAATAAATAAACAAAACTAATCTACAAGAATTCCCCCCGAAACAATGAACAAAATGACAGTAAGTGGACTAAGTCTAACGAAAAGAGTGACTGAATTTTAGAAAGGCCCCATACTTATGCTGTCCATTAGAGAATCACTTCAGATGTAAGGACAAACACAGACTGAAATTGAAGGAATTAAAACAGGCATTCCATGCAACAGAAAATGAAGAGAGACTGGGTAGCAAAATTTCTATCAGACAATATATTCTTTAAAAAAAAAAAAGGCTAAAAAATGACAAAGAAGGACATTCAGTTCAGTTCAGTTGCTCAGTCATTTCCAACTCTTTGTGACCCCATGGACCACAGCATTCAGGCCTCCCTGTCCATCACCAACTCCCAGAGTTTACCCAAACTCATGTCCATTGAGTCAGTGATGCCATCCTATCATCTCATCCTCTGTTACCCACTTCTTCTCCTGCCTTCAATCTTTCCCAGCATCAGGGTCTTTTCCAATGAGTCAGTTCTTTGCATCAGGTGGCCCAAGGATTGGAGTTTCAGCTTCAACATCAGTCCTTCCAAAGAACACTCAGGACTGATCTCGCTTAGGATGGACTGCTTGGATCTCCTTGCAGTCCAAAGGACTCTCAAGAGTTTTCTCTAACACCACAGTTCAAAAGCATCAATTCTTCAGCACTCAGCTTTCTTTATAGTCAAACTCTGACATGCATACATGACTACTGGATAAACCTTGACTAGATGGACCTTGGTTGGCGAAGTAATATCTCTGCTTTTTAATATGCTATCTAGGTTGGTTATAACTTTCCTTTAAAGGATCAACCATCTATTAATTTAATGGCTGCAGTCTCCATCTGCAGTGATTTTGAAGCCCCCCAAAAATAAAGTCAGCCACTGTTTCCAATGTTTCCCCATCTATTTCCCATGAAGTGATGGGACCAGATGCCATGATATTAGTTTTCTGAATGTTGAGCTTTAAGCCAACTTTTTCACTGTCCTCTTTCACTTTCATCAAGAGGCTTTTGAGTTCCTCTTCACTTTCTGCCATAAGGGTGGTGTCATCTGCATATCTGAGGTTATTGATATTTCTCCCAGTAATCTTGACTGCAGCTTGTGCTTCTTCCAGCCCAGCGTTTCTCATGATGTACTCTGCATAGAAATTAAATAAGCAGGGTGACAATATATAGCCTTGATGTACTCCTTTTCCTATTTGGAACCAGTCTGTTGTTCAATGTCCAGTTCTAACTGTTGCTTCCTGATCTGCATATAGGTTTCTCAAGAGGCAGGTCAGGTGGACTAGTATTCCCATCTCTTGAAGAATTTGCCACAGTTCATTGTGATCCACACAGTCAAAGGTTTTGGCATAGCCAATAAAGCAGAAATAGATGTTTTTCTGGAATGCTCTTGCTTTTTCAATGATCCAGTGGATGTTGGCAATTTGATCTGTGGTTCTTCTGCCTTTTCTAAAACCAGCTTGAACATCTGGAAGTTCACAGTTCATGTATTGCTGAAGCCTGGCTTGGAGAATTTTGAACATTACTTTACCAGCATGTGAGATGAGTGCAATTGTGCAGTAGTTTGAGCATTCTTTCGCATTGCCTTTCTTTGGATTGAAATGAAAACAGACCTTTTCCAGGAAGGTCATTACATAATGACAAAACATAAATATATGAAGATAGGACAATTGTAAATATATATATGCGCCCAACATGTGAAGGAAGTGAAGTGTTTGTTGCTCAGTCATGTCCAACTCTTTGTGACCCCATGTACAGTAGCCCACCAGGCACCTCTTTCTGTGGAACTTTCCAGGCAAGAATATTGAGTGGGTAGCCATTCCCTTCTCCAGAGGATCTTTCCAACCTAGGGACTGAACCTTGGTCTCCTGCATTGCCCGTGTATTCTTCACTGTCTGAGCTACTAGAGCATATATAAATACATACAGCAAATAAGATCAAACAAAGGGAGAAATTGGCAATATTATAGTAAGGGACTTTACCATCCCACTTATGTCAATGGACAGATCATACAGATACAAAAGAAATCAATGAGGAAACACTAGCCTTAAATGAAATGTTAGCTCAGATATAGTATACAATTAATCGATAAAAAAGTAATAGATGTATTTCAGAGATAGGAAAAAACACATTCTTTTCAAGTACACATGGAACATTATCCAGGAGATCATATGTTTCAATAAATTAAAATTTAAATATCAAGCATGTCTTCCAACCACCAATAGTATGAGACTAAATATTAACTACATGAAAAGCAAAAGTGAAAGAAATACACATATGGTATCTAAACATGCTACTAAACAACCAATGGGTTACTGAAGAAATAAAAGATAATACCTAGAGACATGAAAACACAAATAAAACGATCCAAAATCTATTGCAGACAGCAAAAGCGGTTCTAAGATTAAAGTTTATGGTGATGCAAGTATACCTCAGGAAACAAATCTGAAATAACCTATCTTATCTCTAAAGAAACTAGAAAAGGGACAAACAAAACCTACTGTTAGTACAAGGAAAGAAAGATCAGAGTGGAAATAAAATAGAGAATGGGGTGTGGGGACAAAAACTTAAGAACTGTTACTTAGAAAACAACAGTAACAAAGCCTTAACAAAACCCTCAAGGAAAAAAGAGGTTCAGATAAAATAAGAAATAAATTACAACCAACATCACAGAAAAACAAATGTTCAGAAGAGAGTACTGAACACAATTACATGCTAATTCAACCGACAACCTAGAAGAAATAGATGAATTTCTAGAAATGTAAATTCTCCCTACTGAATCAGGAATAATAAATATAAACAAACTGATTACAAGTTAAATTGAATTACAAAAGAAAGCTCCACGCCAACAGAAGTCCAGGACCAGAAAACTTCACAGTTGAAGTCAACAAAACATTTAAAGAAAAGTTAATACCTGTCTCTCTCAATCCAAGAGGAAGGAATGCCTCCAAAATCATTCTACTAGAGCATCATCATATGCTGATCCCAAAACCACACCATGCACACACACATACACACAAAAATTACAGGTCAATATTTCTTATGAACATAGATGCAGAAATCTTCAACAAAATATTAGTAAACTGAACTCAAAAATACATCAAAAGGATCATCCATAAAATGTTAAAGTAAAATTAACCCCAGGGATAATAGGAAGGTTTAATATCTGCAAACCAACCTAATATACCACATAAACTGAGTAAAATTTATATGATCAATAGATGCAGGAAATGTTTGACATAATAATTCATTTGTGATAATTACTTTCAACAATGTACATACATAGGAAACATACCTCAACCTTATAAAAGCCGTATGTCAAACACACATCTCATATAACATTCAACAGTGAAAACCTGAAAGTATTTTCTCTAAGATCAGGAACAAAACAAGGATGCCCACTCTTGCCCCTTTTATTCAACACAGTATTGTAAGTCTTAAGCCAGAGCAATTAGACAAGGAAAATAAATAAAATGCATTCAAAGAAAAATAAAAATTGGAAAAGGAAGTAAAACTGTCAGTTATCTGTGAACAATATGATTTATATGTAAAATCTTAAAGTCTACATCCCAAAACAGACCTCAAATAAATTCAATAAATTTTCAAGAGTACACAGTAAATATGCAAAAATCTGTTGCATTTTTATATACTATTTTCCCAGGTGGCACTAGTGGTAAAGAACACTCCTGCCAATGCAGGAGACATAAGAGACTCAGAGTTCGACCCCTGGGGCTGTAAGAGCCCCTGGAGGAGGGCATGGCAACCCACTCCTGTATTCTTGCCCAGAGAATCCCATAGATAGAGGAGTCCGGCAGGCTATAGTCCAGAGGATCTCAAAGAGTCAGACATGACTGAAGCGACTTAGCACAGCACACACAATAAACTATCAAAAAGATATTAACAATCCCACTCACAATCCCTTTTACAACTGTACCCAAAAGAATAAAATTCCTAGGAATAAATTTCACCAAATAAATATAAGACTTGTGCTTGGAAAACTATTACACTAATGAAAGAAACTGAAGATGAAACAGACAAATGGAGAGATATGCGGTGGATTAAAATCCTCATGGATTTTCATGGATTAAAAGAAAATTTTTAAGACAATCAAACTCCGAGGCAATCTACAGATTCAATGCAATCCCTATAAAAATACCAAAAGCTTTTCTTAAAGAACTAGAATAATTCTAAGGTTTTATATGCAATCACAGTTCAGTTCAGTCACTGAGTCGTGTCTGGCTCTGCAACCCCATGAATTGGAGCACGCCAGGCCTCCCTGTCCATCACCAGCTCCTGGAGTTCACTCAAACTCATGTCCATCAAGTCGGTGATGCCATCCAGCCATCTCATCCTCTGTCGTCCCCTTCTCCTCCTGCCCCCAATCCCTCCCAGCATCAGAGTCTTTTCCAATGAGTCAACTCTTCGCATGAGGTGGCCAAAGTACTGGAGTTTCAGCTTCAGCATCAGTCCTTCCAAAGAACACCCAGGACTGGTCTCCTTTAAAATGGACCAGTTGGATCTTCTTGCAGTCCAAGGGACTCTCAAGAGTCTTCTCCAACACCACAGTTCAATAGCATCCATTCTTTGGTGCTCAGATTTCTTCACAGTCCAACTCTCACATCCATACATGACCACTGGAAAAACCATAGCCTTGACTAGACAGACCTTTGTTTGCAAAGTAATGTCTCTGCATTTGAATATGCTGTTTAGGTTGGTCATAACTTTCCTTCCAAGAAGTAAGCGTCTTTTAATTTATGCCTGCAATCACCATCTGCAGTGATTTTGGACCCCCAAAAATAAAGTCTGACGCTGTTTCTACTGTTTCCCAATCTATTTCCCATGAAGTGATGGGACCAGATGCCATGATCTTCATTTTCTGAATGTTGAGCTTTAAGCCAACTTTTTCACTGTCCTCTTGTACTTTCATCAAGAGGCTTTTGAGTTCCTCTTCACTTTCTGCCATAAGGGTGGTGTCATCTGCATATCTGAGGTTATTGATATTTCTCCCAGCAATCCTGACTGCAGCTTGTGCTTCTTCCAGCCCACGGTTTCTCATGATGTACTCTACATATAAGTTAAATAAGCAGGGTGGCATTATACAGCCTTGACGTACTCCTTTTCCTATTTGGAACCAGTCTGTTGTTCAATGTCCAGTTCTAACTGTTGCTTCCTGATCTGCATATAGGGTTCTCAAGAAGTAGGTCAGGTGGTGTGGTATTCCCCCATCTCTTTCAGAATTTTCCAGTTTATTGTGATCACAAAAGACCTTAACTAGCCAAAGTGATCTTAAGAGCAAATCTGGAAGTATCATGTTCCCCAGTTCCAAACTATCCTAAAATCCTCCACTAATCAAAACAATAGAGTACTGACATAAAACTAGACACATAGGTCAAAGGAATAGAACAGAGGGTCTAGAAATAAACCCAGACTTATTTGGTCAATTAATCTACAACAAAGGAGGCAGATTATACAATGGGTAAAAGGGATACTTCAATTAATGGTGCTGAGAAAATGTTAACAGCTATATGCAAATGCTTTAAACTGGACTATTTTCTCACAGCATATACAGAAACTTAAAATAGATTAAAGATTTAAATTTAAAACCTGAAACCATAAAACTCCTACTAGAAAACTTAGGCAATATCCTTTTTGACATTTATTTTAGAAGTAATTTTTTTGTATGTCTCCTCTGGCAAGGGAAACAAAAGCAAAAATAAATACATGGGACTATGTTAAACTAGGAAGCTTTTGCACAGTGAAGTAAACTGAACATAAAGGCCCCTTACTTAATAGAAGATATTTGCAAATGATACGTTGAATAAGTGGTTAATACCCCAAATATATTAGTACAAATAACTTATACAAACAATCAGATCAGATCAGATCAGTCCCTCAGTCGTGTCTGACTCTTTGCGACCCCATGAATCGCAGCACACCAGGCCTCGCTGCCCAACACCAACTCCCGGCGTTCACTCAGACTCATGTCCATCGAGTCAGTGATGCCATCCAGCCATCTCATCCTCTGTTGTCCCCTTCTCCTCCTGCCCCCAATCCCTCCCAGCATCAGAGTCTTTTCCAATGAGTCAACTCTTCGTGTGAGGTGGCCAAAGTACTGGAGTTTCAGCTTTAGTATCATTCCTTCCAAAGAAATCCCAGGGCTGATCTCCTTCAGAATGGACTGGTTGGATCTCCTTGCAGTCCAAGGGACTCTCAAGAGTCTTCTCCAACACCACAGCTCAAAAGCATCAATTCTTTGGCGCTCAGCTTTCTTCACAGCCCAACTCTCACATCCATACATGACCACAGGAAAAACCATAGCCTTGACTAGACGGACCTTTGTTGGCAAAGTAATGTCTCTGCTTTTGAATATGCTATCCAGGTTGATCATAACTTTCCTTCTAAGGAGTAAGCGTCTTTTAATTTCATGGCTGCAGTCACCATCTGTAGTGATTTTGGAGCCCAGAAAAATAAAGTCTGACACTATTTCCACTGTTTCCCCATTTCCCATGAAGTGATGGGACCGGATGCCATGATCTTCGATTTCTGAATGTTGAGCTTTAAGGCAACTTTTTCACTCTCCACTTTCACTTTCATCAAGAGGCTTTTTAGTTCCTCTTCACTTTCTGCCATAAGGGTGGTGTCATCTGCATATCTGAGGTTATTGGTATTTCTCCCGGCAATCTTGATTCCAGCTTGTGTTTCTTCCAGTCCAGTGTTTCTCATGATGTGCTCTGCATATAAATTAAATAAACAGGTGACAATATACAGCCTTGAGGTACTCCTTTTCCTATTTGGAACCAGTCTGTTGTTCCATGTCCAGTTCTAACTGTTGCTTCCTGACCTGCATACAGGTTTCTCAAGAGGCAGATCAGGTGGTCTGGTATTCCCATCTCTTTCAGAATTTTCCACAGTTTATTGTGATCCACACAGTCAAAGGCTCTGGCATAGTCAATAAAGAAGAAATAGATGCTTTTCTGGACCTCTCTTGCTTTTTCGATGATCCACTGAATGTTGGCAATTTGATCTCTGGTTCCTCTGACTTTTCTAAAACCATCCTGAACATCTGGAAATTCACGGTTCACATATTGCTGAAGCCTGGCTTGGAGAATTTTGAGCATTACTTTACTAGTGTGTGAGATGCGTGCAATTGTGCAGTAGTTTGAGCATTTCTTGGCATTGCCTTTCTTTGGGATTGGAATGAAAACAGACCTTTTCCAGTCCTGTGGCCACTGCTGAGTTTTCCAAATTTGCTGGCATATTGAGTGCAGCACTTTCTCAGCATCATCTTTAAGGATTTGGAATAGCTCAACTGGAATTCTATCACCTCCACTAGCTTTGTTCGTAGTGATGCTTTCTAAGGCCCACTTGACTTCACATTCCAGGATGTCTGGCTCTAGGTCAGTGATCCCACCATTGTGATTATCTGGGTCGTGAAGATCTTTTTTGTACAGTTCCTCTGTATATTCTTGCCACCTCTTCTTAATATTTCTGCCTCTGTTAGGTCCATACCATTTCTGTCCTTTATCGAGCCCATCTTTGCATGAAATGTTCCTTTGGTATCTCTGAATATCTTGATGAGATCTCTAGTCTTTCACATTCTGTTGTTTTCCTCTATTTCTTTGCATTGATCGCCGAGGAAGGCTTTCTTATCTCTGCTTGTTATTCTTTGGAACTCTGCATTCAGATGCTTATATCTTTCTTTTTCTCCTTTGCTTTTCACTTCTCTTCTTTTCACAGCTATTTGTAAGGCCTCCCCTGACAGCCATTTTGCTTTTTTGCCTTTCTTTTCCATGGGGATGGTCTTGATCCCTGTCTCCTGTACAATGTTATGAACCTCATTCCATTGTTCATCAGGCACTCTCTCTATCAGATTAGGCCCTTACATCTATTTCTCACTTCCACTGTATAATCATAAGAGATTTGATTTAGGTCATACCTGAATGGTCTAGTGGTTTTCCCTACTTTCTTCCATTTAAGTCTGAATTTGGCAATAAGGAGTTTATGGTCTGAGCCACAGTCAGCTCCTGGTCTTGTTTTTGCTGACTGTATAGAGCTTCTCCATCTTTGGCTGCAAAGAATATAATCAATCTGATTTTGGTGTTGACCATCTGGTGATGTCCATGTATAGAGTGTTCTCTTGTGTTGTTGGAAGAGGGTGTTTGTTATGACCAGTGCATTTTCTTGGCAAAACTATTAGTCTTTGCCCTGCTTCATTCCGTATTCCAAGGCCAAATTTGCCTGCTACTCCAGGTGTTTCTTGACTTCCTACTTTTGCATTCCAGTCCCCTATAATGAAAAGGACATCTTTTTCGGGTGTTAGTTCTAAAAGGTCTTGTATGTCATCATAGAACTGTTCAACCTCAGCTTCTTCAGCGTTACTGGTTGGGGCTTGGATTACTGTGATATTGAATGGTTTGCCTTGGAAACGATCAGAGATCATTCTGTCATTTTCGAGATTGCATCCAAGTACTGCATTTCAGACTCTTTTGTTGACCATGATGGCTACTCCATTTCTTCTGAGAGATTCCTTCCCACAGTAGTAGATATAACTCATCTGAGTTAAATTCGCCCATTCCAGTCCATTTGAGTTCACTGATTCCTAGAATGTCGATATTCACTCTTGCCATCTCTTGTTTGACCACTTCCAATTTGCCTTGATTCATGGACCTGACATTCCAGGTTCCTATGCAATACTGCTCTTTACAGCATTGGACCTTGCTTCTATCACCAGTCACATCCACAGCTGGGTATTCTTTTTGCTTTGGCTCCATCCCTTCATTCTTTCTTGAGTTATTTCTCCACTGATCTCCAGTAGCATATTGGGCACCTACTGACCTGGGGAGTTTCTCTTTCAGTGTCCTATCATTTTGCCTTTTCATACTGTTCACGGGGTTCTCAAGGCAAGAATACTGAAGTGGTTTGCCATTCCCTTCTCCAGTGGACCACAGTCTGTCAGATCTCTCCACCATGACCCACCCGTCTTTGGTGGCCCCACGGGCATGGCTTAGTTTCATTGGGTTATACAAGGCTGTGGTCCTAGTGTGATTAGATTGACTAGTTTTCTGTGAGTATGGTTTCAGTGTGTTTGCCTTCTGATGCCCTCTTGCAACACCTACCATCTTACTTGGGTTTCTCTTACCTTGATGTGTATACAATTATAGCACAATTATAAATTTTAAAAATTAAAATAGAAAAAAAAGGGTGAGTTTCAGGGGAGTTCTTATTTCTGATTGCTTATCTTCTTAAACATACTGCATCACTTTCTATACATGACACATAGCCAATTCAATTTACTTCTATATATGCTCTGGCTTCATTTTTTAGCATTTCTATAAACATAACATACCTGTATTGGCTCATCTCCCTGAAGAATTTTAAAGGGATCTATGATCCCTCAATACCCAGGAAGGGTTGATTCTAGAACTCTGGTAGATGGAAAAATGCACAGGTACTCCAATCCCTTGTATAAAACAGTCTAGTATTTGCATATAGACTACACACATCCTTCTGTGTAGTTTAAATAATCTCTAGATTACTTATAATACCTGATACAATGTAAATGCTATGTAAATGGGCCAAGGTATGGCAAGTTCAAATTTTGCTTTTTGGAACTTTCAGAAATTTTAAGTATTTTCAGCCTGCGGTTGAGTTCACAGATGCAGAGCCTCCAGATATGGACAGCTGTTTATATCTGTATTTGGCCACTTCCTTTGGGCCAGCACTTATCCTCAGTCGGTTGATATTACCTTCCTCAAGGGAAATAAGATTTACCTTCTCTTCAAATGCTCAATTTCATTCCCTACTTATAAAAAAGTAATTTTCTTCTTCACTTTTCTTGAGGTGCAACAGGCATAATTTTCACTGGAATACTAAGTGAAAGTGAAAGCGAAAGTTGCTCAGTCAGATCCCACTCTTTAGGATCCCGCACACTATACAGTCCATAAATTCTCCAGGCCAGAATACTGGAGTGGGTAGCCTTTCCCTTCTCCAGGGATCTTCCCAACCCAAGGATCAAATCTAGGGCTCCCACATTGCAGGTGGATTCTTTACCAGCTGAGCCACAAGGGAAGCCCAAGAAATACTAAGTTTAATGTTATTTCCAAACAAAAACATCAGTTTAGAGGTATTTCAAAATATTCTTAATAGGTATATTGGGGGGGGGGGGGAGAAAAACCTAATCATTGTATGAAACAATCACTATCTTTTGAGAGTGTATTCTTTGCCACATTCTAACAGGTGTGATTTGCATACACTTTTAATTTCCATTCTCAGATTAAACATTAATTCTTAAAAATTCTTAATGTATTTGTAGTTATGCTATTATGGTATATAAAACCAAAGTTTATGTGCATATTCACTATTAAGGATAAAAGTGACTGTGGTACAAAGCACACTCTTCCACCCCATAAGCAAGAACTGTTTTCCAGGAGTTAGTGGTCAGATGTTTTAAAGGATAGTGATAGTTAAAAATAGACCTCAAAAGGAAGATATTATTTCAAAAAAGTTCTAAATATTTGCCAAAGGGTAACACACTTTTTCTTTAAGTCACTGCTTTCCTACTGTACTTTTTCAAATAACTTCATTTTCAATATAATTTAGAGCCGATATGAGTTGTTATAAAACTTTGATGTACTTTGATGAGATTTCTTGAGTTAGAAACAAAAGGATTGAATTATATTTAGTACATGGGAATTTATCTGTAGTCTAAATCCTAAAGATACAGGGCTCACTGACTGAGAAAAATCACAGGGCACAGTCGCTTCAGTAAGAGTGATTTCCAGAGAATGTTGGAGGAAAACCAGAAGTCCAATGTATTAGGTGTTGAAGGTGATCAGAGAATTAGTAAGTCTGATAGTGGTTTGAATGGAAGCAGGAAGATAGGAAAGTAAATAAAGTATCATTTGTCTCTTTTTCTTTGTGGTAAATGAATGGTTTTCTTAGGACATACACTTACAACATATTTGTATAACGAAGAAATGGAACCATATATACAGTGAAGATTGAATAAATAAATGTGAAAAGTAAACTGGTAAAAAATATCTGGAAATTTTCACAATCAAAAGACTATTATTTTTATGTTGGTTTCCTCTACTAGAATATAGACTGTATTTTCTCTCTTATAAACTTTATATACTTATTGTCTAGAGTGATAATGCTAGTAAGTTCTTGTTGAAGGAATTTACGTAAGATTTGTAAAGAAATATAAAGGGCTAAGACCAGGATGGGGAGAGTTTGAATAATTAGGGATTGTGATTGACCTACTTATATATATTAGGCATTTCAGAGCTGACTGTGTTGTTTTCCTGTAACTTAGAATACATAAATTTATTGAGGAAGATTGAGAAGCTGCAAAGATAGTGTAATTTTTAAAGCAGGCCTAAGCAATGCAAAAGTGAAAGTGAAGTCGCTCAGTCGTGTCCGACTCTTTGCGACCCCATGGGCAGTACCCTGCACCAGGCTCCTCCATTCATGGCATTTTCTAGGCAAGAGTTCTGAAGTGGGTTGCCATTTCCTTCTCCAGGGAATCTTCCCGACCCAGGGATCGAACCCAGGTCTCTCGCATTGTAGACAGATGCTTTACCATCTGAGCCACCAAGCTGAGCCCAAAAAGAATAGGTGTCATTCAAATCAGATTAATATTGTGCCAATATTAAGGGGTTCATGCACTGTTTTATGCTTTTATAATCCACATTCACTTACTAAATATGTTAAACTGAATTATAACCACCTACTATGCAACTCTTTTCTAGAATAGACTGGAAGTCTCTCCCAAAGAGACCATTTTTTAGTCTTCTTTATAGATCAAAAATCTAGCAGCATAGTAATAAACATTCTTTTAGGAAATGCACACATAGCAAACATTTTGTTACTAAACCAATTTGACAGGTACAGGACAGTATTCCAATTACCTTAATTTTTTTTTAATTTTATTTTATTTTTAAACTTGACATAACTGTATTAGTATTAGTTTTTGTTTGTTTTTTTTTTTTTTTTTTTTTTTTAGAAATGCAAAGACTCTTCATGCAGAGCTTACTATAGACAGGCGGTCACACTCATGTTTTGGCAGAGACTCAAGGGCAGGTGGAGGAATGAGAAAAGGGTATGTGTGATTATCAGAGGCTGTTGATTTAAGCATTCAAAGTAAAATATGAATATGTCATCTTCAGTTTTTTAATTATTCACTTCAGCTTGAATAGTCAAATACATAAATTATTTAAGTAATTAATGTATCTCTCCTCGTGACATCCTTGAGGCATAGGCAAAAATCTCAGTAGTTTCAATATAATATTTGTGTGTTATGCTGATTCCACCTCCCCCACCAAATAAAAACCACAGGCTATCCTTGTAGAAACTTAGATTCAAACGTGACTTTGAAACTGGCTTTTATCACAAGCAAGTGGAGAAAATTTGGTAAAAATATATTTATAGAAGTGCATGTTCAAATCAGGTGGTAAGAGCTACAACTAGCACTGAGTCTTTGTTAAAGACAGTATACTAATCCCATCATATGCCTTACTGTGTATAACTCTCTTGAGACTCTGAATTGGGTCCAAGTATTACGACCCCATGAATTGCAGCACGCCACGTCACCCTGTCCATCACCAACTCCCGGAGTTCACTCAGACTCATGTCCATCCAGTCGGTGATGCCATCCAACCATCTCATCCTCTGTCGTCCCCTTCTCCTCCTGCCCCCAATCCCTCCCAGCATCAGGGTCTTTTCCAATGAGTCAACTCTTCGCATGAGGTGGCCCAAGTATTGGAGTTTCATCTTCAGCATCAGTCCTTGCAATGAACACCCAGGACTGATTTCCTTTAGGATGGACTGGTTGGATCTCCTTGAAGTCCAAGGGACTCTTAAGAGTCTTCTCCAACTGGTGTGCTGTGATTTATGGGGTCGCAAAGAGTCTGACATGACTGAGTGACTGAACTGAACTGATACTCCATGTATCTCCTTGTTCCCCTGGAAGCAGCATCAAACCAAGATATTTTCTTAGCGTAATAGATAATAGAAGCACAGGTGAGTAAGTAAATACAGTAGAATATTTAAAAGCTCTGATTTCATAACACTTGCTGAATCTTTCTTGACTGAATCTCATGATATGATTAAACCCAAACAGTAGATGTACACTATGCCCGGAGGCTTAAATTGTCCAAAGGAGTATTACTCTGGTAGGGCAGAAGAGTGACAATTTACTGCATAATAATCTAATCTATTATGCATTGGAATACATGAAAGTATATAGTGATGGATAATACTGGAATAAAATGGGGGTGATTTAAATGCTTAGCTGAAGGAAAAATCAAAGTGATTCCCTAATTAAGTTATTTTCAATTATAGTGAAGGTACCAGGCAGCGTTCCTACAGGAAACAGATGGCACATGGAAATTTTGTAATTTGGAAGAGCTTAATAAAGGAAAAAATTACAAGATAAAACCACGGTATAGAAAACCCACAAAATTACTGCAATACTTTGGAGCTAGCAAAAGCAGGACTCTTAACACCCCTGGCTCTCAAGACACACTTAGATGGGCTATGATGTGGAACACAGTCATGAACTGTATCCAAACAACTGACTACCAGAGGCTGTGCTCTTGGATCCAGTCAGTAATCAGCCTGTGGTAACCCCAAAGGTAAACAGATAAATATCCAGATTTACTACTCACATTTCCACCTACAGCCATCTGCTGCTCCCCATTGGACAAACCTAGAACTACAAGAGGATACCAGAATCAGTCTCATGGATGACTTCCATCTAGGGTGGGTAATTGTTTTTAGGGGCACTAAAATATATATCCTGCATAGAACAGCAAATAATTTATATTTCAATGTAACTTTCAGGGACTGTAAATCTCCATAGTACTGCCTCTTTTATGTACTTCTAGTATACTGTTATACTATTCCTTAGTGAGGGAGAGATATAGTTGCAAGTAGTAAACTCATTATAAGACTTAGGATAGTTTAGAGGCTGTTTTGTCACAACCTGCAATGATAGAATATTAAGAATCATAAAGATAAAAAAAAAAAAAAAAAACTTGTACTACTGACCTACCTACTTGAAATTTGGGGTGTTTTTCAAAATATTTATTTCAAGATCTTTCTGTGTTGTTGGGTGTTGTCATTATAGACATGCCTGAACTGGCTAAGTCTGCTCCTGCCCCTAAAAAGGGCTCTAAAAAAGCTGTGACCAAGGCCCAGAAGAAGGACAGCAAGAAGCGCAAGTGCAGCCACAAGGAGAGCTACTCCGTGTATGTGTACAAGGTGCTGAAGCAAGTCCATCTGGATACTGGCATCTCGTCCAAGGCCATGGGAATCATGAACTCCTTTGTCAACGACATTTTCGAGTGCATCACTGGCGAGGCATCGCACCTGGCTCATTACAACAAGCGCTCGACTATCACAAACAGGGAGATCCAGACCGACCTGCGCTTGCTGCTACCTGGGGAGCTGGCCAAGCACGCTGTGTCCGAGGGCACTAAGGCTGTCACCAAGTATACCAGCTCCACTTTCACTCAAAATATTTATATAAAATATATGTGTTATACTTTTGAACATTAAGCATTTAAAGTTCTCTGATAAAACAAAACATAGACACTGGCTGTGAATCTTATGACATCAACTATTATGTATTTGACCTCGAGAAAGACATTCAGATTCTCCATGTATCCAGTTCTCCATGTATCATTTTATTCATCTGTGAGGATCTATATAAACTGGTAAGAGTGAGGCAAATACAGGGAAACTCTTCAGAGTGATGCCTTTTCCATAATAAGCATTCATTAAGGTGTACTAGTGAATGTTATGTAAGCCCACAACTTTTGATAATATTTCTAACAATTTTTAGAATAAAACTAAGGGAAATACACAACAAAGACATTATAAGCATTAGCTGTAAGAATTCAGCATGTTAAACAAAAATGTAAATATGTGGAGGTTAAATAATTATGCATTTATTTAAATATGTTAAACATGATTTTATGAGACTTTCACTAATATTAAGGTAACTTTAAGACAGAGCCAAAGGAAAACGGAAACACCCAGTTGTGGATGTGACTGGTAATAGAAGCAAGGTCTGATGCTGTAAAGAGTAATATTGCATAGGAACCTGAAATGTTAGGTCCATGAATCAAGGCAAATTGGAAGTGGTCAAACAGGAGATGACAAGAGTGAACGTCAACATTCTAGGAATCAGTGAACTAAAATGGACTGGAATAGGTGAATTTAACTCAGAAGACCATTATATTTACTACTGTGGGCAGGAATTCCTTAGAAGAAATGGAGTAGCCATCATGGTCAACAAAAGAGGTTGAAATACAGTACTTGGATGCCAATCTCAAAAACGACAGTATGATCTCTGTTGGTTTCCAAGGCAAACCATTCAATAGCATGGTAATCCAAGCCTATGCCCCAACCAGTAACACTGAAGAAGCTGAAGTTCAACAGTTTTATGAAAACTTACAAGACCTTCTAAAACTAACACCCAAAAAACATGTTCTTTTCACTATCAAATCAGATCAGATCAGTCGCTCAGTCGTGTCTGACTCTTTGTGACCCCATGAATCGCAGCAAGCCAGGCCTCCCTGTCCTACACCAACTCCTGAAGTTCACTGAGACTCACGTCCATCGAGTCAGTGATGCCATGTAGCCATCTCATCCTCTGTCGTCCCCTTCTCCTCCTGCCCCCAATCCCTCCCAGCATCAGAGTCTTTTCCAATGAGCCAACTCTTCGCATGAGGTGGCCAAAGTACTGGAGTTTCAGCTTTAGCATCATTCCTTCCAAAGAAATCCCAGGGCTGATCTCCTTCAGAATGGACTGGTTGGATCTCCTTGCAGTCCAGGGACTGTCAAGAGTCTTCTCCAACACCACATTCAAAAGCATCAATTCTTCGGCGCTCAGCCTTCTTCACAGTCCAACTCTCACATCCATACATGACTACTGGAAAAAACATAGCCTTGATTAGACGAACCTTTGTTGGCAAAGTAATGTCTCTGCTTTTGAATGTGCTATCTAGGTTGGTCATAACTTTCCTTCCAAGGAGTAAGCATCATTTAATTTCATGGCTGCAGTCACCATCTGCAGTGATTTTGGAGCCCAGAAAAATAAAGTCTGACACTGTTTCCACTGTTTCCCCATCTATTTCCCATGAAGTGGTGGGACTGGATGCCATGATCTTCATTTTCTGAATGTTGAGTTTTAAGCCAACTTTTTCTCTCTCCACTTTCACTTTCCTTTTTTTTTTAAATTTTATTTTATTTTTAAACTTTACATAATTGTATTAGTTTTGCCAAATATCAAAATGAATCTGCCACAGGCTTTTTAGTTCCTCTTCACTTTCTGCCATAAGGGTGGTGTCATCTGCATATCTGAGGTTATTGATATTTCTCCCAGCAATCTTGATTCCAGTTTGTGTTTCTTCCAGTCCAGCATTTCTCATGATGTACTCTGCATATAAGTTAAATAAACTGGGTGACAATATACAGCCTTGACGAACTCCTTTTCCTATTTGGAACCAGTCTGTTGTTCCATGTCCAGTTCTAACTGTTGCTTCCTGACCTGCATATAGGGGACTGGAATGCAAAAGTAGCAAGTCAAGAAACACCTGGAGTAACAGGCAAATTTGGCCTAGGAATACAGAATGAAGCAGGGCAAAGGCTAATAGAGTTCTGCCTAGAGAATGCACTGGTTATAGCAAACACCCTCTTCCAACACCACAAGAGTAGACAGTACTCATGGATATCACCAGATAGCTAACACCGAAATCAGATTAATTATATTCTTTGCAGCCAAAGATGGAGAAGCTATATACAGTCAGCAAAAACAAGACTGGGAGCTGACTATGGCTCAAATCATGAACTCCTTAGTGCCAAACTCAGACTTAATTAAATAAAGTAGGGGAAACCACTAGACCATTCAGGTATGACCTAAATCATATCCCTTATGATTATACAGTGGAAGTGAGAAATAGATTTAAGGGACTAGATATGATAGAGTTCCTAATGAACTATGGACGGAGGTTCATAACATTGTGCAAGAGACAGGGATCAAGACCATCCCCAAGAAAAAGAAATCCAAAAAAAAAAAAAAAAAAAAAAAAAAAAAAGGATGTCTGAGGAGGCTTTACAAAGAGCTGTGAAAAGAACAGAAGCAAAGGAGAAAAGAAAAGATATACCCATTTGAATGCAGAGTTTCAGAGAATAGCAAGGAGAGATAAGAAAGCCTTCTTCAGTGATCAATGCAAAAAAATAGAGGAAAACAATAGAATGGGAAAGACTAGAGATCTCTTCAAGAAAATTAGAGATACCAAGGGAACATTTCATGCAAAGATGGGCTCAATAAAGGACAGAAATTTTAAGGGCCTAACAGAAGCAGAAGATATTAAGTAGAGGTGGCAAGAATATACAGAAGAATTGTAGAGAAATGATCTTCATGACCCAGATAACTATGATGGTATGATCACTCACCTAGGGCCAGACATCCTTGGAAGGTGAGTCAAGTGGGTCTTAGGAAGCATCACTACCAACAAAACCAGTGGAGATGATGGAATCCCAGTTGAACTATTTCAAATCCTGAAAGAGGATGCTGTGAAAGTGCTACACTCAATATGCCAGCAAATTTGGAAAACTCGGCATTGGCCACAGGACTGGAAAAGGTCTGTTTTCATTCCAATCCCAAAGAAAGGCAATGCCAAAGAATGTTCAAACTACTGCACGATTGCACTCATCTCACATGCTAGTAAAGTAATGCTTAAAATTCTCCAAGCCAGGCTTCAGCAATACGTGAACTGTGAACTTCCAGATGTTCAAGCTGGTTTTAGGAAAGGCAGAGGAGTCAGAGATCAAATTGCCAACATCTGCTGGATCATGGAAAAAGCAAGAGAGTTCCAGAAACACATCTATTCCTGCTTTATTGACTATGCCAAAGCCTTTGATTGTGTAGATCACAATAAACTGTGGAAAACTCTGAAAGAGATGGGAATACCAGACCATCTGACTTGTCTCTTAAGAAATCTGTATGGAGGTCAGGAAGCAACAGTTAGAACTGGACATGGAACAACAGACTGGTTCCAAATAGGAAAAGGAGTGCGTCAAGGCTGTATATTGTCACCCTGCTTATTTAACTTATATGCAGAGTACACCATGAGAAATGCTGGACTGGAAGAAGCACATGCTGAAATCAAGATTGCCAGGAGAAATATTAATACTCTCATATATGTTGGTGATACCACCCTTATGGCAGAAAGTGAAGAAGAACGAAAAAGCCTCTTTATGAAAGTGAAAGTGGAGAGTGAAAAAGTTGGCTTAAAGCTCAACATTCAGAAAACTAAGATTATGGCATCCGGTCCCATCACTTCACGGCAAATAGATGGGGAAACAGTGGAAACAGTGAGACTCTATTGTGGGGGGACTTCAAAATCACTGCAGATGCCATGAAATCATCACAGAAGCCATGAAATTAAAAGACTCTTGCTCCTTGGAAGTAAAGTTATGACAAATATGGACAGCATATTAAAAAGCAGACATTACTTTGCCAACAAAGGTCTGTCTAGTCAAGGCTATGGTTTTTCCAGTAGTCATGTATGGAAGTGAGAGTTGGATACTAAAGAAAGCTGAATGCTGAAAAATTGGTGCTTTGAACTGTGGTGTTGGAGAAGACTTGTGAAGAGTCCCTTGGACTGCAAGGAGATCCAACCAGTCCATCCTAAAAGAGATGATCCTGGCTGTTCATTGGAAGGACTGATGTTGAAACTAATACTTTGGCTACCTATTTCGAAGAGCTGGCTCATTTGAAAAGACCCTGATGCTGGGAATAATTGAAGGCAGGAAAATGAGATGACATTGGATGAGATGGTTGGATGGCATCACTGACTCAATGGACATGAGTTTGGGTAAACTCTGGGAGTTGATGATGGAAGGGAAAGCTTGGTGTGCTGTGTTCCATGCTGTAGCAAAGAGTCAGACACGACTGAGTGACTGAACTGAACTTAAGGTAATTTTCCTCGGTTTCTTTTTCTTGTTTCATGGATTTCACTACAGAATGATCAAGTTATGATAACATGCCTTCAACTTAGAAAAGTGATAGGCTTGAATTGTGTCTGCAATGCTATTTTATGCTTTGCAAATCCAGGAAAAAAAACATGATTAACTTTTTGATGTCTTTGGGGTGGTACAACTTTGCCAGCTTTTTGTTTATTTTCTAGATTTGATTATTTCTCCACATGTCTATATCCATCTTTTTACCTTCACAGTGAAACTAGCCTCCAAGAAATAAAGCCAATTTCGATATTATCTTACACTGTTTCCAAGCTAGGGACCACCAACTCAAATTCATTCCTGAGCTAAGAGATATGCAACACCCTTTGGATTGGATCCAAAGAATGATCAACTTCAGAAGATAGCCCTGTTATTCTACATACAGGCTTGTTATTTTATACACAGGCTCCAAAATAAGTCCACAAATATGTCCTATCATGAATAATTATTCATGGTGGTTATTTTTTAGGTGCTAAATCATGTCTGATTCTTTTATAATACCAGGGACTGTAGCCCACCTGGCTCCTCATTCATGGATTTCCCATGCAAGAATATTGGAGTAGGTTGTCATTTCCTTCTCCAGCGGTTCATTCCTGACCCAGGGCTTGAACTGATGTCTCCTGCATTAGCAGGCAGTTTTTACCACTGAGCCACCAGGGAAGACCAATAATAATTTTAACAGTTACTGAAATAGAATTACATGCAGATATGTAACATAAATATTACCCATACCTTCTCTTTCTATATACGGAAAAGCTGTGAGTTTCTAAATTATCTACCAAGCAATGAAGAAGATCATTTAAAGGAAGAGATGACAGTATTTCAGTTTTAATGTTTAACATATTTTAAGCACTTAATACATCCGTTGGAAGAAAAGGATTAGTCAGAAGCTGTATATTCAGTCCAAAAGACCATTATTATTCAGAAAAATCACTTAATTTCTTATGGCATGAAATAGCTATTTTTTTTTAAGTTTTCCAGCTAGATTTAACCATATTTGATATGAACAAATTCATGATGTACTTTTACAGAAATAATCTTCTCCCAAAGTTGATCATATTTCTTACCTTTAAAGTTTCCTTTTTCACCTTTTTTTAAAGGACTTTAAAATTTATTTTGTCAAAAATCCCCTAATAATAATCACATAAGATTAAAACAAACTGTGTATGTATATCACAACAAACTGGAAAATTCTTAACAATATGGGAATACCAGACCACTTTACCTGCCTTCTGAGAAACCTGTATGCAGGTCAAGGAGCAACTGTTGGAACTGGACATGAAACAACTGACTGATTCCAAATAGGGAAAGGAGTACGTCAAGGCTGTATATTGTCACCCTGCTTATTTAACTTATATGCAGAGAACATCGTAAGAAATGCCAAGCTGGATGACTCACAAGCTGGAATCAAGATTGCAGGGGAAAAGATCAATAACCTCAGATATGCAGATGGCACCACTCTAATGGCAGAAAGTGAAGAGGAACTGAAGAGACTCTTGATAAAAGTGAAAGAAGAGAGTGAAAAAACTGGCTTAAAACTCAACATTGAAAAACCTAAGATCAGGGCATTGTGTCCCATCATTTCATGGCAAATAGATGGGGAAACAATGGAGACAGTGAGAGACGTTATTTTCTTGGGCTCCAAAATCACTGTGGATGTTTATCTGCAGCTATGAAATTAAAAGACGCTTGATCCTTGGAACCATGACAAACCTGGACATCAAGTTAAAAAGCAGAGACATCATTTTGCCAACAAAGGTCCATATAAACAAAGCTGTGGTTTTTACAGTAGTCATGTACGGGTCTGAGAGTTGGACCATAAAGAAGGTTAAGCATCAAAGAACTGATGCTTTCAAATTGTAGTGCTGGAGAAGACTCTTCAAAATCCCCTGGAAAACAAGGAGTTCAAACCAGTCAGTCCTAAAGGAAAGCAACCCTGAATATTCACTGGAAGGACTCATGCTGAAGCTGTAATACTTTGGCCACCTTATGTGAAGAGCTGACTCACTGGAGAAGACCCTGATGCTGGGAAAGGCTGTTCAGTTCAGTTTAGTCACTCAGTCAGGTCCGACTCTTTGCGACCCCATGAATCGCAACACACCAGGCCTCCCTGCCCATCACCAACTCCCGGGGTCTACCCAAACCCTTGTCCATCTAGTCGGTGATGCCATCCAACCATCTCATCCTCTCCCATCCCCTTCTCCTCCTGCCCTCAGTCCCTTCCAGCATCGGGTCTTTTCCAATGAGTCAACCCTTTGCATCAGGTGGCCAAAGTATTGGAGTTTCAGCTTCAACATCAGTCCTTCCAATGAACACCCAGGACTGATCTCCTTTAGGCTGGACTGGCTGGATCTTCCTGCAGTCTAAGGGACTCTCAAGAGTCTACTCAAACACCCCAGTTCAAAAGCATCCATTCTTCGGTGCTCAGCTTTCTTCATTGTCCAACTCTCACATCCATACATGACTATTGGAAAAACCATAGCCTGACTAGACGGACTTTTGTTGGCAAAGTAATGTCTCTGATTTTAAATATGCTATCTAGGTTGGTCATAACTTTCCTTCGAAAAGGGGGCAAGAGAGAATGAGATGGTTGGGGTCATCACTGAACTGACTCAATGGACATGAGTTTGAGTAAATTTGGAGAAAAACTCAAAGACAGAGAAGCATATGGTGCTTCAGTCCCAGGATCACAGAGTCAGACACAACTTAGTGACTGAAAAACCATCACCACATGGGATATGGTTACATACAAATTACACATCTTACATATGTACCATCTGAATTAGAATTTTTTTAATTTTAAATTTATTTATTTTAATTGGAGGCTAATTACTTTACAATATTTTATTGGCTTTGCCATACATCAACATGAATCTGCCACGGGTATATATGTGTTCCCCATCCTGAACCCCCATCCCACCTCCCTCCCTGTACCATCCCTCTGGGTCATCCCGGTGCACCAGCCCCAAGCATCCTGTATCCTGCATCAAAACTGGACTGGTGATTCGTTTCTTATATGATATTATACATGTTTCAATGCCATTCTCCCAAATCATCCCACCCTCTCCCTCTCCCACAGAGTCCAAAAGACTGTTCTATACATCTGTGTCTCTTTTGCTGTCTCACATACAGGGTTATTGTTACCATCTTTCTAAATTCCATACATATGCATTAGTATACTGTATTGGTGTTTTCCTTTCTGGCTTACTTCACTGTGTATAATAGGCTCCAGTTTCATCCACCTCATTAGAACTGGTTCAAATGTATTCTTTTTAATGGCTGAGTAATATTCCATTGCGGAGAAGGCAATGGCACCCCACTCCAGTACTCTTGCCTGGAAAATCCCATGGACAGAGGAGCCTGGTAGGCTGAAGTCCATGGGGTTGCAAGGAGTCAGACACGACTGAGGGACTTCACTTTCACTTTTCACTTTTATGCATTGGAGAAGGAAATGGCAACCCACTCCAGTGTTCCTGCCTGGAGCATCCCAGGGACGGGGGAGCCTGGTGGGCTACCATCTCTGGGGTCGCACAGAGTCAGACACGATTGAACTGACTTAGCAGCAATATTCCATTGTGTATATATACCACATCTTTCTTATCCATTCATCTGCTGATGGACATCTAAGTTACTTCCATGTTCTGGCTATTATAGTATATGTGCTGCCGAAGCGAGCACATGTTCTGGCTATTATAAACAGTGACACAATGAACATTGGGGTACATGTGTCTCTTTCAATTCTGATTTCCTCAGTGTGTATGCCCAGCAGTGGGATTGCTGGGTCATAGAATTTTTACGAGTCCTGGAAATCTGATGTTTTTAAAATTTAATTTTTTCCAAGCATAATTATACAAGTATATGAAATAATGTTTGTTTTGCTTATATTTGTTCATCTTGAGAGGTTTAGCTAAATTTATTGTAGGATTTTTTATATTACCATAATAAATCTAACATTTAATTTTTCATAAATTGTTTTGTTTATTTTTGTCATCCACATTATAAATGGATAAAACACTTTATTCACTCGCCATTATTGTACATTTATTACTCCTTTCATAAAATTCTGCTATACATTAGAAGGCATCAAAATAACATTCAACATGACCCTGGAATTTATACTTTTCTAGTTTGACCTATTAAAATATTTCAAGAATCAAAAATATTTTAGAAATATTTCTCTTCCTCTTCAGTGATTAGTGAGTTACATATCCATGTGTTTTGAGCTGAATTCCCCTACCCCCACCACCATTTCAAATACGTTGAAGTGCTAACACAGAAAGTGAGGGTATTTGGAAGAGGGTCTTTATTCGGGGAATAAATTCAGTGTTGTCATTAGTGTGGGCTCTCTCTTCCTAAAGGGACCTTGATAGTTCTGCTTAGCTTGACTAAGCTTTAGATAGATTTCTTCCTAATTCTGGGTCCCTGACCTCTCTTTTTAGACATTAAAGAAAGCTTGCAATTGTAAATTATTTCTGCTCCATTAAGATGTTAATCCTCTCTCAGCCTCTTGCCAGCCTTTTTAACCTTGAAATAACCTTGCTTTAGAACTAAGAATGTCTTTCCCAAAGACCTGGGAGTCATCCCTTTGAAATATAATCATTAAGACAGAGGCCCTTCTCCTAGTCTCTGTGGCAGGGTAGGGACCTGACTACAATAGGCCCTAATTAGCAGACACAGATGGCCTAGTCACTGAAGCCAGTGCACCTCCCTCCACTAATATCTCTGCCACTACTTTTTCACTAGCTCACCCCAGAGCTTAAAAATTATCTTGCCATTTGTCTCAACAGAGTTGAGTTCAATTTCTCTATTGTAATAGTCTAGACAACTTCTGCGATATCTGTGAATATAGTCTTCTTTGGCCACTCATCCTGTCTGGTGCAGTTTTCACTTAACAGCTCTACTCCAATTTAATTAGAATCTTTCAAATGGGGGGATGAAAGCAATGACAAACCTAGAAAGTGTATTAAAAAGCAGAGACATTATTTTGCCTCTAAAGTTCCCTATACTCAAAGCTATGGTATTTCCAGTAATCTTGTACAGATGTGAGAAATGGACAATGAAAAAAGTTGAATGCTGAAGAATTGATGCCTTTGAACTGTGGTTCTGGAGAAGACTCCTGAGAGTCCCTTGGACTGCAAGGAGATCAAACCAATTAATTCCTAAAGGCAGTCAATCCTGAATATTCATTGGAAGAACTGATTCTGAAGCTCCAATACTTTGGCCACCAGATGGGAAGGGCCAACTCTTAGTAAAAGACCCTGATGCTGGGCAAAATTGAAGGCAGGAGGATAGGGGATGTCAAAGGATGAGATGGTTGGATGGCTTCACGGACTTAACGGACACTAACTTGAGCAAACTTCGGGAGATGGTGAAGGACAGGGAAGCCTCGCATGCTGCAGTCCATGGGGTCTCAAAGAGTCAGACACAACTGAGCAACTGAACAACAACAACACAAAGCGGGCAAAGGCAGGCACAGAGGCAGACATGTACACGGGGAGAATGTCACATGACGATGAAGGCAGAGATCTGAGTGATGCAGCAGAAGTCAAGGAATGTGAAAAATTCCTGCCAAACTACCTGAAGTTAGGAGAGAGGCACTGAACAGATTTCCCCTAACAGCCCTCAGAGGGAACTAACCCTGTTGACACCCTGATCTTGGACTTCTAACCTCATGATCTGTGAAAGAAAACATTTCTTTTGTTGAAGCCACACAGTTCATAGTGTTTTGTTTCAACAGCCCTAAGAAACTAATGGGCTTCCCTGGTGGCTCATTGGTAAGAGAATCTGCCTGCCAATTCAAGAGATGCAGCTTGGATCTCTGATTCAGGAAGAACCCCTGGAGAAGGAAATGGCCCCCATTTCAGTATACTTGCCTGTGAAATCCTATGGACAGAGGAGCTGGGTGGGTTACAGTCCATGGAGTTTCAAAAGAGTTGGATATAACTTAGCAACTAAACAACAAAAACAAGGAAACTAATACATTGCATTATGTAGTGATAAGACTTGATTTGTAGTTGAGAAAGCTAGTCTTGGAGACCTACTCTGCTGCTTCCTTATTTGGGAGCTGGGATAAATCTGTAACCTTTCTAAATTTCCATATCTTCACTGACAATTGAATGACCTAACATTTTGAGAGAGGTTTGCTCATAACAGGGATAAATAAAATGAAGCATTATTTTTCATTTGAAAGATAATTTTCTAAGGTTAAAGGCAACAATAGCAAAGTTTCTTAAAAAAGAAAAAAAAAAATGTAACCAGGATTAAGCACTCAGCAGTTTTCCTTAAGGAGAAGGCAATGGCACCCCACTCCAGTACTCTTGCCTGGAAAATCCCATGGGCAGATGAGCCTGGTAGGCTGCAGTCCATGGGGTCGCTAAGAGTCAGACACGACCGAGCGACTTCACTTTCACTTTTCACTTTCATGCATTGGAGAAGGAAATGGCAACCCACTCCAGTGTTCTTGCCGGGAGAATCCCAGGGACGGGGGAGCCTGGTGGGCTGCCGTCTATGGGATCACACAGAGTCGGACACGACTGAAGCAACCTAGCAGCAGTTTTCCTTAAGAAAGGAAAAATCTGGAATTTCAAACGTTTCTCCTTTGAATTTTCTACTTTGCTAGTGTTTTTCATGGAATCTGTATTAAGTTTTATTCAGTGTACAAAATCTTAAAAGAGCCTATATATTTTCACTCCAAACTAGTTTATTTCACTGATATATAACTCCATCCTGATCTCAGCATAGACGTATAGGTCATTTGTCATCTTTACAACCCTCTCACAAGGAGGGTAGAATCTCCAAATTCTCTTAAGTAGAAACACTTGTCTCTTTATTTTTTTTTAAAAGAGAGTACACACAGAGTGACCTAGAAAACTTATATTTCTATTATAAACCTCAGCCTTTTTATCATCAGTTATGTGCCTTTTTAATACTTTTTATTAACACTGGTGCTTGGTAAAGTAATATGAAAGACAGTATAAGACTTCTTAAAACAGTATAATTTATAAATGGAGAGGTTTTATAACAAGGGAACAATTTTATAATAACATTTTGCTTTTCTATCCCTCATGAAGAGCTCAGGGAAAATAAACAAGGATCCATTTAAAGTCTGGGTTGGTCCCAGTTTGACTGGGTTCCATGCTAGGCAGGGTGCCATAATTAAAAGTTACACTAATCAACCATGAAACAAATAGTAATATCAGCAAGTGAAAAAAAGTAAACTTAGAGAATGAAGAACAATGGCCTGTTAGGAATAATCAGGTGTGGACCAATGGTTAAGGATGGTAACAAATGGTGAACTGCTTTGTTGTACTTTTCCTATTTTTTTAATCCCAGGAAACGACCTTTTAAAGGTGAGTTAACACCCTTTTAAAGGTGAGTTAAACACCCTTTTAAAGGTGTTGATAACTTTATGAACAGTAGATCATATCACTATCAATAGACTGAGTGAAGCCACAACTTTCAATAATAATGCTAAAAATTATTCATTGAACAAAAGATACAGAGAAGTCACTGGACAGAAGGTGTATTTTTGAGTACTAATTTCAGTCTCCTTGGTCCTAGGTTAATTAACAACAGCCTCTTAAAATAGTTATATCAGTCTCATACTACACAGATCAAATTTTAGCTTGTCAAAAATGAATATAATCGAGTGTTGATTGTGATTAATGCAAGTTCAGCTGCAAGAGATAAAAAAGATTCCTTTTCTTCCTCTGTCAGTGGAATACCAGCAAAGATCAAAATAATCTCTGATCCATTACTGTGTAAAGTATTGGTTTTAACTATTTTGAAATATTTATTTACACATGTTATTTGGTACATTAAGTTTTCCAAGCTCTTTATTAGACATTACAGTAGAAAAGAGGGCTTCCTAGGTGGTGCTAGTGATAAAGAATCTGCCTGCCAATGCAGGTTCAATCCCTGGGCTCAGAAGATCCTCTACAGGAGGAAAGGGCAACCCACTCCAGTATTTTTGCCTGGAAAATTCCACAGACAGAGGAATTTGGCGGACTACAGTTCACTGGGCCACAAAGAGTCAGACATGACTGAGCACAGAGTATGAAGCGATCACAATATGTAACTTGTAGAGAAGGAGTGGTGATGGCCTCTGGCCCGTAGGGAGCAGAGATACAGTGATGACTTCCAACAAATTGATATGAAAAGCAGGATTTTGAAAGGGAAGCGTCACAGGAGCATGCCTATATCTAGAAGGGAAATAGAATGGCAAGAGAGAGACCAACTATATGTTATTGCCATAGTCCAGGTGAGAAATGATGAGAATAATCTGAGATTGTGGCAAAGGTGAAGGAAAGAATAATGCCAGGTTCAAGAGGCCTGAGACCAGGTGGACATGATAGAAGAAGGTTATTAGTAAAGGATAGCCCAAGGATTTAATTTCAATGGCTATGTAAGTAGCAAAGTCTTAACAAAGCACACATAGTGTGCTCTTGCCAAAACAGGTTGGAAGTGAATGCAATTAACTTGCTATCAGAGATAATGAGTTTCAGAAACCAGTTCATTATCCAAAATCTACATGAAACTGCTTTTCAGCTTTAAAAAAAAAAAAAAAGAAAAATGAAGCTTAGACATTAAGATACTCGGAGAACTTATACTGGGTAGATTTTGAGGGGAATAGATGAAAAATATCTTTAAGTTGTAAGAAGAAAACTCAAATTTCATTAGGCACTTGCAAAGATTTATCAGGAAATGTAAATTTGGTCATTTCTCCATCTTTGAGAGCTGTTTGTCAGAGTTACAAGTATATTCACATTTCTTTCTACCTCTGTGTAACCAAGTTAATTTTTTCCCCATAAATACCCCATCATTGAATACAGAGAAAAATAAACAAAGAAATAAAAACATAAAACAACTTTGGTTTAATCTCACTGTTTTCATTTTCTAGAGCTGCTGTAACAAATTACAACGTAGTGAGTGAATTAAAACACAAACTTTCCTGGTCTGGGAACCAAGATCCCACATGCTGCCTGGCACAGACAAAACAAAACAAGAAATCCCCTACAAGCTTACTTTCTTTTCTGTAGCTTGGGTGTTCCCCTCAAGGTACTGGCAGGTCTGTGTTCCTTTCTGGTGACTCTCGCAGGGAAGACTTTTTAAGATTGGTGGAGCTCTCAGCTCACATCACTCTGACTGTTTCTTCTGCCGTCACATCCACTTTTAAAGAGGCTTGTGATTCCATTAGGCACACCTGGCTCCTTCAAGCCATTCTCCCTAGTTTAAGGTCAGATGATGAATAACCTTAATTCCAGCTACAATTTACTTTCCTCTTTACCATGCAATGTAACATTACCCCCTGTTCTAGGAATTGGGACATGGACATCTTTGGTGGGGGGCATTAATCTGTTTTTGACATTGATAAATTTACCTTGATACAATTATTTTTTTCTTTCTGATTAGATAAATATCTTCTATAACAATGTACCAAATATAAGTGGGATTGAGGCTCTGTGGCTTCTGAGCCTTAACATTTTGTGGGTGGAGGGCAGGAGGCCTGAGATTTCACAGCTATAATTAGAAAATTCTCCCTGCTTTCTGTCTGGAATCTCTGTCTCCCCTTGACTGGACAGCGTTCTTGTATATAAGTAATTGCACCTGGCTTTAACTATGCCTTGCTGTCACCAAAAACTAGAGCTCACTGTGCTAGATTAAAGACTTCATTGCTAGTGACTGGTCATGATATTTTAGCCTTTGCTACTCCATGGTCCTCCAGTACTTTGGCCACAAACAGGAAATAAAGAAGATACTGACCTACTAAACAATGTACAGTTCAAATGGATGCAACAGTGCTGCTGCAAGGCCCACTGGCGATTCTCTCCCTTTGCCAAACCTACCCTCTCTCTTCACTGAATCTGTCCCCCTGGACAATCTGTTTTTCAGGCTCCTGCATCTGCAGCTTCAGGTGTCTCCACTGGTTTGAGGCCTCTCCTAGAACTCCAAATCCCACCTTGAGGTTTCATTGTGAGGAAGCAGATATATGAGCAATGGGCTCTCGTACTTTACTCACTTTCTCCTTCAATTTCTTTAGATCAGAAAGGACGGTCGTCTATCTCACTTTTCTCCTTGCTATATCCTCCCTTTACCTTAATGCAGCAGGCATATTACAGGGTTACTGGAAACATTATATAAGGGGTATTAAAAATTCTGCCTTATGTACAAATTTTATGATCATAGTTTCTCCATGGTATGATTTTTACTGGGGGTTCAAGGTACAATTTTTAACTAAGGATTGCAGGTGATAAAATATTTAATACCCCCAAATAGTCACTCCATTGTATATGAATGCCAAATAGCTCTTTCTACCATTTCAAAGCAATTTAGTGTTTACTTTTTCATCACTATTCAATTAATATTCAAAAATTTTTCAAGACATTCACACTGAAAAAGCAAATGACTTCCTGAATTCATTAAAACACTACAGCATGTTACTTATTATCATTTAGCAACTCTTTCCTGCAAGTATACTTATAAAATTATACTTCTGCAAGATGGAAACCATATGCCTTTTCCTTCTTCAAAAGGGATTCAAAATTTTATTACAAGGTGGATAATATAAAAGCATTATTAAAAGAGTAATATGTACTGGTACAATATTTATGACTCTTAAATTTAGGAATAAATGACCTGTTTTATAATAAGTATAGCATTTTCCATTTATAAACATTACATTTTCTGTCACCGTGATGATTTTCTACTGCTTGAAAGAGTGGCTCATTCATGAGTATCCCGCTTGTATCATAATATCTTAGAGAAATAAGGGTAGGCCTTTAGATGGAGATAGTACTCTAAAACAAAACCATGTGATAATACCTTTACCTACAATAGAAACAGCATTCATTATTTTAAAATAAATCTTTAATTTTTTTATATATTTAAATCTCAATTTTTAGAAGGATGAACTTTATGAAATTATATCATTCATAACAGGAAACCAAAGTTTATAATTACTTATTTTTTGCTTAAATATGAAATTGAGATCAAATAAATATTAATTTTCTAGACTTTTTTCTTATTGTATCCATTGGTTTGAGTAATTTCAAATATCTGAGGCTTTTTAATTATTTTAAAATGATATATTTACTTAGGAGTGTTTGGATTATGTTTGAGACAAATAGACCAAATTTGGAAAGATAATGATAAAAAGAGAATATACAAATGTACTACAACAGGAATAAAGAAGTAACTAAAAGTACAAAAGTAGGATATTAAAATTTAAATATATTACATGCTAAAATTGAATGTTTGTATGCTAGTAGTTTTGAAAACTTATGTGGATAAATTCCCTGAATAATATAATTTTACTAAGATGTAAAGAACTAGAAAATTTAAATGTATATTTAACTCTAGAGAATCTAAATCAGTAACCTCTTAATATTCCACACAATAATCAGATAGCATTAGAATTACTTTTTTCTAAGCATTTATCAAGAGATATTTAAGTCCAGTCTCAGACATGTACTTACAGAGAGTTGAAGAAACAAACAAAATGTTAAGCTTCTAAAAATGAAAAGTATTGAGAGCAAAAATACCAAGACAATTCAAGACTATATATTAAAAGATAATAAATAATGAACTATTTGTTTGTTTCTCAAAAATTCTAGATTAATTTAACAACAGAAAATTGAACAACAAAAAAAATATGTTTTCAAACATTAAGAAATTAAAGAAAGAAAGCCATATGATGGTGACAATACTTGGTGGGTCAGTTGATAAAGAATTTGCCTACAATGCGGGAGACCCCAGTTCTATTTCTGGGTCTAGATGATCACCTAGAGAAAGAAAGGGAAACCCACTCCAGTACTTGCTGGGAAAATCCCATGGAAGAGGGGCCTGGAGGGCTACAGTCCAGGCAGTGGCAAGAGCTGGACATGACTTAATGGCTAAACCACTACCCATATATTTGACATGTGCATATTTTATGAGCTAGCAATCCCACTACTTGGTGTATACCCTAGAGACAATCTTGCACATGTGCTTCTGTAGACATGAAATCATAATTTTCCTTCCAGTCCTGTTCACAATAGTAAAACACTGGAAACCACTCAAATTTCCATCAACAATGGAAAAAAACAGCAGCTGCGTGCATGCTACGTCTTTTCAGTGGTCTTCAACTCTTTGCAGACTTTATGGACTGTGGCCCACCAGGCTCTGTCTGTCCACAGGATTCTCCAAGCAAGAATACTGGAGTGAATAGCCATGCCCTCCTCCAGGGGATCTTTCCCACCCAGGGATCGAACCCATGTCTCTTATGTCTCCTGAACTGGCAGATGGGTTCTTTATCACTAGTGCCACCTGGAAAGCCCAAGACTGCAGGTGCATGTGTCAAATTGGATGAATCTTAAAAGCATAACATTAACTGAGAATAGCAAGCTTCAAAAGAATAAAGCTAATTTCATTTATGTAAATTGGAAATGCACTGGAAATGAAAAAAATGAACTAAGTAACTATATATACATAACACAGATAGTAAAACTCTAAAGAAAAGAGAGATGTTTAGTAACACATAATTTGGAAAAAGTGATGTTATTACTCCCAAGAGAATGAATTTGACAGGGAGCAAACAAGGATTTTTTTAAGGTATGAAGCTGACTTCTAAATATATTGTTTGGCTTATCATCAAATTTAATTGTATATCTAAGTTATATACAGCAGCAGCTGTATGCATACTTGTATGTATGTGCATGTATATATATTTCATGGTTTAAAAAATGAAAAGAATACAATGCTAATCATACATTATAGAAAACAATGCTAATAATACATTATGTGCACAAAAGCTAGAGACACAGCCCATTGGAAGGGCAGAGTTTGGAATCAGAGAAAATCAAGTTTGAATAGTTATTGCACTACTTAACTAGGTTTGTAACTGAGATTTTTTTTATGAAAAAATAATAATATCCATTACATTATGAAAATAGTAATATCCATTCCATAGGGCTGCCGTGAGAACTAAATGAAATAATGAAGCAAAATGCAGGCAGAATGCCTGGCACATAGATGCTCAAATTGAGAATCAGCAAGAAGGAAATTAACTCTCCTTTGCTGACAGCAGTTACTACAGAAGAGAAGTATGTGTTTGCTGCAGCAACTACACTGTAGAAGGAATTGTCAAATTGTGAGTGAAAAATGCAATGGAGTAACAGCTTCCAATAAATAATATTGTAAGAAAGCAAGAGTTTCCTCCTACTCAGGCATGCATATAGATAGGCAGAGGGGAGGTGTGATAGAAGTGGCTCTCTTCTCACTGAGACTCTTGCGCCCTTTAGATGATCTGTCATGGTATGCAGAACACAGTGGCAGATTTATCCTCATGATTCAGGTTGCTCAGTAATGGTTCAGGTGAAAGCATTTCAGGAGTGCCATAAAGTGGGAACTCATAAATGACGAAGTCTATTATTGGGTGACAAGCTCCAGCCCAGTGACTTTGTTTGTGACTTTGTATAGAATCTGCAGAAATGCTTTCATTGTCACGAGCTTCAGAAGGAAAGGAAAATGAAATGATAACACCAGTCAGCACATTTAATGGCCTGATCGTGTTCAAAAAACAAAACCCTCATATAACTGAAGGCTAAGTAGTTTAAAGTAATTGCTATGGTACAGAGCAATTATATTTACTGATGTAACTTGTAATTGTGGTGAAACTGAGATGTATTTTATAGTCTTCTTAATATTACAAGGAATATTGTTATTTCCATGTTCTGAATAAATAAACTGAATTTTCATTCTGCTTTAATTTTATAATCAGAATGATGATTAATGATATACTTCTCTACAATTAAATGATAGATCACAAGAAAAAAAATGATATTGTTAGCTTATGCATGTGACTAGTATTTTGTGTAAGAATTACTTTGAGGGAAGCAGCAGGAATAAGCTAGCACTTGGGCTCCTGTAAATCTACATTTATAGATTTATAATGGGACTGGTTACTTCCTGTTACTATATTTAAATTTTGAATCATTTAAATTTGTACTTGTGCAAAATGAAAATCATATGGGAAAATAATAATCCTGTTTATCCAATTATTGGTATTACAGGTTATTATAGACTCTGCAGAAATGCTTTGTAGAATCTTTAGAAATTACCCATACATACTTTAATCTTGATCCCATTAATATCTCATAGGATTATTCTTTGATGTTAACCTAAAATGATATAAATGTTTTCTGAGATATGCAAAGAGCTGCATCATCACACCAACTAACCAAAAATTTAATTTTAAATATTATTTCATATTTTTGCAATAAAATATCATTATTTTGGGCTTCCCCAGTGGCTCAGTAGTAAAGAATCCGCCCGCAGTACAGGAGCTGCAGAAGATGTGGGTTCAATTCTTAGGTCATGAAGATCCCCTGGAGGCAAGCCACTCCAGTATTCTTGCCTGGAGACAGAGGAGACTGGTGGGCTACAGTTCATAGGGTTGTACAGAGTCAGACATAGTTGAAGATCTTAGCATGCATGCACATCATTATTTTACTTTTTATTCATGTCAAAGTGTTAATCAGATTAGATGAAAGCAAGAGTCAAAAACATAGGTCCAAGTACCTGCATATTACTAGTGATTTACCTTGATAACCTAGAAATAACCATCACCGCTTATACAGAAATTTTTATATGTATTAAATCATATTTAAATGATGAGGCATAAATACAACCACACAGAAAGAAAACTAATTGTGGAGAATTCTAAAGGACTTAGATAAAAAAGAATTTCTTAGGATTAATGGATATAGTTCTACTTTATTGCTCTTTCAATTTTGTTACACTCTGATCTAAACAAGATAAGAGTTTTTGAGTTGGGTATCTCAGTACATCGAAAAACCTTAGTAAAGCAACTTGCTGCTGCTAAGTCGCTTCAGTCGTGTCCGACTCTGTGCGACCCCATGGACGGTAGCCCACTAGGCTCCTCTGTCCCTGGGATTCTCCAGGCAAGAATACTGAAGTGGGTTGCCATTTCCTTCTCCAATGCATGAAAGTGAAAAGTGAAAGTGAAGTCGCTCAGTCGTGTTCGACTCTTAGCGACCCCATGGACTGCAGCCTACCAGGCTCCTCCGTCCATGGGATTTTCCAGGCAAGAGTAGTGGAGTGGGGTGCCATTGCCTTCTCCAGTCATTAAAAGTAATTAAAAAAAGAAATAAGATTTTATATAGTTCTATAACCAATGAATAACGAGTATCTGATTAAATTTCCACAAGAATGCCAATGCATTTTTCTGACAAATTCTTTGAAACTTAAGAGTAAAAAAGGTGTAAATCTTCTACAAACTCTGCCAAGATCAGACAAAGAAGAATTGCTTGCTAAATTCAGGTCAATCTCTCACTCAGAAGTGAGTATGGCTAAATACTAAATAAAATATATATAAACAATATATATGAATGACAATTCTTTATGAACACTTTGGGTTTATTAGTCCATGAATGAAGCATCCTTTGAAATTCAGACTTTGTCAGTATGTTACTAATATGCCATTAGAATGTGACTACTGCGTAACAATTGATTGAATCTGTATACCAGATATAAGCCTTATGGAAAGAAAATGATATAGCTGACATCAAAATCAAGAGGCATGAAATATATTCATATTAAGTGAAAAAGTCCTTTGAACTAAAGACCATGAAGCTTATTGATGTACATTTAAAAAGACCTAAATAAATGCAGGATGATATCCTATTCCTGCAACCAGCGATTCAAAATTGATAAATGTTAATCCGCTCAGATAGTTCTAAACATGCTGCACAACACAAACATTACAATGACTTTCTTTTGTGGATATTGTAAAATAGATATTAAAATATGAAGTATAAGTAATGCAAAAGTAATTAGTTAAAAATAAAGAGTTGGTGGATTATTCTAATGACTATTACATATACAGGAATATAAATTAGAAAGGTATGTTTTGGATTAAGTTTAAGCAAAAAAAAAAAAAACACAACGGTAAAGATTTGGGACTCCAGAAACACTCACATATATGGACATGATATATGACAATAAAGAAAGGATGGTCTGTTCAACAGATATTGTTTTGTCAATTTTTGAAACACCACAAGATATATAATAATGTACTAGTTAATATAATACCATATATATCAGATTAAATATTCAAGTCACAAACTAAGGAACAATATTTGTAAAACATATAACTGACAAAAGTTTATCTCCAGAACAATATATAAAGTCCTACCGATCAATAAGAAAATAGAGAGAATCTCATAAGCAATGGACAGGATGGTTGATGAGGCACTTAAATAAAAAGAACATCCAAATGGTCAATTACTGTATGAAAATGTTCCCATTAATCATGAGGGCAATATAAGACATAGTTATCTTGAGGAAAAATAAATAAAACAAGGTAACTATACACCCACTAGGTTGCTGCAGTTAATAGGATTGAGAATAACCCATATATCACTGATGGAGCTACAGTGTGGTAGATAAAAATGGAAAATTGGCACTATCTATTGTTGATACCCATGCACTAACATTTTTCTTCAATTGTATGTATCAAACAAATGCATAATATGTTCATTAAGAGATGAAACAAAAATAAACATGGAAGCTTTGACTATACTTGCTCTAAACTGGAAGCAAACCAAATATTTATCAGCAATTCATTGAATAAATCAATTGTTATAGATTTCTATAATATGAAATTATAAGTCAACATAAATGAATTAAGTATTGCTACCAGCAACATCTCCGATGAATCTCATCAACCCAAAATTAGACTAAAGAAGACATATATTCATACATAATTATACATTCATAAACAATAATCCACACCTTCACCATGCACAATGCACACACACACATACAGATCAAGCACAACTGGACAAAATTATCTAAGCTGCTGGAAATAAAGACAACGGTTATTTGGAGGGAGAAGCAGGAGAAGTATAATGAGGTACTGCTCTGTGAACTGTGTAGGTGTTTAACATCCTCACGCTGTGCAAACTGATTGAACTATACACTTATAATTTGTGCATTTATATATATACATTATATTTTAATTTAACACCTTTCAAGATAGTGGTATATGAAAGACAGGGCTTCCCAGGTGGTGCTAGTCATAAAGAACTCACCTGTAAGAGGCATAAGAGACGTGGGTTCCATGCCCTGGAGGAAGGCATGGCAACCCACTCCGTTATTCTTACCTGAAGAAGCCCACGGACAGAGGAGCCTGGCGGGTTACAGTCCATAGGGTCACAAAGGATTGGACACGACTGAAGCAATTTAGCACACACACACACATACGGAAGATGTATACATTGTGCATGGATATTTTTTTGCTAATTTATAATGATTTTGTATATTCCCTAGTGACAAAGATAAAGCTAGCCAAGAATCTTTGTATACATAGAAAGAAAGGTTTGCTGTGGATATATCTAGGAATATCTATTGCTGATCTAATGGAGTTGGTATAAAATCATTTTCACCCTGAAAAATCATTACTATAGTCCTTAAAATTCAATCTGATCTGGAAATTTCCAAAAAAAAAAAAAAAAACCCTTTGAAATACAAAATCATCATTTTTAAAACAATGCAATCATATAATATTTCAAACATGCATAAAAGTACATAAAATATAAAGCACCATTTATCTAGATTTGTCAGGAATCAATCCTTCATAATGGTTGCTACAAAGGTTCAAATGAGGAGATTGGGGAGGGTCCTTTTTAATAAAAGTTCACTGGAGAAAAACCGACTTCAAGGTTGTTTTGGCTTCTTACTGGTGGTTTATGCATTGTTGCCAGGACAGGGAGGGATCTTCTTTCCTTTTATTAAAAGCAGGTGGTGAAATTCCTGTGTGAAGAATGTCCCTCCTTGTACCAGAAGAACAGTAACGTTTGTAACATCATGGATAAATAGTTGAAACCCAGAGAATGTTACACAAAGAATTCTATACAAACAAACCTCATTACAATCACTTCTGGACCTCCTTCTGCTGGCTCAGTCTGGTATGTGCATGAGAGTGCTTCCTGCAGACCTTCCTGATACAATTTCACATGAAGTTTCCTTTTATTTATTTTCACATTTTATAACATGTGGTATAGCATAGTATAGAATAGATTAAAATGTTAGAATAAAGGAATGCAAAATAAATAATTATTTTTCCTGTTTCTGTCACAATATCTGTTTTAGACTGTCTCTAGTCTAGTCTTGCTTTTATTTAAGATGGAGTCAGCTCCAGGTAATTCCACTGGCATACCACTTATTTGTTTTCTTCTTAAAAATAGAAGAAAGCATATTTTAGAAGAAAGCATATTTTACTTAAACATCCCACATATAAAATAAAAAAGAAATTTTCAACTAAGTCTTAAGATTTTTGTTTTAACTTTGTTTCTATTTAAAGATCTGCTATAATTCTGAGAGAATTGTAAAAGTCTGCTCAGAAACATTATAATGTAAAATGGATGGAGAAAGACAATGAGATATTTAATTTCTCACCGCAAAGCCTTTGCTGTGAAGAATGGGTAATATATATCAATGGTAATATATGGAGAAATAACACAGGTGAGTAGCCCAGACAATAAATTTGTTTCTACCACAGGACTTGTCTAAGGCATTCCTTTTAGTAATAAATAAAATAATTTTAGACCACATGGAACCAGCTTGAAAAATCTCTTATTTATGGCAATACACATCAGTGTTGATTCAAACAATATAGCCCATTGCTCAAAAACCTGCAACAAAGGAATAAATTCTCAGGTGAATATTTAGATCATTATTCATTACAAAGTTTCATTTTTTGTCTTTATTGATTCTCATTATTGGAAGTCATATATTTGGTCTCATCTTTTACTCTACTAGGGGCTTCCCAGGTGGCTCACTGGTAAAGATATATTTTTGCATATATATGGATATATATATAAAGATATATATTTTGCAATTAGCAAGTGTCTCTCTACCCATATAGATCTGCTAATTTATTCCTCCAGCTTGAAGTTTCCCATGTGTTGTAAAATTTAAAAAAACAAAAAAACAAAAACTAACTCACAATCTTTTTTGGGGTCAGGTTTCATTCTTTAATAATAGAAATAGAGCAGAAATGAAGAGTTGTAAACAGAAACTTTTTCTAAGCTGTTATTCTCTCTCTCTCACACACACACACACACATACACACACACAAACACACACAGAGTCCAATCTCTGGCTTACAATTATAAGCATATATGTAATATATCAACATATATTTCCATTTATTAATGAGTTTCCTATGTATTTCATGTTGGCATTCTATTTCAATGGAATTTCACAAAGGCTTTTCTCAGATGAGTTATACACTGAATTTCAATCTTATCTGCAATCATTTCCTCTTTAAGATGTCAATGCAATTTTATTAGGCATTTATGATTCTGTATTTTTATTTTCAAATAGATATTTCATGGTCTCACCTGTTAAAATTTTAAGATATATTTTAGACAGAGTACCTTTCAATGAATTAAAACAACTGCTTTCCATATGAACTCATGCTTGAATTGTGAACTTAACAAAATGGCTGCTCATATTCAGTAGTGAAATGAATAACAAATAGAAATTATACATACACAAAAAGAGAGCATAAGAGGCATTATGTCATATATATATATATATATACCTATATATATAATTCCATACCTTCCTCAAATTGGAGTAATAAAGAGAACAGCAAAAGAGGAGATTTAGAAGTCTCAGTCACTCAATTGACTTTATTTTTTAGAGATACAAAATCTGAATTATTCAAGCTGAAGCTATTAAATATTCATAGTGCTTCATATTATAAAGTTATTGATTAATGTCTTTGGTAAAGAACACTATTATCTTTGATTACATCAAGGTCATTCCAAGGAACAGGACCAAGGCACAAAGTTTTATATATGGAAATATGAGGAGCTAATACATAATTCATATTTAACAGATAACATAAAGGTTAACCCCTTGGAGATTCTGAAGATAATACTCATGTTCTTCTGACAATTCTTTATACTGGCAATTTGGAAAATGCCACTGTTTTATTACTACCTATTCTTGTACTATGACATGAATTAATGCATACCTGCCTCACTATTCCTATGGGCAAAAAAAGGCATTTGAATTATGTACAGGAGAGAGGTCTTGCAAAATTAAATGAGCCCAAATACTTTTCCTCTGTACACTTATTGGAAATACTCTCAGAGAAGTTCCTTTCAATTTTAAGGAAAGTTGGTATTTCATCGTAACATTGTACCAGATATCTGTTAAATTTTCTATGCCCACTGAAAGAATAAAGATATTTGGGATCAATTCACATTTTAAAATCATATACGTATTAAGCATAAGTGAAATATTTCAACTTTAATTTGATCTAGGTGTGTACTCTCAATTTAAAAAATCAGAAACTGTAATTTCACTAAGTTTAAATAGCTTGCCCAATGTTTCTACAATGTGCATATTGACTGTCTCATGAAAAATGTTACTTAAACTCTCAGTGTCATGATTTTTCTCATATATACAAATGAAATCAATGTCTACTCTGCAAGATTTGCTGAGAGGATGAGATAATGCAAGTAAAAGCATTTGACACATTTTATCACTATCAACATTAGCTATACTTTTTGTGGAGGGAATAAATTTAAGGTCTTGTCTTCCAAAATTCCTTTTTCTATTTCCACTTCACTGCTCTGTCACATTAAAGTCAATGAATCTGTCAATGAGACCAAAGTGTGTATAATTGTCTCCCAAAACCATATTTGTTTTCCATTTCAAATACCATTTCAAAGCAGTGGAAGAGAGCTCCAGTTATAGTATTGGAATTTTTTTTTTTCCCTGAGCCACCTTTTAATCCACATGTAATTTTAAAATTATGACTTAATTTAAACATGAAATCAATAAGAATGTTCAATCCCACAGTCTGTCACACCTCAGAATCTATTCATCATCACCTCCCATTGATCGTATCTTCAAAATACAGTGAGGTTCTGGCTACCTTTTGTTACTTCCACTGCTAGCATCCTGCCTTTCATCATCTGGATTATTACAGTTGTATGAAAGCAGATGTCTTTGATCCTGAGTCAGGAGCCCTTCAGCATATTCTCAAAAATGCACTTTAAAACATAATTCAACTTATGACTCAATTTTGTATAAAATTTATTTTCATTTCACTGATTGTAGAAGCCAGAGTTTGTACAAATGTTTTATAGATGCTGCATTGTATGAACTCTCCAATTTCTCTGTGAACTTCTAGCCTTATCTTGGGTCATTCATATTCTCATTCAGTTTCAAGTTCAGTAGCCTCTTGTTTATTACAGAACATGGCAACAGATACAGTTTGCCCTGTATCTTCTTGATGTCTTTGGTCAGATACCATCTTCTGCATGACAATTTCCATGCCATTTTATTAAAATATTAAATCCCTCTGTGCTCAATAGATACTTATCATGCTTGACTTTTACCATAGCATTACTGTCATTTTACACACTGTGAATTTTACATTTTTGATTATTTTATTGTTTCATTACTAGAGTATTAGTTCCATGAGGACAGAGATTTCTTTTTTTTTTTTTTTTTCCCAAACTTTAAACTTTTTATTTTGTATTGGGGTATAGCTGATTAAGAATGTTGTGGTACTTTCAGATGAACAGTGAAGGGACTCAGTCATACATATACATGTACCCATTCTCCCCCCAAGTCCCCCTCCCAGCCAGGCTGGCACACAACATTGAGCAGAATTCCATGTGCTATACAATAGGTCTTTGTTGGTTATCTATTTTGAGTATAGCAGTGTGTACATGACCATTACAAACTCCCTAACTATCCCTTCCCCTTGGCTACCATAAGTTCACTTTCTAAGTCTATGAGCCTCTTTCTGTTTTGTCAGAAGTTCATTTGTATCATTAACATTTTTTTGTGCTGTATTTCAAAAGCCTATAACATTACTGGGCAATAAATAGTTTATTAAGAAATGTATTAGGAATGGTCACCTCAGATCATAGAGACAGTAGAGTATAATAATTTTTTAAAAAAGCATAAAGAGTCACAGATATCAGAATTTGTATCCTTTTTTAACATTTAAAATTGTGATACTCTAAACAGAGTTTGGATGTCCTACATGGTCTTGTAGAACAACAGTATATATAGTACACGGAGAAGGTGATGGCACCCCATTCCAGTACTCTTGCCTGGAAAATCCTATGGACGGAGGAGCCTAGTAGGCTGCAGTCCATGGAGTCACGAAGAGTTGGACACGACCGAGTGACTTCACTTTCACTTTTCACTTTCATGCATTGAAGAAGGAAATGGCAACCCACTTCAGTGTTCTTGCCTGGAGAATCCCAGGGATGGGGGATCCTGGTGGGTTGCTGTCTATGGGGTCGCAGAGAGTCGGACACGACTCAGCAACTTAGTAGTAGTAGGAAACAGTTTACACTCTCTATTCTTCAATATCCTCGTGACTCATGTATTAGAAATATTGTCTACACTCAAGTACTGTCAAGAGTAATATGGAGATAAAATATTAGCAATGTTTAGTGCAGTGTCAAATATTTAATATATTACTTCTATTAATCACAGATTTTTTTTTCTAGAAAGAGAGGATGGAATAAGAATGAAGATCATAAGATATATTGGAAAAAAATAAAGGAAAATACAAATGATATCCTTCCAACATTTTTAACCCAAAGAATAAAACCTATGTGTGGTGGAGAGCTCAACACTTTCCTACATCATGCTTCTGAGGACTAATTGAACTTAGTAAGTAACTCATCTTAACCCAGAAGACTTGAATTTATTACAAAGCCGTTCCCCAAGCTTGTGTCCCTGCAATGACTTTTACCCTGTGTTTTCATCTACCATTTGTTGTTGTTGTCGCTCAGTCATGTCTGACTCTTTACACCCCTTGGACTGCAGCATGTCAGGCTTCTGTGTCCTTCACCATTTCCCGGAGCTTGCTCAAACTCATATCCATTGAGTTTGTGATGCCATCCAACCATCTCATCCTATGTCGTCCCCTTCTCCTCCTGCCTTCAATCTTTCTCAGCATCAGGGTCTTTCCTAATGAGTCAGCTCTTCGCATCAGGTGGTCAAAGTATTGGAGCTTCAGCTGCAGTGTCAGCCCTTCCAAAGAATATTTACTACTGATTTCCTTTAGGATTGGCTAGTTTGATCTCCTTGCAGTCCAAGGGACTCTCAAGAGTCTTCTCCAACACCACAGTTCAAAGCATCAATTATTCAGTGCTCAGATTTCTTTATAGTCCAACCCTCACATGCATACATGACTACTAGAAAAACCATAGCTTTGACTAGATGGACCTTTATTGGCAAAGTGATTTCTCTGCTTTTTAATATGCTGTCTGGGTTTGTTACACCTTTTTTTTTTTTTTTTTTGCCAAAGAGCAAGTATCTTTTAATTTCATGGCTGCAGTCACCATCTGCAGCGATTTCTGAGCTCAAGAAAATAAACTCTGTCACTGTTTCCATTGTTTCCCTATCTATTTGCCATGAAGTGACAGGACCGGATGTCATAATCTTAGTTTTTTGAATGTTGAGTTTTAAGCCAGCTTCTTCACTCTCCTCTTTCACCTTCATCAAGAGGCTCTTTAGTTTCTCTTCCCTTTCTGCCATACGGGTGATGTTATCTGCATATCTGAAGTTATTGGTATTTTTTCTGGCAATCTTGATTGCAGCTTGTGTTCTTCATCCAACCAGGCATTTCACATGATGTACTCTGCATATAAGTTAAATAAGCACAGTACAATATACAGCCTTGATGCACTTCTTGCCCAATTTTGAATTTGTTATGCATAGTGACTTACTTAGGGTCTTGCAGAGAGGAGTGTGTATGAGGGGAGACCCAACAACTTTATACTGTGTATAAGGAGAGACCCAACAACTTCATATATATATATATATATATATATATATATATATATATACATACACACACACACACACACACACACATATAGTCCCATTTCCAGAATAGCCTCTTGAAACTGAACTATAAGTTATACTTATCTAAGAGAACAAAATTCTTTTGTTGATTTCTGCCATACACTTGTACTCTATCATTCCTAATTGTCTAAAAATCTCCACTTTAAAAAAAAAAAAAAACAATTTGAAAGCCATATTTACTTTTAAAACACCAAGATAAAAAGGTCTAGGAAGCACTGGAAAAAATTAGAAGGATGCTTCAAACTTCAGAGCTAAGGGCTAATATCCCAAGAACTTTTACTGCTGTAGAATTCTACATATCAGAGAAACATTAAGTTCCAGTTCTTAGGCTAGTCTTTTTATTTTGTTAGTATCAATACATATGGAAACATAAAGAAAACAAAGAACATTTATATATTAACCACTCAGCTAAATATAAATTAATAATTCAGCTGGAGGCCCCTGGGAACTTTTATCAAATTCCCTTTTCTATTCATAGAATAAACCATGGCTTTAAATTTGGTAATGAATATATTCCTGTAATTATTTATCTTCTAGTTTGTATATACACAAAATTGGATGATTATGTATTTTTAAAAGTTAAAAATGTATATCCTTACCTACACCTTGCTTTGTTTTGTTCCACGTTAGACATTAATGATATCCATCTGTTTCAACATGTCTTATCCATTATTTTAAATGCTGTTTAGAATCTACCTTTCAATGCAGAAGATGCAGGAGATGCGGGTTGGATCCCTGGTTTGGAAAGATCTCCTGAAATAGGAAATGGCAACGCACGCCAGTAGTCTTGCCTGGAAAATTCCATGGACAGAGGAGTCTAGTGGGCTCCAGTCCATGAGGTTGTAAAGCATCAGACATGACTGAACACTCAAGCATTGTATGAAAATATCACAATAAAGTTATCCATTATTCAATATATTCCCATTCACCTTTCTGAAGTGTTTTGGCATTTTTAAAAATAGCTTCTATGAGAATGTGTTAGTGTTAGTTGCTCAGTTGTGTCCAACTCTTTGTGACCCCATGGACTGAAACCTGCCAGGCTCCTCTGTTTATAGAATTCTCCAGGCAAGAACACTGAAGTGGGTAGCCGTTCCCTTCTCCAGGGGATCTTCCCGACCCAGGGACTGAACTCAAAGCTCCTGCATTGCGGCAGATTCTTTACTACCTGAATCACCAGGAAAGCCTCAGTGAGAATGTATTCTTATACAAATGGGTCAGAATTTCTCTAGGATATTGTCATAGTCAGTTCAGACTGCTATACCAAAGTACCATAGACTGAGTGGCTTGTAAATAACAGAAATTTATTCCTCACTGTTCTAGAGGCTATAAATCTAAGATCAAAGTGCTGGTATAGTTGACTTCTGGTGACAGCTGTCTTTCAGGTTGAAAACTTCTAATTTTTTGTATCTTCATGTGACTAGGAACAGAGTCTCTCTGGCATATCTATAAAAGACATGCACTAATCACATTCCTAATCACGTAACCACCTTCCAAAGGTCCCACCTCCTGTATTATCATCTTGGGAATTAAGATTTCAATATATGAGCTTGGTGAGGACATAAACATTCATTTCCTTACAGATATACACATAGGAATGCAATTTCAACATCACAGTGTACCTTGGCTGCCTCTTGGGTGCTCTGCTTAGTCACCCATTGGATGTCTCTTACATCACTGCAAATCCCCTCTGTGTTAACTCTTGTTCAGGGACGGCCTTATTTACCAGTGTGGACTTGTTCAGCTTTATAAAAATGCAACTGATAGTATCAGTCTTCAGGCCCTGGAAAGACTTCACTTTTCCTGGAACTTCTTGGAAAATGTCATATGGCTAGAGGAACCTGGTTTGATATTTACATACATTCCGTCCAGACATATCAATGAGTTAACACCCATGCAGCAACTCTTGAATAATGGAACCCCTAGAGCTAATGGATAAATATTTCCTTTTAGTTTCACTTCAGTGGGGGATCCTAAAGCATCCAATTCCTAAACCATCCAATAAATTGATAATATATTCAGATTTGACTCTTTTCCCTTGGTTCATTCATCTGTTCCTCATTCTGCCTTTACAATCACATTCCCAGTAAATTTTTTATACAGTCTGTGCTCTGGGTGGAATGGAAGAAGTGATCCCAGGATGACACAGCATATATACATCTTTTTTTCCCTCTAGATTGATTGTGCTGATTTATACTCTTACCAGACATTCATAAAATTGTCCCTTGCAGCTAAGATGTGGACACACAACACCTAATGCATGTCTCTAACTGTATCTCCTCTTTGAACAGTCAATTTTTCTACTGCCTTGAACATCAAAGGGGTATCTCAAATTTAACAAGTAAAACCGAATTCTAAATCTGCATCCTCCCAATTCTGCTTTTATTCCAGTAGCTTTCCACTTTGTAAACTGTACCATCTTTACTCCATTTATACCATCATCTATGCCATTCCAGTCAATTAGAAAATGTGCTTTTCTTCACCTTTAGACAGGACATCTGTTTATCATTTCTTATGTGAAATGAGACCTTTCACTTTAGTGACACTAAATAAACATCTGTCTGCTGCTATTATCTAGTCTTCCTTCCATCTCTTCTCCAGAAAGCAACAAACATCATTTTTTATTGTACAACTCAGATCATGGCATTGTAGTCTCACTTCTCCAAAGTAGTCCTGTCACACTTTTACACTGAGATCTAATCTGGCCCTCTGCTGCTTCACTGTCCTTGTCCCTTACTACCTGACTGCCCTTTGTCTCCAGCTTGCTTTCCCTGATGCAGGACCTTCATGCTTCGTGCTCAATTTGGGGGAAACTGCTGCAAGACAAGTCTTCTTTAGAGTGCCTGTCTAATCATCCGATTACTATTTCATTGTCATATCACCCTGATTAGACTATGTAACAATTATTACTAACCTATAATCCTGTATTACATATTTAGTTTATTCTTCTAATTGCTTATGTCTAACCACAAACTTTCAGAAAGAATAAAGGTGCTTTGGCTATTCTGATTAAGGGCATAGGTCCAGATTTAGCAAAAGGTCAAGAACATGCATGATGCCTAGTTAATAGTTGTTCAAGGATTGAATGAAAAGAACACTATAACTTTGGGATCCGTTCTTGTTATGACAATAATGACTCTAGAAATGTCAGGCTGACCCTTCCCACTAAGTCAGCCGAGTTATCCTGTACGGCGAGGTGTAGCACAGTCACCTGAGAGTGTGTACTGAGTAGAGGGACTGGGAAATGTGGCTGTCTCACTTGGAAATGAATAAAAATGATAAGTGTTATTTGTGCGGGTTTATCAGAAGAAAAAACAAAAACAAAACAAGAACCCTTCCACTTAGTTTCTTCCTAGCCATCAGAAATTAGGCAGAAACCAAGTGGTAGTTTTGCCATTTGAACAGCTCCAGTGACTCCTCCAGCTCCTCCAGTTCCAGCCCACCTGTCTTAGAGTGAGTGACTCTGGGGCTGCAGGTAATGGGACAATGCAACAAAGGCAAAGGAGTATGTACACCACAATGGGAACTGGAGATACTGACCCCAGGGTGAATGTGGAAAGCAAGACACAGCTTCTATAGGTCACCAAGCACAGCTGCTCTCTGTGTACAAGGACTTGCCTGTAGAGAGGGGCAAGGCAGAATCAGAGCAGCCTGTGACTTCCACAGATGAAGGAAGGGCAGGTGAAAGCCATAGAATGAGGATGATTTTGGAATATGAGTTCATTCACTTAGCATTTACTAACAGTAGCTTTTTTCTCTGCTATAGATGCAAATTTATGTGGCTTGTTTTATGTATAAAAGCAAGAATCTATCTGGACGGTGGCAAAGAAACCCTTTACACTACTTAATATAAATTAAATTAATTTAAAAATTATCAGCCACGTATGCATAACCTCATACCTGCAGACACATGACTCTGTAATGAGTGAGGTGTTTTTTATATTTAATGGAAAATAATAAGATCTGTTGCATAACATACATTGAATCATTTATAAGTGATGACATTAATGAATACATTTTTTTGTTTTCTAAACACCTCAACTTGTTTCTATTTTCCTACTACTGCAACTCAATTTTCAGAATAGAGAAGTAAGAGAAACATCAGTGAGTGGCACTCATATCTTGAACACAGGTATGATCATTGATTGTAACCAAATCTTAATTACCAAAAATCTATATAAATTGTGAATAAAATTAGGTTTTTGTAAGAAATTTACATTCAAAATTAACTCAAAATTGATAAGCAATACAAGCTTTTGTTGTATTTAAAGTTTAAATATTTGGATTGTATATTTTAAAATACTCATCTATTATTTGTAATAAACTTCAACCTATGTAAAATATTTCCCTCTCTATATATATACAAATAAAATTTAAGAGAGTGCTTCAGGGCTTTTCTGGTGGTCTAGTTGTTAAGAATCTGCCTGCCAATGCAGGGGACATGAGTTCCATCCCCAGCCTGAGAAGATCCCACAAGCTAGAGCTGGTGAGTGGTAAAGCCCATGCACCACAGTGAACAGTAGCCCTGGCTCTCCAAACTAAAGAAAGCCCACACACAGAGAAAAGAAGACCTGGTGCAGCCAAAATTATTTTTCTAAGTAAATGAGTAAATCTTTTAAAACAAAGAGTGTTTCAGCAATTTTATATTAATGAAAATGGATATTTATTGAGTTACTTCCTTTATATTTGCCTTTTTTCATTTCACATTTATGATTCTTTAGATATAATTTTGTATAAGCAAAAGAGTTTTCCTTTGATTTATATCTGCATCACATCTGAATCAGATCAAATGGTGAAGATAGGCATCTCACAGTATATACAGCAAGCATTCAATATATTCTATTTCAAGAATACACAGAGTATTTATAAAAGCAGAACTGTATTGGGCCAAGTATCATGACATTTTATTAGTTTGCAAATTCTAAAATGTCTGACAATACCAGATACTGGTGAAGATGTGGAATATCATCCATATGAATCAATACAACCACTATATTTAAAGGTCATAAATTTTAAAAGTACATACTCTCCAAGAAAGTAATTTCATCTCTAGCTATACATCTATCTGAATATATATATATATATTCATATATAATATGTATCACAGACTACTATTAATAACAACATTTGGGAATAAAGATAGCTATAACAATAAAAAGGTCAGTTTTCATTCCAACCCCAAACAAGGGCAATGCCAAAGAATGTTCAAACTACTGCACAATTGAACTCATTTCACATGCTGGAAAGATAATACTCAAAATCCTTCAGGCTAGGCTTCAACAGTATGTATGTTACATACATACAGTATGTATGTATGCTCACATACTAAGCATCTCATTATGTGAACTGAGAATTTCAGATGTACAAGCTGGATTAGAAAAGGCAGAGGAATGAAAGATCAAATTGCCAACATCCATTGGATCATAGAAAAAGCAAGAGAATTCTACAAAAATATCTATTTCTGCTTCATTGACTATGCCAAAGCCTTTGACTGTGTGGATCACGACAAATTGTGGAAAATTCTTAAAGAGACAGGAATACCAGACAACCTGACCTGCCTCCTGAAAAACCTGTATGCAGGTCAGGAAGCAACAGTTAGATCTGGACATGGAACAACAAACTGGTTCCAAATTGGGAAAGGCGTATGTCAAGGCTGTATATTGTAAACCTGCTTTTTAACTTATGTGTATAGTACATAATGAGAAATGCTGGACTGGATGAAGCACAAGCTGGAATCAAGATTGCCAGGAGAAATATCAATAACCTCAGATATGCAGAGGACACCACACTTATGGCAGAAAACAAAGAACTAGAAAGCATCTTGATGAAGATGAAAGGAGAGAGTGAAAAACCTGGCTTAAAAGTCAACATTCAAAAAACTAAGATCATGGTATACGGTCCCATTACTTCATGGCTAAGAGATGGGGAAAAAATGGAAACAGTGACAGATTTTATTTTCTTGGGCTCCAAAATCACTGCAGATGGTGACCACAGCCATGAAATTAAAAGATGCTTGCTCTTTGGGGAAAAAAAAAAAAAAAAGGTATGACAAACCAAGACAGCGTATTAAAGGTCCATCTAGTCAAAGCTATATTTTTTCCAGTAGCCATGTCCGGATGTGAGAGTTGGATCATAAAGAAGGCTGAAGAATTGAGGTGTTCAAATTATGAAGCTGGAGAAGACTCTTGAGAGTCCCTTGGACAGCAAGGAGATCAAACCAATCAATCCTAAATGAAATAAACCTTGAATATTCATTGGAAGAACTGATTCTGAAGCTGAAGCTCCAATACATTGGCCACCTGATACAAAGAGCCTACTCATTGGAAAAGACCCTGATGCTAGGAAGGATTGAAGGCAGATTGAAGATGAAAAAGTATAAGATGGTTGGATGGCATCACCTACTCAATGCACATGCGCTTGAACAAGTTCTGGGAGATAGTGAAGGACAGGGAAGCCTGGCATGCTGCAGTCCATGGGGTTACAGTGTCAGATGAGAGTGAGCAACTGAACAACAACAATACAACAATAAAATTGAAAACTGAGAACAGTTCAACAAAGAATGACATACAGTAAAAAATTTAACCAAATGTAAAATCCAATACCAAATAATACTAAATCATATTCTGTACAGAAACCGTACATAATTACAAGAAAAAGATTATAAATGCTGGAGTAAAGTTGCATAAAGGGTGAATACAAAGGATTTGTGGCTGGGAAGGACAGAACTAGAGTTTGTTAGGTTACTGAAAATGTTCTACTTGTCAGCATGCGTAATGACTGCATGAATTTTATTCTCCATTACTTATTTCAACTTAAGCATATATAAAAATTATAATGATCTATTCAAGGGACATTTAGTGTAATCAATAATCACATATTATCCTCCTGAAGAAGTTAAAATAATTTTCAATAGCTGTTGAAATCCAATCCAAGTCACAATCAGGCCCAGTTGATATGTCACTTAATGAATACCACTCCATCCCACATCTTAAAAATTTTTTTCTCTCAACAAACTCTTAATATTAAGTATAATTTGTCAAGTATGCTCTTCACAAATATTTTTGAATTGTGTTATATTTAGTACAGTTCCAATAAGAGGTAGGTGGCACAATAACCTTGGATCATGAGGAAATTTTAAGGAATGAATTTTTACTGAGGTATGAGTAGGAGTTAGGGTACAGAAAAGGATGATAAAGCACTCAATAAGGAGTGGGAGGAAGGCTCCATAGGTATGACAGGGCAAGGAAAGGAAATGATGTTAGAAAAATCCAGAGAAAGAAGAAAGGCATTGAGAACAACCGCAGGAAAAGAAGAATCATTGTGGAAGAAGGCAGCAAATAGAAGATCTTTGTCTTTGATGTAGGGAAGGATGTGGGAGAAATATTTCAACCTCTCTTTCTTTCCCCACTAGCAAAATGCAATCAGAAGAGTCATGGCAGGAGAAATTGGATGTTGGAGCCCACTAAGAATAGATCAGATGAACACAGAGCATGTGAATCTTCACATTTTATAGCCTGTATGTCAATTTTAAGGCTTAATATAGTACCCTACTGGAGAAAGCAATGGCACCCCACTCCAGTACTCTTGCCTGGAAAATCCCATGGATGGAGGAGCCTGGTAGGCTGCAGTCCATGGGGTCGCTAAGAGTCGGACACGACCGAGTGACTTCACTTTCACTTTTCACTTTCATGCATTGGAGAAGGAAATGGCAACCCACTCCAGTGTTCTTGCCTGGAGAATCCCAGGGACTAGGGAGCGTGGTGGGCTGCCATCTATGGGGTCGCACAGAGTCGGACACGACTGAAGCGACTTAGCTGCAGCAGCAGCATAGTACCCTACAAATAGTAGGTATTGAATAATATTTATTGTACTTACTAAAATTTCTCATATTTTATTGACTGCAACTTTTCCCTTTGAGTTGTATATAGTATAAATGTTTCAGACGATTTTGAGGCTTGAGACCTTTCCATATATGTATGAAATTACTATTACTTGCTTTTTCTGGGGGAAGTTGTTTGAGCATTTATTTTTCCTATTTTTTACCTTTCTTATCTAGCATTCATTTGTCCATCAATAAAATGAACTATTGGCTGCCACATAGTTCTGAGAATAATGAACCATTCTTGGGAATAACTATTTCTAAGAAATTAATTCTCCTCAGGTAACTGGCATTAAAAAACATTATCAGAGAATGATAAACTGACTTGTCTGACTCTGTGATCCTATGGACTGTAGCCTTCCAAACTCCCCTGTCCATGGGATTTTCCCGGCAAGGATACTGGCATGGGTTGCCATGCCCTTGTCCAGGGGATCCTCCTGACCAAAGATTGACCTGGGTCTCCTGCATTGCAGGGGGATTCTTTATCACTGAGTCACCAGGGAAGTCCTGTTATATCTACTACTTATTTAGTCTTACAGAGATGAACTGATGCTAAGAGATAAAGATCAAAACAATTCATACAGGGGATGAAGAATCCTGTACATTTTTTCACTGAGTTAATTCTTTCATTATGAGAGATATCGAACCATCTTGGAAGCTTTTCTTTGTTTCTTTATGAAATATGGAGGAAGAGATAACTCTTAGATTTAACTCAAGCCTTGTTTATTTCAAAATTCAAGGTTTGTATTTTGAGAAATATAAATTCTAGTATAAATGCAATGTTATTTCTTCATGAATACTGTTTTGCACATATAGTTGAAGTGATACATTTAAAATACTCTTTCCTATCTTCTCTCATTCAGGCAGATAGTAGTTCCTTGAATCACAACATGAACATGCAAACCTTTGGAGTTCACTGGGGGTCTTTGAAATATGATTATGAATTAACAAATGTTAATTAATTTGTTGAAAGTATATCCTATATGTCTTTAAAGACATTTGTCAATTATGATTTCATTAAACTAAAAGAGGAAATCAAATCCTAATATTTAGGGAAATTTCCCAACACTATCAATTACAATCAACAAATGTCACAGCAATGAATGTGACAGTTTTTATATTGTTATTTTGGCTAGCATTTTAAAAAATATAAATGTGTGTGTGTCTAAGTTGCTTTAGTAATGTTTGACTCTTTGTGACCCTATGACCTGGAGCCCACCAGGTTCCTCTGTCCATGGGATTCTCCAGGTAGGAATACTGGATTGGATTGTCATGCCCTCCTCCAGGGGATCTTCTTAGCCCAAAGATCAAACCTGCATCTGTTATGTCTCCTCCTGCATTGGCAGGTAGATGATTTAACAGTAGCGCCACCTGGAAAACCAGAAAATATCAGTAAATAGTCATAAATCTGCATTTGAGTATTTCATGATTAAAACAAAATTTAAACAATTACCTATCCTGTGATTCTATAAACAAAATATGAATTCATAAATAATAGCTAATTTTGCTAATAAGTTTATACTTTGTCAGAAATATTAAACTTACTGCTTTCTAGAAGGAATAAAATTTAAAGGAAGAGATTTTCTGTGGTGCCAAAGTAAAATCTGTATATGCAGGTGTAAAATCTTTCCCATGATTTACCTTGCTATGATTCTCATTCTGCACGCTTGGAGAAGGTCAACTTTGATATTTAGAGTTCTACAGACTTTCTGCATATTGTACTATGCAGTTCGTTTGATTTCTCTCATACCAGTCTCTATTATTCTAATTTAAACCCTTATTCATTCTATGTCTAAATTTCTTGTTTCTTGCCCAAACTTTTTTCACCTTTTTTTTCTTTATACACTTTCCTAGATTTTACAGCCTCTCCCATATTCTTATTCCCAGTTTAAAAGATTGTGTAGAAATTCCAGTCTCTGGCTTGAAGCTAATTTAAATCCTCATTGAACATATTTCTTAATTTAATTAAATTTAACATGAAAATGCAAGGTAGAGGAAATCTTAGAAATCCCATAGATCAACAGCTTTAATTTACAAATGACAAACTGAAAGAAAAAGTACACTGTTAAATTACAAGTTAGTAAACACAACTCTATTAGAAAGGACTTGTGTAAAGTCATGGTGCATTACACTTTGTTTCGTATGTTTTTGAATATTTAAAAAATGGACAAACTTCTACCATTTGTGTCATTTCATATTATACAATTTTGTGTGAAAATTACTTACTATGAAGTGTATTTTTAGGAATAGAATAGCAAAAATTAACAATGTTCAAAATGTACTAATTTCCTTTACTTACTTTTTATTACAATACCTACATTTTAAAGGGAAAAGATCCAATATTTCTACTGTAATAATTAGGAATTAGAAGGAAACTAAAACAATGAATGGATAAGTGTGAGAACTGTAAATATATTTGTAGCTAATCTTGTAAGAATTAGAATCAAATTGTATTTACAAATTTCAAGTCAAAGTTAATGATGAATCTATTATAAAACACTACCTAACTTGACCCATTTGAAGAACATGTGTGTATCTGTGGTTATATGCAAATTAAAATTTTTTCTTATTCTGGGTTATCATCCAGCAAAATTGTACTATAATTATGCTTAAAACCTTACTGGTATTTTAAAGTAAATTACAGGATAAGTCATGATAACAGGACAAATAATACTTAGCTGCTGAATATAAACAAAGTGTAGAGTAGCATAAATCTTGCAAGCACAAAAGTGGTAAAAACAGCAAGATTTAGAGGCTCTAGTACAAGAGAGATATATAGTAACAACTGCAGTAATCTCAAAAATTTATATCACAAAATGTGCAGACTTGATCTTATTTTCAGTCAGTGTGTTCTGTATGGAAGATGAACATGCTCGTGACAATGGGGTATGATTTAGAAAACTAGATCCTGCACAGAGGAATATAAAATGTGATTATATATCTCACTTATGCGTAAAATTTTAAACAGAATTTAATCAATCATCCTAAAACAGATACATTTGTGAAGCAATGACATCACTCTTAAATTATGTGTAGTTTGTAAATGCACAGAATTAATGTCTTTTGTGTACAAGTATTATTTGAGAGGAAACTACTATGAACTATATTATCAGATCAAGTAGCCTTAAAAATTTTGTGTGCTACAGAGAAATTTGTCACTTCATTTTAATGGAATGTTCCTTCCTGAATATGTCTAACTGCTCAGAAGAGGAATAGAAGTGTAAATTTATTATCTGAGAAAAGAAAATTAATTGACACGGGCCAAAAATGTAATGGAATTAGGCCCGTGTGGAATAACTGAGAACTTCAGGAACTCAATCTAGACTCTATGGGATGATAAAATTACATGCAGAAAAAAATGAAATATATCATTTTTGAACAAAGCCCAGGATTTCTCAAAGGAATGGAATATAAAATAAGACTTCTTTATCTCCAAAAAAGTCTAGTCTTAGAGCAGAACAGAAAATATCCCTTGAGATACAAAACAAATTTTTTAATTTTGTTGGTTTTGTTATTGCTGTTGTTTTAAGTGAGTATTTACCATTCCAGAGAGGATTGGCGACTACTAGGTAAAGTGAAAAAATATTTAGAGATCAGGGAAAGATATAAAAATGTTACTCAGTCTAGAATGATTTATTGAACATCTATTATTTGGTAGATTATCTTCATAGAATGGGGGTTACAGACAAGACATCTATATGAAATGGAAAATTTGATGAGACTTATAGCAGGGAACTAATTTGATAAAAAATAAATCATTTCCAATAGCTGCGTGTGCTATGGAAATGGTTTTAAAAAAAAATACAAATAGAAAAAGCCAGCAGTGGCAAAACCATGGTGTTGTGGTGAGTTTTCCAGGTTTTGGTAAGCAGAATATAGTTCAATGTGACTGAAAGTCAGTGAGAGTCAGAGGAAATGTGCTGTGGATTATGGCTTAGAGAAACATTCAGTGGATTTCAATCACAGTATTGTTTATACAAAAGTAGACTGAATTTTAGTGTTAAAATATTATATATATTGTGGTAGATTACGGGTTTGGGAAGAAACATCTAGCCAATCTATGATTTTTATAGCCTTTCTGATGATGATGATGTGTGAATTTGTGACTTTAACTTGCTCATTTCAGAAAATATGTCTGAGTATTGAGAAAGGTTTTCCTCACTGAGCCAAAATTATTGCCTCCAAATAAACATAAAGTTTTATGACTTAAAGCATTATTTAGTTTTCTAGGATATAAAATAAATGCTATTTAGAAACTGAACAGGAACTTTGTTAATATAAATGATAATTTATTTAGGCTTCTTTAACGAGATCAAAATCTAAATTTTTAAAAGAAAGCCACCTTGATATATAGTTATTTGCCCACTTTTTCAGATCAGTTCAGTTGCTCAGTTGTGTCCGACTCTTTGCAACCCCATGGACTGCAGCATGCCAGGATTCCCTGTCTATCACCAGCTCCCAAAGCTTGCTCAGACTCATGTTCATTGAGTTGGTGATGCCATCCAACCATCTCATCCTCTGCAATCCCCTTCTCCACCTGTCTCCAATTTTTAGTTCACTCCAAAACACAAAAACAATGATAACAAAGCAAAAATATCTCAAAACTTATTACAATTCCTTATACAGCTTTAGTTTTTCAAAATTAGTTTTATAAGTATCTAATGTATAGATAAAAGAAACAGCTGGTAGTGAAATATCTCTGTTAAATAAGGTTAAGCCACTTTTGTCAGATCCAAACCAGCTACCATTAAAAAAACAAAATGGTCAATTTGTCTCTGGCACAATGTGTGTTTCTGCCAGAGATTTGAAACATAAATTATGTCAAAGTTGTTATTTTTTCACTGTGTTGTTAGCCACAGAATTTGAGTCACCATTGTGAAGAGGTAGCGATCTGGTATATCCAACAGATTTATGAAAGTCCAGGGAGGGAGCCTGTGTTAATAACAGGTCAATTACAGAACTCATTTGGGAATGCAGGTCCATATTTACAAGAATTCTGAACAACACAGGAATAATGTTCATTCTAACAGGACTTCAAAGGGTATTGGTAAAAATTTAGGTATTACTAAGATGCAGAATAGACTTCTTGGTGGCTTCCCTGGTGGCTCAGATGGTAAAGCGTCTGTCTACAATGCGGGAAACCCGGGTTCGATCCCTGGGTCGGGAAGATCCGCTGGAGAAGGAAATGGCAATCCACTCCAGTACTACTGCCTGGAAAATCCCATGGACAGAGGAGCCTGGTAGGCTACAGTTCACGGGGTCGCAAAGAGTCGGACAGGACTGAGCGACTTTACTTAACTTACTAAGATGCATAATAGATTGTTACTTGTAACAGAGTATTATGCAATTCCTCCCTCCCGTGAATTATAACGGTTTCCCAGGTGAAAGAAATAAGTGGTAAAGAACCAGCCTCCCAATGCAAGAGACAGGTTTGATCCCTGAGTTGTGAAAAATCCCCTCAGTAGGAAATGGCAGGAGAAGGCAATGGCAACCCACTCAAGTACTCTTGCCTGGAAAATCCCATGGACGGAGGAGCCTGGTAGGCTGCAGTGCATGGGGTCGCTAAGAGTCGGACACGACTGAGCGACTTCCCTTTCACTTTTCACTTTCATGCATTGGAGATGGAAATGGCAACCCACTCCAGTGTTCTTGCCTGGAGAATCCCAGGGACGGCGGAGCCTGGTGGGCTGCTGTCTATGGGGTTGCACAGAGTCAGACACGACTGAAGTGACTTAGCAGCAGCAGCAACAGCAGGAAATGGCAACCTACTTCAGTATTCTTGCCTGAAAAATTCCATGGACAGGGGAGCCTGGTGGGCTAAAGTCCACCGGGTCACGAAGAGTCGAACATGACTGAACACGCACACATTGGTTGAATCACACCAGTTAACGCATTCTTCATTCACTTACCCATAAGCTATACTGACTGAATACATAGCTGCTGTGATTGTTTTGGATGAACTGGTATCTGATAGATTAATTAATAAAAATATAAAATGTTTTAAGTAATCTTTATTCATTATGTAATTCTCTTTTTTATAAAGATCTATATTCTCACCTGTATCATTTTTCTTCTTTCTGAAGAACATTTTCTTCACTATTTCTTGCAAGTCAGATCTATTGGTGAAAGATTTCTTCAATTTTTGCTTGAGAAATTTTTTATTTGTCCTTCACTTTTGAAGGATAATTCACTTGATAAAAATTCTAGGTTATTATGTATTTTTTTTAACCTCTAAACATCTCAAATATATTATCTCTATTTTTGCATGGTTTCTGAGAAGTTCAACATCATTCTCATCCTTGCTCCAGTACAGGTAATTTGTCCCCTCATCCCCTAGCTTCTTTCAAAATTTCTTCTTTGTCTTTGATTTCTTTAAGATTGGAAATGATATGTGTGTCTGTATATATATATATATATATATATATATATACATACACACACAGTTTAGAGAAGACCAAGGGGCATATATATATGCCCCTTGGTCTTTTCTAAAATTTCTGGATCTATGGTGTGGTATCTATCATTAATATTGAAAGCTTGTCATTCCTTATTATTTCAAATATTTTTTTCTGTTTTCTCTCTTTTCTTTCATCCTGATATTTCCATTACAAATGTGCTATACTTTTTATAATTGTCCTACATTGCTACAGTATTCTACTCTGCCTTTTTTGTTCTTTTTCCTCTTTGAAGTTCAGTTTTGGAAATTTCTACTGACATTTCTATCTGCTCACTTATTCTTTCCTTGGTTATATTTTGGTGAGTATTTGAGCCCATCAAAGGCTTTCTTCATTTGCATTCCAGTGGTTTTGATTTGTAGAATATTTCTTTATGATTTCTTAAGAGTTTCTCTTTGTTTACATTACCCCTCTATTCTTGCATATTTTATACTTTTTCCATCAGAAGGCTTAGCCTATTGATCTTTTTTAACCACCAGTCTGAAACTTGACCTCCGACCTCTCTGGTTATGAGGCTTGCTCTACTCTTCAAGTTGTTTTTTTTGTTTCGTAGAATGCTTTGCTTTTTTCTTTCTTCTTCTTCTTTTTTTTTTTTTTTTTGAATGCACAGCTGTGGTAAATAGGCCTTTGTATGAAGGTTTATCTGGTTAGGAGTTAGACTGGGTCTATTGTTGGTTATACCTGAAGTTGTCTAAGGCTAACATTTCCTCCTGTGTTCTTGTTTTAATTTCCCCTGTTGTCTTTGGCTTTCCTAGAGACTCCTTCTTAAATAAATCTAAAATGAGCATTTCCTCCAGGCATATTCTTTTGTTTTAATACAATAGCCCTAGTGATATGGTGGTAATGTATGGTGGAAGGGATGTACACTCTGTTATTAGGTTTCAACCTTTTATTGATCCTGTGATCTGAATTGCTTCTCAGTTTACACTTCCTTTTCTTGGGTGAGCAAGGAAGTCTACAGGGGCTGGAGTTTCACATTTCTTTTCTTCCATGTGAAAAGGTACAGTGGGCTGAAGTTGTGTATTTTCCCTTCCCCAGACTGCTTAGACTGTGGTAAAATATTTTCCTTTTAGGATAGGCCTTGTTAAGAAGACTAGAATGTTAGCAGCATTTTGAAGTATTATTTTAGAATGGCTGCTTTTCCTAGCTCCCTGAAGGAACCATGTGTGTGGAGAGGGGTGGGTTCTTCAAACTTCTATGGATGAACCTGATAGAACTCCTAGAGGTAAAATGAACAAAACTTTGGAGATGAACTAAAGTGACCTCCTTCTGGAGTTTTTAACTTTCCAGTTAGGTCATATTGAATCTCCAGGAATTTGTCAATTGCACTGAGAAAGGTCAGTTTTCATTCCAATGCCAAAAAAAAAATAATGCCAAAGAATGCTCAAACTACCACACAATTGCACTCATCTCACACGCTAGTAAAGTAATGCTCAAAATTCTCCAAGCCAGACTTCAACAGTACGAGAACTGTGAGCTTCCAGATGTTCAAGCTGAATTTAGAAAAGGCAGAGGAACCAGACATCAAATTGCCAACATCCATTTGACCAGCAAAATAGCAAGAGAGTTCCAGAAAAACATCTATTTTGTTTTATTGACTATGCCAAAGCCTTTGACTGCATGGATCACAACAAACTGCAGAAAATTATGAAAGAGATGGAGATGGGAATATCACACCACCTGACCTGCCTCTTGAAAAATCTGTATGCAGGTCAAGAAGCAATAGTTAGAACTGGACATGGAACAACAGACTGGTTCCAAATAGGAAAAGGAGTACATAAAGGCTGCATATTGTCATCCTGCTTATTTAACTTATATGCAGAGTACATCATGAGAAACACTGGGCTGGATGAAGCACAAGCTGGAATCAAGAAATGTCAATAACCTCAGATATGCAGATGACAACACCCTTATGGCAGAAAGCAAAGAAGAACTAAAGAGCCTCTTGATGAAAGTGAAAGAGGAGAGTGAAAAAGTTGGCTTAAAGCTCAACATTCAGGAAACCAAGATCATGGCATCTGGTCCCGTCACTTCATGTCAAATAGATGGGTAATCAGTGGAAACAGTGGCAGACTTTATTTTGGGGGGCTCCCAAACCACTGCAGATGGTGACTGCAGCCATGAAATTAAAAGATGCTTGCTCTTTGGAAGAAAAGCTATGACCAACCTAGACAGTTTATTAAAAAGCAGAGATATTATAAACAGTGCTGAGATGAACATTGGGGTACACGTGTCTCTTTCCCTTCTGGTTTCCTCAGTGTGTGTGCCCAGCAGTGGGATTGCTGGATCATAAGGCAGTTCTATTTCCAGTTTTTTAAGGAATCTCCACACTGTTCTCCATAGTGGCTGAACTAGTTTGCATTCCCACCAACAGTGTAAGAGGGTTCCCTTTTCTCCACACCCTCTCCAGCATTTATTGCTTGTAGACTTTTGGATCACAGCCATTCTGACTGGCATGAAATGGTACCTCATAGTGGTTTTGATTTGCATTTCTCTGATAATGAGTGATGTTGAGCATCTTTTGATGTGTTTGTTAGCCATCTGTATGTCTTCTTTGGAGAAATGTCTATTTAGTTCTTTGGCCCATTTTTTGATTGGGTCATTTCTTTTTCTGGAATTGAGCTGTAGGAGTTGCTTGTATATTTTTGAGATTAGTTGTTTGTCAGTTGCTTCATTTGCTATTATTTTCTCCCATTCTGAAGGCTGTCTTTTCACCTTGCTAATAGTTTCCTTTGTTGTGCAGAAGCTTTTAAGTTTAATTAGGTCCCATTTGTTTATTTTTGCTTTTATTTCCAATATTCTAGGAGGTGGGTCATAGAGGATCCTGCTCTGATGTATGTCCGAGAGTGTTCATTGCAGCACTGTTTATAATAGCCAGGACATGGAAGCAACCTAGATGTCCATCAGCAGATGAATGGATAAGAAAGCGGTGGTACATATACACAATGGAGTATTACTCAGCCATTAAAAAGAATACATTTGAATCAGTTCTAATGAGGTGGATGAAACTGGAACCTATTATACAGAGTGAAGTAAGCCAGAAAGAAAAACACTAATACAGTATACTAATGCACATATATGGAATTTAGAAAGATGGTAACAATAACCCTGTGTATGAGACAGCAAAAGAGACACTGATGTATAGAACAGTCTTATGGACTCTGTGGGAGAGGGAGAGGGTGGGAAGATTTGGGAGAATGGCATTGAAGCATGTATAATATCATGTATGAAACGAGTCACCAGTCCAGGTTCTATGCACGATACTGGATGCTTGGGGCTAGTACACTGGGATGACCCAGAGGGATGGTATGGGGAGGGAGGAGGGAGGAGAGTCCAGGATGGGGAACACATGTATACATGTGGTGGATTCATTTAGATATTTGGCAAAACTAACACAATATTGTGAAGTTTAAAAATAAAATAAAATTTAAAAAAATTTAAAAAAAAAGAAATTTGGATCCTTTAAAAAAAAAAAAAAGCAGAGATATTACTTTGCCAACAAAGGTCTGTCTAGTCAAAGTTATGGTTTGTCCAGTAGTCATATATGGGTGTGAGATTTGGACCATAAAGTAGGCTGAGTGCTGAAGTACTGATGCTTTCAAATTGTGGTACTTTCAAATTGAGTATCTCAAAGCCTCTTGAGAGTCCTTTGGACTGCAAGTAGATCAAATCCAGGCAATCCTAAAGGAAATCCACCCTGAATATTCATTAGAAGGACTGCTGCTAAAGCTGAAGCTCCAATATTTTGGCCACCTGATGTGAAGAATCAATTCACTGAAAAGGACCCTGATGCTGAGAAAGACTGAAAGCAAATGGAGAAGGGGGTGGCAGAGAATGAGATGGTTAGATAGCATCACCAACTCAATGGACATGAGTTTAAGCAAACTGTGGGAGACTTTGGAGGACAAAGGAGCCTGGTGTTCTATAGTCCATGGGAATCTGACTGAACATCAACAACAAATTTATACCTTAGGTATAAATTTTAACAAATTGAGTTTGGTGTAATTTTATTATTTAAAAAAAAAACTACTAAAGTGACTGAATGAAGCTATATTCCAACCATCATCATAATTTTCTTTGAGAAGATACAAAAAGCATAATTCATAAAATGAAGAGATAAATAATGAGTTGCACTTTATAAAATAAAAGATTATTGTGCTTCAAAAGACACCATTAACAGAATGGAAAGATAAGACTGGAAAGAAATATTTACAAATCATATATCTCATAAGGAATTTGTATCTAGAATATGTAGAAAACTTTTAGAAGTCACTAATAAAATGAAAAATAAGACTATTAAAATTTTGACAAAACATTTGAGTAGAGCAAATTTAATTTCACTGTAAGAATAATTAATAAGCTCATTAAAAATTGTTCAAGATCATTAGTCATTAAGAAATGCAAATTAAGATCACAATTAAATACCATTTTGTACTCAGTAGAATATTTATATTAAAAAGACATTCAGTGCCAACAATACAAGGCAGCAGCTGGGATACAAATCAAACAAAATGCAACTCAGAAATTAAAACAATAGCTACTATTAATCTGGCATTTCTTTTAAATAAATTAATCTAAGTTTATCAAATGTTTGAGTGATTCTGTAATTAAAACCACAATAATCCAATTAAAATAAATAAATTAATTTAAAAAACATAGTAAACTGACATTATATACCTACTAACATACCAAGTGAAGTCGCTCAGTTGTGTCCAACTCTGTGTGACTCTGTGGATTGTAGCCTACCAGGCTTCTCCGTCTATGGGATTCTCCAGGCAAGAATACTGGAGTGGGTTACCATTTCCTTCTTCAGGGGATCTTCCCGACCATGGGAACGAACCTGGGTCTCCCACATTGGAGACATACGCTTTAACCTCTGAGCCACCAGGGAAGCCATTAGCAAAGGGAGAAGGAAATAGCAGCCAACTTCTGTATTCTTGCCTAGAGAATCCCGTGGACAGAGGAGCCTGGTGGCCTGCTGTCCATGGGGTCACACAGAGTCAGACACGACTGAAGTGACTTAGCATGCATGCATGCATTGGAGAAGGAAATGGCAACCCACTCCAGTATTCCTGCCTGGAGAATCCCAGGAACAGAGGAGTCTGGTGGGCTGCCGTCTATGGGGTCGCACAGCGTCGGACACGACTGAAGCGACTTAGCAGCAGCAGCAACATAGCAAAATTTAAAATAACTGTCCATGCCAGTGTTGTTGAAAACATCAAGAAACTGCAACTCTTGAATTCTGTTGGTCTGAATGTAAAATGATATAAATAGGAAAAATTTCTTACACATATTTGAAATTTATTTAAAAATAAATTAAAATTATACCAGTGTACAATAAACAGTGTATATAGTGTATAAGAACAAATAAATGTTTTTCAATGTCAGAGATGGCTATGTGTGTCTATTAAATGACAAAATGAGGTGTATCTGTAGTGATTGAAATACTTTGTCTTAACTATATCAAAGTCAATATCCTGGTTCTCACTGTAATATAGTTTTTCAAGAAACTAAATAATGGATGTGCACAACCTTTTAATGTTGCTTTCAACTACATGAGAAACTACAATTAACTCAAAATTAAAAGCCTGCTTAAAAAATGCATAAATATGCATTTACTGTATGATTTATCCATTCCACATCTGGTTATTTACATACAAAAAAGTAATACCTATGTTACATGATGAATGTACATAAATATTTTTATTATAATATTTCAAAACTACAACTAATGCACATGTCCATAAATGGATGGATATATTAACAAACTGTTGTGCATACAAAAATTAGAACACTATTAAGCAATAAAAATGAATATAATACCAACTAGCACAATGACGCAGATTGGTATCAAATAACTATGTTGAGTTAAAAACAGATGAAAAACAGTATATACTGCATGATTCTATCTATATTAAAGTCTAGAAAATAAAAAATAGTCTATGGTGATAGCAGACCTATGTTTCCCTTAGTTTATGGAAGAAGGGTATTGGGTTTCCATTGTGGGCAGATATGTTTACCTTTTTGATTGTGGTTATAATTTCACATGAGTAAGCTTGTCAAAAATATTTGAAACTGAAGTTGTAATAGTCATACAATTTAATATTGCTTATCAATAAAAGGAATCAAGTACTGATACAGGGTATGACATTGATGCATCTTAAAACATGCTAAGTTAAAGAAGGAAGACAAAATATACTATATACTAAATGATTCCACTGATATAAAAGCTCAGAATAGGCAAACCCATAAAGACATAAAGTATATTTCCCAGAAGATGGGTGATAGAAGGAATTAATAATGTATGCTGCTTCTTCATGTAGTGATAACATTTTTCTAAAATCAGATATTTGTGATAGTTGCACAATTCTACACATATTTTTAAAACCACTGTACTGCATAAGAATGAATTTTATATATGAATTATACCTCAATAAATCTTTTATTTAAAATGTAGGAATAGATTGTTGGAACACTCTGTAAATGTAGAGATTTGCTAATCACCAATAGACCCTGAGGTAGTACAGTAGTAAAAGAATCCACCCACAAATTCAGGAGATGCAAGAGATGTGGATTCAATCCCTGGTCAGGAAGATACACTGAGTAGAAAATTGCAACCTGCTCCAGTATTCTTACCTGTAAAATTCTATGGACAGAGGAGCCTGGTGGACTACAGTCCATGGTGTTGCAATGAGTTGAACACAACTGAGTAACTGAGCACACACACACACACACAAACACACTAGACCCTCTAGTATCTATGTGTTTGCACATTAAATTCCATAAGTGTTTTGACCAATAGAGAAGAAGTACCTTTCAGATACCTTTCAGAGTTTACTGCAGGCATGTGTATGACTCTTTTGGAGGGTCGGCATTCTAAAATCAATATCTCAAAATGTTTAACCATTTGAAGATTCTTGACTTAGCCAGGACAAGAGAAAATATGGTGAAGAATGAGAACTGTTTTAAATATTTTGTAGCCATTCCACAGAAATGCTTTCTCTGTAGATCCAGAGGGAAGTCCTAGAACAGGTATGTGACAATTATAAGACAGTTTTAATTTATCAATGCCTTTAGCCACTCTATGAACAGTATAAAAAGGAAAAATGATAGGATACTGAAAGAGGAACTCCCCAGGTCGGTAGGTGCCCAATATGCTACTGGAGATCAGTGGAGAAATAACTCCAAAAAGAATGATAGGATGGAGCCAAAGCAAAAACAATACCCAGCTGTGGATGTGACTGGTGATAGAAGCAAGGTCCGATGCTGTAAAGAGCAATATTGCATAGGAGCCTGGAATGTCAGTTCCATGAATCAAGGCAAATTGGAAGTGGTCAAACAAAAGATGGCAAGAGTGAATCCCGACATTCTAGGAATCAGCGAACTGAAATGGACTGGAATGGGTGAATTTAACTCAGATGACCATTGTATCTACTACTGTGGGCAGGAATCCCTCAGAAGAAATGAAGTAGCCATGATGGTCAACAAAAGAGTCTGAAATGCAGAACGTGGATGCAATCTCAAAAACAACAGAATGATCTCTGTTCATTTCCAAGGCAAACCATTCAATATCACAGTAATCCAAGTCTATGCCCCAACCAGTAATGCTGAAAAAGGTGAAGTTGAATGGTTCTATGAAGACCTACAAGATCTTTTAGAACTAACACCCAAAAAAAGATGTTCTTTTCATTATAGGGGCCTGGAATGCAAAAGTAGGAAGTCAAGAAACACCTGGGTTAACAGGCAAATTTGTCCTTGGAATATGGAATGAAGCAGGGCAAAGGCTAATAGAGTTTTGCCAAAGAACACACTGGTCATAGCAAACACCCTCTTCCAACAACACAAGAGAAGACTCTACATATGGACATCACCAGATGGTCAACACTGAAATCAGATTGATTATATTCTTTGCAGCCAAAAATGGAGAAGCTCTCTACAGTCAACAAAAACAAGACCAGGAGCTGACTGTGGTTCAGATCATGAACTCCTTATTGCCAAATTCAGACTTAAATGGAAGAAAGTAGGGAAAACCACTAGACCATTCAGGTATGACATAAATCAAATTCCTTATCATTATACAGTGGAAGTGAGAAATATATTTAAGGGACTAGATCTGATAGAGTGTCTGATGAACTATGGATGGAGGTTCGTGACATTATACACTAGACCATCCCCATGGAAAAGAAATGCAAAAAAGCAAAATGGCTGTCTTAGGAGGCCTTACAAATATCTGTGAAGAGAAGAGAAGCGAAAAGCAAAGGAGAAAAGGAAAGAGATAAGCATCTGAATTCAGAGTTCCAAAGAATAACAAGGAGAGATAAGAAAGCCTTCCTCAACAATCATTGCAAAGAAATAGAGGGAAACAAAAGAATGGGAAAGACTAGAGATCTCTTCAAGAAAATTAGAGATACCAAGGGAACTTTTCATGCAAAGATGGGCTTGATAAAGGACAGATGGTATGGACCTGACAGAAGCAGAAGATAATAAGAAGAGGTAGCAAAAATACACAGAAGAACTGTACAAAAAAGATCTTCACAACCAAGATAATCACGGTGGTGTGATTACTCACCTAGAGCCAGACATCCTGGAAGTGAAGTCCAGTGGGCCTTAGAAAGCATCACTACAAACAAAGCTGGTGGAGGTGATGGAATTCCAGTTGAGCTATTTCAAATCCTGAAAGATGATGCTGTGAAAGGGCTGCACTCAATATGCCAGCAAATTTGGAAAACTCAGCAGTGGCCACAGGACTGGAAAAGATCAGTTTTCATTCCAATCCCAAACAAAGGCAATGCCAAAGAATGCTCAAACTACCACACAATTGCACTCATCTTACATGCTAGTAAAGTCATGCTCAAAATTCTCCAATCCAGGCTTCAGCAATACAGGAACCGTGAACTTCCAGATGTTCAAGTTGGTTTTAGAAAAGGAAGAGGAAACAGAGATCAAATTGCCAACATCCAATGGATCATGGAAAAAGCAAGATAATTTCAGAAAAATATCTATTTCTGCTTTATTGACTATGCCAAAGCCTTTGATTGTGTGGATCACAATAAACTGTGAAAAATTCTGAAAGAGATGGGAATACCAGACCACCTGACCTGCCTCTTGAGAAACCTATATGCAGGTCAGGAAGCAACAGTTAGAACTGGACATGGAACAATAGACTGGTTCCAAATAGGAAAAGGAAAATGTCAAGGCTGTATATTGTCAAGGAGAACGTCAAGCAGGGTGACAATATACACCCTGCTTATTTAACTTATATGCAGAGTACGTCATGAGAAACGCTGGGCTGGAAGAAGCATAAGCTGGAATCAAGATTGCCAGAAGAAATATCAATAACCTCAGATATGCAGATGACACCACCCTTATGGCAGAAAGTGAAGAGGAACTAAAAAGCCTCCTGATGAAAGTGAAAGTGGAGAGTGAAAAAGTTGGCTTAAAGCTCAACATTCAGAAAACAAAGATCATGGCATCTGGTCCCACTTCATGGGAAATAGATGGGGAAACAGTGGAAACAGTGTCAGACTTTATTTTTTTGGGTCCAAAATCATTGTAGATGGTGATTGCAGCCATGAAATAAATGACACTTACTCCTTGGAAGGAAAGCTATGACCAACCTAGATAGCATATTCAAAAGCAGAGACATTACTTTTCCAAAAAAGGTCCATCTAGTCAAGGCTATGGTTTTTCCAGTGGTCATGTATGGCTGTGAGTGTTGGACTGTGAAGAAAGCTGAGCGCCGAAGAGTTGATGTTTTTGAACTGTGGTGTTGGGGAAGACTCTTGATAGTCCCTTGGACTGCAAGGAGATCCAACCAGTCCATTCTAAAGTAGATCAGTCCTAGGTGTTCTTTGGAAGGAATGATGCTAAAGCTGAAACTCCAGTACTTTGGCCACCTCATGTGACGAGTTGACTCATTGGAAAAGACTCTGATGCTGGAAGGGATTGGGGTCAGGAAGCGAAGGGAACGACAGAGTGTGAGATGGCTGGATGGCATCACCGACTCTATGGACAGGAGTTTGGGTGAACTCAGGGAGTTGGTGATGGACAGGGAGGCCTGGCGTGCTGCAGTTCATTGGGTCGCAAAGAGTCGGACACGAATGAGCAACTGAACTGAACTGACTTAGCCACTCTTGCTTACCTTATGTTATTGACTGATTATCTGAAATGGCAGTAAGTCTCCATCCCTTCATGCAACCACAATCTTTGTGATGTGACTTTTCCTCCTAACAGGCAAAGATTTTTTTCCCCTACTCTTTGATTCTGGGCTGACTTCAGAGTCAAACAGCTTAGGCTTTAGACAGTCTTGGAGTTTCTTTTATTTATTTTTTCTGCTATTCTTCTTGCAGCATTACCAGAATATTAAACCAGTGTTAGTTCTCTGAAAAATTGCTTAAAACCCAGGAGATTTCAGTAGTCTTAGTCCAGATCTTTAAGTACAAATATAGATCAGACAAGTCAAGCTGACAGCAGCAGAACTATCAAGGTAACCCACAGTGACATGAGAAAAAACAAGCAAATATCATTTAACACTGCTAAGTTTTGGTGTGGTTTACTACTCAACCAAAGTTAATTGATAGAATATACCTCATTGATTCTATAGGATTTATTTATGATTTGGAATTAAAATTTCTTCTGGGCATTATTTTAGAGAGTCACAGCATGCATGTGTGCTAGGTTACTTCAGTCATGTCTGACTCTTTGTGACCCTATGGACTGTAGCATGCCAGGCTCCTCTTTTCATGGGATTCTCCAGGCAAGAGTAATGGAGTGGGTTGCCATGCTCTCCTCCAGGGATCCTCCTGATGCAGGGATTAAACCTGCCTCTCTTAGTTCTCCTGCATTGGCAGGTAAGTTCTTAACCACTAGCACCACCTAGGAAGCTCCAGAGAGTCATTAAATACCTGAAAACAGAGAAATACTTTTATTTACCACCAGATAGTGAAGGACAGTGAAGTCTGGCATGCTGCAGTCCATTGGGTTACAAAGAGTCAGACACAACTGAGTAACCGAACATTTAACAGTTCTAACCAGTGTAAAAATTATAGAAAAGCACATTTCATTCTATATCTTGGAAACAATCAAGATATTGTTTTTATGTTTATATATAAGTTGTGTGTGTGTATGTGTGACTACTTACATGTGCCTGCATTCAGTTGCTCAGTCGTGTCTGACTCTTTTAAACTCATGAACTGTAGCATGCGAGGCTCCTCTGTTCATGGAATTTTCCAGGCAAGAATTTTTGAAGTAGGTTGCTATTTCCCCCTCCTGGGGATTTTCCTGACCCAGGGATTGAAACTGAGTCTCTTGGACCTCCTGTATTGGCAGGCTGATTCTTTACCACTGCAATATATATAATAAATTATTATATATATAATATATAATAATATATAATATAATATATTTATATATAATTATATAACATATAATCAAATCAGATCAGATCAGTCACTCAGTCGTGTCCGACTCTTTGCGACCCCATGAATCGCAGCACGCCAGGCCTCCCTGTCCATCACCAACTCCCACAGTTCACTCAGACTCATGTCCATCGAGTCAGTGATGCCATCCAGCCATCTCATCCTCTGTCGTCCCCTTCTCCCCCTGCCCCCAATCCCTCCCAGCATCAGAGTCTTTTCCAATGAGTCAACCCTTTGCATGAGGTGGCCAAAGTACTGGAGTTTCAGCTTTAGAATCATCCCTTCCAAAGAAATCCCAGGGCAGATCTCCTTCAGAATGCACTGATTGTATCTCCTTGCAGTCCAAGGGGACTCTCAAGAGTCTTCTCCAACACCACAGTTCAAAAGCATCCATTCCTCGGCACTCAGCCTTCTTCACAGTCCAACTCTCACATCCATACATGACCACTGGAAAAACCATAGCCTTGACTAGACGGACCTTTGTTGGCAAAGTAATGTCTCTGCTTTTGAATATGCTATCTAGGTTGGTCATAACTTTCCTTCCAAGGAGCAAGCGTCTTTTAATTTCATGGCTGCAGTCACCATCTGCAGTGATTTTGGAGCCCAGAAAAATAAAGTCTGACCCTGTTTCCACTGTTTCCCCATCTATTTCCCATGAAGTGATGGGACCGGATGCCATGATCTTCATTTTCTGAATGTTGAGCTTTAAGCCAACTTTTTCACTCTCCACTTTCACTTTCTTCAAGAGGCTTTTGAGTTCCTCTTCATTATAATAACTATTAAGATATTATACCCAATGTTATATTACCTGGAAAGTTTCCTTGCATTTTTGTATTAATCTGAATCTGACTTATTTTCAGTTCTGTTTTTGTCACTCTGGAAGCTTAACCTTTTGTCCTTAATAATTTTATCTAAAACATCAGTGACATAGAAGCTTTTTGTGGTTGATTGCTTTGTTGTTTGTTTTAACCCACTGTGATTTATTGAAGATTCTAGACTGTTATTTCTTTAGCTTTTAACTTTGAGACTTCTAAAATGTGGGGATTTCTACATTACTCCTCTACATCTTACTTTACTATCAGTTACTATATCTTCCTAATATCTCCTACTCTGGAGAAGAAAATGACAACCCACTCCAGTATTCTTGCCTGGAGAATTCCATGGTCAGAAGAGCTCGGTGGGGTACAGTCCACAGGACCACAAAGAGTCAGACACAACTGAGTGACTGAGCACAATGCCGCCTAGATGATTTTTGTCTGTTTTGACCATCTAGCTCATTGTTTTCTTCTGCCATATACTTCTTTACTGTCATTTTGCTATTTTCAGGATAATATATATTAGATACACATGTTAGATATAACAGATATCAATAATAGAGGATTTGCTCTCAATTACAGCAATAATGCTGGAAATGGAGATGCAACCAGAGACTTCTTTCCTAAGCCATCTCTGAGCCTGAAGCTTATACAAGATAAAGGGAAGTACATAAAGTAAATATGAAACACTTTACCTATACAATTTTTTCACATTCATATCGTCATGTAAATACTTGGCTGGTGTCCCAACAGGGTCCTTGGAAGGGGCTAGTGCAAACAACAGACCTAGTAACCTAACTTGGGTAAAATCACATCTGTTTCTAACCCTTTCTAGGTGTTGGAGCTTCTATTTTTCCTCTCCATCAGACTAAACATGCCATCCCCTGATGTTTTCTCACAGTTTTTCTCCAAACTCTGGGTATGGTCCTGCATGCATCTGACCTCCAAACCTCCAGGCAGCATGTTAGTATTCAATTTTGAATTGATGAGAAAATTGAGTCCACGGGGTGCTTTTCAAACTGCATGTATCTGCTGAAAACAATGGGTGCCTTCACTCCCTTTTTTCCCCTGCCAATAAGGATTGCTTTCTTGCTGAGGTAGTGTTACTAATGATGTGGTGCTGTTTCAGCCCATGTGTTTTGGAACAGAAAAATAATGTGTGAGCCAGCTGCTGGAATGAAAATTACCTTCATTTAGGACAGTAAATAAATAAATAAACTTGCTATTAATGCATAAACACTAATGCTTTGTTGGAACAGAGAAGGATTATTTCAAAGGCTGAAATTTAACAGATGAGAAAGCTACTTATTAGAGATCATGCAAAATTAAGAAGAGTCGGTAACAGTGATCTATTTTCTGATAAATTATATCTCTACTAAATATCAAATGAAGATTAAACAATAAATCTGGCAATACTAAATTCAAGCTGAAATTCTACCCTGACTGTGAAGTATTTGACAACATATAGAATATAATATCTGTGTGTATGTGCAAGCATTTGCTTACATACATATATCTAGAGAAATTATACCAACAAAACTTTCCATAAACAGGGTAATTACTTTTGTAAGAGAATCAGAAATCACTATATTACTCCATTCTAATTACAGAAAAGGTTTGGGGGAAAGCCTTGTCATGGCACAGAATATAATCTCACCTGAGGCACAGATTTGTCATTGTTTCACATCTTCCCTGTGTCATCATTTGATGCTCTGTGTATTAGTGAATCTTTGTAGGACAGACTTCTGGATAAACCTGTATGATAATTAGAAGGGAGACTGACACTGCTTGAATAATGCAAGGCACTATTGACACTGTAGGTAGAATCAGGCCAGGATTCTTATAGCGTGTGATCCAGATTACTTGTATCACAACTACTTGGAGAACTTATTCAAAAAACAAAATGTTGGATCTTCATATAAAAAAAAAAAAGTATGTGAAAGCAGGACTTGGACATCTTTTAAAGCATCAACAAATAACATTATGCACATTAATAATACTTATCTAAATACTTTCTATAATTCAATATTGGTTTTGGGGAGTTGTGCATTTATAAATGTTTGCATCTAGGTTCAGTTCAATATTTTTTCACTAAAATGTATAAAATGTGCTTGTTTCTATTTTTATAGTAACATTTATTTAGGATCTCAAAAGGGACTATGTATTAGGATATCAAAACTGACTCCTAACTTTTCTTGAGTTCTTGAATTGTCAGAGTTGAAATTCAACTTCTATTCTTTTAAGATAGGAAAGAAAAGATGAATCCCAGAGGAGATGGGTCTCTGTGGGAAAGGGTAGAAAAGAGAGGGGTACATCACTGACATTTGAGGGCACTGATAATTTCTTGGGAGATACTAAAACTTAAGAGGGGTGCACGGATAAGAACTGGGCTTTATTCAAAAGGACTCATACTCTGAGGGTCCATCTTTCTCCTCTTAATTTGCTGCCTACATGTTTATTAGAATGTTGTATATTGATATAGATATATAAATATCTAATTTTCCTATTTGGTAAAGGATACAGATGAACATCCAGTTGAAGAGATACATAGTGTGAAGTCTTGGAGTGTTCCAATCTCAGGACTGTTCCATGAAGATGGGGACCCTCCCAACCACGGATGTGTTCATCAACCTAGAATCTCCCAGAAGCTTGTACTTTTGTGATTTTTACAGAGGTCTCATCAAGTAGGCATGCTGGATCATTGATGCCACCTCTAGTCCTTCTTCCCTCTTAGGAAAACAAAGGTTAGGACTGAACATTGCAAGCTTCTAATCATTGCTTGATCTTTCTGATAACAAGCTCTTTCCAGGAACCCATCAAGAGGTACCTCATGAGAACAGAAGGTGCTCCTAGAGCCCTTATCACTTACAAATTTACACGGGTTTTAGGAAGAGTGTCTGGGAAAGGCTCAAAGACTAGGAATGAGAACAAGAGATGATTCTAGTCCTTTTATCAGTTAGGAAATTACAAAGGTATATGAGTTCTATGACAGGGACCAGGAGCAGAGACAAATATATATATACATATATATGTGTGTGTGTATCAGTTCAGTTCAGTTCAGTCACTCAGCCGTGTACGACTCTGCGACCCCATGAATCGCAGCACGACAGGTCTCCCTGTCCATCACCAACTCCAGGAGTTCATCCAATCTCATGTCAATAGGGTTGGTGATGCTATCCAGCCATCTCATCCTCTGTCATTGCCTTTTCCTCCTGCCCTCAATCCCTCCCAGCATCAGAGTCTTTTCCAATGAGTCAACTCTTTGCATGAGGTGGCCAAAGTATTGGAGTTTCAGTTTCAGCATCAGTCCTTCCAAAGAACACCCAGGACTGATCTCCTTTAGGATGGACTCATTAGACCTCCTTGCATTCCAAGGGATTCTCAAGAGTCTTCTCCAATACCTCAATTCAAAAGCATCAATTCTTCAGCGCTCAGCTTTCTTCACAGTCCAACTCTCACATCCAAACAGAACCACTGAAAAAACCATAGCCTTGACTAGATGGACCTTTGTTGACAAAGTAATGTCTCTGCTTTTGAATATGTTATCAGGGTTGGTCATAACTTTCCTTCCAAGGAGTAAACATCTTTTAATTTCATGGCTGGAATCACCATCTGCAGTGATTTGGGAGCCCAACAAAATAAAGTCTGACACTGTTTCCACTGTTTCCCCATCTATTTCCCAAAAAGTGATTGGACCAGATCCCATGATCTTAGCTTTCTGAATGTTGAGCTTTAAGCCAACTTTTTCACTCTCCACTTTCATTTTCATCAAGAGGCTTTTTAGTTCCTCTTCACGTTCTGCCATAAGGTGGTGTCATTTGCATATCTGAGGTTATTGATATTTCCCCTGGCAATCTTGATTCCAGAATATGCTTCTTCCAGCCCAGGGTTTCTCATGATGTACTCTGTGTATAAGTTAAATAAGCAGGGTGACAATATACAGAATTTTCCTATTTGGAATGTTTCCAAATATATAGCCGTTACTTATTTCCTATTTTGATGTTTCCCTTTTCCTACTTGGAACCAGTCTGTTGTTCCATGTCCAGTTCTAACTGTTGCTTCCTGACCTGCATATAGGTTTCTCAAGAGGCAGGTCAGGTGGTCTGGTATTCCCATCTCTTTCAGAATTTGCCACAGTTAATTGTGATCCACACAGTCAAAGGCTTTGGCATAGTCAAGAAAGCAGAAATAGATGTTTTTCTGGAACTCTCTTGCTTTTTCCATGATCCGGCGGATGTTGGCAATTTGATCTCTGGTTCCTCTGCCTTTTCTAAAACCAGCTTAAACATCAGGAAGCTCACGGTTCACGTATTGCTGAAGTCTGACTTGGAGAATTTTGAGCATTACCTTACTAGCGTGTGAGATGAGTGCAATTGTGCAATAGTTTGAGCATTTTTTGGCATTGCCTTTCTTTGGGATTGGAATGAAAACTGACCTTTTCCAGTCCTGTGGCCACTGCTGAGTTTTCCAAATTTGCTGGCATATTGAGTGCAACACTTTCACAGCATCCTCTTTCAGGATTTGAAATAGCTCAACTGGAATTCCATCACCTCCACCAACTTTGTTCGTAGTGGTGCTTTCTAAGGCCCACTTGACTTCACATTCCAGGATGTCTGGCTCTAGGTCAGTGATCACACCATCGTGATTATCTGGGTCGTGAAGATCTTTTTTGTACAGTTCTTCTGTGTATTCTTGCCACCTCTTCTTAATATCTTCTGCTTCTGTTAGGTCCATATCATCTGTCCTTTATCGAGCCCATCTTTGCATGTAATATTCCCTTGGTTTCCCTAATTTTCTTGAAGAGATCTCTAGTCTTTCCCATTCTGTTGTTTTCCTCTATTTCTTTGCACTGATTGCTGAGGAAGGCTTCTTATCTCTCCTTGCTATTCTTTGGAACTCTGCATTCAGATGCTTATATTTTTCCTTTTCTCCTTTGCTTTTCGCTGCTCTTCTTTTCACAGCTATTTGTAAGGCCTCCCCATACAGCCATTTTGCTTTTCTGCATTTCTTTTCCATGGGGATGGTCTTGATCCCTGTCTCCTGTACAATGTCACGAACCTCATTCCATAGTTCATCAGGCACTCTACCTATCAGATCTAGTCCCTTAAATATATTTCTCACTTCCACTGTATAATCATAAGGACTTTATTCAGGTCATACCTGAATGGTCTAGTGGTTTTCCCCACTTTCTTCAATTTACGTCTGAATTTGGCAATAAGGAGTTCATGATCTGAGCCACAGTCAGCTCCTGGTCTTTTTATTGCTGACTGTATAGAGCTTATCCATCTTTGGCTGCAAAGAATATAATTAATCTGATTTTGGCATTGACCAAAATGCCATGTTTGGTGTTGTCCATGTGTACAGTCTTCTCTTGTGTTGTTGGAAGAGGGTGTTTGCTACAACTAGTGTGTTCTATTGGCAAAACTCTATTAGCCTTTGCCCTGCTTCATTCTATACTCCAAGGGCAAATTTGCCTGTTACCCCAAGTGTTTCTTTACTTCCTACTTTTGTATTCCAGTCCCCTCTAATGAAAAGGACATCTTTTTTGTGTGTTAGTTCTAAAAGGTCTTATATGTCTTCATAGAACCATTCAACTTCAGCTTCTTCAGCATTACTGGTTGGGGCATAGGCTTGGATTACTGTGATATTGAATGATTTGCCTTGGAAACGAACAGAGATCATTCTGTCATTTTTGAGATTGCGTCCAAGTACTGCATTTCGGACTCTTTTGTTGACCATGATGGCTATTCCATTTCTTCTAAGGGATTCCTGCCCACAGTAGTAGATGTAATGGTCATCTGAGATAAATTCACCCATTCCAGTCCATTTTATTTCGCTGATTCCTAGAATGTGTGTGTGTGTGTGTGTGTGTGTGTACACATATTAACATACATATGCATTTTCTTACATCTCCTTTAACCTGTACATCAGATCAGATCAGATCAGATCAGTCGCTCAGCCGTATCCGACTCTTTGCGACCTCATGAATTGCAGCATGCCAGGCCTCCCTGTCCATCACCAACTCCCAGAGTTCACTCAAACTCACGTCCATCGAGTCAGTGATGCCATCCAGCCATCTCATCCTCTTTCGTCCCCTTCTCCTCCTGCCCCCAATCCCTCTTAGCATCAGAGTCTTTTCCAATGAGTCAACTCTTCACATGAGGTGGCCAAAGAACTGGAGGTTCAGCTTTAGCATCTTTCCTTCCAAAGAACACCCAGGACTGATCTCTCTATATATGTTTACTCTTACTCAAATATAAAATACATGAAAAATCATCAGAGATAAAAATTAGAGCCTATCTTTAGCAGCATAATCTTGGTTTAGGGGAAAATAAAATATTAATAAACATTTTATTGAAACAAAGTACTCCTGAAAGCTATAGATAAGGTGTATATGTTTTTTATGCTACATTTGAAAGGTGCTATTTTTTACCTTCATTGTAAGCAGACATTAGACTTTCTTTACCTCAATGAAAAAAAAAAGAGTAAAACTCAAAGAGACAAAAAACATCTCTTGAAATTACACCACCACTCATTTGCTGAATGTGTTCCAATAAGCACAAAATAGTTCATATATATAACTAATTTTTAAAAAAGACACATTGTTACTAAACATGGAATGCCTGTTTCATTTCCCTGTATAAATACAAGGTATGGAAACAAGTGAAAAATTGCCCATTTAATGATCAAGTGAAAATGTTTGGTGTGGAGAAAATGTTTCACTAACTTTAAGCACTTTAAATTCACCAACTAGACTTATTTCAACAATCATTTTATTCTGTTTTCTGAACACATGGCCATGCTGTCTAATGGAAAATAAGTATTTAATCTTGAAGACTGAAATCTAGATTTTTAGTTTAATCGTTCACCACAGAAACATAATAAATTATTACAAAGACTTACCTATCTCTAATGGTGAAGAATGGAAAGAATTGAATTTTTGTCAGTTGCTGTTCTGCCTACAATAACTTGAAATAGTTACAAACAGTGTTATGGACAGAGAAGTTTCTTACAGTTGAGTATTTTAATCAGTACAACCCCTACCCCTACATTTAATTTAAACAATGAACTAAGAATTTGTTTTGTAAATTGATCTTTCAAATTTCAGTTCAGATTTTAGTCTGTCTAGACATATTTCCAACCAACTGTTATTTTACAGTGTGGTTTAGTTTCTGTGTATTTGTGACTTTTGCAAGTTTCTACTGTTATTGATTTCTAACTTCAATCCATTGGGGTCAGACAACATAATTTATTTGATTTCAATCCTTAAACATCTATTGTGACATATTTTATACCATTAAATATGACCTCTGTTGGAGAATGCTTTATGTTCACTTTGAGAAGAATGTGTATTCTCCTGTTCTAGAGGATTTCTGGCATTGTATAAGTCTTACATCTCTTGATCTACTTCTGAGATGTTAAATTGGATATGAAGTCTTATATTATTATTTTCAAATTCTCTATTTTTCCATTCAGTTTTTCAGTTTCATATATTTTGGTCCAGTGCACACATATTTATAATTGTGTCCTCCTAGCCATTTCAAAGCTATGACAAACCTAGAGACAGTATAATAAGAAACAGAAACGTCACTTGGCTAACAATGAGCCGACTCATTGGAAAAAGACCCTAATGCTTGTAAAGATTGAAGGCAAAAGAAGAAGAGGGCGACAGAGGATGAGATGGTTAGATAGCATCACTGACTCAGTGGATATTAATCTGAGCAAACTCCGGGAGACAGCAAAGGACAGGGAACATGGAATGCTGCAGTCCATGGGGTCGCAGAGGTTTGGACATGACTTAGTGACTAAACAACAACTAAACCATTTCATCATTATACAATATTTGACTCCTGTAGCAATTTTATTTTAACATCTAATTCGTCTGATATAATTACAGCCTCTGTACCATTTATCTTTTGGGTAGTGTTTATGTGTTTATCTTTTCCCACCATTTTTTCTTTCAACCAATTTGTAACCCTGAATCTAAAATGTATCTCTTGAGGGTAGTATTGTAGCTGGATTGTGCTTTTTTTCATCTTTTCTTTCAATGTTTACCTTTTACTCTAGTTTGTATTTTATCTACATTTAATAAAATTACTAGTTGATTTACATTTAAAATTTTGCTATTTGTTTTCTGTAAGCTTTTTGCACTTTCTGTTTCTCTGTTGTTCTATTACCATATTATTTTGTGTTAGATAGATATATTGGAGTATTTGATTTTAATTTGTTATTGCTTGTTTTACTAAATTTTTTCTATTTTTAATTTATTGTTTATTGAAGGATACTTGCTTTACAGAATTTTGCTGTTTTCTGTTAAACCTCAACATGAATCAGCCATAGGCATACATATATGCCCTCCCTTTTGAAACTCCAACCTGTCTCCCTCCCCATCCCACCCCTCTAGGTTGATACAGAGCCCCTGTTTTAGTTTCCTGAGCCATACAAAAAATTCCCATTGGCTATTTATTTCATGTATGGTAATGTAAGTTTCCATGTTACTCTCTCCATACGTCTCACCCTCTCCTCCCCTCTCCCCATGTCCATAAGCCTATTCTCTATGTCTGTTTCTCCATTGTTGCCCTGTAAATAAATTCTTCAGTACCATCTTTCTAGATTCTGTATATATGTCTTATAATACAGTATTTATCTTTATCTTTCTGACTCACTTCACTTGGTATAATAGGATCTAGGTTCATCCACCTCCTTAGAACTGATTCAAATGTGTTCCTTTTCATGGTTGAGTAATATTCCATTGTATATATATACCACAGCATCTTTATCCATTCATCTTTTGATGGACATCTAGGTTGCATGTTCTAGCTATTCTTAATAGTGCTGCAATGAACAATGGGATACATGTCTCTTTCATTTTGGTTTCTTAAAGGCATATGCCTAGGAGTGGGATTGTTGGGTCATATGGTGGTTTTTTTCCTAGCTTTTAAGGAATCTCCATACAATCTTCAATAGTGGCTGTATTAATTTACATTACCACCAACAGTGCAAGAGTGTTCCCTTTTCTCTATACCCTTTCCAGCATTATTGCTTGTAGGCTTTTTGATGAGGGACATTCTGACCGGTGTGAGGTGATATCTCATTGTAGTTTTGATTTGTGTTTCTCTAGTAATGAGCAATGTTGAGCACCTTTTCATGTGTTTGTTAGCCATCTGCAAGTCCTCTTTGGAGAAATATCTGTTTAGGTCTTTTCCCCACTTTTTGATTGGGTTGTTTGTTTTTCTGGCATTGAATTGTATGAGCTGCTTGTGTATTTTGGAAATAAATCCTTTGTCAGTTGTTTCATTTGCTATTATTTTCTCCCATTCTAAGGGTTGTCTTTTCACCTAGCTTATAGTTTCCTTTGCTGTGCAAAAGCTTTTAAGTTTAATCAAGTTCCACTTGTTTACTGTTTTTATTTCCATTAACTCTAGGAGGTGGGTCATACAGGACCTTGCTTTATGTCATCGAGTATTCTATGTTTTCCTCTAAGAGTTTTATAGTTTCCAGTCTTACATTTAGGTATTTAATCTTTTGAGTTTATCTGTGTGTATGGTGTTAGGAAGGGTTCTAATTTCATTCCTCTACATGTAGTTGTCAGTTTTCCCAGCACCACTTACTGAAGAGGCTGTCTTTGCCCCATTGTATATTCTTGCCTGCTTTGTCAAAAATAAGGTACCCATAGGTGCATGGGTTTATTTCTTGCCTTTCTATCTTGTTCCATTGGTCTATATTTCTGTTTTTGTGGCAGTACCATACTGTTTTGATGACTACAGCTTTGTAGTATAATCTGAAGTCAGGAAGTTTGATTCCTCCAGGTCCATTCTTCTTTCTTAAGACTGCTTTGCCTAGTCAGGGTCTTTTGTGTTTCTATATGAAGTGTTAAATTTTTTGTTCTAGTTCTGTGAAAAATGCCATTGGTAATTTGATAGGGATCACATTGAATCTGTATATTGCATTGGGTAGTATAGTCATTTTCACAATATTGATTCTTCCTACCTAGGAACATAGAATATCTCTCCATCTGTTTATGTTATATTTGATTTCTTTCATTAGTGTCTTACAATTTTCTGTCTAAAGTTCTTTTCTCTCCTTAGGTAAGTTTATTCATAGATATTTAATTCTTTTTGTTGCATTGGTGAATGGGATTGATTCCTTAATTGCCCTTTCTGATTTTTCATTGATAGTATGAATGTTAGTAGAAATGTTAGTATTGTTAGTAGAAATGCAAGTGATTTCTGTGTATTGATTTTATATACTGCAACTTTGCTAATTCATTGATTAGCTCTAGTAAATTTCTAATACTATCTTTAGGGTTTCCTGTGCATAATATCATGTCCTCTGCAAACAGTGAGAGCTTTACTCTCCTTTCCCAATCTGGATTCCTTTTATTTCTTTTTCTTCTCTGATTGCTGTAGCTAGGATTTCCAGAACTATGATGAATAGTAGTGGTAAAAGTGGACACCCTTGTCTTGTTCCTGATCTTAGGGGGAATGCTTTCAGTTTTTCACCATTGAGAATAATGTTTGCTGTAGGCTTATCATATATGGCCTTTATTATGTTGAGGTAGGTTACTTCTATGCCCATTTTTTGAAGAGTTTAAATTTGAAAAACTCAGCAGAAGCCACAGGACTGGAAAAGGTCAGCTTTCCTTCCATTCCGAAAGAAAGGCAATACCAAAGAATGCTCAAACTACTACACAATTGCACTCATCTCAGACGCTAGTAAAGTAATGCTCAAAATTCTCCAAGCCACGCTTCAGCAATATGTGAACTGTGAGCTTCCTGATGTTCAAGTTGGTTTTAGAAAAGGCAGAGGAACCAGAGATCAAATTGCCAACATCCACTGGATCATGGAAAAAGCGAGAGAGTTCCAGAAAAACATCTATTTCTGCTTTCTTGACTATGCCAAAGCCTTTGACTATGTGGATCACAATAAACTGTGGCAAATTCAGAAAGATATGGGAATACCAGACCACCTGACCTGCCTCTTGAAAAACCTGTATGCAGGTCAGGCAGCAACAGTTAAAACTGGACAGGAACAACAGACTGGTTCCAAATAGGAAAAGGAGTATGTCAAGGCTGAATATTGTCACCCTGCTTATTTAACTCATATGCAGAGTACATCATGAGAAACACTGGGCTGGAGAAAGCACGAGCTGGAATCAAGATTGCGAGGGGAAATATCAATAACCTTAAATATGCAGATGACACCACCCTTATGGCAGAAAGTGAAGAGGAACTAAAAAGCCTCTTGATGAAGGGGAAAGAGGGAGTGAAAAAGTTGGCTTAAAGCTCAATGTTGAGAAAACTAAGATTATGGCATTTGGTCCCATCACTTCATGGCAAATAGATGGGGAAACAGTGGAAACAGTGTCAGACTTTATTTTTGGGGGCTCTGAAATCACTGCAGATGGTGATTGCAGCGATAAAATTAAAAGACGCTTGCTGCTGCTGCTGCTAAGTCGCTTCAGTAATGTCCGACTTTGTGCGACCTCAGAGACGGCAGCCCACCAGGCACCCCCGTCCCTGGGATTCTCCAGGCAAGAACACAGGAATGGGTTGCCATTTCCTTCTCCAATGCATGAAAGTGAAAAGTGAAAGTGAAGTCGCTCAGATGTGTCCGACTTTTCGAGACCCCATGGACTGCAGCCTACCAGGCTCCTCCATCCATGGGATTTTCCAGGCAAGAGTACTGGAGTGGGGTGCCATCGCATTCTCCAAAAGACACTTACTCCTTGGAAAAAAAAGTTATGACCAACCTAGATAGCATATTAAAAAGCAGAGATATTACTTTGCCAACAAAGGTCCACCTAGTCAAGGATATGGTTTTTCCAGTGGTCATGTATGGATGTGAGAGTTGGACTGTGAAGAAAGATGAGTGCCTAAGAATTGATGTTTTTGAACTGTGGTTCTGGAGAAGACTCTTGAGAGTCCCTTGAGCTACTAGGAGATCCAACCAGTCCATCCTAAAAGAGACCAGTCCTGGGTGTTCATTGGAAGGACTGATGCTGAGGCTGAAACTCCAATACTTTGGCCACTCATGTGAAGAGTTAACTCATTGGAAAAGACTCTGATGGTGGGAGGGATTGGGGGCAGGAAGAGAAGGGGACGACAGAGGATGAGATGGCTGGGTGGCATCACTGACTCGATGCATGAGTTTGGGTGAACTCCAGAACTTGGTGATGGACAGGGAGGCCTGGTGTGCTGCGATTCATGGGGTCGCAATGTGTTGAACATGACTGAGCGACTGAACTGAACTGAATCATAAATAGGTGCTGAATTTTGTCAAAGGTTTTTTTCTGTGTTGATTGTGGTGATCATATGGTTTTTATCTTTCAATTTGTTAATATGGTGTATCATATTGATTGATTTCCATATATTAAAGAATCCTTGCATCTCTGGAGTAAACCTAACTTAATCATGGTGTATGAGCTTTTTGATGTGTTGAATTCTGTTTGCTACAATTTTGTTGAGAATTTTTGTATCTATGTTCATTAGTGATATTAGCCTGTAGGTTTCTTTTTTTGTGTGTTGTCTTTTTCTAGTTTTGGTATCAGGGTGATGGTGGCTATGTAGAATGAATTTGGAAGTGTTCTGTCCTCTGCAATTTTTTGAAAGAGTTTTAGAAGGATAGGTATTAGCTCTTTTCTAAATGTTTGATAGAAGTCTTCTGTGAAGCCACCCTGGGCTTTTGATTTTGGGGAGATTTTTTTTTACCACAGCTTCAATATCTGTGCTTGTAATTGGGTTGTTCATAACTTCTCTTTCTTCCTGGTTCAGTCTTAGAAGATTGAACTTTTCTAATAATCTGTCCATTTCCTCCAGGTTATCTATTTTATTGCCATATAGTTGTTCATAATAGTCTCTTATGATCCTTTGTATTTCTGCATTGTCTGTTTTAACCTCCCCTTTTCACTTCTAAATTTGTTGATTTGATTCTTCTCTCCAACCCCACTGCCCCTTTTTTTTCCGTTGATGAGTTTCACTAAGGGTTTGGCAATTTTGTTTATCTTCTCAAACAACCAGCTTTTCATTTTATTAATCTTTACTATTGTTTCTTACTTTTTTTTTTTTCATTTATTTCTGCTCAAATCTTTATGACTTCTTTCTACTAATTTTTTTTCCTTCTTCTTTTTCCAGTTGCTTTAGGTGTAAAGTTAGGTTGTCTATTTGATGTTTTTGTTTCTTGAGATAGGATTGTATTGCTGTAAATTTCCTTCTTAGAACTGCTTTTGCTGCATCCCATAGGTTTTCAGTTGTCATGTTCTCATTGTCATTTGCTTCTAGAAATATTTTGATTTCCCTTTTGATTTCTTCAGTAACGTTTGTTATTTAGAAATGTGTTTTTTATTCTCCACATGTTTGTATTTCTTACGGTTTTGTTTTGTTTTGTTTTTCCTTGTAATTGATATCTAGTTTCATAGCATTGTGGTTGGGGAAGATGCTTATGTGATTTCAATTTTCTTAAATTTACTGAGGTTTTATTTGTGAGCCAAGATGTGGTCTATCATGGAGAATCTTCCAGCTGCACTTGAGAAGAAGGTGTATTCTTCTGCATTTGGATGGAATGTCCTGAAGATATCAACGAGATCCATCTCATCTAATGTATCATTTAAGACTTGTGTTTCCAGCTTAATTTTCTGTTTTGATGATTTGTCCATTGGTATGAGTGAGGTGTTAAATTTTCCTACTATTATTGTGTTACTGTCGGTTTCTCCTTTTATGTCTGCTAGTGTTTGTCATATGTATTGAGGCGCTCCTATGTTGGGTGCATAGATATTTACAATTGTTATGTCTTCCTCTTGGATTGATCTCTTTACCATTATGTAGTGTCCTTCCTTATTTCTTGTAATCTTCTTTATTTTAAGGTATATTTTGTCTGATATGAGGAATGCTACTCTAGATTTCTTTTGCTTCCCATTTGCATGGAATATATTTTTCCATCCTCTAACTTTCAGTCTATATGTGTCTTGAGGTCTGAAGATGGTTTCTTGTAGACAGCACATATATCGTTCTTGTTTTTATATCCGTTCAGCCAGTCTGTGTCTTTTGGTTGGTTGTAAATTTAATCCATTTACATTTAAAGTAATTATTGATATCTTTGCTCTTATTGTCATTTTCTAATTGTTTGCGGTTGGTTTTCTAGATCTTCTTTCTTCTGTTGTATTTCTTGACTATATAAGTCTGTTTAACATTTGTTGTAAAGCTGGTTTGGTGGTACTAAATTCTCTTAACTTTTGCTTGTATGAAAAGCTTTTTGTTTCTCCATCAATTTTGAATGAGATCCTTACTGGGTACAGTAACCTTGGTTGTGTATTTTTCCCTTTCAGTACTTTAAATATATCCTGCCATTCCTTTCTGGCCTGCAGAGTTTATGCTGAAAGATCAGCTGTTAAGTGTATGGGGTTTTTCTTGTATGTTATTTGTTGCTTCTTCCTTGCTGCTTTTAATATTCTCTCTTTGCATTCAGTCTTTGCTAGTTTGATTAGTATGTGTCTTGGAATGTTTCTCCTTGGGTTGATCCTGCTTGGGACTCTTTGTGCCTCTTGGACTTGTTTTACTATTTCCTTTTCCATGTTGGGGAAATTTTCAACTATAATCTCTTCAAAAATTTTATCATACCCTTTTTTTTTTTCTCTTTTTCTTCTGGGATCCCTATATTTCAAATGTTGGTGTGTTTGATATGGTCCCAGAGGTCTCTGAGACTGTCCTCAGCTCTTTTCATTCTTTTTACTTTATTTGGCTCTTCAGAAATTATTCCCATCATTTTATCTTCCAGCTCAATGATTCGTTCTTCTCCTTCAGATATTCTGCTATTGATTCCTTCTAGAGTATTTTTAATTTTAGTAATTGTGTTGTTTGTCTCTGTATGTTTATACTTTAATTCTTCTGCTTCTTTGTTAATTGAGTCTTGCATTTTCTCCATTTTGTTTTCAAGGTTTTGATCATCTTTACTATCATTATTCTGATTTTTTTTTTTTTTTTCAGGAAATTTTCCTATTTCCTTTTCATTTATTTGGACTTCCATGTTTCTAGTTTGTTCCTTCATTTGTTCAGTATTTCTCTGCCTTTTCTTTCTTTCTTTTTTTATTTTAAGTTATTGTGTTTCCAGTCTCCTTTTCCAAGGCTTCAAGGAAAGTTGAATCCTCTCCTTGAAGAAGGTTGAATTTTTTTCTTCCTTTTGGTTTCTGCCCTCCTAAGGTTGGTCCCATGGTTTGTGCGAGCTTGTATAGGATAAGATTTGTGCTGAGTTTTGTTTGTTTGTTTGTTTTTCTTCTGATGGGCAAGGCTGAGTGAGGTACTACTCCTGTCTGCTAATGGTTGGGTTTGTATTTTTGTTTTGTTTGTTGTTTAGATGAGGCTTCCTGCATGGGGTGCTACTAAGTCATTTGTGTGAGCTCTCACTATTTGATACTCTGTAGGCTTAGTTCTCTGGTAGTCCAGGATCTTGGAGTCAGTGCTTCTACTACGAAAGCTTAGGGTTTGATCTCTGGTCAGGAACAAAGATTTCACAAGTGGTTTGTTGTGGCATTAAGGGAGAGTAAAACAAATATCCAAAAATGAGAAACCAAACATGAATCTCAAACCAATGGCAGTTATAATATCAGGCAAATAATAATTAAAATAATGGAATATACACATATATGTATAAACCTATCTGAAAAGTGAAAACAGTGCAACAAAAATAAAATACAATAGAGTTATCTGGTGAACAAAGGAAATCAAAAATTATATTTACCAGTTAAGAACAAAACTAACTTAAGCACAAACTTGAAAAAAAAAAAAAAAAAGAAACTAAAGAAAGGTGCCAAGTGGGGAATAAAACAATGAAAACAAAATTAACAAATATATTGAGAGGAAAGGAAAGAAAGAAAAGAAAGAATAGACATGCAAAGTTAATTAGAGGTAGATGAAGACAATTCATGTACATTAAATATTAACTGCAAGGAGAAAAGAACAGTAGGAAAGACAAATGAAGGAATAAATGTAGAAAAAAATAATGGGTTTTAAAAATTAAAATTATAAAAAACAGAAAAGAGGGGAAAAAAAAGTAAGAAGAAAGAAAAAAGGGGAATAAAAGGAAAACTCCACAGAACTGCAAAGGTCCATTGTAGAGGCAGAGGTTTATAACAATAGAGAGTGTGACAATATACACATATACATATACACCCATAAGCAAAATCAAAACAGCCCAACAAAAATTAAGTACAATAGATTGACCTGATGAACAAATGAAATCAAAAATTATATCTACCAGACAAAACTAATTAAAGCACATACTGGAAAACAAAACTAAAGCAAGTTGCCAATTGTGAATAAAGCAATGAAAATAAAACTAAAAAATATGTTGAGAGGAAAGGAAAGAAAGAAAAGAAAGAATAGATATGCAAAGCTAAACAGAAATAGATAAAGAAGATTTAAATACATTAAAGATTAAGTGCAAGGGGAATATAACAGTAGGAAAAGCAAGCAAAGGAATAAATGTGGAAAAAATAATAATAGGTTTAAAATATTAAACATTAAAATTTTAAAAAAGAGAAAAGAAAAAAAGAGGAAAACTCCACAGAACTGCAAAAGCCCAATGTAGAGGCAGAGGTTTATGACAACAATAAAAAATGTGACTGAGGGAAAAAAAAGCTCAAAAACTTAATTGGATTTCATAGTGCCAATAAAACAACATTTTAGTTGTCTACTAAAGTGTAATGGCAACATTCTTTGTTTACTGAAATGACAGGCAACAGTTCTTGTCCACCTTTTCACATGATAATATAATTTTTTCATGCTGTTTTCAAGATTTTTCTTGGATTTTGACAATTTCACCATGATGAGCATAGGTGTGGTCATCCTTGAGTTTATTTTACTTGAAATTCATGAAAATACTTTGTTGTGTTTTTCAAACAAATTGTTTCTGTGTTTAAAAATAGACCAATGTTTTTCATCAAATTTGAGAAAATTTGGAAATTATTTTCTAGAATAGTTTTTCACCCCTTTCTTTTCTCTTTCTCTGGGATACCCATCATGAATATTTTGGTATATTTGGTAGTGTTATACACATCTATGAGGCCCTGTTTATCTTTCTACATATATTTTCTGTTCTGTTCCTCAAATTGGATATAATAGCCATCTTCAAGTTTGATAATTTTTTATTCTATGTATTCAAATACGTTAAGGTACACCAATGAATATTTCCTTTTAGTTTTTATATTTTCAACTGTGGAATTTTTATTTGGATCATTAAAAAAAATAGTAGTTTATCTAATCATTGACATTAGACTTCCTCAGGAATAGTGTCTATTGGCTGTATTTTCCCTTAATGGGTATGGACTATATTTTTCTATCCTTTTGCATTTTTCTTAATTTTTTTTGAAAACTGAACTTTTAAAAAAAAAAACTGTATTTTTGAAATACAGCCACTCTGGGAGTTATTTTTTTCCCTCTCTTCAGGTTTTGCTATTCTATCACTTTGCATATATAGTCACTATTTTAAATGTGGCAACCTTGAAATCATCCGTCCTCACGCACAATCTCAGGGTTCTCTATTGTTGCTGTTTGTTTTTTCATGGTTGCTACATACTCGTATAGTAATTTCTTTGGACTAATGTTTTAAAGTCTCGTTCTTTCTTACATGAGATCTGTTTTAAAGCCACTGAAGGCTCTGTTCTGTCCACTTATTAATCACTTAAGAGATTCTTATAGATTCTCTGAACCAATTCATCTTCCAGTTTTTGCCCGTATGTGTCTTTTAAAGTTCTGCCAGGTAATTTTCAAGTCTAGCTTAATTTTTACTTCCAGTTTGCCTATAGTCATAAGGTCAGCCAGAGTTCAGAGTTTAGGACTTATCAGGCCTCTCCTGGATATGTGCACATCCTGGATGTGCACAAAACTCTGTACATCCATGTGGTTTTACAGAATATCAGGGTATATCAGAGGTTTTCAAAATATCCTTTGAATATCACATTCCTCCTTTTTTCCTTTTAAGTTTCTTGGTCACACTTTTGTTGGCTGCAACTGTTATCACTACCTCAGGCAGTTATGTTGTTCAACAATTGCCACTGTTTTGAAAAATGCCCCAAGGATAGGCTGTCTACAAAGAGCAAGCTCCTTGTCACATCAAATATAGAAAAGCCAGAGAATCAAGTATTTCAGGAAGCTGTCTAGACAGCTCAAATAATAATTCACTAGACTTTTGGCTATTTATTTTGGATATCCAAACCTGAGATGCTCTTATAGTGGCTGTCAGTTTGCTGATTTTATTGCTATTATAATTATGAGGGCATTGGTTTTAAATTTAGGGACCAAAGAGTGGAATTAGAGCAAGTTAATAGCCACAAGCCTTGCTATTATTACTACAATTAAACAATTTTTCTTGAGTAAACACTCTGGATTTCTGCAAGCTTTTAAGTTAACTTCCTGTGTTCTGAAGACATTGATTTTGACAGATTTTTTTTTCCCCCTGTGTGTTTTCGTTGCTTTTATGGTGCAGTGGATTTTTGGGTGTCTTAACTATTTAAAAATTGTCCTGTAAGACCCATTGTTTTGGAACTTTCTTTCCAGTTAACATGATTTTTTTTTAATCTTTTTCAATCTAAATTATATTAAGTGACAATGTTTTAAGAAATTTTTTGTGATAGATAACAAAGCATGTGGACTATTCCATTTTCTCATATATTCTCAGTTCCTTTGCAAAGCCATGTGGCTGATACGGTCTATAAATTTGAAGCAGAAGTCACATACTGTCATCATGGGGGAGATAATTTTCAGACAGAACTAGAGCTACTAATTATTTTTTGAGTCATTTTTTTCTGTGATATGCAGGACTGTGTTCCTGTCTTACTAATTGTTTGACCTCAGGTTTCAAGGAGTGGACTTCCCTGGTGGCTCAGAGGGCAAAGAATCTGCCTGAAATGCAGGAGACCTGGGTTTGATCCCTGGGTCAGGAAGATCCTTTGGAGAAGAGAATAACTATCCACTCCATTATTCTTGCTTGGAAATTTCCATGGACAGAAGAGTCTGGTGGGCTATAGTCCATGTAGTCCATGGGGTCACAAAGAGTTAGACATAATTGAATGATTGTCACTTTTTTCCAGCAGTAGAGTTTGCAGGCAGTTGGGTAGAGCTAGGTCTTGGTGTTGAGATGAGGACCTCTGGGATACCTCACTTTAATTAATATTCCCTGGGGCCTGACATTGCTCCAGTAGTTTGAACTCAGCTCAAGTCACTAGAAATTCTGTGCCATGGATTGCCTAAGTCTGACTCTGGCAGTGTGCTTTGTAGGAAAATGCTTTATTTTCCCCTTCTTAACTAGTTATGAAAGGTTTGCATTTATATTCTGTTGCTCCAGGTTTAAAAATACAAACGATTGTACACACCTATGTATAAGGAGAGGTGATTCTTAAAATTGGTTATATATTGTTACTGCAGGATAGGTATTGTTACAGTAACTAAGTTGAGCAGTGAAATGGTGGCAGGGGCCAGGTAGCAGGAAACCAGGAATCTTGTAAACAGCGGGGGTCCATAGGCAGACAAAGGAAAGTAGGAACCTCCAGAAAGAAAGGAAACCACACATTTTGGGTGATAAGGTAACAGACAAAGAAAGACAGGGAAATGCAGCAATCTCCTCCTTCTGAATGTAACTTGTTACTTATTATCCTCTCATTACAATAAAAATAACCTTACAGATAGAAGAACCCTTCATGCACCTACAAAGCCATGACACTTCACTTCATTTCAGTCACTCAGCTTTGTCTGACTTTTTGCAACCCCATGAACTGCAGCATGTCAGGCTTCCCTGTTCATCACCAACTCTTGGACTTAATAAGGACCAAAAAAATTCCCTCCTCACCTTGGGAGATTGGATTTAGGATGAAAAATCAGGACATAAGACACCCAAACTCCTTCCCCAGTGAATACTCCACCCCTTCATTTGTATGCTCCTCATAACTGGCTTGCCAAAGAAACCCAGAGCAGCAGCTCTTCAGCTTTGTGCCTATTTTCACTCTGAAAGTGTGTCTTAGCTTAAATAAACTTTCCCTTTGCTTTCTTAGCATCTCTGAATTCTTTCACAATAAAGAAAGAACCTTAAATCCACCAGTAACAATATGTGTGCCTTTCAACCCTAATCTTCACTACTTAGTTTTATTGGCTGCATTAATAAACTGGAGCGTCACAGAAGCATCTCTCAACACCTAACCACTAGAAACTCCCTGAATCATGTTGTATTCTTCAAGGCTGAGTTATGTGCTATGAATTATGCATTGTTATAAATTATAAAAGAGTTTTAAGATGTATTAATTGTGCCATACCTGATACAGTAGAATGTATTCTAAAGTCTCTTTAAATGAAAGTTAGCTCACGTAGAACTGAACATCCTCAGTGATAGGCAATTTACTACATGATTAGTTAGTCTTTGTAGTTGTGACCTGTAATTCTCAAAGCCTTTCTGTGGTTTGTAAATATACCTGTCTCTCCTTTCCATCCTCCTTCCTAGTCATAAGAAAATTACCTACAGTGGACCTGGGAATAGATCGAACATTCTTTTCAGCATACTGTGATCATTCCTAAATTTGCATTTAATAGCAAAACAACAATGTTAATTAAGAAAGAGGTTATATTTAGTGCTGACATCCCTTAATAGACAATTTTAAAAAATAAAGTTATTATTTCTCTAGAGAATTCCAACAACCTCACAATCCCAGGAAAATTTTATACTTTGTTGGGAAGAGAATGCCTTTTAAGAATCTATACAAATAATATTTCCAAAAACATTTATATCCAGAGGAAATAATAAGAATATGGAACAATATAGCTTTGCTGGAGCAGCCAAGAAGAGTTAACCCATGTCCAAGGTAAGAGAAACCCAAGTAAGATGGTAGGCACTGAGAGAGGGCATCAGAGGGCAGACACACTGAAACCACAATCACAGACAACTAGCCAATCTGATCACATGGACCACAGCCTTGTCTAACTCAATGAAACTAAGACATGCTGTGTGGGGCCACCCAAAATGGACGGGTCATGGTGGAGAGGTCTGAGAGAATGTGGTCCACTGGAGAAGGGAATGGCAAACCACTTCAGTATTCTTGCCTTGAGAATCCCAATAACAGTATGAAAAGGCAAAAAGATAGGACACTGAAAGATGAACTCCCCAGGTTGGTAGGTGCCCAATATGCTAACTCCAGAAAGAATGAAAGGGATGGAGCCAAAGCAAAAACAACACCAAATTGTGGATGGAACTGGTGATAGAAGCAGGTCCGATGCTGTAAAGAGAGCTATTGCATAGGAGCCTGGCATGTTAGGTCCATGAATCAAGGCAAATTGGAAGTGGTCAAACATGAGATGACAAGAGTGAACATCAACATTCTAGGAATCAGCAACTAAGACGGACTGGAATGGGTGAATTTAACTCAGATGACCATTATCTACTACTGTGGGCAGGAATCCCTTAGAAGAAATGGAGTAGCCATCACAGTAAACAAGAGTCTGAAATGCAGTACTTGGATGCAATCTCAAAAACCACAGAATGATCTCTGTTCGTTTTCAAAGCAAACCATTCAATATCACAGTAATCCAAGCCTAAGTCCTGACCAGTAATGCTGAAGAAGCTGAAGTTGAACAGTTCTATGAAGACCTACAAGACCTTTTAGAACTAACACCCAAAAAAGATGTCCTTTTCATTATAGGGGACTGGAATGAAAAAGTAGCAAGTAAAGAAACACCTGGAGTAACAGGCAAATTTGGCCTTGGAGTACAGAATGAAGCAGGGCAAAGGCTAATCAAGAGAATTCACTGGTCATAGCAAACACCCTCTTCCAACAACACAAGAGAAGACTCTACACATGGACATCACCAGATGGTCAACACTGAAATCAGATTGATTATATCCTTTGCAGCCAAAGATGGAAAAGCTCTATACAATCAGCAAAAACAAGACCGGGAGCTGACTGTGGCTCAGATCATGTACTCCTTATTGCCAAATTCAGACTTAAGTTGAAGAAAGTGGGGAAAACAACTAGACCATTCAGGTATGACCTAAATCAAATCCCTTATGAGTATATAATGGAAGTGAGCAATAGATTTAAGGGACTAGGTCTGATAGACAGAGTGCCTCATGAACTATGGATGGAGGTTCATGACATTATACAGGAGACAGGGATCAAGATCATCCTCAAGAAAAACAAATGCAAAAAAGGAAAATGACTGTCTGAGGAGGCCTTACAAATAGCTGTGAAAAGAAGACAAGCAAAAAGAAAAGGAGAAAAGGAAAGATATACCCATATGAATGCAGAGTTCCAAAGAATAGCAAGGAGAGATAAGAAAGCCTTCCTCAGTGATAAATGCAAAAAAACAGGAAAACTATAGAATAGGAAAGACTAGAGATCTCTTTAAAAAAATTGGAGATAATAAGGGAATATTTCACGCAAAGATGGGCTCAATAAAGGACAGAAAACGTAGGGACCTAACAGAAGCAGAAGATATTAAGAAGAAGTGGCAAAAATACACAGAAGAACTGTACAAAAAACATCTCCATGACCCAATTAATCATGATGGTGTGATCACTCACCTAGAGCCAGACATCCTGGAATGTGAAGTCAGGTGGGCCTTACGAACAAGCTAGTGGAGGTGATGGAATTCCAGTTGAGCTATTTCAAATCCTGAAAGATGATGCTGTGAAAGGGCTGCACCCAATAGGCCAGCAAATTTGGAAAACTCAGCAGTGGCCACAGGACTGGAAAAGGTCAGTTTTCATTCCAATCCCAAAGAAAGGCACAGCAAAAGAATGCTCAAACTACTGCACAATTGCACTCATCTCACATGCTAGTAAAGTAATGCTCAAAATTTCAAAGCCAGGCTTTAGCAATACGTGAATCATGAACTTCCAGATGTTCAAGCTAGATTTAGAAAAGGCAGAGGAACCAGAGCTCAAATTGCCAACATCCGCTGGATCATGGAAAAAGCAAGAGAGTTCCAGAAAAACATCTATTTTTGCTTTATTGACTTTGCCAAAGCCTTTGACTTGTGGACCACAATAAACTGTGGAAAATTCTGAAAGAGATGGGAATACCAGACCACCTGACCTGCCTCTTGAGAAACCTATATGCAGGTCAAGAAGCAACAGTTAGAACTGGACATGGAACAACAGACTGGTTTCAAATAGGAAAAGGTGTAGGTCAAGACTGTATATTGTTACCCTGCTTATTTAAGTTATATGTAGAATACATCATGAGAAACGCTGGGCTGGAGAAAGCACAAGCTGGCTTCAAGTTTGCTGGGAGAAATATCAATAACCTCAGATATGTACATGACACCATCCTTATGGCAGAAATGAAGTAGGACTAAAGAGCCTCTTGATGAAAGTGAAATAGGAGAGTGAAAAAGTTGGCTTAAAGCTCAACATTCAGAAAACTAAGATCACGACATCCAGTCCCATCACTTCATGGCAAATAGATGGGGAAACAGTGGAAACAGTGGCTGACTTTATTTTGGGGGGCTCCAAAATCACTGGAGGTGGTGACTGCAGCCATGAAATTAAAAGACGCTTACTCTTGGAAGGAAAGCTATGACCAACCTAGACAGCATATTGAAAAGCAGAGACATTACTTTATCAACAAAGGTCCGTCTAGTCAAGGCTATGGTTTTTCCAGTGGTCATGTATAGATGTGAGATTTGGACTATAAAGAAAGCTGAGTGCCAAAGAATTTATGCTTTTGAACTGTGGTGTTGGAGTAGACTCTTGAGAGTCCCTTGGACTGCAAGGAGATCTAACCAGTCCATCCTAAAGGAGATCAGTTCTGGGTGTTCATTGGAAGGACTGATGCTGAAGTTGAAATTCCAATACTTTGGCCACCTGATGCAAGGAGCTGACTCATTTGAAAAGACGCTGATGCTGGGAAAGATTGAGGGCAGGAGGAGAAGGGAATGACGGAGGTAGAAATGGTTGGATGGCATCGCCGACTCAATGGACATGGGTTTGGTTGGACTCAGAATTGGTGATGAACAGGAGACCTGGCGTGCTGCAGTTCATGGGGTCACAGAGAGTCAGACATGACTGGGCAACTAAACTGAATGTTATGAAATATCTTCTGCTGGAATAATGAATGCTGTATAACAAAATCTCTCTGAATTTTTATAACAAAAGTTTCTGTCATATTGCTAGAACACTCTAAGTAGATGATACCATTGAGTGAAATACTAATAAACAAAAAATATTAAGATGTCTTTTGGACTTCCGAGGTGGTCCAATGGTTAGGATTACACCTGCCCATACAGGGGACACACGTTTGATCCCTGATCAGGGAAGAGTTCACGGTACATGGGGCAACTAAGCCCATGTTCCACATGTACTGAGCCCACACTCGAGAGCCCCTGAGCCACAACTACTGCAACCCGTGCACCCTAGAGCCTGTGTTCTGCAACCAGAGAAGCCACTGCAATGAGAAACTCTCACTCTGCAATTAGAGAGTAGCCCCTGCTCACTGCAACTAGAGAAATGCTCATCTACAAAAACGAAGACCCAGTGTAACGAAAAATAGAACAAAAGAAAACAACAACAATGACAACAAAAAAACTTGGTTTTCATATATTTGCAACAACAAAGATCAGGATCACTGAAGGGGAAATGAGGTAAGTAAAATATCAAATATCTATCAATATGCAGAAATATGGCTTCCCTGGTGACTCAGATGGTAAAAGAATCTGCCTGCAATTCGAGAGACCTGGGTTCGATCCCTGGGTCAGGAAGAGCCCCTGGAGGAAGGCATGGCAACCCACTCCAGTATTCTTGCTTGGAGAATCCCATTGACAGAGGAGCCTGGTGAGCTATAGTCTATGGGATCAAAATATATTTCACTAGCATAGATACTTTCACACAATTAAGTGAATAGAAATATTATTAAATGTCAAACCATCCTAGTTCTCACGTCCAGAAAGGTACAATGATGGCCATTAAGATAAGCATTTGTAAGATATTAATTATGTATTAATAGTTACTCTCGAGTGCATTCAATTTCTATTGCTTCATAACAAATTAGCATGAATTTAGCAGCTTAAAACAACCTCAGATCACTAAGTTACAGTGATTCACAGCATTGTTACTTGGGAGTCTCCTGTTGTTCTCCTAGGTATCATCAGCAGAGTAAGTCAATATCTGTAACAGGCAACAAATGTACTCATACCCAGCCTCAGGAGAAGCCTATTCTTGAGTATAAAACAAAAGCCCCAGAAAACTAATCTCAAATATTTTGTTGAAACCCTTTCCCTTTGGAGATGTTCCTTATACTGGTGAAAATTATATTTCCATTCTCACAATTTTGAGCTACAGCAGGGTCATAGAGATCAAAACTCTCATACTCAAGATATATATTCCTCATTCTTTGACTGCAGTCATGTTTGTCAAATGTACATGTTGAGTCCTTCAGTAAGGAGATGCTTAAATGAAGTATAGAGGGTATATGATCAGCATGTTAGAGCAATACGTTAGAGGATAAAGCGTTTGAAAGTAAAGAGTTAAGGGAGGGAGGAGGGTTCAGGATGGGGAACACATGTATACCTGTGGTGGATTCATTTTGATATTTGGCAAAACTAATACAATTATGTAAAGTTTAAAAATAAAAAAAAAAATTAAAAAAAAAAAGAAAATTAAAAGTAATCGAAGGCACCAAAAAAAAAAAAAAAAAGAAAGAAAGTAAAGAGTTAAGGGAAACAGAATTAGGCAGTCAATGCCTGTGTGTCTTGAAACCACATTAATCAGCTCTAGTAAATGTGCCATCTCCTGCAAAGCAGCTGCTTTCCAGAATACTACTTGGCTGATCTAGTGTTAGCCTTTGAGTCATTTCTAGGATATTTTTCTTCACTGGTCAGAAATGGTGAGTAAAACTTGAGATAGAATAAGCATTTCTATTTCTGAATTCTTAAGACCCCTAAGCCTAGTACTTCTTCACTACTCAACCCAGGTTATGATACTCTTTGTGATTTGTATTGGTTGTTGATCAAGATAGGGAAGTGAGTTTCAGAGGCTTCCACTCTATCTTTTCTACTATAATACCTTTTATACCACATTCTAAGGACATATGTGAGAAGTCCTACAATGTCAAGTGTCACTCTGAATTATACACTTGGAAACTCAGAAGATCCACTTCAAAGATGACTTTAGCCAAGACTGTCATTACCTTGTCTCTGTTTGATTTCCTTCTAACAAGTGAGGAGCACTAGAGGGGGAGATCATGATATTTTTGGTTTCCAAGAGTATCAGCTTATATATTCCTGGTATAAAAATTCCAGGTTTTCCAACAATGGCACTGAATTTGGCATTGCAAACCTGCCAGGCTGAAGATTAAATTGTCTTTAAGGCTAAAGGTCATCAACTAATGAATCCTGGATTTAGTCTTCAGATTGTTTTTTTTTTTTTTTTCCTTTCAAAAGATGAGGGCCCTGGGAAAGTTAACACAGAGAGTCTTTGTACTTCACTTTTAGTTTATATTTGTGGTTAACTATCCAAACACTTTCACTATCTCTCTATAGCACATCAATGAAATTTAACAACAATCAGTAAATCCTGTGGTTCTTATGTATTTTATTCTCTACCCTTTACTTTTCAAATGACCAAATCATTTTAACAGTTTGGAGATTCCTTTCCATTGGAATATAACCAAATCAACCCAGGTTAAAGTTTAAATAACTGGATCACAATTTGGTATCAAGGAATATGCATGCAACACATACTTTACAGAGTCAGTCTTCACTACCAGTCAGGTATTGAGAGATCCACTCATAATCCTCATCTTACCAGCTTGAACCATTCCTTATATCAGCTTTATTAGTTTGGATCTCTGGGAAGCAGGAAATGAGAGGGAATTAGAAATGCCATCATTTTATTATGAATGATAAAAAAGAAAGAAGAAATAGTTATGCAGAAAAGGCTTTCAAATTAAACTCCAGACTAAATCTGAAACCTTAAAAGAAAGTGGAGAGGCAGTGAAATAGGTCAAGGAGAATCACCAAGTATGGCACAAATTTGATAGTCTTCATAAAACCAATGGAGAAGTCTAGAGTAAGCATAGCTCTTCTGAGAAGTTTCATATTCAGCTGAGACAGACAAACACTGAAAACATTATCTTAGTCAACCATCAGCTGGGGCTGTCCTGACAGCAGCCAGAGATAATCTACTATTTTTATTCCTTGAAGTGGAAGAAATTCTTTCCTAAAATAAGATGTGAGTAGCAAAACTTTATGATTTCCATAGCAATACACAATCCATAGGCAGTTATCATAAACTTTGCTGCTCGAATAGCTTTTGTTTGTTTTGATATCATTTTCAAAGAGAAAACTTTTTCAAATCCAAAGATTAGATTATTTTCTAAATATTAATGGCTACACTGGTACAAAAGCAACAAGGTAAGAAAGATGTATTAACAAAAACAAAAATACAAAAAAAACTCCTACATGTCAACAGCCAGTTCACAATTTTTTTTTTCAGCAGAAGCTACCACAACTGCTACTTTTTTATGGGCCCTTCCAGAGAAATTTCATGTAGCTTCACAAAATTTCACATAATTTCCAGAGAAGTTAGCACGCAAATGTACTAGTAGGTATGTATAGATGTATGAATATATTATAAAGAAACTAAAGCAATAGACTTCTGATCCATTACTTACTCAATTACCTGAGTTTTTTTGGAAAAGCTCTTTGGAAAAGAAAGCAGGCAAGGAGCCTGATCAATATATATGTAAGCATGTTAATTGTTCATCTACCAGTAAAAAAGATAATAGTAATTGCTAGGAGAGTCCATATCTAGGAAACACTTATAGTATCACGTGTACTAAGTTGTGTGCTAAGTTGTGTCCAACTCTTTGAGACCTTATGAACTGTAGCCCACCAGGCCTTGCCCATTGGAATTTTCTAGGCAAGAAAAATGGAGTGGGTTGCCATTTCCTACTCTAGTGGATCTTCCCAACCCATGTATCGAAACTGAGTCTCTTATGTCTCCTTCATTGGCAGGTGAATTCTTTATTACTGTGCCACTAGAGAAGCCCTTTATAGTATCATACCCTGCTTTATAATCATTGATGGTAAGTAAATCTTCAAACTAGAGATTTATGAAGAACATATCCTTATTGAATGTGAAGCAAGATACACACTGTCCAGGAGTATTAAATAGAGATATCTTATAACCTAGATGCTTCTCAATATGTTAGATGAGTGTGTACTTCACTGGAGATGTCATCTACTCTAGGCAAAAGAGTCCATGTTTGAATGATGAAAGAAAGGACATAAGGAGACAAGACTGATATGCAATTATTTACTGACATCTTTTAATCTTAAAATTATTAGTAATATGGTTAATTGAGTCTCATTTCACAGTTCAGTTGTTTATGTTAGCTCAATATACATTTCATGAATATTTGCATTATTCAATTTTTTTAATAAAATTTTTTTGAGAAATACTCAAATAGTGTGCCGTAGTAGTAAATGATTCATTTTTGTTATGCTATATGTTATATAGTATATGACACTATGATTGGAGAAAACTTTAAAGTGTTGGCAGATTTTTAGTTTTTAATTTCTTCTATTAATATATCTTATTCAACCAATATTTCTTGGGCATGCAGTGCTTAGTTGCTTGATAGTGTCTGACACTTTGCCAGCCCATGGACTGTAGCCCACCAGGCCATCTGTCCATTAGGATTCTCCAGGAGACAAAACTGGAGTGGGTTGCCATGCCCTCCTCCACAGCATCATCCCAACCCAGGGATCGAACTCAGGTCTCCTGCATTCCAGCTGATCTACCAGGGAACCCTTTCTTGGTCATATTAATGATTCATTCAAGTAGGCTTTGATTTCTGATTGGGTAGGTACTCTGTTATTCAAAATTGTCATAACTATTATCAATATTTTGTATTTCAATATGTTTTAGAATAAGCTTGTCATTTTCCACAAAAAAATCTGCTATTTTGAGATATTCCCTTGAATCTATAATTTAATTAGGCACAAATTGACATCTTTATACTGAGTGCTATAACCAATTAATATCATATATCTCAACTGATTAAATTTTTTCAAGAATGCTTCTAATATTTTACTGAAAAGTTTTGTACATATTTCATTGGATATAGTGCTGATATTTTGTTTTATTCTTCTAGATTACATGAAAATTCACTTCCACATCATTGCTAGTGATTAAAAACATAGAGTTTTGGGGGGGTTGTATATTAACTTTGTTTATTATACTGCTCATTATTTCCAATAGTTTGGAATTGGAATAAATATATTATCTGCAAACAATGAGCTTTAATTTTCCTTCTAATTTTTATATATTTTATTTTTGACACCTTATTTCACTTGATATGGCCTACAATAAGCTGTTGAAAGCAAAATATTGAATAATCCTCTAGAAATTTTTTTATGATCTTAAGATTAATCCTAATCATACTGCTTGGGTGAAAGTACTGCTCTTGTCACTTTACAGGCATGAAATTGAGGCTCACGGAAGTACTTTCACTTCTTCAAAGTCCATTGTTTCTATGTGATCAAACTAGCACTAGAAACTCAGTTCTATTATACCATTTAATTTCAAATTTAATTGGAAATATATTTTCTTTTAATGTTTTTAATATATGTTTCTTTTTAAAATTCTCATTGAGATCCCCTACACTAATAAGGTTAATGGAAAATCAGTTTTCTCTTACTAAAGGCTACTGCTAAAGTAGACCCTTTTCAAAATTTGCTTCTCAAAATTCACATGTGCTCAGGACTTGCCTCAATGATAGCTTCATATGTGACATATACTGATTACCTTACTGAAATTTATGCAATATTATTAACACTTCTATCTAGAGGGTCTTTAATTGTCATATTAACAGCTATTCTTTGCAAGGTTAGGTATTGCCAGTCCTAAGTCTAATATGTATACATTGCCTAAATATTCCTACCTGCCCTCTCTTTCAATGTTTCTATGTCCAAACCTAAAAAAGTTAAATACTAAATGTCAAATAGCCCATCTAGATTTTACTATATACAAAAAGAATAGTAAAATGTGATATAAAAGATTGCTATACTTGCATATAATCTGTCTGAGCATATTTTTAACTACCTGCATGAGCCCAGTTAAGCCATTTTTGGTGCTTTATATGGAAATGATTATAGAGACCATTTGATGTTATTAAATTACATGGAAAAACTCTTACATTTCTCTAGTTGATGAATCTCACCCTTGAGTTTCATTTTATTAAACTATAATTATTAGATCCTCTAATATTCATACAGGAAGAGCCTGCATCAAATTTTGAGCTCAAAACTAAGCAGAAAGAAGATGAAGTGTAATGGGACACAGAACTAAAATAGCTATAGGAGTTCCTTTTCAAAAGTATCAATCCATTTTATATCCACACCTACCAGCATAAAAATGAAGTTTGAATATAGATGGCTTTATCATGCACATTGAGGTTGACTTTATAAAAAGTAAAATCCTCAGTTTTAAACTTTCAAAATATTTTTCCTATCTTATGCATTAAAATTTACCTTAAAATGCCATACATTCTTTTTAGTGATTAACGTGGTTGGTGTCTGATGCTATTTCATGTTATTCCACATTTAGAACTGAACAGTTACACATCATTTACGTAGCTTCAATAGGCACAGAAACATATGGCATGTGTTTATTGTTGGGCACAGATATGTTATAGTTAATTGGATATTCAGATTCCAAGATAAATAAATAGCACACAGATCTATAGCTGTCAACAATTCACAGACAGTAAAAGCCTAATAAGAATATAAGCAAATTAAAAGATTGAAGATTAGAAAACTCTCACCTGTTTATCAGTTAACACATGTTAACATATCTCAAATGAATATTATTTATCAAACTTTATTCTGTGCACAGAAAATATGGAGGTAGAAAAGAAAATTGGAGTTTTAACCTCCAAAAATTTTGCATATTTTAAAAAGAAACAGATATTAAACATTCATACATAAACAGTTTCTTGTTCTTAAGAATGCTATTAATGAGAATGTAAGGTGATATGATAAAAGACTAGAAGATTTGTCCTTTAGCTAGTATTGTCAGGATAGTAAAGCCATAAGTGAAGAGAAGGAGGCAGCAGTGAAAATACTGTGAAGAAGACCATTACAAGTGGAAGGAACACAAGAGTAAAGGACCAGTTAAGAGTAGACTTGAAATCCTAAAGGATTATAAAGACTACAAGGTTATCAGTGTGATGAACTCTGAGTTCATTTCAAGGTTGTGATTTTTTCCAGGTTACAGTCAATAATTCAGAAATAAATGTTAAAATATTCAAACTAAAAATATTCAATTAATACTTTTTCTTGGGCTCTCAAATCACTGTGGATGGTGACTGCAGCCATGAAATTAAAAGATGCTTGCCCTTTGGAAGAAAAGTATGACAAACCTAGATAGCATATTAACAAACTGAGACATAATTTTGTCAACAAAGGTCCATTTAGTCAAAGCTATGTCATGTACAGATGTGAGAGTTGGACTATAAGGAAGGACTAGCGCCAAAGAATCGATGCCTTTGCACTGTGGTTCTGGAGAAGACTCTTGAGAGTTTCTTGGACAGCAAGGAGATCAAATTAGTCAATCTTAAAAGAAATCAACCCTGGATATTCATTGGGAGAACTACTGCTGAAGCTGAAGCTCCAATACTTTGGCCACCTGATGCAAAGAGCTGACTAATTGGAAAAGACCCTGATGATGGGAAAAATTGAGGGCAGGAGGTGGAGGGGGCGACAGAGGTTGAGATGGCTGGATGGCATCACTGACTCAATGGACATGAGTTTGAGCAAACTCTGGGAGATCGTGAAGGGCAAAGAAGCCTGGTTTTCTGCAATCCATGGGGTCGCAACACTTCAGACACAACCGAGCAACTGAACAACTAGAAGCAACTGCTTCTAGCTGAAAATATTTAAATGATAACCCAAGAAAGCTCCCTTATAATCATGTACTTTGTGTTATGCTCATTTTGAAAGGAATTGATGCAATTTCCTTTTTTAAATGGAGCTCTGATGTTTTACAGAGCTATAGGACATTTTGCCATTCTTGATGGAAAGCATACACAAAATGTAAAGAAAAATACTGTATGTAATGAACATCAACTTTGCATATCCATATCACTGTATGGGTCTAATTCTGTATGTTTTTCAGAATAAGTGTATAATTGATATTGTTTTTTTTTCTCTAAATATAAATTTATTTATTTTAATTGGAGGTTAATTACTTTACAATATTGTATTGGTTTTGCCATACATCAACATGAATCCACCACGAGTGTACACCTGTTCCCCATCCTGAACCCCCCTCCCACCTCCCTCTCCGTACCATCCCTCTGGGTCATCTCAGTGCACCAGCCCCAAGCATCCAGTATCATGCATTGAACCTGGACTGGCGATTCGTTTCATATATGATATTATACAAGTTTCAATGCCATTCTCCCTATTGATTTACCAATTTTATATCAAGGAATTTGGATTATATAGGGAATATGTAGTTAACAACTAGCAGAGGATATAGATATTCAACACTAACCCAAAGTATGAAGAATAATGTAAATATTATTTAAAAGATGAAGGATTTGGTGGGAGAAATGTCACCGTTATTACATCAACTTAATAATCTTCTCTTGTCATTCATAATGATGAACTGATTGCTCTTATACTTTTATGACTGGTCCTTTCTTGTTCAAGCTGTTCCTTTGCAGAAATTTAGAAGCAACACAAAGATTATAACAGTTACCAAAAAGAGAAGTGGTCAAGCCAGGTGAGAATAACTTTGCAATGTGTATATGGATTCCAAATTCAAATGTTTCAACTCTTTTAGCAGAACTCTCTGGCTTTTGAAATATACCAATTTTTGAAGAGTAAGACATTTTTTATTTATGTGTGAGTATAGATCTTTTAAATTTATGACAAACTGAATAGTTTTTTGAATTATTTAAAATAATAAAACAAAACAAAAATATATATTTTACCTTAATTTTGTTCAGAGAGGTTTTGAATCTCAACTATATCATTCTTTTAAAAAGACAGGCTAATCTCAATATACTAAAACATTGACTGCTTACATATAACATAAAGCATGTCAAATAAGTATTTAATATACACAACAGATAAACAAAACCAAATAAACATCTATAGGGATATAATAAAGTATATCTGCTCATATTTAATGTCAAACACTGGAATTTGAAATTGCTAATTAAAATCATTAGTGAATGTCAATACAGCAATATTTTAATGACTCCAAGATAATCCCACAGCAATCAATTTAGATCAGAATGAGTTTATTGTAAAGTGCCAAAGGTGGAAAAAATGCTTCCTTTGCACTATAAAGCCACAGTTTCTCAAATGAATAATGCCTAGTCAAAATATAACTAGATAATTACTTAATTTGCATTTATTAAGGAAATATAATAATGGGGAAGAAAGCTCTTTGGGAAATGACCTAAGAGTTACTAGTTGACTTATATAAACACAGTTTTACCTTAACTTTGGAATACAGAAATGCAATGATACTAAAAAATCAGAACAATAGCAGAAAACCCAAGAACAACAACAAAATAACAAGAAATTTATTTGACAGAAAGTAGGTGCCAATTTTATACCTAGTATATGTTGACAAATGACCAACTTCTGGTAGAGTTATTTTGTCTAGTGAGTTCAGTAAGAATATGAAGTTCAGTTTCCATGTTTTAATGTCTAGAAGCAGGAGAAGGGTTTCTATTTAATTTTTGGAACTACATCAGTGGAAATACAAATAAATAAATCCATGAAATGTGTTTGTTCTCATATTATTTAGAAAGATTTGAACATTGCACACCTTCTTCATGATACCGCAAGTAAAAAGGTCTGAAAAATCACACTTAAATTCAATGATCCCTCTTTCATGTCTAATCTAATCAAACTTATGAAGCTCTTTTGGATCATGGTGATGGCAGCAGGAGATCCTTACTAGCAACCGAGGAGGGAACTATAACAGTGTCTGAGTTAGGCTTAGAGATGATAATGTTCAAATAGGTCAGAGGTGTCTAATGTTTTGTGACAATAAAGGGGACAATAGAAAATATTAAAGTTGATGAAGAGAATTAGAAATTAGAAAAATATAGACATAAAATGTAATAGCTTGCAAAACAGATGGCAGTTTTTACAGCTTTCCCATCGAGAAGCAATATTTTCCCACCCTTCGAATCAAGACTGGCTTTGGTACTTTTTTTTTTTTTTTTTTTGGTACTTGTTTTGATCAATAGATACAGCATAAATGACAATGTTCTATTTCAGAGCATACAATTCCAAAGAACTTGCAGATTTTTGCTTTCACGCCTTATACTTCTACTGATAGGTGAACTGGTCCCTAGTGGGACCAATTGCCTCCATCACTTCAGTAGAACACTTGCCATTGTCCAGCATGTGAAAGTGACTATATGTACAGGCCAGACACCAATTAAGCTTTCAACTTACTACAGATAAATGAGTGAAAACGCCAATATCTACACAGTCCAGCACAGATCAAAAAAAGAAAATATCAGAATTATTATCTAACTAATATTTTAAGACATGAAAAAATCATGAATAAAGAGAAAATATGAACAGTCCCTTAACAAGTAAGCAGATTGAATCAGCAATTAAAAATCTCTCAACAAAGAAATACCCAGGACAAAATGGTTTCTATGGTGAACTCTACTAAACACTTAAAGAATTAATGCCAATCCTCCTTAGGCTCTTCCAAAAACTTGAAGCAAGAGGAATACTCCTATACTCATTTTATGAGGCCAGCATTACCCTGATACCAAAGCCAGATAAAAACACAAGAAAAGAAAATATCCCTGATGGATATAAATGCAAATATTTAAAAAAGACTCAGCAGACTGAATTGTATGGTACATGAATAGAATCAAGGGCTTCTCTGGTGACTGAGATGGTACAGAATATGCCTGCAATGCAGGTGACCCAGGTTCAGTTTCTGGGTCAGGAAGATCCACTGGAAAAGGGAATGGCTACTCACCCCAGTATTCTTGCCTGGAGAATTTCAGAGACAGAGGAGCCTGATGGACTACAGTCCATGAAGTCACAAAGAGTTGGATGTGACTGAGTGACTAACATTCAGTTCAGTTCAGTCTCTCAGTCATGTCTGACTCTTTGCAACCCCATGAACTGCAGCACACCAGGCCTCCCTGTCCATCATCAACTCCTGGAGTTTACTCAAACCTATGTCCATTAATTCGGTCATGCCATCCAACCATCTCATCCTCCGTCATCCCCTTCTCCTCCCACCCTCAATCATTCCCAGCATCAGGGTCTTTTCCAGTGAGTCAGTTCTTCACATCAGGTGGCCAAAATATTGGAGTTTCAGCTTCAACATCAGTCCTTCCAATGAAAATTCAGGACTTATTTCCTTTAGGATGGACTGGTTGGATCTCCTTGCAGTCCAAGGGACTCTCAAGAGTCTTCTCCAACATCATAGTTCAAAAGCATCAATTCTTCAGCACTCAGCTTTCTTTATAGTCCAACTCTTACATCCATACATAACTACTGGAAAAATCATAGCTTTGACTAGACGGACCTTTGTTGGCAATATAATGTCCCTGCTTTTTAATATGCTGTCTAGGTTGGTCACTTTCACTTAATAGAATAATACATTATGACCAAGTAGGACTTATCTCTGGGATATTAAGTATGATTCAACATCCACCAATAAATAAATATGATATATCACATTAAGAAAATGACAGAAAAAAAGTCATATGATGATCTCAATAGATGCAGAAAAAGCAGTTAACAACATTCAAATCCTTTTGTGGTAACATACACAACAAATTAGGTGTAGTAGGATACCACAACATGATTAAGGACATATATGTCAAGCACACAGCTAATATCATACTCAGTGGTGAATGTTTGACAGTTTCTCCTCTAAGATCAGGAACAAGACAAAGGTGCCCACTCTCATCACTCTAATATAATATGATACATAATATATATCCTATCTCTTTGTGGTTTTCATTTGTATTACCTAATGAATAATGGGGCTCCCCAGGTGGCAGAGTGATAAAGAATCTGCCTGCCAATGCAGGAGATGCAAGAGACATGGGTTCAATCACTGGGTTGGGAAGATCACCTGGAGTAGGAAATGGCAACCCACTCCAGGATTTTTGCCTGTAAAATTTCATGGACAGAGGAGCCTGGCAGGCTACAGAGTCAGACATGACTGAGTGACTGAATACACACACACACACACACACACACACACAAACACATACATTATTATAATAATATTACATATAGCAATATGGGCTTCCCTGGTAGGTTGGACAGTAAAGAATCTGCCTTTGATATAGGGGTTGCAAAGAGTTGGACACGACTGAGCAACTTTGCTTTGCTTTTGATATAGGATACCTGGGTTCAGTACCTGGGTTGGGGAGATTCCCTGTAGAATGGAAAGGCTCTCCACTCCAGTATTTTTTCCCGGATAATTCCTTGGACACAAGAGCCTAGCAGGCTAGTCCCTGGGGTCACAAAGAGTTGGACACGACTGAGCAACTAACACTTTCATTTTTGTAGTACTATACCATATATTATATATTCATTTTAAATCATACAATATTTTCTTAATGTATAATGTAGACAGTATAAAATAAGTAATATATACAACTTGATATTAATATAATAGTATAAATATATTTTGTGCATATATGTTAATATATGTGCAGATATGCACATACACATGCACACAAATACATATGCATACATGTTTACATTTTCCAGTTTGGATTGGAAAGAGGAGAAAAGCAAACAGAACTTTAACCATTAGTCTATTGTGAGTATTCATAATAAGAGTTTCTTAATCCCTGATAGCTCAGTTGGTAAAGAATTTGCCTGCAATGCAGGAGAGCTGGGCTCCATTCTTGGGTTGGGAAGATCCACTGGAGAAGGGATGGGCTACCCACTCCAGTATTCTTGGACTTCCCCTGTGGCTCAGCTGGTAAAGAATCCATCTGCAATGTAGGAGACCTGGGCCTGATTTCTGGATTGGGCAGATCCCCTGAGAGAAGGAAAAGGCTACTCACTGTAAGGTTCTGGCTTGGAGAATTCCATGGATTGTATAGTCCATGGGATCATGAAGAGTCAGATATGACTGAATGACTTTCACTTTCAATCTTAGCTGTACAATAAACTAATGTATGTAAATAAGCATGTGAGTATAAATTCATATCTAAAGCAATTTAGAATATCTCCTCTCAAAAGCTCAGTCAGGAAAGAATCGCTTAGCAAAATATTAGTGTTTCTTTTACAGTTAATATGCAGTAATGCATAACAATTGCTTCAGGCAAAATGCAATGATGTGAACAACAGTGGTACGTTCTTTATGAAAAAATAGTGTACCTGAGAGGATTTTATTCGTTCACAGATTTTTTCATCAAAATGTTTTCCGTGCCTCATGTGATTTAAGTATCATATGAGAAGTCTTGCTCTGAAAGAGTTTTGATATAATGGGTCAGGGACATGTGTCTCTGTAATATGTGATAAGAATAAAAGCACAAAGAAATAGTATTTTTTTTAAATCTTGGCTTGATGTCAAAACATATTTCATAGAGGAAATGACACTCAGTTTACATGTAAAACTGCATTACTTTTTATATCAATAGGTTAAGAGAGGACTTGCACAACAGAGGAAGCAGTATTGCAAGGTCTTGCTCCCACAGAAAACTTCTATATATGATTTTTTTAAAGAGTGTCTCAAATCATTTGTGCAAATTTTCCCACCTTCTATTCAAAATGTTATTTAAAATGCAGACTGGTAAATATACAAAGTAAAAAATTCTGACTTGAAATGGTTGCTTGAAAAGCTCTGTATATTAATTCTGAGAAAGAAACAGTAAGAGCAAAGAAAAGGGAATGAATCCCTGGACATCTGCAAGTACAGAAGAGAGTTGTGAAGTGAAAATGAAGTTGCTCAGTCATGTCTGACTCTTTGCGACCCCATGGACTGTAGCCCACCAGGCTCCTCTGTCCATGGGATTCTCCAGGCAAGAGTACTGGAGTGGGTTGCTATTTCCTTCTCCAGACAGAAAAGAGTTAGGGCAGAGTAGATCTGAGATATAATCACAATCCCATTACACCTCACTAAAATACATAAACAATTTTTAAAAAATGGAACAACACAGATATGCAAACACAAAAATACCCCAATGATCCAACTGAACAAAGTAAACTTTAAGTATCTTCTTGCTTTAGCACTGATTATTTAAAAAAAATATTTCTGTATAAAACTGAAAAATAGGACTCAAAGCAGTGCTATATAGGGAAAAATCTGAAAATTTTAATGGTTTAAAACATAATCTTTTTCTGTCTGGCGATTAGATGTTAAATCTCCTAAAATTTAAGTTAAATGCAAACTTACTGTTTGCCAAACAATAGAGACATAAGGAGAAGAAAATATTTGTGGCTCACGGGGAAAATAATTACAGTTATAATCCACATGCCTGCAGTTGTGATAACAAAACCTGGCTTTAAAAATGTTTAGTTCTAAAATCCTAATGGGTACCAAAGGAAGGTTCAAACATCTTTCTATTATTTTCTTATTTGCATACATTGATGAGGCATTGTGCATCTGTCAGATTCTGTATATTTCTTTTATGAGGCTGTATATAATTATGCTTGTGTATATACATGTATTTGTATTTGCATTTGTAAATCTAGCTCCTACTTTTCATTCATTTTTTACTATTACAATCATAACTTTTTCTCCTCACACTTTGCCCTATTTTTCTTTCTGCTTTAACAGCTTTCTAAACCATATTATTTCCACATAATTAGTCATAATCTTCAATTTAAATAAGCCTTTAATTTTGCTCTACTTGATAAAAAAAAGATATTTATTGATTCTATTATTAAAGAATAAGTGAACTATATGTTTATATATATCTCTCTGAAATGTATTTGTATTTTATAAACATGGATATTTACATTTCAATGTTCCTTGTCCTCCAATAGAAAATAAAAACTACACCATGGTAAAATAAATATTTCTTACAAAGAACTGGCAAAATCATAACATTTAATTATAAAACATCTTAAAATAATCAACATTTATTAATAAAAGTTCAATATTGAATATCAACAGTACACTTTTATTTTACCATATTTGTTGAAAAAGAATTAACATATAAAAGAGTTGATATATTTTGTGCTCACTTTGATCATATAGGTACATACTTGCAAAACTACAATGATGACAATCAGCATAACTACCATGCTCAGATGTTTCCTAATATCCTCTTTTAATCTTTCCCATTTGTACCCTTAGAATTTTGAAAATTCATATAATTAGGAACTTATAGCATGTACTGTTTTTTGCCCTGCTTCTTGTATCCAACATAATTATTTTGAAATTGACCCATATTGTACACTATATTAGTAATGTATTCCTAATCCTGAGAGTGGCCAAGATGGTGGAGTAGATAAACCCTAAGCTCCCCTCCTCTCATAAGCATATTAAAATCATAACTATCTGCAGAACAACCATTGGTAAAAAAGACTAGAACCTACCAGAAAAGATCCTCTACGAATAAAGACATAAAGAAGGAACCTCAACAACATGGGTAGGAAGGGCAGATAGATGAAACCAAATTCCATATCCTCTAGGTGGGCAACACACAAACGGAGAATAATTACATTGCAGAGATTCTCAGACAGGACTGAGAATTCTAAGCCCCACATCAGGCCCCCTGGCCCAGGGGTCCAGCACTGGGAAGAAGAACACCCAGAGCATTTGGCTTTGAAGGCCAGTGGAGTTTGATTTCAGGAGCCTCATGGGATTGCAGGAGCTCCACAGAATTGCAGGAAATAGAGACTTCACTACTAAAGGCTCACACAAAATCTCATGTGTACAGGGACCAATAGCAAAAGTGGCAATTTGATGGAATCCTAGGATACCTGCTTTGGTCTTGGAAAGTCTTCTGAGGAGATGGGGACAACTGTGGCTCGCCCTAAGGACAAAGACACTGGTGTTAGACATATGAGGGAGCTAAGACACTGGTGTTAGACATATGAGGGAGCTCTCCAGGAAGCTGCCATCTTGGCACAAAGACTTGGCCCCATCTAACAGCCAGTAGGCGCCAGTGCTAGGAGTTTGTTGTGTTAGATGCTTAGTCACGTTCAACTTTTTGTGACCCCATGGACTGTAGCCCACCAGGCTTCTCTCCCCATGGGATTCTACAAGCAAGAACACTGGAGTGGGTTGCTGTTCGCTTTGCCAGGGGATCTTTCTGACCCAAGGTTTGAAAGTGGGTCTCCAGAATTGTGGGCAGATTCTTTACCATCTGAGTCACCAGGGATTTCAGTGCTGGGAGGCCTCAGGCTAAACAACAAACTGGGCAGGGACAAAGAGTTGGACATGACTTAGTGACTGAAAAACAGCAACAGCCCCACCCATCAGCTGAAAGGCTGTCTAAAGATTTCCCGAGCCCACAGCACCTCTATACATTACCCTAGGAATGGAGCTACTGCCCAGAGAGATAAGACTTAGTTCTAACCAGCAATGGGTAAGCACCAGCCCCTCCCATCAGATAGCCAGTAGAAGACTCTAGATCAGGTTCACCCATAGAGGTCAGACACTAGAAGGAAGAAAACTGTGGTCCTTTGACCTGAAGACCAAGTTCACAAATGCAGGCCAGACACTACCCTGGGACCAGTTGGCAGGTGGTCCTTAGGTGATGAGAGGGGAATACACTGTAGGATCACTTAGGATATCTTCTATAGAGGATATCACTTCTACAAGGTCAAGAAATGTAACTTACCTACAACATACATAAAAATGTAAATAGAAATTTGGAATAAATGAGGTGACATAGGAATATGTTTCACATGAAGGAACAAGATAAAACCTGAGAAGAAGAATTCAGTGATGTGGGATATGCAATCTACCCAAGAAATAGTTTAGAGTAATGATCATAAAGATGAACTGAGAATTCAGGAGGAAAATAGATACAAGGCATGAGAAATTAGAAGTTTTTAAGAAATACTTAGAAAATAAAAAGAACAAACAGAATTCAAGAATATAATAACTTGAATTTGATGAAAAATATACTAGAAGGAATCAATAGTAGACTAAATGAGACAAAATAAACAGATCAGTGTGCTGGAAGACAGAGTAGTGGAAATCATTGCCACTGAACAGAAAGAAAAAAGGATTAAAAAAAATGTGGACAGTCTGAGAGATCTCTGGGACAACATCAACACACTAAGATTCATATTATAAGAGTCACAGAAGGAGAAAACATAGAGAAAGGGGCTAATAAAATATCTGAAGAGATAATATTTGAAAACCTCCTTAAGCTGGGAAAGGAAACAGTCAACCAAGTCCAAAAAGCACAGAATCCCATTCAGGATTGACCCACAGAGTAATAGACCAAGACACATTGCAATCAAAATAACAAAACTTAAAGAGAATAGTAAAAGTAACAAGGGAAAATCACCAAAAATAGAACTGCCATATGATCCAACAGTCATACTCTAGGTCATTTATCTGGAGAAAATGCTAATTAAAAAAGATACATGCAACCCAATGTTCATAGAAGCACTGTTTACAATGGCTGAGATACAAAAACAACTTAAATATTTATCAATAGATGAATGGGAAAGATTGAAGGTGGGAGGAGAAGGGGATGACAGAGGATGAGATGGTTGGATGGCGTTGCCAACTTGATGGACATGAGTTTGAGTATGCTCCGAACATTGGTGATGGACAAGGAAGCCTGGTGTGCTGCAGTCCATGTGGTTGCAAGGAGTTGGACACGAATGAACGACTGAACTGAACTGAACTGATTGGAAAAGAAGAGGTGATAAAGAATGACATCATGCCATGATAATGTTTAAATATGGAATCTAAAAAAAATTCATAAATTAGTTTATTTACAAAATAAAAATAACCTCATAGACATTGAAAACAAACTTATGGTTACCAAAGGGGAAAGGCCGGGGAGGGATGAATTAGAAGGTTTTAGGGATTAACATATACACAGTGCTATATATAAAATAGATACCCAAAAAGGATCTACTGTATATAGCATAGGGAACTCTACTCATTACTCTGTAATGACCTATTTGGACAAAGAATCTTAAAAAAAAAAAAAAAAAGGTGGCTATATGTATACATATAACTGATTCATTTGTTGTACATCTGAAACTAACATAACATTGTAAATCAACTTATTCCAATTAAAAAATAAGGGGAAAGAATCAGAAAAGATACACACACACACACACACACACACACACATATATATATATATATATACACACACACACATATATACACATTCTCCTGTCAATTGTTGTTCAGCAGTGAGTAGTAATTCTGGAGTTATTACAGGAGAAAATTAGCAGATGTCCTTCTACTCTGTCATCTTGTAGACAATTCTCCATCAAAAGAAGAATGTTGGATCCCACCAAAAATAGATACTTCACATCTAAGAGCAAAGGAGAAGCCCCAGCAAGACGGTAGGGGCAAAACTGCATTTAGAATTAAACTGCATACACTCAAGAGACACTTGGAGAGCTCAAACAAACGTTATGCACATCAGGACCCAGAGATCCCACAGAGACTGAGCCAGAACTGTGTTTGAGGGTGTCCTATGGAAGTACGGGTCAGCAGTGGCCTGCCGCAGGGAATACACCTGGGGCTTTGGGTGCAGCAGACCTGGATGGGGCATAAGCTCTCTTGGAGGAGGTCACATTAACCCCACCAAGAGCCATTGGAACTTCCACAGGACTAGAGAAACAGACTTAGAGGGCACAAAAAAACCTTGTGTGCCCCAGGACCCAGGAGAAAGGAGCAGTGAACACACAAGAGACTGACCCAGATTTTCCTGTGACTGTCCAGGAGTCTCTGGCAGAGGCATGGGTCAGTAGTGGCCTGCTGCAGGGTTGGGGGCACTGAGTGCATCTAACACCAAAAAAAAAGTCCTTTTCATTACAGGGACTGGAATGCAAAAGTAAGAAGTCAAGAAATACCTGAAGTAACAGGCAAATTTGGCCTTGGAGTTTCAAAATGAAGCAGGTCAAAGGCTAACAGAGTTTAACTAAGAGAACACATTGCTCATAGCAAACACCCTCTTCCAACAACAAAAGAGAAGACTCTACACATGGACATCACCAGATGGTCAATGCTGAAATCAGATTGATTATATTCCTTAAAGCCAAAGACGGAGAACCTCTATACAGTCAGCATACTATACCATACTATACTATACTATACTATACTATACTGTATTATACTATACTATACTGGGAGCTGACTATAGCTCAGATCATGAACTCATTGCCAAATTCAGACTTAAATTGAAGAAAATAGGGAAAACCACTAGACCATTCAGGTATGACCTAAATCAAATCCCTTACCACTATACAGTGGAAGTGACAAATAGATTCAAGGAATTGGATCTGGTTGACAGAGTTCCTGAAGAACTATCGACAGAGGTTCATGACATTGTACAGGAGGCAGTGATCAAGACCATCCTAAAGAAAAAGAACTGCAAAAGGGAAAAATGGTTGTCTGATGAGGCCTTACAAATAGCTGTTAAAAGAAAAGAAGCTACAGGCAAAGGAGAAAAGGAAAGACAGACCCATTTGAATGCAGAGTTCCAAAGAATAGCAAGGAGAGATAAGAAAGCCTTCCTCAGGGATCAATGCAAAGAACTAGTGGAAAACAGTGGAATGGGAAAGACTAGAGATCTCTTCAAGAAAATAAGAGATACCAAGGGAACTTTTCATGCAAAGATGGGCACAAAAAGGACAGAAATAGTATGGACCTAACAGAAGCAGAAGATATTAAGAGGTGGCAAGAATATACAGAAGAACTGTACAAAAAAGATCATCATGACACAGATAACCACGAGGTGTAATTGTTCATCTAGAGCCACACAACCTGGAATGCAAACTCAAGTGGGCCATCAGAAGCATCACTATGAACAAAGCTAGTTGGAAGTGGTGGAATTCTAGTTGAGCTATTTCAAATCCTAAGAGATGATGCTGTGAAAGTTCTGCACTCAATATGCCAGCAAATTTGGAAAACTCAGCAGTGACCACAGGACTGGAAAAGGTCATTTTTTATTCCAATCTCAAAGAAAGGCAATGAAAAAAGAATGTTCAAATTACCACACAATTGCACTTACCTTACACACTAGCAAAGTAATGCTCAAAATTCTCCAAGCCAGTCTTCAACAATACATGAACCAAGAACTTCCAGATGTTCAAGATGGATTTAGAAAAGGCAAAGGAATCCAGATATCAAATTGCCAACATCTGTTGGATCATCAAAAAAACAAGAGAGTTTCAGAAAAACATCTACTTTTGCTTTATTGATTACGCCTAAGACTTTGTGTGGAACACAACAAACTGTGGAATATTCTGAAAGAGATGGGAAAGCAGAACTCCTTACCTACCTCCTGAGAAATCTGTATGAAGGTCAAAAAGCAACAGTTAGAACCTGATATGAAACAACAGACTGTTTCCAATTTGGGAAAGGAGTACATCAAGGCAGTATATTGTCACCCTGCTTATATTACTTCTATGCAGAGTATATAATGAGAAATGCTGGATTGGATGAAGCACAAGCTGGAATCAAGATTGCTGGGAGAAATATGAATAACCTCAGATATGCACATGGCACCACCCTTATGGCAGCGAAGAAGAACTAAAGAGCCTCTTGGTGAAAGTGAAAGAGAAGAGTGAAAAAGTTGGCTTAAAACTGAACATTCAGAAAACTAAGATCATGACATCAAATCCCATCACTTCATGGCAAATAAACAAGGATACAATAGGAACAGTAAGAAACTTTATTTTGTGGGATTCTGAAATCACTGCAGATGGTGACCACAACCATGAAATAAAAAGACACTCCTTGGAAGAAAATCTATGACCAACCTAGAAAGCATATTAAAAAGCAGAGGCATTATTTTGCCAACAAGTGTCCTTCTAGTCAAAACTATAGTTTTTCCAGTGGTCATGTATGGATGTGAGGGTTGCAATACAAAGAAAGCTGAGCACTGAAGAATTGATGCTTTTGAACTGTGGTGTTGGAGAATATTCTTGAGAGTCCCTTTGACTTCAAGGAGATCCAACCAGTCCATCCTAAAGGAAATCAGTCCTGAATATTCATTGGAAGGACTGATGCTGAAGCTGAAACTTCAATATTTGACCACATGATGCGAAGAACTGACTCATTTGAAAAGACTGTGATGAGAAAGATTGAAGGTGGGAGGAGAAGAGGACGACAAAGGATGAGATGGCTGGATGGCATCACTGATGCTATGGACATGAGTTTGAGTAGGCTCCAAGAGTTGGTGATGGACTGGGAAGCCTGGTGCACTGCAATCAGTGGGGTTGCAAAGAGTCGGCACGACTGAGCAACTGAACTGAATTGAACTGAAACTATGAAATATACATTATTAAGTAAAAAAGTTAACATGTTGAATTAAAAGTCTACATGGTCTAGGAAAAGACAAGATTCCATATATGTTAGATGTAGATATTAACAGAAGGGAATTAACATTATTATCTGGTTAGAGGAGGATGCAAAAGGTGCTTAAATATCTCTTAGTATGATTTTTTTAAATTGTTTCTAATTGCCTCAACAAAGCATTAAATTTATAGAGAATAAATTGCTTCACTTCAAGGAAAGCAAGTAAAGCCGTTAAGCAGATGAATGAATACTAACCCCTTTCCTTTTTGTTTATTATCACATGTTCCTCTTATTCCATTGGTGCTACTTTTTATCAGTATTTTCTTCTTATAATAGCCACGTTGGTCTCAATGGAGTTAATATTTACAACATATTTGTACAAAAAATGCCCTGTCTTCTTTTCCTGTGCAAGTGACTGGCACACTAACAAAATATATTTTATTTTTTTTTCTCTATTCAAGATTTTCATGATAGAGCATTTGTGAATTTACTTTTCTGCTAACAGGACTATTAGTGTAAAATATTACTTATATCTTTTAATTTTATAATATTTCTTAAATTTACATTTTTTAAGAATTTATATCTCTGAAATTCACTTATTTGAAATGTTGCTGGTTATATGGTTAGAAATGGTAATAGAAGGAATAGATGGTAGATATGAAAAGAAGTGGACATATTTAAGACCGAAGAAATCAAATTAGTAGAGCTTGATAACTGATTGGAAGTGAATGGGAAAATACAGAGGGACAATTTAAAGATGTTAATGTTTGCTGTGATATAACTCAGTGTGAAAATGAAAGTGTTAGTCGTTCAGTCATGTCCAACTCTGTGATACCATGGACTGTAGCCTGCCAGACTCCTTTGTCTACGGAATTCACCAGGCAAGAATATTGGAGTGAGTTGCCATTCCCTTCTCCAGGGTATCTTCCCAACCCAGGGATTGAACCCAGGTTTGCTGCATTGCAGGCAGATTCTTTACTGTCTGAGGCACCAGGGAAGCCCTAACAAATCAGGATAAGAAAAACAAAGAGAAAAATAGATTTCTGAGGAAACATGATAATGTGGGGTGTGAACATGTTCAATTTGAGATACCTGGGAAACATTTCTGTGACCATTTGAACTATGATGCCATGGACTGCATTTTGTAAGAGAGCTGACTCTATAGCATTGACTTTATCATAATACAGTTGTATAGCTAAGTAACTGGATGGGCTCTTCTAAGGAATGTAAGTTAGAAAAAGACATAAAGAAATGGTGCACGAAATCTCTAGGACACAAATACATCGTTGATGAGCAGAGAGTAAGGCTTTTTCTAAAGCAAAGCTGGGAGATCTCCATGGAAGGTCTTGTAATGAGGGACATGTAGCATATTTGAAAAATGCAAAGAATTTCACTATGGCTAAAGATGAAATTCAAAATTCTTATCTAAAATAGAGAACTGAACTCCAATGACTTATGGTTTCTAACCTAAGAGAAACTGATTTAGCCTGAACACCTTGGGTTAATGAGTTATTTTGTAGAAAGGAGAATATTGGACTGATGAATTAGTATCCATAAATCCCAGGTAGAGGAAACAAATGTTATTGCTTTATTTTGTACAATAATGACATTAATGACATAAAGGACTTCTTTGGAAAACTGACCATGTAAGATACTGAAATATATTGAAATTGTGACATAAGTACTTAAAAATAAAGTTTAATTCCAGGGAGAGTTTCATTATTTTCTATCACTGTTTTGAATTTTGTGTTTTTATTTTGTTTGTTTGTTTCCTTTGGTTTATACCCAGGGTTTTGAGTTTAAGATATATAATATAGACATCATAGTGTATAGTTACTTTTTATTGTGTCTTATAATTACCTATGTTGTATTGAATTAAAAAATACTGGAGACATGTATATAGATTACATTATTTTTCCTATATATAATTTTTTTTTTTTTAAATCAGGTCATTCTTTCCTAAATTCTGATATTGAGTACTGCTGAAAAAATCCACCTTTTGGGGCTGTTACATTTTATTTTTTCCTTCTACTTTATCTTACACATGTAATTTATTTTATCTCTCAATAGTTTAAATGTGGTTTAACTTTTTAAATTAATGTTTCAGAAAATGAAAAGCAGGGAATAAATTAAGAGAGGTCAGATTTTTGAATTAAATAAAATTAACTCTTGGGGAAAAATCATAAATCTTTCATGGTGGCCGAATACGGAGTGCTTAACTCTGTATTAATTTGTAGATGTAATTGAAAATAATGACTACTACTTTATCCAGACCTGGATATTCATTTTTGAGAGAAAGTAAGACTTTTCCTTAATTTAAACACAGATCTCAAAATTCCCCAAAGCTTTGTGTATTTGTATGTGCGTGTTGGGGTGGGGGAGATTATGTGCTTTGTTACAACTTTTAGGTTACATTTAGAATAAACTAAAACAAAGTCCAATATGCACTGGACCTGAGGAAGAGAGAGTGACTAGGTACGCAAAAGTCTTCAATGCTTATCATCTCTTCTTTTCCTTTCTTTATTTATCATTATATGCTTTTTCATAGTGCAGTTTTTTTTCCCCTTCTGAATTAATATAAGCAGGAAGAAAGATCTTAGAGATTGACATATTTTTCCACTTCAAATTTCTAGTAATGAGAAAATGTGTGCATCTTAGTTTGGATATGCTAAACAGCTCATGTGTGCTAAGTCACTTCAAACTGCAAGCCTTCTTTGTCCATGGGATTCTCCAGGCAAGAATACTGGGGTGAGTTGCCATGCTCTCCAACAGATTGCCCCAACTCAGGGATTGAATGGAGAAGGCAACGGCACCCCACTCCAGTACTCTTGCCTGGAAAATCCCATGAATGGAGAAGCCTGGTAGGCTGCAGTCAATGGGGTCGCTAAGGGTCGGACACGACTGAGTGACTTCCCTTTCACTTTTCACTTACATGCATTGGAGAAGGAAATGGCAACTCACTCCAGTGTTCTTGCCTGGAGAATCCCAGGGATGGGGGAGCCTGGTGGGCTGCCGTGTATGGGGTCACACAGAGTCGGACACGACTGAGGTGACTTAGCAGTAGCAGCAGCAGGGATTGAACCCAAGTCTCTTACATCTCCTGCATTGGCAGATGGGCTCTTTAACCATTAGTACCACCTGGGGGCCCTCTGGTTCCCTCAAATAAGTCAGGGACCACTGACACACTGTATAAACCCAGGTATTGGAGAACCTAGATACGTACCCCAGAGAGACAGTCCTCAGAGTTAGGAGAATCCGTTTGAGTTGAGCAGGTGCCACCAAAGTTGACCAATATTCATGCAACAAAGGGATCTTCAGGTAACGATTCTCTACCCTGCCTTATCTGAATTGGTTCAGCTCTTTCCTAGAAATTAAAATAATGCTTTCTCATAACTCACTGATCTGTACATACTTCTCTCCTCTTATAATGTTCTACAATTCCTTAAACCTCATTTCATCAGTCGCTTCTCTGTCATTCCCTGATCCCTAACACTCTAAGGCAGGTGTGCCTGTTTCAACATCTCACATTCAGCCTATTCTGGTGTACTGCTTTGTGCTTCTCTTTAGCATGGCATACAGTTTATTTCATAAATTATTGATATTTCTTTATTCATCATCCTTGATGCTTCATAAAACAAGGCCTGCTGCTGCTACTGCTAAGTCGCTTCAGTCGTGTCCGACTCTATGCGACCCCATAGACAGCAGCCCACCAGGCTCCCCTGTCCCTGGGATTCTCCAGGCAAGAACACTGGAGTGGGTTGCCATTTCCTTCTCCAATGCATGAAAGTGAAAGTGAAGTTGCTCAGTCGTGTCTGACTCTTAGGGACCCCATGGACTACAGCCCACCAGGCTCCTCCATCCATGGGATTTTCCAGGCAAGAGTACTGGAGTTGGGTGCCATAGCATTCTCCAAAACAAGGCCTATTTCTTTCATTTTTCTATTTTTGCAAAAAAAGACTGCAGAGTAAATATTAAACAGATAAATAAACACATTGAGTTATATTTTTACACAAAATTAAATTTGTTGGGTCAAAAATTCACGAACACTTAGCACACAATACTTACTCAAACAAAAGAAAATAAAATGAATTTGTTTAAAAAGAAGCTAAAATAATTACAGTAAATATGCAAATATGTTGTGACTTACCAGATTAAATTATCATTCTTATATTATTCCTAGATTGATTTGAAAACATTTCATAAGAGATTTTTCCATCTATTCTCACACAGTTTTTTCATTCTTTTTAAAAATGACTAATAAAACATCTCTGTATATGATTTTAAGGTATAGACCAATGATTTGTTTAAGTGGGTTTTCATCAGAGGCCATATATTTTTCTCCTTAAAATTACTTATTAATCAACATGATGGTATTTGTAATATATAAAGAAATATCACAGCAGAAAAAAATATATATATATTCTACCATAGTACATCAAAATATGTCAAATTGAACTTCTGTAATATTACTTCAAATACACATAAGAGGAAGTTTTCTATAGAAACATAATAAGTTCTGTTGCCTTTCTTATAATTCAGAAAAGTAATGCTCATGAAAACAATTATTATTTTTCATGTCATTTAAAACTTAAAACAAGTATAATATTTTAAAATATTTAAGCAAAAGTATTTAATAGTGGTTACTTCATAAACTCTATGAACTAATATTGTAAAACTTGATACCAAAGTTCAATAAATATGACACAATTGGACTATCCCCTGTGTATATTTTGATTTATTCTATATGATGTTTCATATCTAACATTTACCCAGCTAACATAAAAGATCCTTTCTTAAACAAGTGATTCCAGCCCTTGTACTTATTTCTTATTACCTTAAAAACAGTAAGATACAATCTTTAAAATATATTTACTGTTGATGCAGTGGTTTGTTTCTTAAATACTCTTATTTAGAAACAACCAATACATTTAATTGATGTAGTGAAATGTGATAAAAATCTCATTTCACAATAAATGTTACTAATCAGAAAAAAATAATGTAAAAATAATGACATGGTTCTGATTTCATTTTTTTTAATATAAATAGGTTAGTCCACTCAATTTTGAAAATATACTTTGTAGGTAGCATAAAAACTGATCAACAAGTAGTCTGATTCTTGTCCTTTTGGGCACATGAGAGGATGACACTTCTCCAACCACCTGAAGTCAGATATGGCCACATTACTTACTCTGGCAATGACTTTTAAGTGTTAATAGTCTGTGACATGTTCTGCCATAAACTTTAAGATGGATTACAACTCTCTCCAATTCCCTCATTCAAGGTGACCTCTGATGGTTTGTATAATGACTGCTTCATTTTTATGTATTTCTGGTAAGCATCATGATGAGCATGCAACAATAAAGTAAACTAAGTTTATTCTTGTTATCTGTGTTATCAAAGGAGAAGAAAATGTGTTGCAATGTTATTCATTCAATTCATTTACATTGAAATATATTTTTATACTGAAATAAAACATTCCCACCAACTGGTGTAGCAAAGTACTTGTGTCAGGACTAATGGTTAAAATGATATATATGTGCATTTATGAAACAAAGTCCCATTTATATTTATAACACAAAGGAAAATAGATGACTTCAGATACTCAGACCATATAATCAGATAAAGCTTAAAATGCAAAAAATATTTATTCATTGATTCACTGGTTTAAAATACATTCATTAATTTTATATAAGCTAATATACATGAAGTAGTTTTAACGAGATATAAGTTCAGTTCAGTCGCTCATTTGTGTCCGACTTTTTGCAACCCCATGAATCGTAGCATGCCAGGCCTCCCTGTCCATCACCAACTCCCGGACTTCACTCAAACTCATGTCTAGAGTCGGTGATGCCATGCAGCCATCTCAACCTCTGTCATCCCCTCTCCTCCTGTCCCCAGTCCCTCCAGCATCAGGGACTTTCCCAATGAGTCAACTCTTCCCAAGAGGTGGCCAAAGTATTGGTCTTTCAGCTTTAGCATCAGTCCTTACAATGAACACCCAGGACTGATCTCCTTCAGGATGGATGGGTTGGATCTCCTTGAAGTCCAAGGGACTCTCAAGAGTCTTCTCCAACACCACAGTTCAAAAGCATCAATTCTTCGGTGCTCAGCTTTCTTCACAATCCAACTCTCACATCCATACATGACGATTGGAAAAACCATAGCCTTGACTAGATGGACATTTGTTGGCAAAGTAATGTCTCTGCTTTTTAATATGCTATATAGGTTGGTCATAAATTTCCTTCCAAGGAGTAAGCATCTTTTAATTTCATGGCTGCGGACGGCGCACTAAGAGCAGCTGAGAGGAGCTACCCCACATTTGAGGTCAGGGGCAGAAGCTGGGAGGACCCCAGGCCCGGAGGGCAGCGGCCAAGAAGAGTTACCCCACGTCCGAGGTCAGGGTCAGCAGCCGAGAGTGCCAAGTTGCAACGGCGCAGGAACGGCAGAGAAGAGCTACCCAAGTGCGAGGTCAGGGGCGGCGGCCAGGAGGAGCTACCCCGTGTCCAAGGTCAGGGGCGGCAGCCAGGAGGAGCTACCCCACACCCGAGGACAAGGGCGGCAGCTGGGAGGACCAACCCTACATCCAACGAGTGGTGGCTGCGCAGGCACAGGAGGGCTTAGAGGCGCTATCCCACATTGAAGGTCAGGAAGGGCAGCAGTGAGGAGATACCCCTCATCCAAGGTAAAGGAGCAGTGGCTGCACTTTGCTGGAGCAGCCGTGAAGAGATACCCCACGCCCAAGGGAAGAGAAACCCAAGTAAAATGGTAGGTGTTGCAAGAGGGCATCAGAGGGCAGACACACTGAAACTATACTCACAGAAAACTAGTCAATCTAATCACACTAGGACCACAGCCTTGTCTAACTCAATGAAACTAAGCCATGCCCGTGGAGCAACCCAAGACAGGAGGGTCATGGTGGAGATATCTGACAGAATGTGGTCCACTGGAGAAGGGAAAGGCAAACCACTTCAGTATTCTCGCCTTGAGAACCCCATGAACAGTATGAAAAGACAAAATGATAGGATACTGAAAGAGGAAATCCCCAGGTCAGTAGGTGCCCAATATGCTATTGGAGATCAGTGGAGAAATAACTCCTAAAAGAATGAAGGGATGGAACCAATGCAAAAAGAATACCTAGCTGTGGATGTGACTGGTGATAGAAGCAAGGTCCAATGCTGTAAAGAGCAGTATTGCATAGGAACCTAGAATGTCAGGTCCATGAATCAGGGTAAATTGGAAGTGGTCAGACAAGAGATGGCAAGAGTGAATGTCGACATTCTAGGAATCAGCGAACTCAAATGGACTGGAATGGGTGAATTTAACTCAGATGATCATTATATCTACTAATGCGGTCAGGAATCCCTCAGAAGAAATGGAGTAGCCGTCATGGTCAACAAAAGAGTCTGAAATGCAGTACTTGGATGCAATCTCAAAAATGACAGAATGATCTCTGTTCGTTTCCAAGGCAAACCATTCAATATCACAGTAATCCAAGTCTATGCCCCAACCAGTAACGCTGAAGAAGCTGAAGTTGAATGGTCTTATGAAGACCTACAAGACCTTCCAGAAATAATACCCCAAAAAGATATCCTTTTCATTATAGGGGACTGCAATACAAAAGTAGGAAGTCAAGAAACACATGGGGTAACAGGCAAATTTGGCCTTGGAATACAGAATGAAGCAGGGCAAAGGCTAATATGGTTTTGCCAAAGAATGCACTGGTCATAGGAAACACCCTTTTCCAACAACACAAGAGAAAACTCCACACATGGACACCACCAGATGGTCAACAACGAAATCAGATTGATTATATTCTTTGCAGCCAAAGATGGAGAAGCTCTATACAGTAACAAAAATAAGACTGGAAGCTGACTGTGGCTCAGATCATGAACTCCTTATTGCCAAATTCAGACTTAAATGGAAGAAAGTAGGGAAAACCACTAGACCTTTCAGGTATGACCTAAATCAAATCCCTTAAGAGTATACAGTGGAAATGAGAAATAGATTTAAGGGACTAGATCTGATAGACAGAGTGCCTGATGAACTATGGATGCACGTTCATGACTTTGTACAGGAGACAGGGTTCAAGACCATCCCCATGGAAAAGAAATGCAGAAAAGCAAAATGGCTGTCTGGGGAGGCCTTACAAATAACTGTGAAAAGAAGAGAAGTGAAAAGCAAAGGAGAAAAGGAAAAATATAAGCATCTAAATGCAGAGTTCCAAAGAATAGCAAAAAGAGATAAGAAAGCCTTCTTAAGCAATCAATGCAAAGAAATACAGGAAAACAAAAGAATGGGAAAGACTAGAGATCTCTTCAAGAAAATTAGAGATACCAAGAGAACATTTCATGCAAAGATGGGCTCGATAAAGGACAGAAATGGTATGGACCTAACAGAAGCAGAAGATATTAAGAAGAGCTGGCAAGAAATCACAGAAGAACTGTACAAAAAAGATCTTCACGACCTAGATAATCACGATGGTGTGATCACTCGCCTAGAGCCAGACGTCCTGGAATGTGAAGTCCAGTGGGCCTTAGAAAGCATCACTACGAACAAAGCTAGTGGAGGTGATGGAATTCCAGTTGAGCTATTTCAAATCCTGAAAGATGATGCTGTGAAAGGGTTGCACTCAATATGCCAGCGAATTTGGAAAACTCAGCAGTGGCCACCGAACTGGAAAAGGTCAGTTTTCATTCCAATCCCAAAGAAAGGCAATGCCAAAGAATGCTCAAACTACTGCACAATTGCACTCATCTCAAATACTAGTAAAGTAATTCTCAAAATTCTCCAAGCCAGGCTTCAGCAATACATGAACCGTGAACTTCCTGATGTTTAAGCTGGTTTTAGAAAAGGCAGAGGAACCAGAGATCAAATTGCCAACATCCTCTGGATCATGGAAAAAGCAAGAGAGTTCCAGAAAAACATCCATTTCTGCTTTATTGACTATTCCAAAGCCTATTAGATCACAATAAACTGTGGAGAATTCTGAAAGAGATGGGAATACCAGACCACTTGATCCGCCTCTTGAGAAATCTGTGTGCAAGTCAGGAAGCAACAGTTAGAACTGGACATGGAACAATAGATTGGTTCTAAATAGGAAAAGGAGTATGTCAAGGCTGTATATGTCACCCTGCTTATTTAACTTATATGCAGAGTATACCATGAGAATCGCTGGACTGGAAGAAACACAAGCTGGAATCAAGATTGCCGGGAGAAATATCCATAACCTCAGATATGCAGATGACACCACTCTTATGGCACAAAGTGAAGAGGAAATAAAAAGCCTCTTGATGAAAGTGAAAGTGGAGAGTGAAAAAGTGGGCTTAAAGCTCAACCTTCAGAAAACGAAGATCCTGGCATGCGGTCCCATCACTTCATGGGAAATAGATGGGGAAAGAGTGGAAACAGTGTCAGACTTTTTTTCTGAGCTCCAGAATCACTGCAGATAGTGATTGCAGCCATGAAATTAAAAGATGCTTACTCCTTGGAAGGAAAGTTATGACCAACCTAGATAGCATATTCAAAAGCAGAGACATTACTTTGCCAACAAAAGTTCGTCTAGTCAAGGCTATGGGTTTTCCTGTGGTCATGTATGGATGTGAGAGTTGGACTGTGAAGAAGGCTGAGTGCCAAAGAATCGATGCTTTTGAATTGTGGTGTTGGAGAAGACTCTTGAGTGTCCCTTGGACTGCAAGGATATCCAACCAGTCCATTCTGAAGGAGATCAGTCCTGGGATTTCTTTGGAGGGAATGATTGCGAAGCTGAAACTCCAGTACTTTAGCCACCTCATGCGAAGAGCTGACTCTTTGGAAAAGACTCTGATGCTGGGAGGGATTGGGGACAGGAGGAGAAGGGCACGACAGAGGATGCGATGTCTGGATAGCATCACTGACTCAATGGACTTGAGTCTGAGTGAACTCCGGGAGTTGGTGATGGACAGGGAGGTCTGGCGTGCTGCTATTCATGGCGTCGCAAAGAGTAGGACTTGACTGAGCGACTGAACTAAACTGAACTGAATTTCATGGCTGCAATCACCAAATGCAGTGACTCCTAAAATCAGTCACTACATTCTCTCTGACTCCTAGAATGTCGACGTTCCATCTTGCCATCTCCTGTTTGATGACTTCCAATTTGCCTTGATTCATGGACCTAACATTCCAGGTTCCTATGCAATATTGCTCTTTACAGCATTTGATCTTGCCTTTATCACCAGTCACATCCACAACTGGGTATTGTTTTTGCTTTGGCTCCATCCCTTCATTCTTTCTGGAGTTATTTCTCTACTGATCTCTAGTAGTATATTGGGCACCTACCGATCTGGGGAGTTCGTCTTTCAGTATTCTATCATTTTACCTTTTCATACTGTTCATGGGTTTCTCAATGCAAGAATACTGAAGTGGTTTGCCATTCCCTTCTCCAGTGGACCACATTCTGTCAGACCTCTCCACCATGACCCGTCTGACTTGGGTGGCCCCACATGGGATGGCTTAGTTTCACTGAGCTAGACAAGGCTGTGGTCCATGTGATCAGATTGGCTATTTTTTTTTGTGATTATGATTTCAGTGTGTCTGCCCACTGATGCCCTCTGGCAACACATTCCGGCTTACTTGGGTTTCTCTTACCTTGGACATCAGTTATCTTTTCACGGCTGCTTCAGCAAAGCGCAGCTGCTGCTCTTTACCTTGGATGAGGAGTATCTCCTCACGGCACCCCCTCCTGACCTTGAACGTGTAGTAGCTTCTCTCAGCCCTCCTTTGCCAGCGCAGCCGCTGCTCCTTGGACGTGGGGTACCTCCTCTAGTCTGCCACCCCTGACCGTGTGCACGGGGTAGCTCCTCTCAGCTGCTCCTGTACCATTGCAGCCTGGTGCTCTCGGTCACTGCCCCTGGCCTTGAGCATATATTAAAAACTATGGAAATGTTAACTGTTATTATATTTTTATTGGACAAATACTTGATGAGGTCAATTTAAAATTAAATAATATTCTAGGCAATAGAAATGTAGCACAGAACAAAATAGGGAAAAAATTCTTGCCTTCTTGCAACTTCTATTCTTTTAGAACCAGACACACAATTCAGTTATAAATGCCTTAGTTAATGGAGAAGGTAATGGCACCCCACTCCAATACTTTTGCCTGGAGAATCCCATGGACGGAGGACCCTGGTAGGCTGCAGTCCATGGGGTCGCAAAGAGTTGGACACGACTGAGGGACTTCTCTTTCACTTTTCACTTTCATGCATTGGAGAAGGAAATGGCAACCCACTCCAGTGTTCTTGCCTGGAGAATCCCAGGGACGGTGGAGCCTGGTGGGCTATCATCTCTGGGGTCGCACAGAGTGGGACATGACTGAAGTGACTTAGCAGCCAGTGTTCTTGACAGGAGAATTCCAACGATGGCAGAGCCTGGTGGGCTGCCATCTATGGGGTCACCCAGAGTTGTACACGACTGAAGTGATTAAGCAGCAGTAGCAGCAGCCTTAGTTTAAATTATTACAAAACAAAAATAAGCAGGTGGGAAGAGTGGGGAGTCTATAGTCTGAAAATGGAAATTCAGTTTTAAACAATATAAAAGAGATGGTTTCAGTGAGAAGGCAACATTTGTACAAAGTCTTAGAAAGGGGTCAAATTATGTAGGTCTTTGAGGAAAGAGCTTTCTAAGAACATGGGCTAGTAACAGTGAAGTCCATAAGGTTGGAACATACCTGGTGATACTAGGAAAGTCATAGTACCCAGAACAATTGGCTTCTAGTGAGCAAGAGAGAAAATAGTGGCATAAGAATCAAAATTGAAAACTGAGGCTGCTGTGGGTGAGAGCCAACAGGTAATCATCAGTTCAGTTCAGTTCAGTTGCTCAGTTGTGTTCGACTTTTTGCAACCCCAAGAATTGCAGCACGCCAGGCCTCCCTGTCCAGCACCAAATCCCAGAGCTCACTCAGACTCATGTCCATCGAGTTAGTGATGCCATCCAGACATCTCATCCTCTGTCATCCCCTTCTCCTCCTGCCCCCAATCCCTCCCAGCATCAGAGTCTTTTCCAATGAGTCAACTCTTCGTATGAGGCGGCCAAAGTACTGGAGTTTCAGCTTTAGCATCATTCCTTCCAAAGAAATCCCAGGGATGATCTCCTTCAGAATGGACTTGTTGGATCTCCTTGCAGTCCTAGGCACTGTCAAGAGTCTTCTCCAACAATACAGTTCAAAAGCATCAATTCTTCGGTGCTCAGCCTTCTTCACAGTGCAAATCTCACATCCATACATGACCACAGGAAAAACCATAGCCTTGACTAGACTGACCTTTGTTGGCAAAGTAATGTCTCTGCTTTTGAATACGCTATCTAGGTTGGTCATAACTTTCCTTCCAAGGAGTAAGCGTCTTTTAATTTCATGGCTGCAGTCACCATCTGCAGTGATTTTGGAGCCCCCCAAAATAAAATCTTACACTGTTTCTGCTGTTTCGCCTCTATTTCCCATGAAGTGATGGGACCGGATGCCATGATCTTCGTTTTCTGAATGTTGAGCTTTAAGCCAACTTTTTCACTTTCCACTTTCACTTTCATCAAGAGGCTTTTGAGTTCCTCTTCATTTTCTGCCATAAGGGTGGTGTCATCTGCATATCTGAGGTTATTGATATTTCTCCTGCCAATCTTGATTACAGCTTGTGCTTCTTCTAGTCCAGCGTTTCTCATATTGTACTCTGCATTTAAGTTAAATAAGCAGGGTGACAATATACAGCCTTGACGTACTCCTTTTCCTATTGGGAACCAGTCTGTTGTTCCATGTCCAGTTCTAACTGTTGCTTCATGACCTGCATACAGATTTCTCAAGAGGCAGATCAGATGGTCTGGTATTCCCATCTCTTTCAGAATTTCTCACACTTTATTGTGATCCACACAGTCAAAGGCTTTGGCATAGTCAATAAAGCAGAAATAGATGTTTTTCTGGAACTCTCTTGACCTTTCCCAGTCCTGTGGCCACTGCTGAGTTTTCCAAATTTGCTGGCATATTGAGTGCAGCCCTTTCACAGCATCATCTTTCAGGATTTGAAATAGCTCAACTGGAATTCCATCACCTCCACTAGCTTTGTTCATAGTGATGCTTTCTAAGGCCCACTTGACTTTACATTCCAGGATGTCTGGCTCTAGGCGAGTGATCACACCATCGTGATTATCTGGGTCATGAAGATCTTTTTTGTACAGTTCTTCTGTGTATTCTTGCCACCTCTTCTTAATATCTTCTGCTCCTGTTCAGTCCATACAATTTCTGTCCTTTATCGAGCCCATCTTTGCATGAAATGTTCTCTTGGTATCTCTAATTTTCTTGAAGATATCTCTAGTCTTTCCCATTCTTTTGTTTTCCTCTATTTCTTTGCATTGATTGCTAAGGAAAGCTTTCTTATCTCTTTTTGCTATTCTTTGGAACTCTGCATTTAGATGCTTATATTTTTCCTTTTCTCCTTTGCTTTTCGCTTCTCTTCTTTTCACAGCTATTTGTAAGGCCTCCCCAGAAAGCCATTTTGCTTTTCTGCATTTCTTTTCCATGGGGATGGTCTTGATCCCTGTCTCCTGTACAATGTCACGAAGCTCATTCCATAGTTCAGCAGGCACTCTATCTATCAGATCTAGGCCCTTAAATCTATTTCTCACTTCCACTGTATAGTCATAAGGGATTTGATTTAGGTCATACCTGAATGGTCTAGTAGTTTTCCCTACTTTCTTCCATTTAAGTCTGTATTTGGTAATAAGGAGTTCATGATCTGAGCCACAGTCAGCTCCCAGTCTTGTTTTTGTTGACTGCATAGAGCTTCTCCATCTTTGGCTGCAAAGAACATAATCAATTTGATTTCAGTGTTGACCATCTGGTGATGTCCATGTGTAGAGTCTTCTCTTATGCTAAAACTACCGCACAATTGCACTCATCTCACACGCTAGTAAAGTAATGCTAAATATTCTCCAAGCCACGCTTCAACAGTACATGAACTGTGAACTTCCAGAGGTTCAAGCTGGTTTTAGAAAAGGCAGAGGAACCAGAGTTCAAATTGCCAATATCTGCTGGATCATCAAGAAAAGCAAGAGAGTTCCAGGAATATATCTATTTCTGCTTTACTGACTATGCCAAAGCCTTTGACTGTGTGTATCACAATAAATTGTAGAAAATTCTAGAAAAGAGATGGGAATACCAGATCAGCTGACCTGCCTCTTGAAAAACCTGTATGCAGGTCAGGAAGCAAAAATTACAACTGGACATGGAACAACAGACTGGTTCCCTATAGGAAAAGGAGTAGGTCAATGCTATATATTGTCACCCTGCTTATTTAACTTATATGCAGAGTACATCATGAGAAACGCTGGGCTGGAGGAATCACAAGCTGTAATCAAGATTGCCAGGAGAAATATCAATAACCTTAGATATGCCGATGACACCACCCTTACGGCACAAAATGAAGAAGAACTAAAGAGCCTCTTGACGAAGTGAACAAGATTGAAAATGTTGGCTTAAAACTCAACATTCAGAAAACTAAGATCATGGCATCTGGTCCCATCACTTCATGGGAAATAGATGGAGAAACAGTGGAAGCAGTGGCTGATTTTATTTTCAGGGTCTCTAAAATCACTGCAGATGAGAATTGCAGCTATGAAATTAAAAGACACTTACTCCTTGGCAGGAAAGTTTATGACCAACCTAGACAGCATATTAAAAAGCAGAGACATTACTTTGCCAACAAAGGTCCGTCTAGTCAAGGCTATGGTTTTTCCAGTGGTCATGTATGGAAGTGAGAGTTGGACTGTGAAAAAAGCTGAGCACCGAACAATTAATGCTTTTGAACTGTGGTGTTGGAGAAGACTCTTGAGAGTCCCTTGGACTGTAAGGAGATCCAAGCAGCTAATCCTAAAGAGGTAAGTCCTGGGTGTTCATTGGTTGGACTGATGCTGAAGCTGAAACTCCAATATTTTGTCCACCTGATGCGAAGTACTGCTCATTTGAAGTGACCCTGATGCTGGGAAAGATTGAGGGCAGGAGGAGACGGGGACGACAGAGCATGAGATGGTTGGATGGCATCACCGCCTCAGTGGACATGAGTTTTGGTGGGCTCCAGGAGTTGGTGTTGGACAGGGAGGCCTGGCGTGTTGCAGCTCATGGAGTCACAAAGATGTGGACACAACTGAGCGACTGAACTGAAGTGAACTGAACTGTATATATGATTTTTAAATAGGAAGCGTAAATGCTTAGTCATGTACAGCTGATATGGTAACTGAGCACATATAAACATCTAATTATTTTTAAAATCTGAGCCACAGCAGCTGTCCACGTTGCCCAGCTTGCTGTACATTCGAGCAAAATTCTTCTGAGTTGCGAAGATAATACTGCTTTCTTTTTTTGCTGCCAAGAAAATCACCAAATTCAGTAATTTGGGCACTCATATGTCTGTTTTTCATATTTTAGAAATATGTCATTATTGGATATTACACTGAACAAAAAAATTATCCTACATTCCAAAAGAACTTAGGAAAAATTGACTTTTTATTTGTGAGGAAATCACATGCTTCCTTGATTTTTTTAAAAAAATTCTTCCCTCTATAATAAATTTTTTCTAAAATAAGACAAAATCAGTATTAAGTACATTTCTTTTTCTCCTGAAGTGAATTAGAGAAATCTCCTGAAAACTATTTTTAGTAATCTTTAATTGCTTTCTCTCTTGTTTGCTGCATGCAAGGTATCTGTGATAACGTTTTACCGAATTAGCAGTTGCATTTTTAACACTGTCACTGACACTGCTGATTAAAACCAGAAAGAATAGTCATCACTTGTTTCTGTATCTCAGAGACACTTGCCTATGATTTTAACTTATATTGGATTGGTGGTTTTAAATTGACTTAATTGTTGAAGACATGCTGTTTAAGCAATCCAATATTTGTAAAAAGAATAGAATTTTTTACTGATAATGGTTTCTGAAAATATATTGAATAATCAAGGAGCAAAAGATAACCTAGCAAGATAGCTAATATTATGCTTCTAAAGAATAAAAATGCATTTAAATAAAAAAATAAACTTTTAAATTAAATATTGCCAGAATTATTTTCTTGGTATCACATTTACCTAGATTTAAGTGTTGGCTTCTCTACTATCTAGTTGATTGCGGGTGACTTACTTAAACAGTCAAAGCTTCATTTCTAATTTAAAATGTTCAAATAATAGGACAACCAAATCAAGTAAAGTTTCTCTGGAACAAATTCAAAAATTCCTATGCAGAGTGTCATAAAATTCCTTAAAAATTTGCAATGGCTCATATGATCCAGCAATCCCACTACTGGGTGTATATCAAGACAAAACTATAACTTAAAAAGATACATGCACCCCTATGTTCATAACAGCACTATTCACAATAGCAAAGACATGAAAACACCCAAAATGTCCATCAACAGATGAGTGGATAAAGGTGATGTGGTGCAATGGAATATTCTTCAGACATAAAAAGAATGAAATAATGTCATTTGCAGCAACATGAATTCAAATAGAGAGTACAATACCAAGTGAAATAAGTCAGAAAGAGAAAGACAAATACTATATCACTTACATTTGAAATCTAAAACATGGCAAAAATTAACCTATCTTCCAAAGAGAAACAGACTCATAAGCATAGAGAATAGACCAGACTTGTGGTTGCCAAGGGGGAAGATGATGGGGAGATATGGACTAGGAGTTTGGGGTTAGTAGATGCAAACAATTACATTTAGAATGGATAGCAACAAAGTTCAATGCTATAGCACAGGGAAATATATCCAATCTCCTAGGATAAACCATAATGGAAAAGAATATAAAAAAGAATATGTATGTGTATAACTGAGTCACTTTGCTATCCAACCAAAATTAACACAACATTGTTAAGCAAGTATACCTCAATTTAAAAAAAGTTGCAATGGCTCAACACTGTAGCTGACATCATAGCTAATGATGATGATGAAGATCAGTGACCAGTGATGATCATGAGACTGGAAGGGGAAGAAGAAATATCAAGGGTTTACAGAAGTATAAAAACCATACTCTTCACTGAAAAGTATACACAAAGGCCCTAGAAAAAGGTCTCTTATAACAAATTTCCTCTGCTAGAGATACTTTATTCACATATTTTTAAACACATAATTTATTATGTGCAAAAATATTATGTACTAATTGGTGGAATAGGAAAGAAATAACATAATTTTAAGGAAATTTCAAAAGGATGCACATAAAATTAACTTAAAAATAAATTTTATTGAAATATACTTCATATACAATAAAGTTCATTTTTTATACACAGTAATTCAATGTTTTCTAGTTCCAAACGTGTCAGATATGACTCAGTGACTAAACAACAACAAAAAGTATATTCACAGGGGTATACATTCATTAGTTCAGTTCAGTCCATCAGTCATGTCCGACTTTTTGCGACCCCATGAATCGCAGCACGCCAGGCCTCTCTGTCCATCACCAACTGCTGGAGTTCACTCAGACTCATGTCCATCGACTCAGTGATGCCATCCAGCCATCTCATCCTCTGTTGGCCCCTTCTCCTCCTGCCCCCAATCCCTCCCAGCATCAGAGTCTTTTCCAATGAGTCAACTCTTCGCATGAGGTGGCCAAAGTACTGGAGTTTCAGCTTTAGCATCATTCCTTCCAAAGAAATCCCAGGGCTGATCTCCTTCAGAATGGACTGGTTGGATCTCCTGGCAGTCCTAGGCACTCTCAAGAGTCTTCTCTAACACCACATTCAAAAGCATCAATTCTTCGGCGCTCAGCCTTCTTCATAGTCCAATTCTCACATCCATACATGACCACAGGAAAAACCATAGCCTTGACTAAACGGACCTTTCTTGGCAAAGTAATGTGTCTGCTTTTCAATATGCTATCTAGGTTGGACATAACTTTCCTTCCAAGGAGTAAGCGTCTTTTAATTTCATGGCTGCAGTCACCATCTGCAGTGATTTTGGAGCCCCCCAAAACAAAATCTTACACTGTTTCCACTGTTTCCCCATCTATTTCCCATGAAGTGATGGGACTGGATGCCATGATCTTCATTTTCTAAATATTGAGCTTTAAGCCAACTTTTCACTTTCCACTTTCACTTTCATCAAGAGGCTTTTTAGTTCCTCTTCACTTTCTGCCATAAGGGTGGTGTCATTTGCATATCTGAGGTTATTGATATTTCTCCTGGCAATCTTGATTACAGCTTGTGCTTATTCCAGCCCAGCGTTTCTCATGATGTACTCTGCATATAAGTTAAATAAGCAGGGTGACAATATACAGCCTTGACGTACTCCTTTTCCTATTTGGAACCAGTCTGTTGTTCTATGTCCAGTTCTAACTGTTGCTTCCTGACCTGCATACAGATGTCTCAAGAGGCAGGTCAGGTGGTCTGGTATTCCCATCTCTTTCAGAGTTTCCCACAGTTTATTGTGATCCACACGGTCAAAGGCTTTGGCATAGTCAATAAAGCAGAAATAGATGTTTTTCTGGAACTCTCTTGCTTTTCCCATGATCCAGCAGATGTTGGCAATTTGATCTCTGGTTCCTCTGCCTTTTCTAAAACCAGCTTGGACATCTGGAAGTTCACGGTTCACATATTGCTGAAGCCTGGCTTGGAGAATTTTGAGCATTACTTTACTAGCATGTGAGATGAGTGCAATTGTGCAGTAGTTTGAGGATTCTTTGGCATTGCCTTTCTTTGGGATTGGAATGAAAACTGACCTTCTCCAGTCCTGTGGTCACGGCTGAGTTTTCCAAATTTGCTGGCATATTGAGTGCAGCACTTTCACAGCATCATCTTTCAGGATTTGAAATAGCTCAACTGCATCAGTGTCTAATTCTAAGATATTTGCTTACCACAGAAAAAAATAGATATGAACCATTAAAAAGTCTTACCCATTTTAAGTCACTCCCAATAACTCCCATTTGTCCCCTTAAGCCCCTGAAAAACATTAACCTACTTTCTGTCTCTACAGATTTGTCTAGTGTGGACATATCACATAAATGGTATTATATAATATGTGACACCTTATGTTTGGTTCCTTTCATTTGACACATGTTGTTAAGTTTCATCCTTATTGCACTAATATAAAAATAATGTTTTCTTTTATGACTGAATAATATTCCATTGAATGTAGCTATATCACATATTGTTTATCCATTCATTAGTTGATGAATGCATGCCTTGTGTCTATAACTTGGCTGTTATAAATTATGCTTTTATAAACATTTATGTGCATGCTTTTCTGTGGATATATATTTTCATTTATCTTGGGTGTATACCTAGGATTAGAATTACTTGTTTATGGAGCAACTATTACATTGTAAGACATACTATTAAATATAAATCACATATCTAACCCCATATCTACTAATATTTTCTGAATTAAATAGTTTACCTAATAAATTTAAAAAAATCATAGTATAGAATATAAACTATCACAGTAACAAGAATTAAAACTTCTGTAATAAATGGGAAAAGATCTGTATTCTTGAGGAGCTTGAAGTCCCAGTGTGGAAAGGCACATAGTGAGAAGGTCCTTCAATAAAATCATTGAAGGTCCTTCAATAAAATCATTTCTATTTCTATAAAGCAGAAACATTTCCTGTTCTAAAAATGCCTTCAGATATCTAAAAAAAAATGCATGTTAATTCAGAGGACTTTTCCTCATATTGCAGAATAAAATGGATATACATTCATGATTCATATAAAACTAAAATTTACTGTCATCATCATCATGTTACAGTCTGTCACATGTCAGTCATAAAAATCAAATAATGCAAAAGAATTATAGAATTTCATGACACATCTTGGAGAAACAAAGTTAAAGATGCTGTGGAACATCAAACCCCTCATATATGGGTTTCATATGGCCTCAAACTCATGAATATTATACATATAGTCTATTTTTTTTTTCTTTCCCAGGGTGGAGGTCATCTGTTCCCAGATGCTCCTTGGTTTACCAGTTTTCTTCACCCAATTCTGAAGGATACTTAAGGATTCTCTTACTGACTGGTCAGTTAAATCTTTCTTTAACCTTAGATGTGGAATGCTTATGATTATAATCATAACTGGTAGCTCTGGGCACATTATTAACTATGGTCCATACAAGGCCCTTCTCTCATCTATCTCTCTGCATTTTATTTTACCTATCTTCTCTGTTCTCATTTATTACCTCATTAACTCCTTCCCATAGGTACTTATTCTAATGTGTTTAAAGTTCATCTTTTTGCTATATTTTCTCTTGACATTGCTTTTTTGTATATGTGTATTCTTTAATTCAGTTTAGTTCGGTTGCTGTGTCATTTCCAACTCTGTGACCCCATGGACTGCAGCATGCCTGGATTCCCTGTCCATCACCAACTCCCCGAGTTTGCTTAAACCCATGTCCATCGAGTCAGTGATGCAATCCAACCATCTCATCCTCTGTCATCCCCTTCTCCTTCTGTCTTCAATCTTTCCCAGCACCATGGCCTTTTCCAATGAGTCAGTTCTTCACATCAGGTGGCCAAAGTATTGGAGCTTCAGTTTCAGCATCAGTCCTTCCAAACGGATATTCAGAACTGATTTCCTTTAGGATTGGCTGGTTGGTTCTCCTTGCAGTACAAGAGACTCAAGAGTCTTCTCTAACATCCCAGTTCAAAACCATCAGTTATTAAGTGCTCAGCTTTATGGTCCAACTCTCACATTCATACATGACTACTGGAAAAACCATATCTTTGACTAGACAGATCTTTGTCGGCAAAGTAGTGTCTTTGCTTTTTAATATGCTGTCTAGTTTTGTCATAGCTTTTCTTCCAAGGAGTAAGTATCTTTTAATTTCATGGCTGCAGTCACCATCTGTGGTGATTTTTGAGCCCAAGAAAATAAAGTCTGACACTGTTTACACTGCACTCCCATCTATTTTCCATGAAGTGATGGGACTGGATGCCATGATCTTAGTTTTCTGAATGTTGAGTTTTGAGCCAGGGTTTCACTCTCCTTTTCAGTTTCTTAAGAGGTTCTTTAGTTCCTCTTCACTTTTCTGTTATGTACTTTACTGTGTTTCTTACTTTCTTTTCAATAGTTATTATAATTTCCAAAGAATTCATGTTGCTATTGTATATTTAAACCATTGCTTCTAATTACTGCATGGCATTAAGATAGATAACATCCATCTATACCTTTCTCATGGCAGATAGATACACTAACTCTTCACCAACACAAAAGTATACATATACAATAGTAATGGCAATATATTAGTATGAACATCCTTAGATATTTTACCTTCTGGACCAGTGTGCATATTTCTCTGGGATATATAGCTAAGTATGGAATATCTGGATTTTGTTTTGTACAGATATTTAATTTACTTAAGTAGTGCCAGATTATAAGTGAAAATGGCTACACGTCAGTCTAGCCTCAACAAACAATCCAGCAATCCACTAGATAACCCAAATCCAATTCCCCACCAATTGACATCATTAAGTTTTCTAACTGTCTTCTTCAGTCTGCTGCTGCTAAGTCGCTTCAGTCGTGTCCGACTCTGTGCGACCCCATAGACAGCAGCCCACCAGGCTCCTCTGTCCATGGGATTCTCCAGGCAAGAACATTGGAGTGGGTTGCCATTTCCTCCTCCAATGCATAAAAGTGAAAAGTCAAAGTGAAGTCGCTCAGTCGTGTCCGACTTTTAGCGACCCCATGGACTACAGCCTACCAAGCTCCTCCGTCCATGGGATTCTCCAGGCAAGAGTACTGGAGTAGGGTGCCATTGCCTTCTTCAGACTACCTTGGTGTAAAGGGGAATATCATTGTTTTTATTTGAAATTTTTTTCTGATCATTAGTACATTTGTTTATTTTGGGGGGAGTTCTCCTTCCTAAAAATGCCTATTCATATTCTTATCAACATTAGCTTCTGCATTCATAAAAAGATTATACTATGAAGTTAAAACTGTTTATTCTTGTTTATATTGAGATAAGGAATTCCTGTAACACAAGGGGATTGATGCTACTGCAGCCATGAAATTAAAAGACGCTTACTCCTTGGAAGGAAAGTTATGTCCAACCTAGATAGCATATTCAAAAGCAGAGACATTATTTTGCCAACAAAGGTCCGTCTAGTCAAGGCTATGGTTTTTCCTGTGGTCATGTATGGATGTGAGAGTTGGACTGTGAAAAAGGCTGAGCACCAAAAAATTGATGCTTTTGAACTGTGGTGTTGGAGAAGACTCTTGAGAGTCCCTAGGACTGCAAGGAGATCCAACCAGTCCATTCTGAAGAAGATCAGCCCTGGGATTTCTTTGGAAGGAATGATGCTGAAGCTGAAACTCCAGTACTTTGGCCACCTCATGCGAAGAGTTGACTCATTGGAAAAGACTCTGATGCTGGGAGGGATTGGGGGGCAGGAGGACAAGGGGCCAACAGAGGATGAGATGTCTGGATGGCATCACTGACTTGATGGACATGAGTCTGAGTGAACTCCAGGAGTTGGTGATGGACAGAGAGGCCTGGCGTGCTGCAATTCATGGGGTCGTAAAGAGTCAGACATGACTGAGCGACTGAACTGAACTGAACTGAGGCATGTGTCTCTTATGAAAAAATTTCAGTTCTGTCCCTGACTTTTCAAATAAAATTTGTATTAACTTAATCAGAAGATAGTACTATAGTCTATTAACTTATCAACACTAGATACCTCAGCTTGGGTTAAAACGAGCTTGGAGATTTTTATTGAGGGACTAACATTGAAAACACTTTCCCCTCATCTTTTTATATGGAAACCTTGCCGAAAATAGCTATTGCAAGCTGATTCTGGAGATTCAAGCCTATTAAACATATTAGATGTCAGAAAAAAATAAAAACATATTTCATCTGTTCTCCGTTATTCTAATTTTAATTTACTCCATATATAGGTCTGTATTAATTTTAGAATTGTCTGTAATATACTCCTATGTGCTATAGCCACTTCTGTTTAAAATGCAGATAGATGTTAAAGGGAATAATTAGCTTCTGTCATCTAATCCAGTTGCTTTGCTCTCTATTACCTAAGAAAATTTTGTTGTTGTGAAATAACCTTTAAAAAGCACAGAAATAAAAAAGGTTTATCACATATATGTGTGCAAAGAGTCATAATAAAGGGGAAGACATTTTGAGGTCAGAAGTCTGAAATCAAAATGTTCTCAGGGTTGTAATCCTTCAGAAGTCTAGGAGGGATTATTCCTTGCTTCTTCCAACTTGGTGCCCCCGGGCATTCCTTTACCTGTGGCTGCATAACTCCAGTTTCTGCCTTCATCTTCACATGACTTTTTCCTTGTATTTCTTCTCAGTGTGTCTCTTATATGGATGCTTGTCTTTGAATTTAGGACCATATGGATTATTGAGGATGATCTCATCTTGAGATCCTTAATTATATTACATTTTAAATATAAGTTTTCAAATTGAAGTTGCATTCACAGATGCAAGGATTAGGAAGTGGAGATATATTTTTATATTGAGAAGGACACCATTTCAATCACTGCAATCATCATATTAATCTCTAAGACTATGCAGGACTGAGGAGAAAGAAGAAGTAACCCCACAAGAGACTGACCCAGACTTGCCTGTGAGTGTCCAGGAGTCTCTGGTGAAGGTGTGGGTCGGCGGTGGCCTGCTGCAGGGTCAGGGCCACTGAGTATAATAGAGTGTGAACCAGATTTTATGAAGGAGGATGCTATTATTTTCATTACCTCCACCATAGTTTGGTCTCAGGTCAAACAACACCAAGGGAACAACCCCACCCATCAAAAGAAAATTGGATTAAAGATTTACTGACCATGGCCCCGTATTCTTGCCTTGAGAACACCGTGAAAATATGAAAAGGCAAAAAAGTAGGACAATGAAAGATTAACTCCCCAGGTAAGTAGGTGCCCAATATGTTACTGGAGATCAGTGGAGAAATAATGCCAGAATGAATGAAGAGATGGAGCCAAAGCAAAAATAACACCTAGTTGTGGATGTGACTGGTGATGGATGTAAAGTCTGATGCTGTAAAGAGCAATATTGCATAGGAACCTAGAATGTTAGTTCCATGAATCAAGGCAAATTGGAAGTGGTCAAACAGGTGTTAGCCAGAGTGAACATTGATATTTTAGGAATTAGTGAACTAAAATGGACTGGAATGGGTGAATTTAACTCAGTTGACCATTATATCTACTATTGTGGGCAAGAATGCATTAGAAGAAATGAAGTAGCCATCATAGTCAACAAAAAGAGTCCAAAATCCAGTACTTGGATGCAATCTCACAAATGACAGAATGATCTCTGTTCATTTCCAAGGCAAACCATTCAATATCACAGTAATCCAAGTCTATACCCCTACCAGTAATGCTGAAGAAGCTGAAGTTGAACAGTCCTATGAAGACCTACAAGACCTTCCAGAACTAATACCCAAAAACAATATCCTTTTCATTATAGGGGACTGGAATGCAAAAGTAGGAAGTCAAGAAATACCTGGAATAATGAGCCAAAAATTGGCCTTGGCATGCAGAATGAAGCAGGGCAAAGGATAACAGAGTTTAGTCAAGAGAATGCATTGGTCATAGCAAACACCCTCTTCCAACAACACAAGAGAAGACTCTACACATGGACCTCACCATTGGTCAATATCGAAATCAGATTGATTATATTCTTTGCAGCCAAAGATGGAGAAGCTCTATACAGTCAGTAAAAACAAGACCGGGAGCTGACTGTGGCTCAAATCATGAACTACTTATTGCCAAATTTAGACTTAAATTGAAGAAAGTAGGGAAAACCACTAGACCTGATTCAGTTCAGTTCAGTCACTCAATCATGTCAGACTCTTTGCGACCCCATGAATCACAGCATGCCAGACCCCTCTGTCCATCACCAACTCCCAGAGTTCACTCAAACTCAGGTCCATTGAGTCGGGGTTGCCATCCAGCCATCTGTCGTCCCCTTCTCCTCCTGCCCCCAATCCCTCCCAGTATCAGGGTCTTTTCCAATGAGTCAACTCTTCACATGAGGTGGCCAAAGTATTGAAGTTTCGGCTTCAGCACCAGTCCTTCCAATGAACATCCAGGACTGATCGATTAGGTATGACCTAAATCAAATCCCTTATGACTATACAGTGGAAGTGAAAAATAGATTTAAGTGATTAGATCTGACAGACAGAGTGACATTATACAGGAGGCAGTGATCAAGACCATTCCGAATAAAAATAAATCAAAAAGGCAAATGATTGTCTGAGGAGGCCTTACAAATTGCTGTTAAAAGAAGAGAAGAGAAGGCAAAGGAGAAAGGGAAATATATACCCATTTGAATGCAGAGTTGTAAAGAATAGCAAGGAGAGATAACAGTGATCAATGCAAAGAATTAGAGGGAAACAATAGAATGGGAAAGACTAGAGATCTCTTCAAGAAAATTAGAGATACCAAGGGAACATTTCATGTAAAGATGGGCTCGATAAAGGACAGAAATGGTATGGACCTAACAGAAGCAGAACATATTAATAGAGGTGGCAAGAATACACAGAAGAACTGTACAAAAAAAAAAGATCTTCAAAACAGATAATCACGATAGTGTGAACCCTTACTTAGAGCCAGACATCCTGGAATGTGAAGTCCAGTGTGCCTTAGGAAGCATCACTACAAACAAAGCTAGTGGAGGTGATGGAATTCCAGTTGAGCTATTTCAAACCCTGAAAGATGATGCTGTGAAAGTGCTGCACTCAATATTCCATCAAATTTGGAAAACTCAGCAGTGGCCACAGGACTGGAAAAGATCAGTTTTCATTCCAATCACAAAGAAAGGCAATGCCAAGGAATGCTCAAACTACTGCACAATTGCACTCATCTTACATGCTAGTAAAGTAATGCTCAAAATTCTCCAAGACAGGCTTCAACAGTGTGTGAACTGTGAATTTCCAGATGTTCAAGCTGGTTTTAGAAAAGGCAGAGGGACCAGATATCAAATTGCCAATATCTGTTTGATCATCAAAAAAGCAAGAGAGTTCCAGGAAAACATCTGCTTGTGCTTTATTGGCAATGTCAAAGACTTTGATGTGTGAAACATAACAACCTGTGGAAAATTCTGAAAGAGATGGGAATACCAGACAACCTGACCTGCCTCCTAAGAAATCTGTATGCAGGTCAGGAAGTAACCGTTAGAACTGGACAGGGAACAACAGACTGTTTCCAAATTTGGAAAAGAGTATGTCAATTCTCTATATTGTCACGCTGCTTATTTAACTTATATGCAGAGTACACCATGAGAAACGGTAGACTGGATGAAGCACAAGCTAGAATCAAGATTGCCAGGAGAAATACCAATAACCTCAGATATGCAGATGATACCACCCTTATGGCTGAAAGTGGAGAAGAACTAAGGAGCCTCTTGATGAAAGTGATACAGGAGAGTAAAAATGTTGGCTTAAAACTCAATATTCAGAAAACTAATATCAATGCATCGGTTCCCATCACTTCATGGCAAATAGATGGGGAAACAGTGGAAGCAGTCACAGACTTTAATCTGGGGGGCTTCAAAGTTATTGTGGATTGTGACTGTAGCCATGAAATTAAAAGATGCTTGCTCATGGGAAGAAAAGTTATGACCAATGTAGACAGCATGTTAAAAGGCAAGACCTTACTTTGCCGACAAAGGTCAGTCTCGTCAAAGCTATGGTTTTTCCATTTGTCATGTATGGATGTGAGAGTTGGACTATAATGAAAGCTGAGTACCGAAGATGATGCTTTTGAATTGTGTTTGTGGAGAAGACTCATTAGAGTTGCTTGGACTGCAATGGAATCCAACCAATCAATTCTAAAAGAAATCAGTCCTGAACGTTCATTGGAAGGACTAAAGCTGAAGCTGAAACTCCAATACTTTGGCCTCCTGATGTGACGAACTGACTCATTGCAAAAGATTGAAGGCAGGAGGAAAGGGAGACAACAAAGGATGAGATGGTTAGATAGCATCTCTTCCTCAATGGACTCGAGCCTGAGTAAGTTATGGTTGTTGGTGATGGTCAGTGAAGCCTGGCCTGATGTAGTTCATAGAGTAGCAAAGAGTCAGATACGACTGAGCAACTGAACTGAACTGAAGTGGAGACTATGCATTTATTTTTTGTTAGAAGAATTTAGAAGTGTAATAACACTTTAGGCACTATTTTGTACATGACTCTTCTCATTAAATTCTATATGCTCACATTTTAATTTTGTTGCTTCATAGAGGATCAGCATATTTGTTTTCATTGCTGTGCAAAATGTTTGATTTTATGGAAATATCACATATAATGTATATACGTTTTTCTTAACAGACATTTGAGTTGTGTCTGTATTTCGGGATATTATATACATTATATAAATGACCATAGTCATTTTTTTATATATGTAGTCAGTTGTTTTTTTCTTCCAAAGACCATATATGCCAATTTAAAATTTTTGCAATCCTATAAATTTGTTTTTATTATCTACTGTTTCATTTGGCTTTCACTCATTTGTTATTGCTTGATATTATACTTACTATTTGATTGAAAGACCAATATATTTTATGTAAAATTTTAAACATAACTTGAAGTATGTGATCATTTTCCATAGTTGGTTACATATGTCTTGATGATAGGTAGGATAACTTATTCTGATGAGATACTGAGCTAGTCAAATCTAAGATTTTTCATTTGTGTCTTTACTCTGAGTTTTAACTTTTAGGTATACCAGCTTAAAGTTTGAGCTATTTATTAGATCAGGTCTCTTTAATGGACCTCAAAGATTAATGTTAAGTCTACAATATACAAAATAACTCTAGTAATCTTCTCAGCTTCTCAATCTGTATTCTGTTTCTCAATCTGTTGTATTCTTCATGGCTTTTCTGTTTCCCTAGTGCTTCATAGGGAAAGAATTTTATAAAAGCCCAGTTCACTCACATTTCTCACTTCTCTAAAATCTTGCTTTCTTGAATTATTCCTGCCTTAGTAGGTCTTCAATGAATTTACATATGTCTGATTTTCAAGTTTTTTGTAAGTGGTTTGGTGTTTGATATTTTCATAACTAGAAGACAGGAAACTTTCAGCATCTTTGAATCACAAAGCAGTCCTGATTCAGTAAACAGAATGTCCAAACCAAGATATTATTCAAAATTCTGGACTTGATTAATCATTAATTATTCTGTTTCTGAACAGCTTGGACCTGCTTCAGGCTGGACACCTACTCTGATTAAATGGACTTGGTCCTTCTCTCTCCTCTTTCTGCCTGATCATGAATTCCCCTGCTTTCTTGCTGCTAATCTTCTGTTTAGATTCTGAGCAAAAAAGAGAGGCAGAGCACACCATGCAGACTACATCATGTGAAATGCTGTGGTGGATGAATCACAAGCTGAAGTCAAGATTGCCAAGAGAAATATCAACAGCCTCAGATATGCATGTGATGCCACGATAATGGCACAAAGTGAAGAGGAAGTAAAGAGCCTCTTGGTAAGGGTGGAAAAAGGAGTGAAAAGCTGGCTTAAAACTCAACTTTCAACAAAGGAAGATCATGGCGTCTGATCCCATCACTTCATGGCAAATAGATGGGGAAACAGTGGAAACATTGACAGGTTTTTTTTTGTTTGTTTGTTTGTTTGTTTTGGGGGGGGGGGCGGTGCTCCAAAATCAATGCAGGCGGTGACTGCAGCCATGAAATTAAGACATTTGCTCTTTGGAATAAAAGCTATGATAAACCTAGACAGCATATTAAAAAGCAGAGACATCACTTTTCCAGTAAAAGTCTGTCTAGTCAAAGCTATGATTTCTCCAGTAATCCTATATAGATGTGAGAGTGACTATAAGGAAGGCTGAGTGCCAAAGAATTGAGGCTTTCAAATTGTGGTGCTGGAGAAGACTCTTGAGAATCCCTTGGACAGCAAGCAGACCAAACCCATCAATCCTAAAGGAAATCAACCCTGAGTATTTATAGGGAGGACTGATGCTGAAATTGAATCTCTAATACTTTGACCATCTGACTCAAAGAGAGCCAACCTACTGGAAAGAGTTGGTGCCGGGAAGATTGAGGGCAGGAAGAGAAGGGGATGACAGAGGATGAGGTGGTTGGATGGCATCACAGACTCAGTGGACATGAATATGAGTGAACTTTGGGAGATAATGAAGAACAAGGAAGCCAGGCCTGGTGCAGTTCAAGGGGTCACAAAGACTGGAACACTAGCGACCAAACAACAATCATCTCATATAGATACAATAAAAGAAAAGAAAATTCTCCTTGTGATGAGAACTTTCAGGATCTACTCTCTTAACAACTTCCTTATATATAATAGAGTAGTGTTAACCACAGTCATCATATTGTACATTAAAACCCTCATACTTATTTATCTTATAACTAAAACTCCCTTTTGACAAAAGCATGCTAATAATCTATCCACATGCTATGTTTAATTCTAAGTGCATACTGTTTCCTAGGGGACTCTAAAATCTGCAATTGTGACATTCTAAACAGAGGTTTTGTGGGATCCTATAGCAATTTACAAATGTAGTCAAAGGGTCTTTAATTTGAGGGAGAGAGACTGAAATAGAGAGAGCAAAGAGAAACCTTATTGGTCATTTTTATCTCTTTTAAGTAAGCTGGGAAGAAAAATGCTACTTTTCTCATTCTTTAAGCCACCAACAACTCACACAGCAAGCACAACCATAACAACAAAGAATATTTTTAAATTTTGTAGCTTATGAAACACAATTGGGATGTGAATTAAAATAGAAAATAGAAAAAAATTAAGTAGTTGAATGCATAGTATAACTATAACCTGTGGAAGAGACATTTTCTTTCCACCAGAAATCTATGCTTCAGTTCAGTCAGTCTCTCAGTTGTGTCCGACTCTTTGCCACCCCATGAATCGCAGCATGCCAGGCCTCCCTGTCCATCACCAACACCCGGAATTCACTCAAACTCACATCCATTGAGTCGGTGATGCCATCCAGCCATCTCATCCTCTGTCGTCCCCTTTTCCTCCTGCCCCCAGTCCCTCCCAGCATCAGAGTCTTTTCCAATGAGTCAACTCTTTGCATGAGGTGGCCAAAGTACTGAAGTTTCGGCTTTAGCATCATTCCTTCCAAAAAACACCCAGGAATAATCTCCTTTAGAATAGACTGGTTGGATCTCCTTGCAGTCTAAGGGACTCTCAAGAGTCTTCTCTAACACCACAGTTCAAAAGCATCAATTCTTTGGCGCCCAGCCTTCTTCACAGTTCAACTCTCACATCCATACATGACTACTAGAAAAACCATAGCCTTGACTAGACAGACCTTTGTTGGCAAAGTAGTGTCTCTGCTTTTCAATATGCTATCTAGGTTGGTCATAACTTTCCTTCCAAGGAGTAAGCGTCTTTTAATTTCATGGTTGCAATCAGAATCTGCAGTGATTTTGGAGCCCTCAAAAATAAAGTCAGACACTGTTTCCACTGTTTCCCAGTCTGTTTCCCATGAAGTGATGGGACCAGATGCCATGATCTTCGTTTTCTGAATGTTGAGCTGTAAGCCAACTTTTTCACTCTCCTTTTTCACTTTCATCAAGAGGCTTTTTAGTTCCTCTTCACTTTCTGCCATAAGGGTGGTGTCATCTGCATATCTGAGGTTATTGATATTTGTCTCAGCAATCTTGATTCCAGCTTATGCTTCTTCTAGCCCAGCATTTCTCATGATGTACTCTGCATATAAGTTAAGTAAGCAGGGTGACAATATACAGCCTTGACGTACTCCTTTTCCTAATTGGACCATGCCCAGTTCTTTTTTTTAATTTTTTTATTATTATTTTATTATTATTATTTTACTTCAAAATATTGTATTGGTTTTGCCATACATCAACATGCATCTGCCATGGGTGTACACGTGTTCCCCATCCTGAACCCCCCTCCCACCTTCCCCCCCCATACCATCCCCCTGGGTCATCACAGTGCACCAGCCCCAAGCTTCTTGTATCCTGCATCGAACCTGGACTGGCGATTCATTTCTTATATGATATTATACATGTTTTAATGCCATTCTCCCAAATCATCCTCCCCTCCCTCTCCCACAGAGTCTAAAAGACTGTTCTATACATGCATGTCTCTTTCGCTGTCTCGCATACAGGGTTGTCATTACCATCTTTCTAAATTCCATATATATGTCCAGTTCTAACTGTTGCTTCCTGACCTGCATACAGGTTTCTCAAGAGGCAGGTCAGGTGATCTGGTATTCCCACTTCTTTCAGAATTTTCCACAATTTATTGTGATCCACACAGTCAAAGGCTTTGGCATAGTCAATAAAGCAGAAATAGATGTTTTTCTGGAACTCTCTTGCTTTTTCGATGATGCAGCGGATGTTGGCAATTTGATCTCTGGTTCTTCTGACTTTTCTAAAACTAGCTTGAATATCTGGAAATTCATGGTTCACATATTGCTGAAGCCTGCCTTGGAGAATTTTGAGCATTACTTTACTAACGTGTGAGATGATTGCAATTGTGCGGTAGTTTGAGCACTCTTTCGCATTGCCTTTGTTTGGGATTGAAATGAAAACTGCCCTTTTCCAGTCCTGTGGCCACTGCTGAGTTTTCCAAATTTGCTGGCATATTGAGTGCAGCACTTCCACAACATCATCTTTCAGGATTTGAAATAGCTCAACTGGAATTCCATCACCTCCACTAGCTTTGTTCATAGTGATGCTTTCTAAGGCCCACTGGACTTCACATTCCAGGATGTCTGGCTCTAGGTGAGTGATCACACCATCGTGATTATCTGGGTCATGAAGATCTTTTTTGCACAGTTCTTCTGTGTATTCTTGCCACCTCTTCTTAATATCTTCTGCTTCTATTAGGTCCATACCATTTCTGTCCTTCATCGAGCCCATCTTGCATGAAATGTTCCCTTGGTATCTCTAATTTTCTTGAAGAGATCTCTAGTCTTTCCCAGTTTGTTGTTCTCCTCTATTTCTTTGCATTGATCACTGAGGAAGGCTTTCTTATCTCTTCTTGCTATTCTTTGAAACTCTGCATTCAGATGTTTATATCTTTCCTTTTCTCCTTTGCTTTTCGTTTCTCTTCTTTTCACAGCTATTGGTAAGGCCTCCCCACACAGCCATTTTGCTTTTTTGCATTTCTTTTCCATGGGGATGGTCTTCTTCCCTGTCTCCTATACAATGTCACGAACCTCCATCCATAGTTCATCAGGCACTCTATCTATCAGATTTAGTCCTTTAAATCTATTTCTCACTTCCACTGTATAATTATAAGGGATTTGATTTATATCATACCTGAATGGCCCAGTGGTTTTCCCAACTTTCTTCCATTTCAGTCTGAATTTGGCAATAAAGAGTTCATGATCTGAGCTACAGTCAGCTCCCGGTCTTGTTTTTGCTGACTGTATAGAGCTTCTCCATCTCTGGCTGTAAAGACTATAATCAATCTGATTTCAGTGTTGACCATCTGGTGATGTCCATGTGTAGAGTATTCTCTTGTGTTGTTGGTAGAGGGTGTTTGCTATGACCAGTGTGTTCTCTTGGCAAAACTCTGTTAGACTTTGCCCTGCTTCATTCCGTAATCCAAAGCCAAATTTGCCTGTTAATAGAGACATGTATCTCAAAAGTGGTTGTACAGTCTCAGACTATATTTCCATTCCCTTAGCCTGTAGTGTGGCCCTGTAGTTCTCAGCCTTAGAAGTCAAGACACATTGATGAGCAAGATTTCCAGGAAAAAGCTTTTAGGAAACCAGTATTCCTACTCCATACACTTTATTCCATTAAACCAGCTGGTAACCTAGATACCTAAGGGTTGACCAATCCATAGGAAGCAATCTGGACTCCAGAAGCATACATAATATGACTAAGAGGTGACTACTTAGTTATAGCAGTCTTGAAATGTTATGTCGACAGAGATAAAATTCTCATCTATAAAGTGCTGATGTTATAGAAGCACACATTACAGTAACTAGTACAATATGTAAAGTCTATTTACTATGTAAATTTAATATTTTATTTTTATATAGGCATAGAATAGCTTCTCTAATCCTTACAGACAGACATGCCCTGAGCTTCAGAACTCTTCAGATTCTGGAATCTTATATATACTCTATAATGAGCAGCATTTACAAGGAATCTGTGGAAAAACACTAAAATCAAAAGCAATTTTTTTCTAATAAAACATACTCATACTAAGGAGAGATTATAGTTTGTCATGTTCATATCAAATTTTCCTGCACAGTTTGGCTTCAAGCTTATATAGATGTTGTTCAGTACAGGGGATTGACTTGGGTTCAATATTTATGGTTCAGTATTAAGGAATGGTAATATCAGTATATTATCTCATTTTCAAAGTTTAAATACTATGTTAAAGGTAACTGTGGTAAAGTTGGAGGATAAATTTGTGACATAACTTGATATTCCAAAGTGCTTATGCATTAGCAAAATGTCAAGATCTATGAATACTCAAACCCACAAACCTTTGAAAAATCACTGAATCTATGAATTATAGGATATAGGACCTTTTGATGACTTCTTAGAAGCCAATCAGCAATGATATAACAAATCACAGTCCAGAAAAAACAAGCTCAACTTCTTACAAATACTGAGATGTTTCTTATCATATGTCTTATATTTGGATTTAAAAGATTGTAAAAACATATTTTTTGATGTTTATAGTTTTCTGTTACCAACATTATTTTTAATGATGTAGTATTATAGATTATAGCAAAATCCAGAGACTGGAAAAGAAAAATAAGTTCCCCTTTGTTAGGAAGAAGCAGAAATGATTCAAAATGTTAAGTTCTAAGTTCTTTTACCTAATAGAAAGATCAAGTTAAGTAATGTGTTTTATACCATGAGTTTGAAAATCAAAGGTTGATAATGCTAAAATGTTTACATAACTCAGTTATTGTTGAATAGATATTGTTTAAAATTGGCTAAAATATTTAAAGATCATGTAATTACAGACAATGCTTGAAATAGTTCAAAAAACTTTTTAAGAAATCTTCAGATGGTTAAATGATTGAATATTGAAAATCTTATGGAATTCTATAGGTCAGAATACTGGAGTAGGTAGCCTTTTCCTTCTCCAGTGAATCTTCCCAACCCAGGGATCAAAGCCAGGTGTCCCGCATTGTGGGCAGATTCTTTACCAGCTGAGCCACAAGGGAAGCCCAAGAATATTGGAGTGGGGAGCCTATCCCTTCTCCAGGGGATCTTCTTGACCCAGGAATACAAACTGAGGTCTCCTGCATTGAAGGCAAATTCTTTACCAACTGAGTTATCAGGGAAGCCTTATTGAAAAGCATTGTAAGGAAATATCCAATGGTATTAGAAAAAGATCTATTTTTATATTCACATAATTAATCCTTAAATCATTTCTGAATTTGAATATAACAAAGTGTTAACTTTAAGGATTTTGCTAATAGAAAGACTAAGCATTATCAGTGATACATATTAAAAGCCATGAAGTATGTATGAGGTTATTTCATTACATATCAAACAGGGACTAATATAGCACAGGGCAAAAATAAAACAAGTTCTAGTTTATGCCTGGTGAAAGAAGAAAATCTAGAAATAAACATTCTAAATTGATTTAAGATCAGTTTAAAACAGAAATTACCAATGTATTCCTACATTACATCTCCTATATTTTAATGTCTTTCTGTTTTAAAAGTTTCAACTTATTCTCCACATATTTTTGCTAAATGTCATTGCTTCTGAGACACTAATTTTGGTTCCTACCAGTGCACAGTATTATATTCCAATCCTGTCACCAAATCAAATTCCTTTCAAATTTCCTGATAATAACTAAGTTGTATTATACTTTTATCTCATTTCTGGATGCTTGGCAGTTTGAGCATTTGAAATATAATTCAGAAAATGACTGCTTAACACTGGATATATATGAAGTATTAATATCTAGGCCTTTAATTTATATTCTTTTAAATATATATCTCAAAATGGCACTAGATATTTTCTGGCTATTATTCTGTACATTCATAGCAAACTTGCCATAATTTTCAATCCAATATTTTAAATAAATTAAAATTTTATTTAATTTTTAGTTGCTAGGTATACCACAATTTTGTAGGTCCTGCAAACTATTAGAAATATTTATGACTTATATATTATTAGAAACATTTATTGTGGTATACTCATTTCAAAATTTATACAGTATCACTGAACATAAGCAGCATCATTTGTCTTATTATCAGATATACATTATCAGGTAAGAGCATATTTGGATAATTATTTTGCTGTAGATAAATTAAGAAATTACATAGAGGAGTACTAATTTTTAAGAAATCATTTATATGTGGTGACTCAGATGATAAAGAATCTGACTGCAATGCAGGAAACCCAGGTTGAATCCTTAAGTTGGGATGATCTCCTGGAGAGGGGAATGGCTACCCAGTTCAGTATTCTTGCCTGGAGAATTCCATTGAATGAGGAGCCTGGTGGGCTACAGTCCATGCCGTCACAAAAACTTGGACACAACTGAGTGACTAACATACACAATGATAAGTTATAAAGACATATATTTATGTTTAACACTTATCTAGATATTTACCAACCAAAAACTAACCTAATCAGAATTTCACTTTTTTAATGGTACGTGTCATCTATATAGGTTCTATATACCAATATACTGCTGAATATATTATGAGCATCATTTTTCCATCTCTATTAAAAAATAATTTCTGACTTCTAATTACAAATAACATTTTAATCCTATTAAAATTTCACTTTAAAATATGTAATGGTCTCCAACCATATAAGCAGATTTTCAAAACTTAATTGAGTTTGATGAATAGCTAATGTGAAAAACAAAAGGATGTCCTTAATTTTTACTTAAATGCTATATATATATATATATATATATATATATACACACACACACACACACACACATATATATGCATTTCATTACTAACCTTATTTAATGTTGTAATAAAAATATCAGCAACCCTTTCAAAGGCTTTCTTCAGCTGTTTGGTCAAGAAAGGTTATTCTTTTTGTTATCTGTTCTCTTCATGCCATCTTGATTGGTAAATATGCAGATCAACATTCCTTTTTTAAAATCTACAACATCTTAAACTTTTTAGCATGCTAATTGACCCTTCTAGTTTGCTTCTCAGTGTAACACTGTAGTTTTCATTTATTTTTCTTTTCACAGAGACTTTGTTTTAATTATAAAGAAAGAAAAAAAAAGTATCTGTTTATATTAGAAGCTAGTCGGTCTACTTTAATGCTTCAAGAGCAAAAGTTTCCTGAACTCACATACAAATCATTATATTGAAGAAAACTATTGGTTTTGAACTATTAGAGCCCATCTAATTAAAGTTGTAGTTAAATGTATAATGATTAAGAAATATTCATTTTAATTTAATCTGCTTTTCAAGGTTAGTAGGGCACATTTATTTTTAAATGAAAATGTTGAATGAAATTGCTCATAGCAACATTATTCATAATCACAATAAAAGCTAGGTCTTATATTATGCATCAAAGCTAACTCTTATATTATACATCCTTTCTAGGAGGTCAAAGATTTTAGAGGCAATATCTTCCTATTCCTTCTAGGTTTTTAATTAAATTAAAATCGGCTACAGATTTAAGTGAAATTAAAACACAGTTTCTGGTCTTAATGATGAGAAATACAAAATCTATAACACTTTGACAAAGTCTCTTTAATCTCTGAAATAGCTTTTTATGTCATTACTTCCTTGTCTATCACTTGGTTTTCAAAAAACAAAGGGAGGAAGAGATAGGTAAAATTAAAAGTTATTTTTCCACCCTGTCTAGGACTTTTTATCCTTTTGGGCTCCATCATTTCCTATCTTCATGTTAATCACTTCTTGTGGATGTTGTGCAGGATGTCCCCATCTTATAAAAGACAGATATTGAGGACTCAGAAGTTGGCTTAAATTATTACAAAACACAAGTCTGGAGTGTAAAAATGGTTAATTTGCAAAATGTTTCTCATTTTCTTTCTGTTAATCTATCTCCATTTAATAAAAATACTTCTTAGATAATATATATATATGGGAAAAATATATATCTATTCTGCAACATGTGGATAATTTAAGAACTTACTGAGTCAAGGAATTTAAACAGGTAATATAATCCAAACAGAGAAATAGTTCCTTTTTATTGGCTCGAGTTACTTAATTTCTTAAAAATAAGTATACACATATCTACTTAAATGGTTTATAATTTCAGTTTTAGGTATTTAGTGTAAATTATTCAGTATATTAATGCATATTGTTTCAATTTCTAAGACTCTAAATCAATTATCTCAAATACAATTAAAATCAGAAATTTTAGTAAATTAATAAAAAGCAATCACCAGGAAACTTCATTTCATTCCATGGTTTCTTAGACTAATCTAAATGTTCTCTGGTTTTACTTCTCACCAGACTTCTGGCTAAATAACAGTATGGTTTCCTAATAATCTTGGCATATGTTCCAATGCAGCTGATATTTCCTTCTTCATTCAGGAGTATGGAAAACAGCAACAGCTTCTAGAACTTTAGAAAAGTGATGACATTATAATCCTTGTAGTGTTAAAAGGGCCAAAACTTATGCACTATGGCATGAGATTTCCTAAATTCCCCCAAATCTCCACTTTTTGGCTATGGAACTGTAATTTTCACACATTTAAAAGCTGTGATCAATTTGTTATACTTTTGTGGAGATGTCAAAGTTGCGGATGGAACATTAAAAACTAGGTTTTATTTGCCAGATGAGGAAGAGGTAGGAGAGTAGAGGGAAAAGAAGATAGAACTTAGAAAGTGAAACATGAAGACCCAAAGAAAGGCACTAAGAAGTGGGAGAACAATATTTCTGTCTTTGTGCCAGTACCATACTGTCTCGATAACTGTGGCTTTGTAATAGAGCCTGAAGTCAGGTAGGTTGATTCCTCCAGTTCCATTCTTCTTTCTCAAGATAGCTTTGGCTATTTGAGGTTTTTTGTATTTCCATACAAATTGTGAAATTATTTGTTCTAGCTCTTTGAAGAATACCATTGGAAGCTTGATAGGGATTGCATTGAATCTATAAATTGCTTTGGGTAGTATACTCTGGCACAAAGACAGAAATATTGATCAATGGAACAAAATAGAAAGCCCAGAGATAAATCCACGCACATATGGACACCTTATCTTCGACAAAGGAGGCAAGAATATACAATGGATTAAAGACGATTTCTTTAACAAGTGGTGCTGGAAAAACTGGTCAAGCAATTGTAAAAGAATGAAACTAGAACACTTTCTAACACCATACACAAAAATAAACTCAAAATGGATTAAAGATCTCAACGTAAGACCAGAAACTATAAAACTCCTAGAGGAGAACATAGGCAAAACACTGTCTGACATACATCACAGCAGGATCCTCTATGACCCACCTCCCAGAATATTGGAAATAAAAGCAAAAATAAACAAATGGGACTTAATTAAACTTAAAAGCTTCTGCACATCAAAGGAAACTATTAGCAAGGTGAAAAGGAAGCCTTCAGAATGGGAGAAAATAATAGCAAATGAAGCAACTGACAAACAACTAATCTCAAAAATATACAAGCAACTCCTGCAGCTCAACTCCAGAAAAATAAATGACCCAATCAAAAACTGGGCCAAAGAACTAAATAGACATTTCTCCAAAGAAGACATTCAGATGGCTAAGAAACACATGAAAAAATGCTCAACATCACTCATTATCAGAGAAATGCAAATCAAAACCACTATGAGGTACCATTTCACGCCAGTCAGAATGGCTGCCATCCAAAAGTCTACAAGTAATAAATGCTGGAGAGGGTGTGGAGAAAAGGGAACCCTCTTACACTGTTGGTGGGAATGCAAACTAGTACAGCCACTATGGAGAACAGTGTGGAGATTCCTTAAAAAACTGGAAATAGAACTGCCTTATGATCCAGCAATCCCACTGCTGGGCATACACACTGAGGAAACCAGAAGGGAAAGAGACACGTGTACCCCAACGTTCATCGCAGCACTGTTTATAATAGCCAGGACATGGAAGCAACCTAGATGCCCATCAGCAGATGAATGCATAAGAAAGCAGTGGTACATATACACAATGGAGTATTACTCAGCCATTAAAAAGAATACATTTGAATCAGTTCTAATGAGTTGGATGAAACTGGAGCCTATTATACAGAGTGAAGTAAGCCAGAAAGAAAAACACCAATACAGTATACTAACGCATATATATGGAATTTAGAAAGATGGTAACAATAACCCTGTGTACGAGACAGCAAAAGAGACACTGATGTATAGAATAGTCTTATGGATTCTGTGGGAGAGGGAGAGGGTGGGGAGATTTAGGAGAATGGCACTGAAACATGTATAATATCATGTATGAAACGAGTTGCCAGTCCAGGTTCGATGCATGATACTGGATGCTTGGGGCTGGTGCACTGGGACGACCCAGAGGGTATGGGGAGGGACGAGGGAGGAAGGTTCAGAATGGGGAACACAGATATACCTGTGGCGGATTCATTTCAATATTTGGCAAAACTAATACAATATTGTAAAATTTAAAAATAAAATAAAATTAAAAAAAAAAAGAAGTGGGAGAACGTAAATGAGAAGATAGTATTAATAAAAATGCAGAAGACTCATGTTATTCATATCACAATTTTTTGTCATGTGGTCATAGGTAGACCTTATCATTAATATTCCTTCTAAGTTCTTTGAATTTGTAGAAAAATTAAACTAGTGATGTTCTTCATTATGGTCACCAGCTAAAGCAGTAATTCCGTACAGCTGTCCTTTCTAATAATAATAGGCATTAACGAGCAGCAGTTAACTACTAATGAAATTTATGAAACAAAATACAGTGCCTATTTGCCCAATGTTATCTTCAAAAATATGTATGACTGAATATGGACATGTATAAAACTACTAAATTTAGATTAGGTAACTCTACGTTTTCAGTTCAGTTAAGTCACTTAATCGTGGTTGACTCCTTGCGACCCCATGAATTGCAGCACACCAGGCTTCCCTGTCCATCACCAATTCCCAGAGATTCCTCAAACTCATGCCCATCAAGTCGGTGATGGCATCCAACCATCTCATCATCTGTCGTCCCCTTCTCCTCCTGCCTTCAATCTTTCTCAGCATCAGGGTCTTTTCCAATGAGTCTGTTCTACACATCAGGTGGCCAAAGTAGTGGAGCTTCAGCTTCACCGTCAGTCCTCCCAATGACTATTCTGGACTGATTTCCTTTAGGATTGACTGGTTTGATATCCTTGAAGTCCAAGGGACTCTCAAGAGTCTTCTCAAATACCACAGTTCAAAAGCATCAATTCTTTGGTGCTCAGCTTTCTTTTTTTTTTTTTTTTAATTTATTTACTTATTTTTTTTTAATTTTTTAAAATTTTATTTTATTTTAAAACTTTACAATATTGTATTGGTTTTGCCAAATATTGAAATGAACCCACCACAGGTATACTTTATGGTACAATTCTCACATCCATATGTGACTACTGGAAAAAACAGTAGTTTCTCCAAAAAAAAAAAAAAAAAAAAAAGGAAAAGCTCTATATTTTAGGTAAATAATAATTCATAATTTTATTATTTTAACTACTCACTCATACTTCAGTAAACTATTGATTACCAACTCTCCTTCAGGCAACAAACAAGCAAATCAACAAATATATGAAATAATTTTAGATTGTGGCAAGCAATATAAAGATGTATCTTTTGTTGCTGTTGTAAAAGAGTGAATGTGAAAGGGAGTAACATCATAAATGAAGACTAGAAGAAATCTCTCTTAAGAGATGATATCTTCTCCTTTAATGTCTTGGGTTTTAGCTATCACCCTTTTGCAATTCATATTAACCCACTTCCCAGGCATAGGCAATTATGTATCTATTTTCTGCCTCTAGAGATTTGCTTATTTGGGGCATATGAGATGAGCACAATGATACGTCATCTTTTGTTACTAGCTGCTTTTTCTTAGCATAGGTTTTCTAGGGCAATACATGATGTACTATGTATTGGTATTTCAGTCAATTTTATTGTCAAATGATATTCCATATATGATTATACAACATTTTATTTACTCATTCTTCAGTTGTTGGACATTTCAATTGTTTTCACTATTATGAACTGTGCTGTTATAAATATTTTCATGCAAAATTTTATATCCCTTGACCTAGAACTATTACTTCATATGGTAAATTTATTTTTAAAATTTAGAGGAACTCCCAGACTCTCTTTCAAGATTACTACGCCATTTTACATTCCCACTGTCTGTGTATGAGGACACCACTTTCTCTGCATCTTTGCCAGCACTTGTTATTTTTGATGTTTCTGGTTACTGGTGTAAACAGTATGTCTTTTTAGCTTTGACACACATTACCCTAATCACTAATGATAGTTAACCTCTTTTAATGTGTTTATTATCCATTTGCATCTTTTTGAAAAATGTACTTTCATTTTCCAGGTGGTGTCCTTTTTTAGCACATTTTTCATTTTAAGTTCACTTAGTTATTTTATGTTTATTCTTTATGCTTTTAGTATCATGTCTAAGAAACCATTATATAATTTCAGATCCTTGCATATATTTTCCCCTAAGAAGTCTTTTATTAGCTCTTACATTTATACGTTAAGACATATTTGAGTTATTTCTGGTATATGATGACAGGGGGGGATATAATTCACTTATTTGCATATTCAATACTAATTTTTATTGTTGCTATTTTTTCCCATTTATCTTGGCAATCAGGTCATTATATTGAAATTTTAATTGAATTGAATATTCAGCTCAGTACAGTTCAGTCGCTTAGTCGTGTCTGACTCTTTGAGACCTCATGAATTGCAGCACTCCAGGCCTCCCTGTCCATCACCAACTCTCTGAGTTTACTCAAACTCATGTCCATCGAGTTGGTGATGCCATCCAGCCATCTCATCCTCTGTCAACCCCTTCTCCTGCTGCCCCCAATCCCTCCCAGTATCAGAGTCTTTTCCAATGAGTCAACTCTTTGCATGAGGTGGCCAAAGTATTGGAGTTTCAGCTTTAGCATCATTCCTTCCAATGAACACCCAGGACTGATCTCCTTTAGAATGGACTGGTTGGATCTCCTTGCAGTCCAAGGGACTATCAAGAGTCTTCTGCAACGCCACAGTTCAAAAGCATCAATTCTTTGGTGCTCAGCGTTCTTCACAGTCCAAATCTCACATCCATACATGACCACTGGAAAAACCATAGCCTTGACTAGACAGACCTTTGTTGGCAAAGTAATGTCTCTGCTTTTGAATATGCTATCTAGGTTGGTCATAACTTTCCTTTCAAGGAGTAAGCATCTTTTAATTTCATGGATGCAATAACCATCTGCAGTGATTTTGGTGCCCAAATATTAAAGTCTGACAGTTTCTACTGTTTCCCCATCTATTTCCCATGAAGTGATGGGATCAGATGCCATGATATTAGTTTTCTGAATGTTGAGCTTTAAGCCAACCTTGTCACTTTCCTATTTCACTCTCATCAAGAGGCTTTTTGCTATCCAAATTGCAGAACTTGAAAATCATTAAAAAGCTGGAATATAATACTAGGTCCATCCATTTTTCTAAAAATGACTTGCTATTTTCTCAACTAGAAAGGTAGGAGGTGACATTCATAAACTAAGATTTTTTTGTATTCACTAAATCATTCTCTAATACTAAAACTCTGACAAGCGAAATCTATATTGAAAAGCTAAAATATTTTAATACCTGGTGAGGCATTTACCAAGAATAAGAGCAGAGAGAAAAATCAGCAGAGGTAATGAAAAAAGTTAAAAAAACTAATCTGATGTGACTATTTGTTCTTTCACATCTACACTATTTTTTGACCAGACATTTTTATTTTCCATCTATTGATATTTTTATGATTTAAAGGTAAATTGTTAGATCTAGCTAGATACTAAAGTATCATGCTACAAATGAGGGGCTATAATAACTAAATATAATATAGAATTCTAAAAATATCTTTATTTTCACATACTTCTTTTCAAAAGCACTTCAAGACAAAATATATTTATCAAGACTTAACAAGTTATGTAAACTTGAGGAATCTCATAAATCCTTTAAAAAGTGGACTAAATAACAGTGGCTTTTTGAGCAAAGAACATAAGTGACCTCAAGAAAAGGTTCTTTTGAGATAAACAGTTGAAGGGGCCATCCTTCCTCCTAATTCCTTGAATTGATATTTTTGTGTTCGAAATCAAATATCAATAATGTCTACAATCTGCCCCATAATATGCTTTTGTTATAATAAATTAATCAATAACTTGATAATATTTTTCAAGTCTGTCAGATGAGAATCAGGTGGTTGGCTAATTATTCATACCTCATATATTGTGAGTCAGAATCTCTAGAGAAAAAGTCTGGAACATGAAGCTTAAATTAAAAACCAAAATTTTGATTTGCATTTCTCTGATAATGAGTGATGTTGAGCATCTTTTCATGTGTTTGTTAGCCATCTGTATGTCTTCTTTGGAGAAATGTCTATTTAGTTCTTTGGCCCATTTTTTGATTGGGTCATTTATTTTTCTGGAGTTGAGCTGTAGGAGTTGCTTGTATATTTTTGAGATTAGTTGTCTGTCAGTTGCTTCATTTGCTATTATCTTCTCCCATTCTGAAGGCTGTCTTTTCACCTTGCTAATCTAATACAGTTATGTTAAGTTTAAAAATAAAATAAAATTAAAAAAAAAAAAATTTTTTCCAATGATCTCCTCCAAGTCAGAGATGTAATACTAAAAGTATAAAATAGTCTTCAATTTCAAAGAATACAGGAATTATTATCTAATCCAGCCTATGGAGATTATGTCTTTGTTAAAATAAATGGAAAAAACATTTTTTACTAATGAGATTAAAAATTAAAATTAACACCACTGAGGAAAGAACTTTAGTAAGATCAGTAAAGCATGTCAGTAAACAAGTTTGGAAGACTCTGAAGATTATTATGCCTGCTACTTCCACAAAAGTTATAATTAGGAAGAGTTTGGCTAGGAAATAAGGCTTCCTTTTTCAGATAAACCAAGAGATAAATATTACATATTTGCAATTTGGCTATGAACAATCTTTAAATGAGTCAGTGGGCCCAGGAAAAATAATAGAAATAAATATTCAAACTCCTTAAATTATCAGATAAGTTCTTTATGAGTGAAAACAAATAAACCTAGAACCCAGATATATTAATTTCTTCAAACTAAAATTAACATGTTATAATTAATCTTTTCAGCTTAAATTGTTAAAAAGACATTCTTTTACAGTTAATTATGTTGCTCCTTGTTTCTTTATGTTATGTTTGGTTCACCTTGATGAGCTTAAAGTCATTATTTAGAAACATTTACTACTATATTCAATTTTATGGCTCACTTTGTAAAAAATGAATACAAAACATTTTAATTCAAGTTAAAACTAAGTGAATTTTTCAAATACATTGGCTTGAATGCAATAAAAGGGTAATAGATATACCTCCTTATGATATCATCTGTATTATCAATGCCCTGTAGAAAATACACAGAAAGGTTAATTTCTGCATTTGTTTATATGATCATTCATATTTCAAATACTTAAAATTTTATTTAAAAGTTATATGTCATTTAAATGTCATTTATGTTATCTGTATTCTGTATCTCAGAATAATTATATTAATATTTTTACAGTACAAATGTTAATAAAGAATTATTTACTTAGGAGGGTTGAAATGGAGCCATGAATCATGGCAAGTGGTTTTAACAATTCACAAGAAGCCATACAATAGAAGCAAAGGAGTGTGATTCATTCACTGGAATTAGCTGATTGTTTATGCCTGAGGTTTTTCACATGATTATAGTCAGGTGGCATCTAGACTATAATAATCCTAAAGTTCCACTAGGCTGGGCTAAGGTGGTTAAGTCACAAGACTATCAGTGGCTTGACTGTTTCCTGGGCCCTGACTTGGGGTGTTCACTGGAGCTCCTGCTTCTGACCTCTGCATTTAATTTGAGTTTGTCAAAGCATAATACCTATGTCCTAGGAGGTAGTATCAAAAGAAAAAAAGCATTCCTAACAAGAAGTTTAGGAAGATGCTGCAAGGCTTTTTATGTTCTAGCCTCAGATACCACAATGAATCACCTGTATTCCATCCTGTTGTTCAAAAGTGAGTCACATGACCAGATCGAAGTCAACTCAAACTGGTTACCTGAGGGAATAAATGCCTGAATGGTTGACTCCTTTGCAGTTCCTGTTTTGTTATTGTTGCTCATTCATTCAGTTGTGTCTGAATCTTTGTGACCCCTGGATTGCAGCATTCCAGGCTTCTCTGTTTTTCACTATCTCCCAGAGTTTGCTCAAAGTCATGTCCATTGAGTCAGTGATGGCATCCAACCATCTCATCCTCCATTGTCCACTTCTCCTCTTGCCTTCAATCTTTCCCAGCATCAGGGGTCTTTTCCAATCAGTTGGCTCTTCACATCAGGTACCCAAAGTATTGTAGCTTCAGTTTCAGCATCAATCCTTCCAGTGAATATTTAGTCACTTGACAAGTTCTCTTATCAATTTATAATTAATCTCTCTACCCCAAACTTTATTCCCTTCTTTGTCCTTCTGACCTCAGTCCTGCACTAAGTGAACACTAATCTACAATAATGAGATGACTAAGGTTTCTGTTGTTGGTAACATCACTAGTTTACTAAAATTGTTATATCACTGGGCTTCCCTCATAGCTCAGTTGGTAAAGAATCCACCTGCAATGCAGGAGACCCCAGTTTGATTCCTGGGTCAGTAAGATACCCTGGAGAAGGGATAGGCTACCCACTCCAGTATTCCTGGGCTTCCCTTGTGGCTCAGCTGGTAAAGAATCCAACTGCAATGCATAAGACCTGGGTTCGGTCTCTGGGTTGGGAAGATCCCTTGGAGAAGGGAAAGGCTACCCATTCTAGTATTCTGGTTGGAGAATCCCATGGACTCTATACTCCATGGGGTAATAAAGAGTCAGAGTCAGACACGACTGAGCCACTTTCATTTTTATCTCATCATTAATGTACAAACCCAGGTTGTTTCCCAAGGGCCAGATGAGCTAACAGACTCCAAGCCATGGACAATCCAGCCAGAGAATCATTAATCAGACACATTCTGATTCCCAAAACTACAATTACTTTTGTTCTTCCCTTCAAAAAGGACCCTAATTCAAAGGCCAAGTTGGATTGGATATGAGGTTTGTCTCCAACTCCATTGCTTAGTGCTCAGCAACCAACACTGTACTTTTGTTCACCACAGCTTGGTGTCAGTAGATTGACTTTGCTGCTCATCTGGTTAGTACACCCAAGTTTAGTTCAGTAACAAAGTATGAATATTATTAAACTGCTTTAAAGTATTAAATTGATTTAATGTTTTCATGAAAATATATATAAATCTTGAAAAGGCCAAGCAAAAGCTAAGAAACGAAAATATGGTGTGGTATCATTTAGATAGATTGTAAACTTCATTAATAAATACTTTTTTAAAATTACTAAAAGAAGATAAACTTACCAGCTCGTATTTGGAATGGTGTGGGTTAAAGTTAAATAAAAGATCCAATACCTGTTTCAGACAGCAGATAAAGTAAACTAGCTGGGAAATAAGAGAAAAAAGAAAGCTTGGTAACATATACAGAAAAAGTATTTAACATTCAGACTATGAAAAATAAAATAACAAGCACCATATTTGCTAATGGCCAGTAAAGAGGTCTAAGGAAGTCTAAGGTGTAAGGAGAAGCGATCAGAGAAAGGAAGGTGTCGAGATGTGAAGGCCACATGGAAAATGAGTTTTCAAGAGTAGAGGTTAAAAAGTATGGGATGCCACAGTTGGACAGTGCAGGCACTTAATGACAATGATTCAGCATTTTGACAAAATGATGAAGTTCAAAGGATAATTAAAGCAACATAAGAAGAGATATTTTAAACATGGCTAACATGAACAATATCTTGAGGTTTAGGAGAAAGGCAAAGGATGGAGTATTCCATAAAGGAAAGGGAGATGAAAACCTGCTTTTATTTTTACTTTTACTATTCTAGGATGTGAGATTAAAACATAATGCTTGCATAGACGGAAGCCCACCAGGCTCCCACGTCCCTGGGATTCTCCAGGCAAGAACACTGGAGTGGGTTGCCATTTCCTTCTCCAATGCATGAAAGTGAAAAGTGAAAGGGAAGTTGCTCAGTCATGTCCGGCTTTTCGCGACCCCATGGACTGCAGCCTACCAGGCTCCTCCATCCATGGGATTTTCCAGGCAAGAGTACTGGAGTGGGGTGCCATCACCTTCTCCATATAAAAGGGTAACAAGCCAATAAGAAATGTAAAGATAATGAAATAAATGCCCAAATTTAAATGCATGTCAGATATTGTTAACAGATTAGTAATAGATTAAAAATGCTTACCACACATGATTAGTTTTGAAGAGATTTGAATAATAGCAATACGATTTATTTAAATATATGATTGAATTAAAAATATATGTATGTAGACTCACACTAACATTGTGCACACCAGGACTCAAAGACCCCACAGAGATGGAAAAAGAACTGTGTTTGAGTGTCTCCTGTGGAGGTACGGGTCAGCAGTGGACTGACACATGGGCAGGGGCTCTGGGTGAAGCAGACTTGGGTATGGCATAAGCCCACTTGGAGAGGTCACCATTAATCCCACCATAGAGCTGCCAGAACTTAAACAGGACTGGGGAAACAGACTCTTAGAGGGCACAAACAGAGCCTTGTGCACACCAAGTCCTAGAAGAAAGGATCAGTGACCTCACAAGAGACTGACCCAGACTTGCCTGTGAGTGTCCAGAAGTCTCCAGGGGAGGAGTGGGTTGGTAGTGGCCTGCTGCAGGGTTGGGGGCACTGAGTGTAGTAGTGCCTGCATGGAACCTTTTGAAGGAGGTCCCAATTATCTTCATTACCTCCACCATATTTTTGGCCCTGGGTGAATAACAGGGAGGGAACACAGCCCCACCCATCAACAGAAAATTGGATTAATGATTTACTGAGCATGGGTCTGCCCATCAGAACAAGACCCAGTTTCCCCCTCATTCAGTCTCTCCAATCAGAAAGCTTCCATAAGCCTCTTATCCTTCTCTACCAGAGGGCAGAAATACTGAAAACACAATCACAGAAAACTAACCAATCTGATCACATGGACCACAGCCTTGTCTAACTCAATGACACTAAGAGCTATGCCATGTAGGACCACCAAACAGATGGGTCATGGTGGAGAATTCTAACAAAATGTGGTCCACTGAGAAAGGGAATGGAAAACCACTTCAGTATTCTTTCCTTGAGAACGCCATGGACAGCATGAAAAGGTAAAAAGATAGGAAACTGAAAGATGAACTCCCCAGGTGGGTAAGTGTCCAATATGCGAATAGAGACCAGTAGAGAATTAACACCAGAAACAATGAAGGGACAGAGCTAAAGCAAAAACAATGCTCAGTTGTGGATGTGTCTGGTGATAGAAGCAAAGTCCAATGCTGTAAACAGAACTATTGCATAGGAATCTGGAATGTTAGGTTGATGAATCAAGGTAAACTGAAGTGGTCAAACAGGAGATGGCAACAGTGAACATCAACATCTTAGGAATCAGCAAACTAAAATAGACTGGAATGGGTGAATTTAACTCAGATGACCATTATATCTACTACTGTGGGAAAGAATCCCTTAGAAGAAATGAAGTAGACACTATAGTCAACAAAACCATCCAAAATGCAGTACTTTGATACAATTTCAAAAACAACAGAATGATCTCTGTTCGTTTCCAAGGCAAACCATTCAATATCACAGTAATCCAAGTCTATACTCAGACCAGTATATGCTGAAGAAGCTGAAGTTGAACGGCTCTATGAAGACCTACAAGACCTTTCAGGACTAACACCCACAATGTACTTTCCATTATAGGGGACTGGAATACAAAAGTAGGAAGTCGAGAAACACCTGGAGTAATGGAAATTTGGCCTTGGAGTACAGAATGGAGCAGGGCAAAGACTAATAGAGTTTTGCCAAGAGAATGCACTGGTCATAGCAAATACCCTCTTCCAACAACACAATAGAAGACTCTATACATGGACATAACCAGATGGTCAACACTGAAGTCAGATTATATTCTTTGCAGCCAAAGATGGAGAAGCTCTACAGAGTCAGCAAAGAAAAGATCAGGAGTTGACTATGGCTCAGACCATGAACTCCTTATTGCCAAATTCAGACTTAAATTGAAGAAAGTAGGGAAAACCACTAGAACATTCAGGTAGGACCTAAATCAAGTCGTTTACAATTATACAGCAGAAGTGAAAAATATATTCAAGGGATTAGATCTGATACAGAGAGGGCCTAAAGAACAATGAACAGAGGTTTGTGACATTGTACAGGAGGCAGGGATCAAAATTCCCCAAGCAGAAGAATTGCAAAAAGGCAAAATGGTTGTCTGAGGAGGCCTACAAATAGCTGTGAAAAGAAGAGAAGCCAAACGAAAGATATACCCATTTGAAGGCAGAGTTCCAAAGAATAGCAAGGAGAGATAAGAAAGTCTTTCTCAATGATCAATGCAAAGACATAGAGGAAAACAACAGAATGGGAAAGAAGAGATATTTCTTCAAGAAAATTAGAGATACTAAGGGAACATTTCATGCAAAGATGGGCACAATAAAGGACAGAAATGGTATGGACATAACAGAAGCAGAAGATATTAAGAAGAGGTGGGAAGAATACACAGATGAACTATACAAAAAAGATCTTCATGACCCAGATAATCATGATGGTATGATCACTCACCTAGAGTCAGACATCCTGGAATGTGAAGTCAAATGCTCCTTAGGAAGCATCACTACAAACAAAGCAGGTGGAGGTGATGGAATTCCAATCGACTTATTTCAAATCCTGAAAGACAATGATCTGAAAGTGCTGCACTGAATATGCCATCAAATTTGGAAAACTCAGCAGTGACCACAGGACTGGAAAAGGTAAGTTTTTATTCCAACCTCTAAGAAAGGCAATGGCAAAGAAAGTTCAAACTACTGCACAGTTGCACTCATCTCACATGCTAGGAAAGTAATGCTCAAGATTCTCCAAGCCAGGCTTCAACAGTACGTGAGTCATGAACTTCCAGATGTTCAAGCTGGATTTTGAAAAGGCAGAGGAAACCAGAGATCAAATTGCCAACATCTGTTGGTCACTGGAAAAGCAAGAGAGTTCCAGAAAAACATCTACTTCTATTTTATTGACTATCCCAAAGCCTTTGACAAGTGTGGATCACAAAAAACTGTGGAAAATTCTTCAAGAGATCAGGACACCAGACCACCTGACTTGCCTCCTGAGAAATCTGTATGCAGGTCAGGATGCAACAGTTAGAACTGGTCATGGAAAAACAGACTGGTTCCAAATAGGAAAAGGAGTACATCAAGGCTGTATATTGTCACCCTGCTTATTTAACTTATATGCAGAGTACATCATGAGAAATGCTGGCCTAGATTAAACACAAGGTGGAATCAAGATTGCTAGGAGAAATACCAATAACCTCAGATATGCAGATGACACCACTCTTATTTCAGAAAACGAAGAACTAAAGAGCCTCTTGATTAAAGTGAAAGAGGAGAGTGAAAATGTTGGCTTAAAACTCAGCATTCAAAAAACTAAGATCATGGCATCTGGTCCCATCACTTCATGGCAAATAGATGGGTAAACAGTAGAAACAGTGACAGACTTTATTTAGGGGGCTCCAAAATCACTGCAGATGGTGATTGCAGCCATGAAATTAAAAGACGCTTGCTCTTTGGAAGAAAAGTTATGGCCAACCTAGACAGCACATTAAAAGCAGAGACATTACTTTACCAACAAAGGTCCGTCTAATCAAGGCTATGGTTTTTCCAGTAGTCATGTATGGATGTGAGAGTTGGACTATAATGAAAGCTGAACACTGAAGAATTCATTCCTTTGAATTGTGGTGTTGGAGAAAACTCTTGAGACTTGGACTGCAAGGAGAGTCAACCAGTCCATCTTAAGGGAGATCAGTCCCGAATATTCACTGTAAGGACTGATGCTGAAGCTAAAACTCTAATACTTTGGCCACCTGATGCAAAGGACTGACTCATCTGAAAATACCCTGATGCTGGGAAAGATTGAAGGTGGGAGGAGAAGGGGGCGACATAGGATTAGATGGTTGGGTGGCATCACTGACTCAGTGGATGAATTTGAGTAAACTCTAGAAATTGGTGATAGAGAGGAAGGCCTGGTGTGCTACATACAGCCCATGGGGTCGCAAAGAGTAGGACATGACCGAGTGACTGAACTGAACTGAACTGAGGTATATAAATATATACACACATACATATATTTTTCACTCAAAATAAAGCAGCTTTTATTTCCAGGAAATACATAATCAAAAGCGATACTCATATTTAAACCATATATATACACATATATAAAACATTAGTAAATTATTTATTATATTAATTAACACCTATTATTTAAGAGATCTTAAGATTATCATGTAGAAATAGCTTAGGTTTTAACATTTTATCTTGAGATAGTCCATTGCTTTTTATACTTATTAATTAACTCCATCTGCTATGTTAATTTATGATGATTAAAAACTTTCTATGTTTCTTTTTCTCAAAATATACTTGCATCATTATGCAGACTTTGTGTATGACCAGAATCGCCTCCTATTTCTTACATGAGGATTTGTTTTCACTTCATATTTTTAGTACATGTTACCATGTCTTTTTCATTTTTAAATCAAAATAAATGTAATTGTAAACATCTTCAGTGTACCAAGGCCAAAGTTCTTTGGCAATATTTTTACCTATTCTGATTCTGAGAAAATTGTATGTATTTGCAGTTGAAATGATTCCAATTCATTTTGTACATTCATTGAAAGAAATACTGGAGAGAACTTTTAGAAATATGTTTTAGATAATAAGATCTTTCAAAGTGCCAAGAGACTCCTCAATTGTAGGTTGTGAATATACTATTCAATTTTATGCTATTTCACTTCTCAAAGAAGACACTAAATGAACTTCAAAAAAGGTAAAAGTTCTTTATCCCATCAGTCAATAACTTTCAGAAACTATTCCATATTATCTAGTCAACATTCAGTGCACTGGTATAACTAGATGGCTTTTTCCCTCTTCATATCATCATTAGGGAAGTGGGGATTCGAGTTTGCTGGCTTACTCTACTGACTAGCATATGCATATAAATCTCAAAAGAAAACATATTACTAGAGAACAGTTCTTTACACTGTTATTCAACAGAAATGTGTTGGATACTTTTATTTGTATATTATACATTTGGGGAAATGTAAGCTCATCAGGTCAGTTTAGTTGCTCAGTCGTGTCCAACTCTGTGACCACATGGACTGCAGCACACCAGGCCTCCCTGTCCAATTCCTGGAGCCTACTAAAATTCATGTCCATAGTGTTGGTGATGCCATCCAACCATCTCATTCTCTGTCATCCCCTTCTCCTCCAGCCTTTAATCTTTCCCATAATCAGGGTCTGTTGCAATGTGTTGGTTCTTCGCATCAGGTGGCCAAAGTATAAAAGTTTCAGCTTCAGCATCAGTACCTCCAATGAATATTCAGGAGTGATTTCCTCTAGAATTGACTGGTTGGATCTCCTTGAAGTCAAAGGGACTCTCAAGAGTTTTCTCCAACACCACAGTTCAAAAGTATCAATTCTTCAGTGCTCAGCTTTCATTATAGTCAAACTGTCACATCTATACATGATGACTGGAAAAACCCTAGCTTTGACTAGACAGACATTTGTTGATCAACTAATGTCTCTGTTTTTAATATTCGGTCTAGGTTGGTCATAACTTTTCTTCCAAGGAGTAAGCATCTTTTAATTTCATGACTGCAGTCACCATCTGCAGTGATTTTGGAGCCCCCAAAATAAAGTCTCCCACTGTTTCCATTGTTTCCTCATCTAGTTCCATGAAGTGATGGGGCCAGATGCCATGATCTTAGTTTTCTGAATGTTGAATTTTAAGCCAACTTTTTCACTCTCCATTTTCACTTTCATCAAGTGGCTCCTTAGTTCTTCTTCAATGTCTGCCATAAGGGTGGTGTCATCTGCATATGAATTATTGATATTTCTCCTGGCAATCTTGATTCCAGCTTGTGCTTCATCCAGCCTGGCATTTTGCATGATGTATTCTGTATGTAAGTTAAATAAGCAGGGTGACAATATACAGCCTTGATGCACTCTTTTCCCGATTTGGAACCAGTCTGTTTTCTATCTCTAGTTCTATATGTTGGTTCTTGACCTGCATACAGATTTCTCAGGGGGTCGGTCAGGTGCTCCAGTAATCCCATCTCTTGAAGAATTGTCCACAGTTTGTTGTGATCTACACAGTCAAAGGCTTTGGGATAGTCAACAAAGCAGAAGCAGATGTTTTTCTAGAACTCTCTTGCTTTTTTGATGATTCAATGGATGTTGGCAACTTGATCTCTTGTTCCTCTGCCTTTTCTAAATCCAGCTTGAACATCTGGAAGTTCATGGTTCACATACTGTTGAAGCCTGGCTTGGAGAATTTTAAGCTTTATAAAAATATATAAATTAAAAAATTATCTTTTCATAAATATATTAGTCATTGATGTTTATTGATAGAGAGCTGATGACTTACTGTACCAATCAATTTGTTCATCCTTACTGTGAAGTAAGAATATTGTCTGCTGTATCAGTAAACAAAGGACATAGCCACTAGGCTTTGCAGTGGAAATTTAGTGACATAATTAATAACCATGATAGCCAGCCTCCTCCAAGGAAGAAGAACCTAATGTTCATGATGGGGCAATCAAGAAGTTTGGAAAAGTCCCGGATGCTGAGAAAGATTGAAGGCAGGAGGAGAAAGTGTTGGCAGAGGATTAGATGGTTGGATGGCATCACCCATTCAATGGACATGAGTTTGAGCAAGCTCCTGGAGTTGGTAGTGGACAGGGAAGCCTGCTTTGCTGCAGTCCATGGGGTCACAAAGAGTTGGACATGACTGAAAGACTTTCACTTTACAGATGTTACATAGATGTACATATATTTAGACTAACACAATAAATATGGAAAATAGTTTTACTTCATTTTTCTTATTAATTTTTATATTAGTTAAAATATTTTTCAGCTTTTCTTTTCTAAAACTGTGACATTTATTTACTTTTCCCTTTTAGCCCACAGCTTTGATAAATTCTTGTGAGATAAGAAGAAAGCTACCTAATTTCCTATCATCACTTAAACTAGTATATTTAAACCTGTTTCTGTACATTCTGTCTTTTCTCAATTGTGGTAAGAATGTCTGATTGGCTTTTCTACAATCAACTCAATCTACAATCAAACAACATGACTTTTGTTCTGCACCTTGTCTTTTTTCACCATTGAAAACCTTCACAACTGCAATTCCCTTTCTCTTGTGTCAATATTTTGCCTAACTTCATTTTTCCCATAGTTAAAGACCAAATGTCATTTTCTTTGATCTCGTTATAGTTTGTACTCCATGCTTCTTTCCTTTGTCAGCAAACTATTTGCCTGTACTTATTTTCATTCTATTCTTCAACCACTTCAACTGGATTTTTATATCAGAGAGAATACTGAAATTATTTTAAACAATATGACTAATGCTAATAATCCAAATTCTGTTTTTATTTATCGGTTTAACAGTTGTTGGCTGCAAAATTAGAGAAATATTATCTGGCTAAAATAAGCAGTAAATAGCTTTTGATTATTTTGATAGTGCAGATAATTGCTGTGAAGGGTGCTTGTCACAAGACTTAGAACAATAGGCACTATATTTTGGAATGTTTCCTTAAAGAAATTGCTTCTCTTACCTACAGGGCTATAGATACTAAAGCCTGACCCAGACACATCACTGTGAAGGCCATTCTAGATGATAACTTTAACACTCCTGATGTTGTCCCCAAAGTGGGATGTTGCTGGAACTGGAATTTTTATAGTTCCAGAGACTTTTTGAAATTTGAAGCCCAGATAAAGAACACTTGAGTGTCAGAGTCTACTATGTTGGTTAGAAGTCATGCTCCTTCTTTTGAGTAAGTGTCTATTCTGGACTTGTCTCTTTTTGCACAGACTTTGCCTCCTATTTAGACAAATGAGGTGAGGCATTTCCCAAATGCTGCATTTTAAAGCACAAAAAGAAACAACCAAAAAGAAGGTAAGAAAGAAGGAAAAGTAAAATGTTATACAAGCACTACACTTCACACCATTTACTTCCAACAAAAACAAACATACTTCTTCTCATTTTTACAAATAAAAATGTTTCTATCTAGCATAATTCAAGTACATTTCAAAGCATTGGACATACTCTGTAGCTATCCAGAAGGGAGGAAATACAAATGCATATATTTATTGCACTCAACTGAAAACATAGTTTAACTTAAGATGTTTATTTTTTTTTTCTAGTTCTGTCACAGCCTGGCCTAATATTTTGTAATCTATAATTATAATTTAATTATCATTGATACTATAAAACATAATTGCTATTTAAGAGAAAAATATTATTTAATATAAAAATACTTTTTTTGAACTTGGGAAAGAAGAAAACACAAAACACTTCACTAATCCTAATACCATCAAGAGATAGTGAATCTATATTGCCTTTCTCCACTATTAATGTTAAGTATTTCCAGGCATATAGCCACAGTTTCTAGTTCAGTAAGACTGAACTTTGAACTTAGTTCCATGTTAAGTCTGAATACTGGAACATTTTTCCTCAGGAATTGTGATTCCCAGGAAAAACATTTTCAGTGAAGTCATTTGGTTCAGCATACATCACCCCTCTGTAACATTCTGTTTCCTGCAGCGTGTATTCCATCAGTGAAAAAAAGAGACTGATGTGGATGGAACTCCAAATATAGATTGTCTTCTCTCTTGCTGCAATTGAGTTCAAATTTATAGAATGCTAGTTTCTTCTGAGTTATGTAATACAAACAAACTCCATAATAATTATCTCTTGCCTCCTGCTTTTGTAGTCAAGTGAATTCTTTGGTCAGATACAATATTGTATTTTGTATAATATCAGTGATTAGATGATTTTACAAATCAGGTAGGGGATGTTCAGAGAAAAGCATTGATTCCAGAGAAAATAAATACAAACTGTTATAGCCACAGAATTAATCTAAAAAAGTTTGATTCTGCAAATTTATTAATCTCAGTGTCAGTTCAGTTTAATAAGTGTCTGTTGCAATCAGTAATGTTCTACTACTCACAGTTATCCCTTACTGTGTTAACTGATCACCAATGCCCTCCAAGCCAATACAAGCAAACAGGAAATCACAGATTCCCTTCATCGGCCTTAGGACTTTTTACTTATCTAGTCCACTAGAAAGTACTCTCAAATCTATTTCAAAAGAGATCTAAACCTCATTACTTCTGCTACAAACTTTCTTCAAGCCACAATGTCTAGACTCCAGGTACAATTTTCTGTCAGGTCTCCATGTCTCACTTCTTGGTACCCTGCAAATCATGTACTACACAGAAGCCAGAATGATCTTTCATAGGTTCAAATAACATTAAATTGTTTCCCTATCTTAAACTCCCCATTGCAAGCAGAAAACCTCTTTAACTTCTTACCAGGCCTACCAGTGTTTATATGATCTACCTCCTGCTCTGTTACCTAACCTGATTTACTACCACCTCTGTGCTTCCCTACACTACCCTTGTTTCTCAGGTCCTTTATATTTCTTCTCTTTGTGAGAAAAAAAATTTTTTTCTCAAAGATGTCTTCTTTGTCTTTTTTCTGGAAAATTCATTGCATATATTTTTTACTTGGTTTTCTCCTTGTCATACTAATGAGAGATCAAATATAAGTTGCAGAGGGATATATTTCTCAACTAGCCTTGCTAAAATTATCTATAGTCATTTCTTTTTCCATTTTACATTTTTGAAAGCTTTAATGAAGAGGCAAGGGCTCTCTTTCATGCTTACTGATGTAATTATGCCTATAACTGTGCTTTTTATAGAGTAGGTGCTCTCAATAAACATGTTTGACTTGTAAGTTTAAGTACAATGTTTTAACCACAATATAATCTATTACTGAAAATAAAAGCTGGTAACCATAAATGTTATTACTATCATGGAAGTTAATTTTTAGTAGCTCCATAAGGATTTTTACCTCTTGTTGCTTATTCTATATTGCTGATATTTTAAGGAAGTAGGTAATATATATAGACTTCTTAAAATAAGAATATCTGAGGTATTTCTATAGAACAAAGTTGATTACAAATTCCATAAGCTCTTTTAATAATTGGAATTAAATGCACTAATTTCTTATTTATCAGACAGAGGCATGAGAACCAAATAACAGAAGTTATCAATATGTGTTTTTAGCCTGAAGTCATTCTGAGCTGCTGCTGCTTAGTCGCTTCAGTAGTGTCCGACTCTGTGCAACCCCATAGATGGCAGCCCACCAGGCTCCCCCATCCCTGGGATTCTTCAGGCAAGAACACTGGAGTGGGTTGCCATTTCCTTCTCCAATGCATGAAAGTGAAAATTGAAAGTGAAGTCACTCAGTTGTGTCTGACTCTCAGCGACTCCATGGACTGCAGCCTACCAGGCTCCTCCATCCATGGGATTTTCCAGGCAAGAGTACTGGAGTGGGGTGCCATTGCCTTCTCCATCATTCTGTGCTGGGGTCCAGCCCCAGCTGATCCAGGGTATTTGAAGGAGAGACGGCGTAGGCGAGGGTCAGGAAACAACTGCTTAATTACACTTTAATTAAGGATACAAAGAGTAATAGAATGAGGATAGCTCAGTAGGAAAATTCAGTGGAGAAAAGAGGCTGAGTAGCTTGGTTTATGCGGGAGACCAATAAAACTTCAAGACAAGAAGTTTGCACCTCTTACGTAGGCCGCAGGCGTCCTTCCTTTCTCCCGAAGGAGAGACACTGAGGCCTCCCCGGTCGGATCTTAGAAGCCCAGGCATAATTAGCAAGCATGGTGGGTTCCGCGCTCCAGATGGAGACTCAGCCAGAATTTGAAAGAGAGAGCGACATGGGGAGACCAAGTTTTGGTGAACAAGGCCCGCACTTTATTTTCCAAAGTAGTTTTTATATCTTAAGTTATGCATAGAGGATAATGGGGGAAGGGGTGGAGTCATGCAAGGACAGCAGTTCCTGGTTCTAATCGAAGCCAGGCTTTCAAACATATCATATGCAAAAGTTCAGGTGATTGACATCATCTTCTGGCCAGGAGGCCTGTTAACATTTTAAGAAACTTATTTTTCTCTAAAGGTGATTATTCCAAAGTCAGGCACCAGCCTCCAAAAAAGCATTGGACAAAGCTGCATTTTACATTTCTATACACCCATTATATCAATCAATACACTGCCAAGGACACAGTAGGTAAGGAGTATGGAGACTTAGCAGCAAACATTGGCTCAATAAGTGAAAAACCCTTCACCAATACCATTTCTAATCAATCTTTTAAGTACTCAAAAGAATCTGTGTTTAGACAGTTTAGAACATCTCCTGCCTCTCACAGTTGGGAGGCTCTGAACAATCACATGTGGCCGGAAAAACCTATTCAGGCAGGCTAGAGGATTTCCAAAGGAGTTTGTAGGTTGAAACACTGTCACACCCAGGAATTATTAACTGGAGCTGTAAGCTAATTCTTTTTTTCAGAGAGAGGTAGTGGGAGACAGCGCCCCGTAAAGTCAGAGGTGTAGGTGAAAGCACAAAGCAGAAAGTAGGCAGACTCTGGTTTTGGGGGTAGATGCTCGAGAATTTCCAGGGGGACTCCTGAGGCTCGATCCCGCCTTTGCGTATGCCGAGCCTCCTTCCTCATGACCTTTGTCATGGGGCGGAGTTCCTCACGCTGGCTCCCGGCAGTGATAGAATTCCAGTTGAGCTATTCCAGATCCTGAAAGATGATGCTGTGGAAAGTGCTGCACTCAATATGCAATATGCAATATGCCGGCTCCCGGCAATTCTGAGCATCTTGGTTGATTCTGAGTTGTCTTGTAAAATCTTTCTATATCATATTGTAAACTACTTTCAATCTTTGAAATTAGACAAAATGTATTTAGTTACCAAACTTTTAGATGAAAGCTAGGTAAAATAAAAGAAGAATACAAAATATTTAAATTGGCATCAAGGTGGAAGAAGATTATCTTGACTCTAGCAATATTAAATTTAGCAGGAATAAAAAAAAGAAATATTCTCAATTTGAATTCATACTCTTGAGGAAAATATACTTTAAAGGGGAAAAGACTCTTTGTATTAATAAAAATTTTTGTATGAGCTATTGACAATAGCATTATCAGAAATAACGGTGGCCTGAACACAACTAAGAATTTTGAAATATAAAATATCTAGAAGAGCACAAACACACTGGGAGGAATTTTAATGGGACATGAAGAATGGTTGAACTAATGGCACACTTGGTTCAGAGAAAAAATTAAGAGGCAATGTCATATTCTAGGCATAGTTTTAAGGCAGTATAATATAAAATGAAAATTCATGTAGTTCTGCAACTCAAGAGGTCAGAACAAGCACCACAAAATGCAAGAGGGGGAATTCAGCTTAATAAAATGAAGATTGGAACACTATTTTTGCTGGTCCAACAGTGAAAATGGCCCTCCAATAAGGTTGTCCTTTCCCAGGTAGCTTGGTGATAAAAGTCCTTTCTGCATCTAAAATGGGCCAAACAAAACCTCCTAGGTCATTCCAAGACTGTATTCCCATCAGCCACAGATTTACAGTAAAAAAGGATGCATAGACAGAAATGCAATTTTCAGTGCAAAATTGTGTTTAGAAATATTTCAATAGAGCAATATGATCCTTGAAGCTTTAGACGAAAAGATTTGAACTTTGAAAGATCAGAGTCCATAATGAATAGGGTCTTTCACTAACTAGATTACAGTTGGGAAATCTCATTATTTGATTGTGTGTACAAGTGTGGAGACAAGCTCCTGAGTGGAAATATGCCTCTGCCCAAGAATAGACAGCACATGAAAATGTGACAGCTTATACAGCTTATCACAATATGTGCATGAGGGTTAAAATACTGGCATGAAACCTGAAATGAAATAAAATGACAATTTCCTTCAATTAATAACTGGAATTCTGTGATGTAATACTCATTGGAAAGTGAGACATCATTAATTTATAAATAATATCAGTAAAAAGTAAGTTTTAATGCTACATTTTATGTTACCATAGAAAAGCAGAGTATCGATTTAAAGGCAAGCATTTCCTTGTTTAAGTTAGGATGTTTGCAAAGAGTTAACATACCCTTCTCACTTCGTATTCCAAATTACTTTTGAAAGTAATATCCATATTATACCTTGAAGGAAGGCCTAAGCAGTAAACTTTAACGGCTGCCTGACTTGGCAATCATTTCACAGAGACAAGACACTGTACTGAAAATTGCCCTATAAATAAGATCCCTTACAGAAAAATTAAAATGGAATTCATATTATTGATGTTCACTAGCAGCCATAAGAAACACAAGGGAACCAGGAAGTGGCACTTGTTTCAAATCGCTCTCAGAGGCACCTGAAGGACACTTTCAAAGTCAGCTTTGATCAGTGGTGATGAGTAGTTTGTCCAGCATTTGGAGTGGGTTGTAATGTATTTGGAAACCTTGAGGAATTTGCCTACCGAATAGAAATGATCCAGACATTAGCTTCCCATAGCAATTTTTTCTCTGCACTGGCCATTAATTCAATAGTACCCAGATTTCCTGCAGAGTCAAGTCTCTTTTCCCTCCTTTCCAGTCCTCTGCTTCCTCACCCTTGCTCCCATTTGTTTGTTTTTTTCATCCTAGTTCACTTTCAGACCGTATATTCCCTGAGTTTTCTGGATTTTGGATTGAAGAAGAGAGACCTACAACCCTGTTGTTACTTCTAGTTATATAACCCTCTTTGCTAGATGTCTATTTTGATGTGAGATTTGAGACGTAAAACCACAATCTCTAGATTGTACTTGTTTCAATAAGTCAAGAATGTTTGTTGCAATGTCCAGTATTATAGTATATTAAGCTGTCCACACTGAAAGGGAAATATTCATGTAAAAAGGTAAACGTTTGACCTATAAATCCAAGCACACAGAGAAAATGAAGGGGTGAACCAGAAGGTGAGACCAAGGACAGGAAAGTGACAGCAAGAGTTAGACTGACGGATATATAAAAAGAGCAGAAAATAAATTGGAAAGACAAAGCAATTGAAAAAGGTAAGAATGCTAGAAATGTACCAACCTACAAGAAAATTGTCTTCTGTGCCAGATATCAAATTTATATAGGGACTATGCGTACTGAATTATAAATAGCAACATAGAGAATAAACATGTTAATAGAAATTCATTTTGATTATTTTAGTAGAACTGAAAAATGTTTCCTTTTCCTATAAAAAGATAATCACCAGAAAATGAAAATTAATGTGAAATAGAACAAAGACTACAGATATTAGAGTTCAACCCAACTCTACCTTTTATGAATGCTTGGTCCTCTGAAAAAGGCTCAGCAATTGTTCCTTTATCTGTGAAAATATAATTCCAGGGTAAATGCATAAATTACAGATATTATGTATAAATTACCCAGTGCAATGCCTGTATATGATAATTCTCAAAAACAATTATAATATTAAAAATATGGTATTAATTTCAATACATGATATTTTTGTGACTCTAATTTTAAAAGGTAGGAAATATGAGTTAATATATAATAGATTGAGTTTATGGCAGAAATGTAGTCCAATGTTGAATCTAGATTTTTTAGCTATGTGATTTTTGACAAGATACATAATTCCTCTGGGATGCAGATAGTTTGTCTACACAATAAAAATGTTAGTATTGTCAATGAATGTTAGTATGAATTAATACCAACAGAATGACAGAATGTAGAATATAGAATGATAGAACTAGCTGATTCTAAAGCAAAAACACCCAAGTTTGCAGTTATCTGAATAATCTATAAATTGTCTTCTCCTCCTAAAAAATCATGAGTCCAATGCTATAACAAATAAAATTTAGTATCAATAATCATAAAGATCACTAAGTACAGGTTATGAAAGTATGTGCAGTTACATACTTTAAGACAAAAATTACATTAGACCAGCAACAATGTTTCACAATCTAATTCTTTCTAGGTACATTTGATTCTCCATTTAGATGGATGGATTTGGTAAAAGTCTTGTTAACTGCTAAGTTCCTATGTGTGTAAGCACGTGAGTGTGTGTGTATGTTTGTGTGTACAGGTTCTGAGCTGTTGACTTACTATGGCAATATGTCTTACAAGTAAATATATATTCAACATATAAAAATATTAAGCAAACTCTGGCCAATGTATGTCAGTTGATTCTACATAAAGATGAGTGAAAGTGTCTAAATGTCCTTGTTGGATAAACATGAAAAGTAGCAGAAAAGTTATAACTATTAATGGTATAAATTAATCTTTAGCAAATTTTTGAGATATGTGAAACTGAAAAGCTAGATTGAAAGAGGAAACCAATGTAACAATTACAGGATGGAGGATGAGAAAAATGCCTTTTTCCCTTTTCCAAAAAAGTAAATTTGCAGTCCTAACAACATTAATCCTTTTGAGTGTTTCTGAAAGAAGTAATCCCCCATAAACCTACTAGCTTCTTTTTTAACAAAGTTTATAACATTTATTCTTTTAATTATGAAGTTAATCTTTTTGCTCATATTTAGTTATAGTGTAGTATAATATGGAGACTATAAAATCTTTGCAGTTTGGTCACTGTATTCCAATAAGAAGTTTTCCGCTTAAAGGACCTCTCATGTGTTTAATAGTATTAGCTTATTTCAAGTTGAAAATTGTGGGAGTAATTTTTATTCTATGACAAAACCCCCCAAAGGACCATTTTACCACCAAGAAACACTTAATAATTATCTGAAGTCAACATTAATGTAAAGCAGAATTCATCTGCTCTAAGCGGACTAATGATGTTGTTTTTTGGATTACTACCAGATAAAGAATATGAGTCTATTGGATTTGGTTTGAAAGAACTGAAGGAAAAGCTTAAAACTAAGCTTAACTCTGTGTTGTGTGTGTGTGTGTGTGTGTGTGTGTGTTACACAGACTTTGTCCTTGTAGGATATTTCCAATAGAAGCAATGCCATTTGGGTATAACTTCAAGTACCCTGTTTAGTCTTGCATAGTTTTAGGGATTTTGAATTATAGCCCACATCTGAGTCACTGATGTATTGTCCGGAAAATTTAATCCATTCTCAGGAAAATGCCAAGATTATTTGTAAAATTATCTTCATTCTTGTGGGAAAAAATCAGTCCTATGTCTTCACTATACATGTGAGAAGAGTTTGTATGCAAAGAAATGTAGTGTTCCTGGTGAAAAGAAGTTTAAAAATGCAGATTTAGATGGAGCCCTGACACTGAGTTGGACAATAAAAAAGGTTGAGCACCGAAGAATTGATGCCTTTGAACTGTGGTAGTGAAGACTCTTGAGAGTCCCTTGGACTGCAAGGAGATCAAACCAGTCAATCCTAAAGGAAATCAGTCCTGAATATTCATTGGAAGGACTGATGCTAAAGCTCCAGTACTTTGGCCACCTGATGCGAAGAGCTGACTCACTGAAAAAGACCCTTAGGCTGGGAAAAACTGAAGACAGGAAGAGAAGGGGATGACAGAGGATGAGATGGTTGGATACCATCACTGACTCAGTGGACATGAGTTTGAGCAAACTCCAGGAAATGAAGGACAGGGAAGCCTGGCCTGCTTCAATCTATGAGATCACAAAGAGTTGGACATGACTGAGTAACTTAAAAACAACTGACACTGTCAACAAATCCTTGAAGTGAGGGGAAAAAAGTACGTTTAGGAGAATGTAAGAATTTACTGTGCTAAGCCTCAAAATTTCACAGTGCATTCTCCAATAGCCCTATGCTAAGTATTGACACAAAGTGTTACTTGGATAAGAATTATGTGATCAAATATACTTAGAAAACATTTAATTTAAAGCACTCAGATTTTTTACTGAAGGACTTTCAAGAGACTACATACCAATATCTATCTATTCTGCATTTTCAGAAGAATGTAAAGAAATTAGAATTTTCCAATCTTACTTAAGCAAAATAATAATTTTAAAAGAGGATCTTTTTTATATTGTTATAAAATTTGGAGAATAGATTGGTTAAAATAAGGACACTGCAGTTCAGAATGATGAAACCTGAGACTGAAGATACAAGTAGTGATGAACTTATGAAGGTTCTCACTTATCACAAGAAATTTGGGTTATAACCTTTTGACAATTTCATCAAGTAGAAATGGGCTTGGTGGTGGTTTACTCATGAAGTCGTATCCAACTCTTGCAAGCCCACGGACTGTTGTCCCACCACCACCACCAAATTACATTATCTAATACACATGATATATGATCTCTCTTTCTCTTTCTCTCTCTCTCTATAATATATATATATATATATATAGTTGATGTTTTTAATGTTCTTTTTGGGAACTCTTTAGCCAAACCCACCAGCTTATGTTCTCTCTTTGAACCTTATTATAGGGAACAATATTATCAAATTTCCATTACTACATAACAGCAATGATAAATTTCAACTTTCTTCATATTGTTTTATTTACGTGATTACAGCTCAGATTCACTGGAATGGAAACATAATAATAATATTACTTCTAGGAGTTTCAGTTTATTGAGGGGTCACATTTGAACAAAAAGAGCTATTTGATGCCTTTTGGAAGCATGGATACTACGTAGGAAAGATGGGCAGGGTTGAAGCCAACAGAAGACTTCATTTTCTGGAAGACAATATAAAGAACAAAACAGATAAATTTGAAGCAGCTAAAAGGAAACCTAAAAAAAACTCTTCCAACAAACTTTTCTTATTTTAGAGTATTACTTCCTTTTAAACTTGGTGTTTTAAAACCACAAGTGGTGCTGGGAAAACTGGTCAACTACTTGTAAAAGAATGAAACTAGAGCACTTTCTAACACAATACACAAAAATAAACTCAAAATGGATTAAAGATCTCAACGTAAGACCAGAAACTATAAAACTCCTAGAGGAGAACATAGGCAAAACACTGTCTGACATACATCACAGCAGGATCCTCTATGACCCACCTCCCAGAATATTGGAAATAAAAGCAAAAATAAACAAATGGGACCTAATTAAACTTAAAAGCTTCTGCACATCAAAGGAAACTATTAGCAAGGTGAAAAGACAGCCTTCAGAATGGGAGAAAATAATAGCAAATGAAGCAACTGACAAACAACTAATCTCAAAAATATACAAGCAACTCCTGCAGCTCAATTCCAGAAAAATAAATGACCCAATCAAAAAATGGGCCAAAGAACTAAAGACATTTCTCCAAAGAAGACATTCAGATGGCTAAGAAACACATGAAAAGATGCTCAACATCACTCATTATCAGAGAAATGCAAATCAAAACCACTATGAGGTACCATTTTACACCAGTCAGAATGGCTGCGATCCAAAAGTCTACAAGTAATAAATGCTGGAGAGGGTGTGGAGAAAAGGGAACCCTCTTACACTGTTGGTGGGAATGCAAACTAGTACAGCCACTATGGAGAACAGTGTGGAGATTCCTTAAAAAACTGGAAATAGAACTGCCTTATGATCCAGCAATCCCACTGCTGGGCATACACACTGAGGAAACCAGAAGGGAAAGAGACACATGTACCCCAACGTTCATCGCAGCACTGTTTATAATAGCCAGGACATGGAAGCAACCTAGATGCCCATCAGCAGATGAATGGATAAGAAAGCAGTGGTACATATACACAATGGAGTATTACTCAGCCATTAAAAAGAATACATTTGAATCAGTTCTAATGAGGTGGATGAAACTGGAGCCTATTATACAGAGTGAAGTAAGCCAGAAAGAAAAACACCAATACAGTATACTAACGCATATATACGGAATTTAGAAAGATGGTAACAATAACCCTGTATACGAGACATCAAAACAGACACCAATGTATAGAACAGTCTTATGGACTCTGTGGGAGAGGGAGAGGGTGGGATGATTTGGGAGAATGGCATTGAAATACGTATAATATCATATATGGAACGAGCTGCCAGTCCAGGTTTGATATATGATTCTGGATGATTGGGGCTGGTGCACTGGGACGACCCAGAGGGATGGTATGGGGAGGGAGGAGGGAGGTGGGTTCAGGATGGGGAACACATGTATACCTGTGGCGGATTCATTTCGATGTTTGGCAAAACCAATACAATATTGTAAAGTTTAAAAATAAAATAAAATTAAAAAAAAAAAACAAGATACAGACTCATCACTGAGTTCTTGCTGCTGCTGTAATTTTATCATTATCATCTTTTATAAATATAAATTGGGAATAGCAACATATGTGGCTTCTATTAAATGTGTAAAAATGCAAAAGGAATATTCTAATAATGCTTAAAATGGAAAAAATGAAGACATTTAACAATATAATTAGGCTTTTTCCAGAAAGTTTTAAAAAGGTTATGGAATCTGAAAAAAATATTATAATATTGAGAATATGTGAGATGAGATAGGTCTTTAAAATGTTTTCTTTTAAAATATGTGTAGTTTGCTTAAACAATATTTAAATAAACTTGTTTGACTGAAATTCAATATGCATGTTCATAAATATCACAATATTGAACAGTTAGAAATGCAAAGGAATGATTAGAAAATTGCAGATATATTATTTGAAACTGTTATTTGGAACATTTTCATTAAAATCATTTAAATAAAATATTATAGCATTTAACTTCCTCCTTATTCTCAGACTTTATCTCTAACATATAAGCACTTGAAAGAATGAATCTAATGAATTCATTGTAACTAGCATGGTTATTTTCTGAATAATTTTGCTACCAGTAAACATAAAGGGGACTATTGATCTAATATTATACAGATTTAACTCAGAAAAGACTTTATGTCTTTTTAAATGCTTGTTTCTAGGATTCCTATGGTGCATATTGGATGAGTGATGCTTATTTTCTAGCTTATCATTTTTGAAATGATATAATTATTCAGTTTTCCTCTGTGTAGCACTTTCATCCTGTATATCACCGCCATTACCATCAGTTAAACACATATCATTTTCTTCAGATGTATGCACAATGTTTGAATTTGTGATAGATTGTTTTCACTGATTTTAAGTTTATAGTGCAGTTTTCATGCATTTTCCTTCACAGACTCTTTAAAATGACAAATAAACTTGCAAGCATTAGCTGTAGAAAGTATCCTTTAAGATTTATTTTATTTTTAGAGTTCATTCTTGTACTTGACAAAGTTCCATTTAGATAAGTGCCCTTGAAAGAAATTAAGGCAAGGATAAGTGACATTACAGAAGTACACACATTATATATATATATATATATATATATATATATATATAACACAGACGTTATATATACTGATACTTCATAATTTGTTCTAAATGGAGTTTTTTTCAATGTTTCTTAGAATCATTAACTGAGTCTTCATGGAAGCTGTGTATGCCAAATCTGTGGTGAAGATTCTTATGTTCTTTTGTGAGTAGGACATCTTTCAATGGTATGTAATAGCATCTGTGATCTTCAAAGAAAGGAACTAAAACATTAATTATTTTAATTAATTATATGAGCTATGAATTATTACTGTTTTCAATATTGTATTTTTTCCATCCCATGTCTATGTTTGATACATAGGATTGTTCTTAAAAGTTGCTAAATTATGTGTATATTCTAGATTTCAGAAATTTAAGAAACATAGACATGGGATGGAAAAAATACAATATTGAAAACAGTACCATTACATACCATCCATTGGCAGGGATCCAATGACCTCGACTGGCCTCTTAATTCAGCTGTACTGGGGTGGCTATACTTCATTATCTCCAAGTCTTTTCTATAGGATCAATGAGCTAGTTTGAAAATGTTCTTTTCACAGTGATAGCAAAGGTGTGAGAGAACTGACAAAATACACCACCTGTTATGCCTTGGTTCAGAAGTAGCAAGTTATCACTTTCATCTTATTCAAACATCCCAAGCAAGTCATATATGGCAAAACCCAAATTCAAAGGGTAAGAAAATATCCACTCCCTTATCCATCCACATGTGCCTCCTTAGTGAAAGGAAATGAAGTCATGTATCAGTGGCAATGTACCCAAGAGGGATGAGCAATGAGGTCAACCTGTGATCAACCTCAGGGTTAGCCTCTGGCAATCTGTGCCATAAATATTTTAAGACATTTGTGTTTTTATATAAAGAAAAATGTACTTCACATGGAATAAATGAGCTCTCTTAAAATAGAACTGATTTACTAATCATTAACATTTTGATGAAATGAATTAAATTGATGAATTAAATTTGGTGAATTAAATTGATAATTTCAGGAATTTAATAAGAAGAGTTTTAGTATTTGTTTTATAGTTGAACAATTTTAACTGGGCATGATTTGCATGAATTCCAATGTTAAGCCTAATATTTTATAATAATTTTCAGAGATTTATAATGTGTTTAAGCAAGTATTACAAATTAGCAATGAAGGACTAAATTCTCAAAATAATGGTTACAATACAAATTGATTAATACAGTATTTTTTCTCTAAATTAAAATTTAAATCTTAAATTAAAAACAAAAAGTTTTTATAAACAAAGTTTATAAAAATAAAAACTCATTATAGGGTTTTAATAGAACTTAACATTATGTTTACATAATTAGTATTAAGACTTTATTAAACCAAGTAAGTAGGTGTTATCTATACACTCTATGTCAAACTTTTCAGGATCTTAGGAACTTAACTCATTTTAACTCTGCTTGGATATGATATTGTGTATCAATATGATCAGGGTAACCAACAATTTTGATCTTTATTCCAAACAAAATAAAGTAAAATAAGTTACATTGAAATTCTCCACGTTGGATTATAGATAAAGCTATATGGCCTGAGGGAAAATGCTACCTCTTACTCATTTTGCATATCATTTTCTTTCATATCTGATACTTCCCATATGTAAGCAATTTCCAATTAATCATATTCAGAAGTAGTATTGTTTTCAAAATCACAGAGTACAGTATCTTCTGGAGTTATTTAGTTACTGTTGTCTCAATGGCACACCTTGCAAAGCTGTCATTTAATACACTTGAAATAGTACAAGCTATCTCAGCAAGGCCTTTGGATATTACTAAAGAATACTGCTATCCAGAGCATCTCTTTAATTTTATTTGCACTTTTGAGTCAAGAGTAGAATCACTAGCTTAAGACATTCAGTGGTAAACTACTTTTTATGCTGCAACTTTGCTCTGAGAATGACTTACGGCAGCACTACTTGAAATACACTTTGATTTGCTTCAGTGAATGAGAGGAAATGTCAAGGAATTGCTCCACCACTAGTAGGCCACCCAAAAATATGTTTAGCTTGGATTCAAGTTTTTCAGGTTGTTCAGTACTCACACAAACTCTAAATAACATGCACAAAGAAAACAAAGCTCTGAGGATGAGTGCATGGTACAGAAAGGCTTAATGACCTCTCAACAGACTCTTAAAAACACAGATGCATGAGTTGTGATTTAAACTCAAACCATATGAAGAGCAGAAAATAATATCAGAGGGAGATTTAGAACATGCATATCCCTAAGGGTTAGTGATCCAATTACTATCAGAACTATGTGGAAAGAGACTTTCACTTATCTCTAGACAGTATAATTTGAAGTGCCCATTTCAGTTCCCTTCATCACATTTATAATATTTCAGAAGCACTGCCTTGTTTACGATCTCTCATGTGATGACATGCAGGATAATATAAAAAGGTTGAACACATAAAAATACAATGCAGTATATTCACTAAAGCTGAAAGACAAAACAAACAACACAAAAAAAAGGCTTCTTCTATTAATTTTTCTCTTGCACAAATCCTTATTCTTGTCCATATTTATACTAGGCGGGTTATCCTAAGTTCCAGTGTGTGTGGCATGTAATATACATCACTGTCAGCACCTCCACTTTTTGGATGCTATTGCCTCTGTTAGCTGGGTGGAACTGGAAAGGACATTGGTGTGAAAGGTGACACACAATAAGAACAAACTCTCACAATATGAATGGGTATCTTCCATATCTCTTCAATGAATATAAATGAAAATTCAATAAAACTGTAAAGAAAGGTTCAAACTGGTTCCAACATAAAACACTGATGCATATTCACAGAAGTGTTTACATAAATCTTTCTTTCCTTAATTTCTATATCACAGATTAAGCCCCTCTGCTCAAAAGTGAATTAGTCTTAGAATGTTAGACTTCAAGGCCCTACTGTCACGGGTTCTACACTGTTTTTCATTTGGAATGGCGGGACTATTATCAGGTATGCCGTGTGATTCTGTTTCTGGCATTGGCTACTTACCTGATGGATTGTACTGAGTACCAACGGCCTATATGGAGAAGGGTAAATAGGGTTGAGTAATCTCACAGGAAAGGAGATATATTTGCAACAAATCAAATATAACACCATAATGCTTTAGTTTCTTCAAGTAAAATATTTCCTACTAGGGCAAAATTCAAATGAAGAAACCTTATTAACATTTGTCCTTGCTTTCCCAAAATGACTTCCTTCTTAAGTTCTATGTACACTAAAAGCATACCATAGTCTGGAGTAGGAAGAAGTGGTTTAAGGAGAATAAACAAACTTTGTGAAATAACTTTTAAGCAGATCTCCAAAAGATGGCTAAAAGTCATGTTGAAATGATAGGAAAACAGAGTTAAGTGATCATTCCAGTCAGATGAGCTAACAACAGCAATGAGGTCTTCTTTTCTCTTTAAGACACTTCCTAAACTGATGCCAATATTGTAGATTTCATCTCACATTTACTTAAAATTTTATTTTTAACCTTTTTCTTCTCTTAGTCTACTTTCTCTCTGAACAAATATTTCCACTGTAGAATCACACAAACACACACACACATTCTATATATTGGTCATATAGCATTTTCTCTTTGAATTCTCATAGTTAACTAAAACACAACATACAGACTGATAATACTAGTTATAATTCTTCAGAACCTCAACTCTATATATCTTCTTTCATATATTTATATTAGTGAGTGATTTGTTCAGTCCTATATTTGCAAGTAGTTCCCAATTTCTTTAAATTTCTCCTTCTAAATATAGTTTGAATTAGCACATATTCTTTTCATCTGTTCTATAAAAACCAAGGAAATAACTTGGATTACTACCTTCACCTTATAACATGCATCATCATAAAATTTCAATTTATTTCCCAATCAAAGTGACTTTTATGATGAATTATAATAGTGTTTAATGCTATGCCATTTATGTGAAAAAAAGGGAAGCAGCATCCACTATCTTACATGTTACATTTCTCTAGATAGAGACACAGTCCTTGATTATTGGGAGAAATCAACTTAAAGAAAATTATAGGTGCCATTTTCACCTACTGCTGTTGCTGCTGCTAAGTCACTTTCAGTTTAGTTCAGTTCAGTCACTCAGTCGTGTCCAACTCATAGCGACACCATGAATCGCAGCACGCCAGGCCTCCCTGTCCATCACCAACTCCCGGAGTTCACCCAGACTCACTTCCATCGAGTCAGTGATGTCATCCAGCCATCTCATCCTCTGTTGTCCCCTTCTCCTCCTGCCCCCAATCCCTCCCAGCATCAGAGTCTTTTCCAATGAGTCAACTCTTTGCATGAGGTGGCGAAAGTACTGGAGTTTCAGCTTTAGCATCATTCCTTCCAAAGAAATCCCAGGGCTGATCTTCAGTGTGGACTGGTTAGATCTCCTTGCAGTCCAAGGGACTCTCCAGAGTCTTCTCCAACACCACAGTTCAAAAGCATCAATGCTTCAGCACTCAGCTTTCTTCACATTCCAACTCTCACATCCATACATGACCACTGGAAAAACCATAGCCTTGACTAGACGGACCTTTGTTAGCAAAGTAATGTGTCTGCTTTTGAATATGCTATCTAGGTTGGTCATAACTTTCCTTCCAAGGAGAAAGCGTCTTATAATTTCATGGCTGCAGTCACCATCTGCAGTGATTTTGGAGCCCAGAAAAATAAGGTCTGACACTGTTTCCCCATCTATTTCCCACGAAGTGATGGGACCAGATGCCGTGATCTTCGTTTTCTGAATGTTGAGTTTTAAGCCAACTTTTTCACTCTCCTCTTTCACTTTCATCAAGAGTTTTTAGTTCCTCTTCACTTTCTGCCATAAGGGTGGTGTCATCTGCATATCTAAGGTTATTGATATCTCTCCCAGCAATCTTGATTCCAGCTTGTGTGTCTTCCAGTCTAGCGCTTCTCATGATGTACTCTGCATAGAAGTTTAATAAGCAGCGTGACAATATACAGCCTTGAGGTACTCCTTTTCCTATTTGGAACCAGTCTGTTGTTCCATATCCAGTTCTAACTGTTGCTTCCTGACCTGCATACAAATTTCTCAGGAGGCAGGTCAGGTGGTCTGGTATTCCCATCTCTTTCAGAATTTTCCACAGTTTATTGTGATCCACACAGTCAAAGGCTTTGGCATAGTCAAGAAAGCAGAAATAGATGTTTTTCTGGAACTCTCTTGCTTTTTCCATGATCCAGCGGATGTTGGCAATTTGGTCTCTGGTTCCTCTGCCTTTTCTAAAACCAGTTTGAACATCAGGAAGTTCACGGTTCATGTATTGCTGAAGCCTGGCTTGGAGAATTTTGAGCATTATTTTACTACCATGTGAGATGAGTGCAATTGTGCAGTAGTTTGAGCATTCTTTGGCATTGCCTTTCTTTGGGATTGGAATGAAAACTGACTTTTACCAGTCCTGTGGCCACTGCTGAGTTTTCCAAATTTGCTGGCATATTGAGTGCAGCCCTTTCACAGCATCATCTTTCAGGATTTGAAATAGCTCAACTGGAATTCCATCACCTCCACTAGCTTTGATCATAGTGATGCTTTCTAAGGCCCACTGGACTTCACATTCCAGGATGTCTGGCTCTAGGTCAGTGATCACACCATCATGATTATCTGGGTCATGAAGATCTTTTTTGTACAGTTCTTCTGTGTATTCTTGCTACCTCTTCTTAATATCTTCTGCTTCTGTTAGGTCCATACCATTTCTGTCCTTTATCGAGCCCATCTTTGCATGAAATGTTCCCTTGGTATCTCTAATTTTCTTGAAGAATTCTCTAGTCTTTCCCATTCTGTTGCTTTCCTTTATTTCTTTGCATTGATCACTGGGGAAGGCTTTCTTATCTATTTTGCTATTCTTTGGAACTCTGCATTCAGATGTTTATATCTTTCCTTTTCTCCTTTGCTTTTCGTTTCTCTTCTTTTCACAGCTATTTGTAAGGCCTCCCCAGGCAGCCATTTTGCTTTTTTGCATTTCATTTCCATGGGGATAGTCTTGATCCCTGTCTCCTGTACAATGTCACGAACTTCAGTCCATAGTTCATCAGTTGTGTCCAACTCTATGCGACCCTATAGACGGCAGCCCACCAGGCTCCCCCGTCCCTGGAATTCTTCAGTCAAGAACACTGGAGTGGGTTTCCATATCCTTCTCCAATGCATGAAATTGAAAAGTGAAAGTGAAGTCACTCAGTTGTGTCTGACTCTAGCAACCCCATGGACTGCAGCCCACCAGGCTCCTCCATCCATGGGATTTTCCAGGCAAGAGTACTGGAGTGGGGTGCCATTGCCTTCTCCGATTTTCACTTACAATTTCTCTATTCCAAACTCTTGAGTTTGGAAAATAAATTTTTCTCTTTCTCCAGAATCTCTGTGGAAAATGTTGATAGGCCACAAGTAGCCTCATCTACTCCCTCTCTTTCTACCAAATTGTGTTCCTCCAATTGCTAATGTTCTTCTCTATGCTTCTCCCTGTATTATTATTCTATTTTCTGTAACAGATAAAAGAAAAATCCAATACAGTCCTAAATCTTTGTGCTTTATTTGGATGATTGCACATAAATCAAGAAAGCAAACTCTATTTTACAGCTCTATAATCTTCAATACATTGTACCTAAGATCACCAGGAAGAGGATCAAGAAAGAAGAAATGCACATGAAAAGATTTAATGGACCAGGTCTATGGCCTTACACTTCACTTCTCTTCATAATCTTTTGGCCAAAACCCTGTGATGTGGCCATGCCTCACTGCAAAAGGGACTGAGAAATATATTCTAACTGTTTACAGGAAACATATTGGTGCAGGATTGGTCTTAGTGGGTGGAGATTTGAAAGTAGTGAGACATTACTTTGCCAACAAAGGTCCGTCTAGTCAAGGCTATGGTTTTTCCTGTGGTCATGTATGGATGTGAGAGTTGGACTGTGAAGAATGGTGAGCGCCGAAGAATTGATGCTTTTGAACTGTGGTGTTGGAGAAGACTCTTGAGAGTCCCTTGGACTACAAGGAGATCCAACCAGTCCATTCTGAAGGAGATCAGCCCTGGGATTTCTTTGGAAGGAATGATGCTAAAGCTGAAACTCCAGTACTTTGGCCACCTCATGTGAAGAGTTGGCTCATTGGAAAAGACTCTGATGCTGGGAGGGATTGGGGGCAGGAGGAGAAGGGGACGACAGAGGATGAGATGGCTGGACTTGAGTTTGAGTGAACTCTGGGAGATGGTGATGGACAGGGAGGCCTGGCTTGCTGCAATTCATGGGGTCGCAAAGAGTCGGACATGACTGAGTGACTGAACTGAACTGAACTGAAGCTCTTCTACCTTGAACTGGATGAGAAAATCCAACTCATTGAGCAAGGGGTAAGGAAATACTTTGGATTCATATGCAAATTATCAATAGTTATTACATATTAAGTGGGTTGCCATTTTCTTCTCCAGGGGATCTTTCCGACCCAGGAATCGAACCTTGGTCTCCTGCACTGTAGGCAGATTCTTTACCCACTGAGCTACCAGGGAGGTCCTAACAATAAAGCTGTTAATATTCCTCCCTATGCTTCTGAATTATTTTAGAACTTCTCTGCCTTCAGTATGTATGTAAATGCTGTAAATGATCAACAAACTTTGCTTATTCTGCTTTATTTTTCTCCAAACTCAGGTTTGTAAACACTTCTTTTTCAACTTTACTGTATAAGTGTGCTTCCTCAAAAGTCATTCCTGCCACAGCCACCAGGATGATTTTTGTCTACTTTCTCCTGCAGGATTTATTCTCCATCCCCTTTCTTCCTAACAGCTGTTCATCTTTAGGTCTCTGTCCAGATATTTTTGCCTCAAGATTTACTTTATTTCTGAAACTCTTAAGTTAGATGTACCAGGTGGTACAGTGGTAAAGAATCTGCCTTCCAATGAGGAAGGAACAAGAGATGTGGGTTCTATCCCTAGGTTGGGAAGATCTCCTGGAGGAGGAGATGGAAACACACTCCATATTCTTGCCTGGGAAAATCCCCTAGACAGTGGAACTTGGTGGGTTACAGTCCATGGGGTTGCAAAAGAGTCAGATGTGACTTAGTGACTAAACAATAACATAAGTTACTGAATCTGTCTGAGGCTCAGTTCCCATATCCTTTAAATGGAGAAAGTAGTACCTGCCTCGCAGGGATTTAAGGAGAATTAAAATGAACGTGTATACATTCTGGGCTTCCCTGGTGGCTCAGTGGTAAAGAATCTGCCTGACAAGCAGGAGATGTGGGTTTCATCTCTGGGTCAAGAAGATACCCTGGAGAAGGAAATGGCAAACTACTCCAGTATTATTCCCTGGAAAATTCCATGGCTAAAGAAGCCTGGAAGGCTATGGTCCATGGGGTCACAAAGACTCAGATATGATTGAGTAACTGAGCATGCATACACACACACCACTTACTACTCCTAAACAACTCATTATAACATATGTCACAATGCCTTATAATATCTAATTACTTGTCTGTCCTCAATAAAATTCTAAATTGCCTTCTATTGAAGTTCCAATGGCAACAAACATAATGCCTATGTATTAGTTTCTTAGGGCAGAGGTAAAATATTAAAGATGTGTTCCCTCACAGTTCTGGAGGTTAGAAGTCCAGTATCAAAGTGCTGGCAAGGCTATGCTCCTGTTAAAGTCTCTATGAAGGATCAATTCCATGCTTCTCTCCTGGTTTCTAGTGGTTGCACCAATGTTGATTTTTTTGGCTTACACCAAAAAAAAAAAAACACATTACTTCAATCTCTGCCTTAATATTTGCCTGGAGTTCTCTGTGTCACTGTCTTCATATGGCCTTCCAATAAGGACACCAGTCACTGGATTGATGGTCCACCATAATTCTGTATGATCTGATTTTAATAGAAAAGTTCAAATGAGAGAAGCCAGAAGGACAGGAAAGCCTGGCATGTTGCAGTCCTTGGGGTCACCAAGAGTCGGACATGACTGAGCAACTGAACAACAACAAAAGAACATTTTTTAATGTTGATTGAATCACCTCAGTTCTTTATGGTCATCATAATAATTGGATTACTAGCAAATACTTATTTTGTTTTCTATTTGATGATTTGTATTTAACTACTTTAATATAGTTTGATATCAAAGATGAAGAAGAAATAATACTATATATGTTTTACACATTATTTTCATTTCTTTTGTGAAACTGTTCATTATCTGAAAAGTAACTGAGTTGAAAACATTGTTAATTGTGAAATGGATTACAGGTTCTCCTATTACAAGTACTATAAAAGTATCTTAATGAAAAAAAAAAAAAAACTACATGATTGCTTTTGTGAAAACAACATGTAACAATTAAACATAATATTATAGTTTAAGAGACCACATTGCTAGATCTCACAAAATGTGAGCATAGTAATAGAATCGAGTGCATATCACATTAAGATATTTATTTTCTGTTTCAAATGTCATTAACAACTGAAATAGTACATTATTTAAATGAATCATAAAACCATTGTGAAACCCCTGGAAAATGTCTCAAGCCCAGAAATTGTTTACTTATTCTCTGGAAACTCCAACCTAGCTGATTTTATTCCCTAGAGACCATATCCAACTTTGATCTTATCTATGAATTTTCCTCCTCCTTGTCCCCAGCTGAAAAGCTTATACTACACATTTAATTTTCTACAGAACCTCTAAAGTGCTCTCTGACTTTCCATAATCCAGAGTACTCAAGAACCCTACATAAGCCACTCTGCCACAGCAAGGATAAGAGTATTTCCTTGCCTGAGTTGTTTTGCGTGCTACAACTTGTATGTAGACTAGTCATGCTTTGGCCTCTAAATTGAATAAAATTCAATATGACAAATACACAATTTGAGACTTTTTTTTTCTTTTGCAAATTGACAATTCCCAAATGAAATTCCAGTGACAATAGGTAGGAATGGTCAACATTTAAAAATTTAAGAGTAAGAATCAAATTTCAGTGACTCTCAGGGAAATTTAACTATAAAGATATGTTCCATGTAATACAATATTATCAGGAGATGTAGACTAGAAAAAAATAAGGACTATGTTCTTCCTTACTATAGAATAAACAGCTCAGTGTTTATTAAGAGCAGAAGAAAAGATTCAGAAAATGAGTAAATTTAGTTATTTCACTAGTACTATGAAAAGAAGAATAGAAGTCTAACCACAGTAAAAACAAGGAGTTATAATGGAGACATATAAATCATATTCAATTCTAGCACTGTTCAGGGTGTACATTAGTAAATATGAAAAGAGATAGGCAAACAGGACTGGAGATACATTTAATGGGTTCCAATAAGATGAGGAAGAAAACATTTAAAACAGAATTTAGACAGTAAGGATAATCCATTATAGCCACAAATGAACTACCCTAAGTCCAGGAAAGCAATTTAAAATTATAAATGGATATTTTATCTATGAGACACAAGAAAATAATAACCAAAATTAAGAAGATAGTTCAAGAAGGTCTTCACCAATGGTCTGTTACAAGGATTAGAAGTTAAACACAAACAAATTTGTATTTAGGCCTGCATAGTTGTAATAGTTAAATTCATTTATTTTTAAAATGTTAATTACTAAGAATGTATGGCTTATTTCATAAAATAAATTCAATTTTTCTCCTCTAATCCCTAGTTGTTCATATGAAATTCTGGGTTTGCAGATTTTTTGAAGTATTGCCTAAAGCAATTGACATTTGGAAACAAGAATCTATTTTGGCTACTTGCTGGTTATACTAGTTAAAGAGAATGCTTTAAAAGGTTCACTATGGTGCAGTTCTCACAATTACACTGTAACGTCTTCAAATAAGATTTCATCATTGAAAAGTAACTTTGTCATAAATAGACAATGATAATCTCCCACGTTACACATATTTAATGTTGACTTTTATTCAAGATAAGAAAATAATCTAGACCATATTTTTAAACTTTAGACATAAACCTCTAGATGATCATAATTATTCTGAAGATTAAGTGTGTTGTTCTGGGCTCTGTCTTGGGGAGGTTTAAGAAACTAAAAATGATTTTTTAAAAATATATATTCAGAGGTCAAGAGAGAGAATGAGTTCTGCTATTTTCTTTATTCATCTTCTTTATTCTGATCCTCTTATTATCCTTTGAAGAAAGACTGACTCTGAATCTAGGCAGGTGTTTTATAAGAACAGTTGTACTTCAGTGTTTTTATAAAAAAAATACCACGGTTTAGTTTATCCATGTGAGGTTCAGATAAGAAGTTCTATCCCATTGTTTCCTATGAGATAGCAGTCAAGCAGCTGTTGTAGCCAAAGCAACTGAGGGATGCTGGACTGTCATCTCATACGTTAGTGTTGGCTCAGGTAGAACTTTTTACCAAGTTTAAACCTTGTCCTGGGAAATTCCCTCCTCCAATAACTAGTCATTTGGATACAAATTCCCAGATCTCTCGCCTTAACTGGGGAAATATCTGAAAGCCCACACCGGCTTCAGATACCCTATGGGGATGATTTCTGTGATTTCTGCTGCAGTTTCAAGGCAGATAAAATTTTATCTCTACCCAGTTCTACAGCCTCATTCTTTCACATGTTTTCTCCCAATAAGTCTCTGCATGTAAATCTTCAGTTCAAGATCTGTGTCTAGAGTACTCAACCTAAATTAAGTTTAAAATGAAAACAACTAGAATGTCCATTGAAAAAAAACGGAGGGGTCAGATTTTCCCATTAGACTCCCAAGAAATATTTAGGACTCTTACCCAGTCTCAAGCTTTATAATCATTCCAAAAACATGAATAATAAAAATGTATAGGCATAGAAGACAGTTATCCAGGATTCCTTGCAAGATGTCCTAGGTTATTTTTTTTCTTCTAATATTGGACATACTTAGGATTTGGAATAGAATTACAGTTGAGCTATTTCAAATCCTAGATTATGCTGTGAAAGGGCTGCATTCAATATGCCAGCAAATTTGGAAAACTCAGCAGTGGCCACAGGACAAAAGAGGTCAGTTTTCATTCCAATCCCAAAGAAAGGCAATGCCAAAGAATGCTCAAATTACAGCACAATTGCATGCAACTCACATGCTAGTGAAGTAATGCTCAAAATTCTCCTAGACAGGCTTTAGTGGTACGTGAACTGTGAACTTTCAGATGTCCAAGCTAGACTTAGAAAAGGCAGAGGAAATAGAGATCAAATTGCCAACATCTGTTAGATCATCAAAAAAGCAAGAGAGTTCCAGAAAACCATCTACTTCTGCTTTATTGGATACGCCAAAGCCTTTGACTGTACGGGCCACAACAAACTGTGGAAAATTCTTCAAGTAATGGGAATACCAGACCACCTGACTTGCCTCCTGAGAAATCCATATGCAGGTCAGGAAGCAACAGTTAGAACTGGACATGGAACAACAGACTGGTTCCAAATCAGGAAGGAGTAAATAAAGGCTGTATATTGTCACTCTGCTTATTTATCTTATATGCAGAGTACATCATGAGAAATGATGGGCTGGATGAGGCACAAGCTGGAATCAAGATTTCAGGGAGAAATATCAATAACCTCAGATATTTAGATGATACCACCCCTATGGCAGAAATTGAAGAACTAAAGAGCCTCTTGATGAAAGTGAAAAAGGAGACTGGAAACATTGTATTAAAACTCAATATTCAGAAAACCAAGATCAGCATCTGGTCCCATTACTTCATGGCAAATACATGGGGAAACAGTGGAAACAGTGACAGTCTTTATTTGGGGGGACTCTAAAATCACTGCAGATGGCGACTGCAGGCATGAAATTAAAAGATGCTTGCTCCTTGGAAGAAAAGTTATGACCAACCTAGACAGCATTTTAAAAACCAGCGACATTACTTTGCTAACAAAGGTCCATCTAGTCAAAGTTATGGTGTTTCCAGTAGTCATGTATGGATGTGAGAGTTAGACTATAAAAAAGCTAAATGTGGAAGAACTGATGCTTTTGAACCGTGGTGTTGGAGAAGACTCTTGAGAGTCCCTTGGATTGCAAGGAGATCAAACCAGTCCATCCTAAAGGAAATTAGTCCTGAATATTAATTGGAAGGTCTGAGGCTGAAGCTGAAATTACAATACTTTGGCCACCTGATGTGAAGAACTGACTCACTGGATAAGACCTGATTCTGGGAAAGATTGAAGGCAGGCAGAGAAGCAGAGGACAGAGGATAAGATGGTTGGATGCCAACACCAACTCGATGGAAATGAGGTTGAGCAAGCTCCACGAGCTGGTGATAGACAGGGAAGCCTGGCTGCTGCAGTCCATTGTGTTGCAAAGAATTGGACATGACTGAGCAACTGAACTGAACTGAACCAGGATAACCCTGGATACAACTGCATCAGCAACCTAAATGAAGTTCAGAAGCATATATGTGCTTTCTTCATCACTCAGTAGTTTTTGACTCTGTGTGACCCCATGGACTATAGCCTGCCAGACACTTCTGTCCATGGGGATTCTCCAGACAAGAATCCTGAAGTGGGTTGACAATTCCTCCTCCAGGGTATCCTCCCAACTCAGGGATGGAACCCAGGTCTCCCACATTATGGGTGGATTCTTAACCAGCTGAGCCACCAGGGAAGCCCAAGAGTATTGTAGCAAGTAGCCTATCCCTTCTCCAAAGGATCTTCCTGGCCTGGGAAATGAACCAGGGTCTCCTGAATTCCAGGCAGATTCTTTATTTCCTGAACCACCAGGGAAGCTTATATGTATACATATATGACTAAAGGGTTATGGCTAAGCATGTAATGTATATATATATGACTACATATAAGCAGGTCAGTTGATACAGATTCAGTTCATTTCAGCTCTGTCCTGTCAGACTCTTTGTGACCCCATGGACTGCAGCACACCAAGCTTCCCTGTCTATCACCAACTCCCTGAGCTTACTCAAACTCATGTCCATTGAGTCAGTTATGCCATCCAACCATCTCATCCTCTGTTGTCCCCTTCTCCTCCCGCCTTCAATCTTTCCCAGCATCAGGGTCTTTTTAAATGAGTCAGCTCTTCACATCAGGTGGCCAAAGTATTGGAATTTCTGCTTCAGCATCAGTCCTTCCAATGAATATTCAGGACTGATTTTAGGATGGACTGGTTGGATCTCCTTGCTTTCCAAGGGACTCTCAAGAGTCTTCTCCAACACCACAGTTCAAAAGCATCAGCTCTTCGGCTCTCACTTTTCTTTATACTCCAAATCTCACATGCATACATGACTACTGGAAAAACCATAGCTTTGACTAGACAGACATTTTTTGGCAAAGTGATGTCTCCGTTTTTTAATACACAATCTAGGTTTTTCATAGCTTTTCTTCTAACAAGCAAGCATCTTTTAATTTCATGCAGTCACCATACACAGTGATTTTGGAGCCCCTCAAAATAAAGTTTGTCACTATTTCCATTGTTTTCCCATCTATGAAGTGATGGGATCAGATGTCATGCTCTTACTTTTCTGATTATTGAGACTTAAGGCAACTTCTTCACTCTCTCTTTCGCTTTCATCAAGAGGCTCTTTAGTTCTTCTTCACTTTCAGCCATAAGGGTGTTGTCATCTGTATATCTGAGGTCATTGATATTTCTCCTGGAAATCTTGATTCCAGCTTGTACTTCATCTAGTCCAGCGTTTCCCATGATGTACTCTTCATATAAGTTAAATAAGCAGGGTGACACTACACAGCCTTGATGTATTCCTTTCCCGATTTGGAACAAGTCTATTGTTCCATATCTGGTTCTAACTGTTGCTTCCTGACCTGCATACAGATTTCTCAGGAGGCGGGTCAGGTGGTCTGGTATGCCCATCTCTTGAAGAATTTTCCACAGTTTGTTGTGATCCACATCAAAGTTTGTGATGTACTCAAAAAAGCAGAAGCAGGTGTTTTTCTGGAACTCTCTTGCTTTTTCAATGATCCAATGGGTGTTGGCAATTTGATCTCTGGTCCCCCTGCCTTTTCTAAGTCTAGCTTGAACATCTGGAAGCTCATAGTTCATGTACTGTTGAAGCCTGGCTTGGAGAATTTTGAGCATTACTTTACTAGCATGTGAGATGAGTACAACTGTGCAGTAGTTTGAGAATTTTTTGGCATTGTCTTTGGAACTGGAATGAAAACTGACCTTTTCCAGTCCTATGGCCACTGCTGAGTTTTCCTAATTTGCTGGCATATTGAATGCAACACTTTCACAGCACCATCTTTTAGGATTTGAAATAGCTCAACTGGAATTCCATCACGTCCATTAGCTTTGTTCATAGTGATGCTTCCTAAGGTCCACTTGACTTCTTACTCCATGATGTCTGGCTCTAGGTGAGTTATCACACCATTGTGGTTAACTGGGTAATGAAGATCTTTTCTGTATAGTTCTATGTATTCTTGCCACTTCTTCTTAATACCTACTGCTTCTGTTGGGTCCATACCATTTCTGTCCTTTACAGATTATGTATACAGATCAGGGAAAGCAGAAACAGACTGTGTATCAATACCTGATATATAACCATCATAAATGTTGCTGAAAGTATTTCTGCAGTGTTCACATATACTGTAAAATAATTACATCTTTATCAACTTCTAGAAAATATGGATTGTAAATTGTGAAATATCATGGCTAGAATCTTTAAACAAATATATATAGTTTTCTAATTATGAAGTCAGTAAACATTTTTTGACAAAGGATCAGACAGTAGATACTTTAGGGTTTAAGGACCAAAAGACAAAAATAAATCGTTAATGCATACCCTGTATAAGAGAAGAAACAAAAGAAAAAAATTGGAATACAATTTTGTAATAAATGTCTACTAATGAGAAAAAGAGATTTCTTTTTTCTTTTTGGTTTTGTTTTGTTTCATTATGATTCAGTTTGTGTTCCATATCATTAACATTTACAAATATCCATCTATTAATGTTAATTTGTGAGCAGATTTTACTTATTTCCTCTATGAAAATCTTTCCCCATGAGATTGATAATGCCAAACACTGGCATCAATCCACACGTATATGCTCTTAGTTGAACATATTTACAGAACTCTATTAGATTTTTCTTGATGTTTGCTTTTTGTCATATCATTACAGAGCAGGTAATCACTTTCAAGTAAAAATTATATGGAAGTTCCTCCATTTTATAATTGAATGCATCTTGAAATATGGAAATTCACTTTGAACTTTAATTGATGTCTGAATATTGCTGCTAGAATGGTAGTTTGAGCTTAGAAAATATATCCAATGGAAAGTTGTATGCACATATACACTTTGCTTTTTTTTTCTTTTTTTAAAATTTTATTTTATTTTTAAACTTTACATAATTGTATTAGTTTTGCCAAATATCAAAATGAATCTGCCACAGGTATACATGTGTTTTAACTTTTGACAACACAGTATATAAAGCAGCTTGACAGTGCTCATGATTTAAGCAATATTACAATCATCAAAAGTTATTTCAATATATTTGTTTTTCTTAAAGGACTGCTTGTCTTTGAACTAATTGAGAAACATGAATAAGTCTGTAGCAGAAGTTAATTTTTAAAACTATTCAGTGCTTTATAATAGTGGTTAAGGGAAGTTCTTCTCCCTTAGAAAAAATTTAATTCCATCCTTAGTATGGAGTAAAATTGAAGTGATTATGTTACCATTACAAGTACATTATGGCAGGTATTTAAATCCTGGATTATTTCCAATCATTATTGGAACAAAGAATGACTATATTATTCTTAACAGGAAGAGTTTCTATTTACTGAATGGCTTTACTATATATGTAATTACATGTATTCAAAAATAAGAAATTGATTATTTTTTTCAATAGTGAGATTGGCATCAAGTAGAACAACTTGTTATCTACTACACTTAAGTGATTTTATTTTGGCAATAGTATTAGAAGAAGAAAGCAGTATTCTGAATGTACTCTTGTTTATTTAGTTCTACTTGGGAAAAATATTTCCATTTCTCCAGAAAGTATCTAAAGGTAGGGGGAAAAACAATATCACCAAAGGAGCTGAAAATTATTTTTTTGTTACAGGGAAAATAGGATTAACTCCAGATGATATAATTTAAAAAACAATAATAGGATGGTTATCCCACCAGTTTAGCTAACCACTGGAGTTTTGCTGATTTTGAATTAAATTAGTATATTCAAATGAAATAACGTTGTATAATATTTTATTGTAAATATTTGATTCTAGACTTTTTGCTTTTACTTAAATATGTGTGCTCTCTCCTCATCTCTCGAAAATTAATCATAAATGTATAGCAAGCTAATACTAAATATATTACCATTTCATCTTTCATTATAACTACTTGATATATTTTTCTAATTATGCTATTTTAGATTATCAATTATACATTTCCATTCTTCTTGTATTATGACCAACCTAGACAGCATATTAAAAAGCAGAAACATTACTTTGCCAACAAAGGTCCATCTAGTCAAGGTTATGGTTTTTCCAGTAGTCATGTATGGACGTGAGAGTTGGACTATTAAGAAAGCTGAGCGCCGAAGAATTGATGCTTTTGAACTGTGCTGTTGGAGACGGCTCTTTGAGAGTCCCTTGGACTGCAAGGAGATCCAACCAGTCCATCCTAAAGGAGATCAGTCCTGGGTGTTCATTGGAAGGACTGATGTTGAAGCTGAAACTCCAATACTTTGGCCACCTGATGCGAAGAGCTGACTCATCTGAAAAGACCCTGATGCTGGGAAAGATTGAGGGCAGGAGGAGAAGGGGACGACAGAGGATGAGATGGTTGGATGGCATCACCAACTCAATGAACATGGGTTTGGGTAGACTCCAGCAGTTGGTGATGGACAGGGAGGCCTGGCGTGCTGCGGTTCATGGGATTGCAAAGAGTTGGATACAACTGAGTGAATGAACTGAACTGAACTGAACTGTATTATTATTACTATTCTTATTTTGTTGGGGGGGAGGTAGATAGCTATAGGAAAATTTTGATGCAAAGAATTCATGGAACATTAATATCATCTTGACTAACAAATTTCCCCTCTTTTTTTATTTTACTTCATTTTCTCCATTTGACCCTTATTCACATTCCAATATTTCTATAAGTACTATTTTATGTACTTAATATATATTCTTAGTTAGATATGTGTAATCCTAGAGAAAGCATATAAAATTATCCACATTGTTTAACAAAAATAGTGTTATGCTGTAGGTATCATCTTCCATTTTAGTCAAGACTGTGTTTTAAGTGTATCTTTTCTCTGTATTTAAATAGAGTATATTGCTTCTAACTGTCCCTTAGTAAACCATATTATGTGTACATTATACTCATTTATTTTCTTGATAACTACTTAGAATGTTATAACAAATATCATATAAAGAATATACATGTGCCAGTCTCTTTGTGAGCACTTGCATGATAATTAGGACTCAAATAAGTATGAGATAAGTATTTAAATCCCTTCTGCAGTCATAGAATATTTGCATACTTAATTTTAATGAAAATTACCAGAATTTGTCCAGAATGGATGAAGAAGTTTAGTCCAACATTAAATGCCAAAGTGTTCCTGTTTTCATTTATTCTCACAAACACTTGACTGTATTTTATTTCAAAAAATTTACCAACAAAATATGTGCAAATTTAACTTTCTTTTTTTTTTTTTTTTTTTACTGTTTTAATATTTTGAGCCTTCCCTGGTGGCTCAGATGGTAGTGTCTGCCCACAATGCGGGAGACCCAGGTTCGATCCCTGGGTCAGGAAGATCCCCTGGAGACGGAAATGGCAACCCACTCCAGTATTCTTGCCTGGAAAACCCCATGGATGGAGGCGCATGGTTGGCTATTGTCCATGGGGTCACAAAGAGTTGGACATGACTGAACGACTTCACTGTCTATCTATCTATCATTAAGACAGCTTCATAAATCACTGATTTGAGACTGATTTTTTTTTCAAAATCCATTGATATTCATAGACAAAGCAAGCATACTGGTCACAAACTAAGAGGTTTTTGCAATGTCTAATAGTGGCAAGCCAGGCTTCAGCAGTGAACCATGAACTTTCAGATGTTCAAGCTGGATTTAGAAAAGGCAGAGGAAACTAAGATCAAATTGCCAACATCCGCTGGATCATAGAAAAAGCAAGAGAGTTCCAGAAAAACATCTGCTTCTGCATTATCGACTACACAAAAGCCTTTGACTGTGTGGAACACAACAAACTGGAAAATTTTTCAAGTGATGGGAATACTAGACCACCTGACCTGCCTCCTAAGAAATCTGTATGCAGGTCAGGAAGCAACAGTTAGAACTGGACATGGAATAACAGACTGGTTCAAAATTAGGAAAGGAGTATGTCAAGGCTGTTTATTGTCATCCTGATTATTTAACTTATATGCAGAGTACATCATGAGAAATGGTGGACTGGATGAAGCACAAACTGGAATCAAGATTGCCAGGAGAAATACCAATAACCTCAGATATGCAGATAACACCACGCTTATGGCAGAAAGTGAAGAACTAAAGAGCCTCTTGATGAAAGTGAAAAAGAAGAGTTAAAAAGTTCCCTTAAAGCTCAAGGATCAGAAAATTAAGATCATGGCATCTGGTCCCATCACTTCATGGCAAATAGATGGGGAAACGATGGAAACAGTGACAGCCTTTATTTTTTGTATTTATTTATTTATTTTTGGCTCAAAAGTCACTGCAGATGGTGACTGCAGCCATGAGATTAAAAGATGCTTGCTCCTTGGAAGAAAACCTATGACCAACCTAGACAGCATATTAAAAAAGAGAGACATTACTTTGCCAACAAAGCCCCATCTAGACAAAGCTATGGTTTTTCCAGTAGCCATGTATGGATGTGAGAGTTGGATTATAAAGAAAGATGAGTGCCAAAGAATTGATGCTTTTGAACTGTGGTGTTGGAGAAAACTCTTGAGAGTCCCTTGGAATACAAGGCGATCCAACCTGTCCATTCTAAAGGAGATCAGTCCTGAATATTCATTGGACTGACTGATGTTTAAGCTGAAGTTTCAGTATTTTGGCCACCTGGTGCGAAGAGCTGACTCATTTGAAAGGACCATGATGCTGCGAAAAATTAAAAGCGGGAAGAGAAGGGGATGGCAGAGGATGAGATGGCTGGATGGCATCACGGACTCGATGGACATGAGTTTGAGTAAACTCCGGGAGTTGGTGACGGACAGGGAGGCCCAGCGTGCTGCAGTCCATAGGGTCACAAAGCGTCAGATATAACTGAGTGACTGAACTGAATATTGGCAAGGGATTGCTACTTAATACACACTGAGATCTTAAAATTAATAAGAACTAACTGTGACTTCAAAAAAAGTTGAACATAGGAATTCCCTGTCAGTTCAATGGTTAGGAATTAGGACTCTCCTCTTAGTCAGATAACTAAGATCCCATAAAAAACACAGTTAGACCAAATAAAAAAGAAGTTAAATGTCAAGCAAAGATCATGTATAGGGACCTGGTGGAAAGAAATCAGAATAGCTTAAAAAAAAAAAAAAAAAAACCATACAAACAGATGTTCCAGCTCACTGGTAGATAGCAACATGCAAATTAAACCAAAAAGTAAAACCCAGTTTGTTTATAGAAAGGATGGAGAAGTCCCTTCCCATTAAATTAAAAACAGAGTTAAAACATCAATTAATGGTTTTACATGTTCTTAGATTTTTTGCAAAATCACTAGCCACATCTGGGAATAGTTACTCCCAAGATTTCTACTCTTGGTATAAATAATATAAAATAATGTTTCAATTTACTACTATTCAATTAAGTAATACTGAGGTGTCTGTTTTTCCTTTTCTCTATTATATATAAACTTACCATTTGTCTACCTTCCAATACTTTAAAGATGTTTGATAGGCTCATAGGGTCACTGCTAAGTACACAGTTAATCTTCAAAGGCACTTTAATTGGAAAGTGCTTATAAAAACACTGATGTGCATTTATTTACATTCTTCTGAGCATATCTTTCTATTTATTGTCATAAAATTACTCTGTTAACAGTTGATTTCTGATTCAGCAGCTTTCTCAGTTACCATTATTATCTGTAAACTGCAACCATGGTGGTAAGATTTAGAATTTATAAAACCTGACAATAAAAGTGTTTAAATATGCTTCCAGGGAAATATTTTGTTTCATTTAGTCTTAATTATAATTTTTTTTAAATTTAAAAACTAACATAGTGGGGAAAAGCTTATACATTTTAGGAGAGACTAAAATACAAAACTAAAAACTTGTTTTGTATCATCCAGTTAATGTTTTGTGACATACTGAGGCAGGCACTATTATGTATTACCAAACTCTTTCTCTTTTTTAAATTAATTTATTTTAATTGGAGCCTAATTACTTTGCAATATTGTGGTGAGGTGTTTTTTTTTTTTTTTTTTTTGCCAATCAATGACATGAACCAGCCTCAGATGCACATGTGTCTCTCAGTCCTGAAACCCTTTCCCGCCTCCTTCCCCATCCCATCTCTCTGGGTGGTCCCAGTGCACTGGCTCTGAGTGCCCTGTTTCATGTATCAAACTTGGATTGATCATCTATTTCACATATGGTAATATACATGTTTCAAAGTTTCAGTGTTATTCTTTCAAATCATCCCACCCTCGCCTTCTCCCACAGAATCCAAAAATCTGTTCTTTATATATCTTTTGCTGTCTCACATATAAGGTCATCATTACCATCTTTCTAAATTTCATATATATATATTTATATATATGGGTTAATATACTGTATTGGTGCTTTTCTTTCTTACTTCACTCAGTTAATAGGCTCCGGTTTCATCCACCTCATTAGAACTGATTCAAATGTGTTCAATAGCTGAGTAATATTCCATTGTGTTTATGTACTTTATCCATTCATCTGCCGATGGACATCTAGGTTGCTTCCATGTCCTGGCCATTGTAAACAGTGCTGTGATGAACATTGGGGTACACCTGTCTCTTTCAATTCTGGTTTACTCGGTGTGTATGCCCAGCATTGGGATTGCTGGGTCACAAGGCAGTTCTATTTCCAGTTTTTTAAGGAATCTTCACACTGTTCTCCACAGTGGCTGTACTAGTTTGCATTCCCACCAACAGTGTAAGAGGGTTCCTTTTCTCCACACCCTCTTCAGCATTATTGTTTGTAGACTTTTTGATAGCAGCCTTTCTGACTGGCATGAGACGGTACCTTGCTGTGGTTTTGATTTGCATTTCTCTGATAATGAGTGATGTTGAGCATCTTTTCATGTGTTTCTTGGCCATTTGTATGTCTTCTTTGGAGAAATGTCTGTTTAGTTCTTTGGCCCATTTTTTTTGATTAGGTCATTTATTTTTCTGGTGTTGAGCTGCATGTGCTGCTTGTATATTTTTGAGATTAATTCTTTTTCAGTTGCTTAATTTGCTATTATTTTCTCCATCCTGCTTTAATTATTTAATTATTGCTATATACATGGGAGACAGCATTTATCTTATCAGAATAGACTGAGATGGTGAAGAATCCACCTGCAATGCAGGAGACAGACCTAGGTTTGATCCCTGGGTCAGCATGGTACCCTGGAGAATGGAATGTCTACCCACTCCAGTATTCATGCCTGGAGAATCCCATGAACAGAGGAGCCTGGTGGTCTACGGTTCATGGGGTTGCAAAGAGTCAGACATAATTAAGTGACTAATGCTTTCACTTTCACTTGAAGGACAGCATTTAACTTAATCAGAAAAGACTGGCCCTCAACTTGAAGCACCTGGGTGTTTTATCCTGATTAATATCTCTGTTCCAATTATAAAAATTCAAGCCTCTCAATCACCCATGGTTGACTTTCACCCCTGCGCTGTTATCCACAGTCCCCTCATTTGAAAAATCACTACTGCTGTTACCTTTATACACAAATTACTCTATAAATTCTTCTCTGTTATCTCAAATCATCTCAGAAATTTTCTTTAACCTCTCTGTGTCATGAGCAAAGCCCTTGGGAACCTCCAGGAAAAATAAGACAGAACTTGCATAATGTCTGCATTCTCAGCCCTGACCGACTCTCTGTGACCCCATGGACTATAGCCTCCAGGGTCCTCTGTCCGTGGAATTCTCCAGGCCAGAATACTGGAGTGGGTAGCCATTCTCTTCTCTAGGGGATGTTCCCAGCCCAGGGATTGAACCCACATCTACTGCATTTGCAGGTTCTTTACCACTGCGCCACCTGGGAAGCCCAAGACAGAACTTAGGCACTAAAGTCTAACCTCTTCTTTTAGGTTTAGTCTAGTTTCACTTGTCCATAGGGAGCTGTGTGCAGAGGCCTTGGACTTAACACACTGGGTTAGGGTTTCCAGCACACACCCACTCCCTATCTCGGCAGCCGCATTTAGAAATGGCTCAAGATGGCAATGGTGTACCATGTGCAGAAGTGCTGCGACTTGAAGTGCTTCAGCCTGAAGTGCTCTGAGCAACAAGACTGCAAGGACCCCGCATCTCCTTATGCAGACGAGAGTATGGATGAAGAAAATCAGCAAAAACTTATAAGGGAAATTGTGCAAGCAAGGGAAAATGATCAGTGGAGCCTGATGGGAACAGTGTCTCTGTGCAGTTTGTCAGATACCAGGATGAGCTTTCAGGTCTTTCTCAGAGCAAGTTAACTGGGACAAGTTAAAATTCAGGAAACTGTAGGGAGGAGAGAAGCCTGACGAATGTCTGGTTAAGACAAAACAGAAGGCATGAATGGGCAACTGAGAGCATTCAGTCAGAAGGGATGAAAATCTTCTCTTCTCCAGGAAATGTGGTTTCTCTGCTCAAACTAGACCATGGTGGGCAGGGGCTACTTGGTTTGTAGACCAAGGGAAACTTTACTAACACCAAATCCTCTGCAAGCCCACCTTCCCCTGTGGGGAAACATTCTGAAACATCATCCTGGCAAAAGCCCATTAACAGCTCTCAGGAACTAAAACTAGAATCATCTGGGTAATAGATTAAGGTCTCACCTTTTTCTTTCCCTTTGTGCTTCAGTCTCACTTACTCACGGGGTGCCGCTTGCAGAGGACTTGCACCTGACACTTCAGGTCAGAGTTCCTAGTGCAAAAGTGTGCCTGACATTTCGGCTCTGGGACACTCAAGACGGCGGTGGTGGGCTGTGTGCCGAGGAGATGCTGCACCCCTCACTGAGCTGAGGCCTGAGCAGCTCTGCTGTGTGCCTGCCCTGCCCGCACCTCCTCCCAGACAAGATCCCCATTAAGCAGCCCCGCCCACCACCTGTGGAGAAAGCATGGCCTCCACAGAGTACAAACTCACACCTTCTCATTTTTTGATTTACAAAGCAGAAACAGAAACACAGACTAGAGAACAAAATGTATAGACACCAAGGGGAAGAAAGGGGTGGACGAATTAGGATTAACATATGCCTAACACTGTGCATAAAATTGGAGAAGGCAATGGCACCCCACTCCAGTACTCTTGCCTGGAAAACCCCATGGATGGAGGAGCCTGGTAGGCTGTAGTCCCTGGGGTCGCTAGGAGTCGGACACGACTGAGCGACTTCACTTTGACTTTTCACTTTCATGCATTGGAGAAGAAAATGGCAACCCACTCCAGTGTTCTTGCCTGGAGAATCCCAGGGACGGGGGAGCCTGGTGGGCTGCCGTCTATGGGGTTGCACAGAGTCAGACACGACTGAAGCGACTTAGCAGTGCATAAAATAGATAAATAATGAGAAACAAAGAAAGAATAAAGATTTCTTTTGCTTCTGAAGCAAACCCGGTCACTTCTATTGATTCAGCTACACTGGGCAGAGGGCTTCCCAGGTGGTGCTGCTTCTGCTAAGTCACTTCAGTCGTGTCCGACTCTGTGCGACCCCATAGACAGCAGCCCACCAGGCTCCCCCGTCCCTGGGATTCTCCAGGCAAGAACACTGGAGTGGGTTGCCATTTCCTTCTCCAATGCATGAAAGTGAAAAGTGAAGGTGAAGTCGCTCAGTCATGTCCAACCCTCAGCGACCCCATGTACTGCAGCCTTCCAGGCTCCTCCGTCCATGGGATTTTCCAGGCAAGACTACTGGAGTGGGATGCCATTGCCTTCTCCGCCAGGTGGTGCTAGTGGTAGAGAATCCCGCCTGCCAATGCAGGAGACATAAGAGATGGGAATTTGATCCCTGGGTGGGGAAGATCCCCTGGAGGAGGGCATGAGAACCCACTCCAGTATTTTGCCTGGAGAACCACATGGACAGAGGAGCCTGGTAGGCTACAGTCCAAAAGGTTGCAAAGAGTTAGACACAACTGAAGCAACTTAGTATGCATGCACACTGGGTAGAAGGTTCCTTGTTGGGGCCTGGCATGAAAATGCCAGTAATCCTTGTTTCAATTAAACTTGGCACTCCCCTGTGTAGTTTACTTTCTATACTGGACATCTGAGGCTTTTTATTTTATTTTATTTTTTTACCAAATATAACAAATTATAGAAAAACCATTATCTTTCATAAACATCTATTATTGCAATCATTCAATCTATAGCTCACTTTTTAATTGATCAAATTTCAAGCAACTAAGCTAAAATACAAGTATCAGTTTTTATTTTTATGAAGTGCAAATATGTTACTAGTCTTTATGATGATGATATATCTAACTCAAACTTAATGAGGTACCTATTTTATAGCATGAATGCTCATTAACATAAAAGTGTGGTTAATTTTACAGTACTACTGACATTTGCACTCTCACAACTAGTGACTATTTTCATAATTTTTATATATGTAGATGTGTGAACTTTATTGAAAAAATTGCAATTGCTGATATTATTGATTTGTATTTTAAATATATTTAAGTGAGTGAAGTCGCTCAGTTGTGTCCGACTCTGTGATCCCATGGACTGTAGCCTACAAGGCTCCTCCATCCATGGGATTTTCCAAGCAAGAATACTGGAGTGGATTGCCATTTCCTTCTCCATTAAATATCTTTAGTTTATAAGAAAAATCAAGATGAATTTTAAATACTGATAAGTTGACATTTATTTCAAGGATATTTAAAAGAAGAGGAAGTGAAGAAAAATGGAAGAAAGTGTGATGAAATGTGAAGGAGGCACAAGACAGGAGGCAGGATATCAGGGTTGTACTCCCATATCTAGCCACTGTGTTGGCCCAAGTCTTTCTGACATTCACTTCCTTTGAACTTATGATGGGGATTTCTAATATGATTAAGCAGGAAAATGACTTCTGGTTGTGATCACCTTCATGTAGCCCACTGAACTGTTTTCAAAAGATTCATGAGGTGTTTTCTGTTTTATTTTGTGCAATTTTTGCCCTGTTTCATTTTGTTTTGTTTTAAAGAGAAATGCTGTGTTGATATACTGTTGTTTTGCAATATCTGAAAATAAATGTACAGTTCTGAGAAAAACAAATTTATAACTCTGAAAGGAAGATCAAAGGTTTAAAATGTTACAGACAATACTTGCTATCAGAGGGCAAAGGGAATGTTGGAATACAAACTGTTATCTCTGTTTATACAGCAGGCAGGGAATCAGCCAGATCCTTCAGTGATGGAGGGGGAGATGTCCTGAGCTAGGATGAGCTGCAGCTGGAGGTTTTGTTGTGGGCAGAGCTGGCCTCACCTGACAGCATCTGTTTCCTGGATAGCACTGTTTCTTTTTCTTTTTTTTTTTTTTTAATTTTATTTTATTTTTAAACTTTACATAATTGTATTAGTTTTGCCAAATATCAAAATGAATCCACCACAGGTATACATGTGTTCCCCATCCTGAACCCTCCTCCCTCCTCCCTCCCCATTCCATCCCTCTGGGTCGTCCCAGTGCACCAGCCCCAAGCATCCAGTATCGTGCATCAAACCTGGACTGGCAACTCGTTTCATACATGATATTTTACATGTTTCAATGCCATTCTCCCAAATCTTCCCACCCTCTCCCTCTCTCTCAGAGTCCATAAGACTATTCTATACATCAGTGTCTCTTTTGCTGTCTCGTACACAGGGTTATTGTTACCATCTTTCTAAATTCCATATATATGCGTTAGTATACTGTATTGGTGTTTTTCTTTCTGGCTTACTTCACTCTGTATAATAGGCTCCAGTTTCATCCACCTTATTAGAACTGATTCAAATGTATTCTTTTTAATGGCTGAGTAATACTCCATTGTGTATATGTACCACTGCTTTCTTATCCATTCATCTGCTGATGGACATCTAGGTTGTTTCCATGTCCTGGCTATTATAAACAGTGCTGCAATGAACATTGGGGTACACGTGTCTCTTTCCCTTCTGGTTTCCTGATTCTTGAGTTTAAAGCTTGATGGGGAAGGCAGAAGGGGTGTCTTCAACTTTTTCCTTTTCCTTCTACTCTAGCCACCATCTCCATTCTTTACCTTTATTTATTTTTTTTTTTTTTCATAAAAAACACCTACTGGCCTCTTTGCAACACCCACAATGACTTCCTGCTTTGGTTAAGGCAGTAAAAACATTCCACTATCTTCTAAAGTCAAGAGAAGAAAATTAGAAGGAAAAAAAAAAGCATGTTTTCTTCTTATTCCATCTCCTTGAGGGGGAGGGGAAACTCATTATGTTCTTTGAGAAAGAGAAAATGCCACATTGAACAGTGCTATGAAGTTTGTTAAATTCAATCCTAAATCCTACATAACCTTCACTGTCTGAAACAAATCTAAAAAGGAAAATCCAAAAGAATATCAAATTACTTTGCTCTAAAAATAGCAAAACAGGGACCATTGAGAGGGTCAGCAACATGGCTTCAGTCAGTGATATTTATGTTGTCCTATGCTGCTTCTGCCAATAGAAGATGCCTCTAGATCCTCTAGATGTTTGAGATGGTTCTCTAGTTGCTCAACATTAAACTGAGTAATTACACTTCAGTGCCTGACTCTGCAGATGGCAGCTCTTTTGGTGTTAAAGTACAAGTACAGCTACTTTTTCTCTCGTTCTCTCTTGAGGATGACCTAGCTTCCTGTATTGCAGCTATGTTGGAGTACATTGGAATGCCTAATTTTACATAAAAAGCATCTATAGCTTTTCACTATTCTTTCAAACTAGGTTGCTATCAATCATTTTGAAGGTTAAATAGCCCTGAATCATGTATATGTGAGTGAAACAAATTCACCTTTTTTTATCTTTCGTTCTTTTTGTGCTTTGAAAGGAACTGAAACTGAGACCTACCTATACATGCTATGGTAAAAAAAAAAACTTTTGTGGCCTGAGCTAACTTTATATTTCAGGAGTTCTTACATTGGTATTCCATAGACTGAGCTAAAACAGAAACCTATGTGTACATATATAATTAATATGCACAGTCCTTTTTTATTACTTTAGCCTATATTTTTCTTTCTTCCACTGCCTTATTTCCCCCAAAGTAAAGAGACTCAAATCATGACTACCACACACTCTCCACATCTTTCTTCCAGTAGTCTATATTTGTCGAATGGTAATCTAACCCAAAGGTAAAGCAGGGTGGGCAAAAAAAGTCCTTAAAAGTGACTTTGAAGGAGAACCTGATAAATATGCAAAGCAGTACATACTTAGTCTCCCTGTTGGGATGTTTATTAGAAGTAACAAAAAAGGACTGCAGAGGAAGGGACACTTCCAAACTCATTCTACAAGGCCACAATCACCCTGATACCAAAACCAGACAAAGACAACACACAAAAAAGAAAACTACATGCCAATACCACTGATGAACATAGATGTAAAAGTGCTCAACATAATTTTAGCAAACAGAATTCAGCAATACATCAAAAAGCTCATACCTCATGATCAAGTTAGGTTTATTCCAGGAATGCAAGAATTCTTCATTATATGCAAATCAATCAATGTGATACACCATATGAACAAATTGAAAGATAAAA